>NC_142117.1:24740000-25340000 GCF_056152115.1 Neolamprologus brichardi | reverse complement strand
CCCAGCTTCTCACAGTTTGGAAAATGTGCGCGTTGACAAAGACTGTCGAGCAGATAGTCCAGTTCATACATATACACTTTCACAAACTTCTCCTACTTGTCATTGCAACTTCTCTACCAATCACAACCATGTTCACTTCCTCTTACAATCATAAGCTCTTTGTAATAAAACACATTTGTAATTAAAAAATGATTTAAAAAATGTATAAATAATGTACATTTCCTGCACCTGTCATAGACACATAATGTCCAGAAATATTACCCAGTCCAAAGCTCAAACGTTGAACATCATATTGACGTCCAAGTTTGGACGTCCAAAATGTGGACCTGCTTTGGACATTGATCCATGACCAGAATTGATGGACCCAATATAGATATGATGTTTAGTGGGATTTGATTTATGAGTAAAATGTACTATTTGGCTATTTTCACACAGAGTTATGGCCAGCAGGCCTTGATTTCAAAATGTAGAGATGATGAATGCTACCATATGTTTAACTCGAAAGTGTTCAGCTTCCCTTTCTTTCATTCAGTTTATTTTATTTTATACATATGATTGTACACACTCTGTTTGCTGTAATGAAAATAATGAGAATATATGTCTTCAAGAATATCATATCTTGTGTAACTGTTCCTCAATAAGATTACATTTTTAAAGTTAGTTAATTTATACATCAGTGTACATACAGTTCCTCAAAATGTAAAGGTATGAAAAGTGGGGACCATAATTAAATATAGTATATGGTTTGCAGTTGTTCATCTTGGGAACTTATACAAGCTTCTAAAACAAGGCACTTCATTTTTGCAGGGCTTCAAAATGCTGCAAAGTTTTAATATTGACTATTTTAGATCACATAGGAAATTTGTGTTCCAGCATACAAATGGTAGTATTACTGCTGAACACTGTCATAACTATGTACATTATTACCAAATAACTGCCTTTTTTATTACACTTAATATTGTAACATGGCATACCAAGTAAGTCATTTTTTTTCAGAAAACAACTAGTGCAGTAGTTTTCGATAGTAACTATTATTTTTTTTGTAAACTGTTATGAACAGTTGGGGAAGATGATTTGAAAGTCTTTTTTACTAACAAAACCTCAGCTGGATGAACATGGTGATGTGGAATCCTACATCTAGTAATCTAGAAATCTGGGCTAATATGTTGTTGTTTTTTTAATCTGTCAATTTCTTTCTTTCTTTGTTCTGTCTGCTTTGAACAGAAAGTTTGAATGTGAAATAAAAATAAAAGAAACAAACAAAAAACAACATTATATATTGCATGTGGATTTACACATAATCATTCTTGATTTGAATTTGTGCTAAATGCTTTTGGCATGTTTACCTTGTATTTTCAGTTATTTCCCTGTGTGGCACTTTAAGAAGGTATTGCATTTGGATTAGGGGATTAAAGTTACACTTTTGACAAGGAAGCAAAATAAACAATTTAGCATAACTGATTTAGCAGTGTATTGAGCCTTGAAATAATTAATTTTGTTATTGTTGCCTTTCAGCCAAAGGGATGTTCAGTAGCAGCTGGTGTGCCTCTTGAGCCCTTTTGAATTACCAAAAGATATTGTTAATTTTGTTTATGCAAAGTTAAATTGGTGTTTCGGTCACGGTTGTTTACCTTTGGGTATTGATTAAGTTCGAACACAGGTGCTGAAGTGCAGGTGCCTAAGGCCTGACCATGACCTACACCTGTGGCTCATCCCAATCACAAGCACAATAACAAACTGAGAAATTCCCTCCAGAATACAGTCAGCTCACACACCTATCCTCTTAGCAGATACTTGTTTCCAGGAGTGTTGCATCATGATACCCTTATGATGTCCACTGGAGAGCTGGTGCCCTCAAGGCCAAAGTCTATGATTCATCTTACTTTTTGAACTTGATGAAATGAATGAAAGTCAGAAGTTAACTTCGTATATGTTTTTTTAGTGTCAAAAGACATATTATCAATCAACTGGATCTGAACTTTTTATACACCTAGGCTTATTCTCTTTGGTATTATGAGGGTTGTTGCAGGGTAAGTTGGCAAAACATTGACAAATAATAAATATTTAAGCTACATTTTGATAACAATCCAAAAATGATCTGCTTCCTTCGGTACACTTATGTAGTATTTATAAGTTTGTAACAGTGCAGCAGCACAATAATGATTATTACCTGTGTTCTTGTTTAATGGGGATCAGGTCAGATCTCTGTGCAGTCCAGTGATGTTCTTTATTACTGCTAAATGATCTTTATATTCAGGAGAGCATTTTAGTGTTGCAAGAGTGAAGGGCCTACACTAAAGTGTAAGGTCAGGGGTTAAGGGTTAGAGTTAGTCTTGGAAGGTCAGTATTACCATAACAGGGAACTTAGAATACAAGTCAGCTAAATTATGGGGTAGAACATGGAAAGAGAGAAATAAATAAGAAATGATAAAAGCTGAAACCTAATTTTGTTCTTATACAGAACACATCTGGGACAGCAATACAGTATGTAGTGCAAGATTTAAATCAATAAAAATAAAAGAAAAAAAGTAAAATACTTAGTCTTGTTAACAAAACATTTTCCTAACAAATTACACATACACACAATCACAAATCAGTGATTTCTTTGTACCTCTATTGCATCACCATACCATGGACAATACTGTCATCTGCTGGTAGTATTGTGGAATTACTGAAAACCATATTAATTCCAGTTAAGATGTATATTTTGCTGCTGCAGCAGCAGCATATTATTATTATTATTATTATTGTTATTATTATTATTATTATTATTATTAGTAGTAGTAGTAGTAGTAGTAGTAGTAGTAACTAAAAAACTGTATACAGCCAATATTACTAGTCAATACACACTGTAAGGGGACAAAAATGCATATAAATACAAATATATACAATAATTATGAAACAAAAAGTAGACCAACACATGAGGGAAATATAAAGAAATTCAACACAAGCACATTGACAAGTAAAATATATATGTATATTTTTCTTTTTTTTTTTTAAAGTGGCATGGCCACAGACACACAAATATTGACACTGGCTGTGTGTTCTTATTATAGATTGAAACTTAATTTCTTAATTTCTTAACCTCAATGAAGATAAGCCCTAGAATTCAATGTTGTGTCTTTAATTAAAACCAATTAAGGGCCTTGTTCAGTCAGACTGTGTAATGTTTAAAGAAATTGCAAAAACACCTAAGAGTCACATCTCAGACTTTATAGGCCCAAGTTGGCATGTTAAATATTGAAGTCCATGACAGTACAATTAGAAAAAAGCCTTAACAAGTATGGCAACACCCTAATAAACCACAATACCTCTGGAATAATATCCTTTCAAAAGCAGAGAAGAAAATGAAAACGTCTAACCATAATGCATGGCACCATGTTTGCTGGAAACCAAATCCAGCACATCAGCACAGACGCCTCATACCACATATCAACACAGTGGTAGAGGGGTGATGTTTTGGGCTTATTTTACCACAGAATCTGAGCACATTGATACCAAAGTATTGTAGAGTCTAATGTGAGCTCATCTGTCCGAGAGCTAAAGCTTGGCCTAAACTACATCATGGAACAGAGTAGTGATCCAAAGCACAGCAGCAAATCTAGAACATAATGCCTGAGAAAGTAAAGAATCAAGGTGACAGACCTCACCCTGGCCAGAATGCTATCACTGGAAAAAAAATGCCCACAAATATCAATAATCTGAAGCAATAGTGTTAATATCATTGGGTTGAAATTCCTCTTCAATGATGTGAGGGATTGGTAAAGATATGCAGAAGATTACTTCAAGTTTGTGTTGCTAAAGGTGGTTCTTGAGTCATCTTGATCTTCTGACTCATTGTTTCTTCATTCTGGTATAATTTTGTTAAAAACAAAATGATATACTGTATGTGATATGTATGTTAGATTATTTATTGCTGTGTACCTTAAGATGTGTTGAAATAATTTTTGAACCTGGTAAGGACCAGATGATTTATTTATTTTTTGTTATGTCCAGATAAAACCTTAGAAATGAAAGAAGATGTACTTTCTTTTCTCATGACTCTATAAGGTCACAGTAGTTTCTCTTACAGGGACAATCTTAAGAGTAAATCCAAATGTTTGCAAAATATCACTGGGCTTCAGGTATAATGGTGACATTCAGTAATAATGAGAAACATCTTCTGATGTGAAGTGCAAACTCACAAAAGGACTGAAATCAAACAATTGCTTTGTTTGCCAAAATTCAATGGAACCAATAGGGGTACTTGGTTAAGGTCATCTTTGGCGGCAAATCTTTTCCCACTGCCCTGATTTCTGCTGCATACTAGGAGATGGTCACAGGCCCAAGTGTCCATATCAAAATATGACATTTACCAAAGAATTGATGATGACGTGTGGATACTTTTTAAACGGCTGCAATGAGGGAAATCCTAAAGATGACTGTGCTCATAGTAGAAAAAGACTATATTTCCCAGTTCTGCCTAAAAGGTTTTACAGCTAGATAACTGAATTACAATTAAATTGTGGGTAGATGACAATTGAATAGAAGATATTCAGCAGAATTAGAGTTACAATAAAGTCTGAAAGTCATGATGACGATTTGAGTGGCCTGAATACAGCCAATGTTATTTGAACTCATATTGATATTTTTAATCCTTGTAAACCTAATGAATATAAATATATATGTATATGTACAGCATTAGCTTGAACATAAATTAGATAAACTACTTTGAAATGTAATGTTTAATTTCAAATTGTGAAAACAATGACACCCTTGAATAGAAACCTTTATACTTTGTATACCTTTGTACTCAATATGTGTGTATGTTTCTTAAAGTTAACTTAGAAGAGTTTTTTTTTCTTCTCTTCAATATTAAACTAATAATTGCAAGTGACAGTAACTAATGTCTCACTGCCATCTCACTAATTAATGGCATCAATGCTAATTGTTTTGAGAGAAACAAGGTAACCTTCAATTAAAAAAATTCTAAATTAATTAGTTTTCAACGCAACACCTGGTGAGCTCTTGTTTTCTATCCTAAGGGCCAGATGTCATCAGTCTTGTCGAAAACACTTGCTTGTCTTTTCTTGCCCAGTTTGCCCCTTGTCTACCTCTCACCCCTCTGGGAAAAAGGTAAATTGGCAGGTTTAGGTTGATGTCATAACATAGTTTCCCTTTCATAATATGCTCACAAACAAGTTTAAGTGCTTCCCAAGTGCACACACTTACGCTTCAATGCATGTTGTTATTCATTCAGATTAAGACAACACATGTTGTTTTCATCATCTACAAGTTCACAAACAAGTGACATGCAAACATCAAAAAAACTTGCCACAAGTGAAGGATATTTAAAAACTTTTGTGTCTGTGAATATGTGTGACGTATTCCATGTTATACATAAGCGTATGCATATACATTTTAAATCTTATATAATAATATATCTATACATTTATAAGATGGCACTGAGCCTAAATTGTGATGTGACCACTACCCCTACTACTATTTGGTTAAATTACTTTTATCGAGCTGCACCACACCAAATGCTCCTGGTAGACAGCAACAACCTTCTAGCATAATTCTGGTTGGATATCTGACAACTCTTTACTTTGTAACTTTATCAGTTTCCAAATCACTTTTGATGTTTGTTGTCTTGGAACACCCAGTTGTTTTTAAGTTGAAACCATCTAGCTGTTGATTTGAGGTGATGTTAATTATTTCATTGACTTTGTGCAATAGCAAAATAACCCGAGAGCATGATACCACCACCATGCTTAATAACTGGTACTCGTACTCCAAAAATACCTCTTGTCAATTTGGCTAAATAGTTTGATCTTTTTCTTGTTTGACCATAAAGCATTTCTCCCAGAAATCATTTTGTCAATGTGGGCAGCTGAATATTGATTTGAAAGTGGCGATTCTGAACCATTCAGTCCATGGTTATGTAAAACTGGCTTCTTGTGGACAGTGACACTTTTTCAGCAGTTTCCAGTTCCTGGCAGGCTTGGTGTTTCCTGGGTTGTTGCTGTACCATAAGAAACCAACCTCTTTCTTTTGATCTCAGACAATGCTGTCACTGTCAGAGATCTTCGCGCCTGTCAATTAACATGTGCATCCATCCTTTATATTGCTGCCATCTTGTGGCTGCAGTCAGCTATATTCACTTGTGTCAATCTCAGAAAAGACCCCAGTTCTCTCTGTTTTGGGGACGTGTCCATTCTCCATTAAAAATTACTTTAACTGGACAAGCTGAAAGGCCAGCTGTGTTTTTCTTGTAATTTCCACATGTACATTATGGATAAACCACTGGTCTTTGACAGTAATCTGATGGGAGAGTAGGTACACTTTCGAAGTAGCATCTATGAAATTATCTGAATATGTTTAACCAGCTGCTTTGTCAACACATCAGATTCATTTTTCATTCATATTTTCAATCCCCACTGTGTAGATATTTACAGTTAACTTTGTCTGCTCAAGCCTCTTAATTCAGCTGATTCTTTATTATTATTTTATTATAATAATAATAAAAAAGTCGCCCCACACCACTGGCTTTAAGTCGATTTTGTGGGAAAAAATATTCATGCTAAAAATGCTGAAAATCAAACAGCAAAGTTTGAAGTAACCTTCATTCTCTGAACAGACTATTAGCCTGGAGACTGAATATTCTGAAGACTCTAATATGCCGCAGGTCTCTTACTGCTTCCAGTACAAAAGGAAATGATTTTTGCCTGACAGTGAGAGGCAGTGAAATTTTGCTCAATATTCACTGTGTGAGAAACAACAAGGAATTGCTTGATCTGTATAGTGAATCAAGCCCTATACCATCATATCACAACCAGCGGTTTTTTATTTTTCCATATATATCCAACAGAGCGCATGTAGAGTATAGGTATACATATTGCCTGGATCATTTTCATTTTCCTTACAACAGCAGAGAAAATGTGTTTCCAGGACAGCTAGAATTTGTAATTCTATGTTCTTAATCTCTTCTGTGAGCTGGTTACAGCCATGTAATTTTTGCACTTATTATACTGTTATTCCTGATTTCTGAGCTTTTCACCTTCCAGGCATTCTGCAAATCCAGCCTATACTTAAAAGCTGAAGCCACAGGTAATACTTTAAATTCAAATTGCCTGCTAAATCAAGAGTGTTTCCTTTACTGTCATGTTATGTCCCTTCTAGGGTGAGGCTGAGAAAGAGATCCATCTAACCGAAAATATCAGACAAACAAATCTAAGGAATTAGATATGTGTGTGGCAGGAATAAGGCACGGCGGGTCCAGGGATCAGTGTTTTCGGACATTTTATTCACGACACCTCACACCACACACACCTGAGTCCCCGTGTTTTAACGTGGCGGGCGTGATTGCGGATGCCGTGCAGGTGCGTCCGCCCTCCCTGCACGCCACCGCAGACCACGCCCCACCACACACCCCCATCGCCCGATTGAGGCCGGGGAGTCATCCAGCCGAACCTACTCCCCACCGGTTCCCGACCTTGGAACAGAGCAAAGTCCGTTGCGGAGGCCGCCCACACCTCCAATGGCGGCGAGCCTTGTCCGGGGGTCGGCCACGCCTCCAGCAGCAGCGGCGAAACCGGTCCGGAGGCCGGCTACCCGGCAAGCCGGCACGACCCCGCCGGCCCCGGGAGGGGCTCACTACCCGGCGCATCTGACGCTCCGGGGCAGCTCGATCCTCGACCTCGGGCACAGGTCGAGCAGGCTCCCCTGGCACGGGGACCGCCATCTCCCCTCCCGGTTTCTCCACCTCTTCCGGCTGGAGCGGCTCGTCCGCTGCTGGCTGGGGCGCTGGCGGGAGCGGCTCGTCCGCCGCTGGCTGGGGCGCTGGCGGGAGCGGCTCCGGCAGCCCCTCCCGCGACTCCTCTTCCTCCAGCCGGCGCAGACCCTCGCGCGCCTCGTCTGCCGCCTCCGGTCGGAGCGGCTCGTCCACCGCTCCCGGCAGGAGCAGCCCTTCACCCGGCTGTTCCCCCTCCTCCGGCAGGCGCAGATCCCCGCGCGCCTCGTCTGCCACCTCCGGCTGCTCAGGTGCCCCACGCGGCTCCTCCACCGCTTCGCTGTCCTCGGTACACACCTGTGGGGGTGGCGCCCAGGCCCAGAGCAGCGCCGCCAGCTCCCCAATCCGTTGCAGGTGGCGCTCGGACTGGTCCTGTAGCTCTGCCTGCTGGCGACGCACCTCCGCCGCCTGCTCCCTCTGGGCGGCCGCCATTTCGGCCACCCTCTGGGCCAGCTCCCCCACTCCCTGGCTCCGATAAGTACCCGCCGTGCCGCCTCCTGGGATTCGGCACCACTGTGGCAGGAATAAGGCACGGCGGGTCCAGGGATCAGTGTTTTCGGACATTTTATTCACGACACCACACACCACACACACCTGAGTCCCCGTGTTTTAACGTGGCGGGCGTGATTGCGGATGCCGTGCAGGTGCGTCCGCCCTCCCTGCACGCCACCGCAGACCACGCCCCACCACAGTGTGACATGCATTCCATGATAGATAGATTCACTCGCTGGGCCCACGTCCTCATATGAGGTTTTACATCGTTTTAGTGGATAAAGGTGAATGGCTTGGACATAAATTGAGCTGCGGTTTGGGAAGGGGCCTCGAAGGGGACTGGCGGAGGTTCCCGGGCCTGGCAGATCCCCATGTACTAAATAGAAGTGAAGAAGTTAACGAATTGTAAAGGGCAGGGAGGGTGGGGCACGCAAACTTGGGGAACATATATAGATGAGAACTGGAAGGAGCGTGTTTGGAGGCATGATCCTGCTCCTGAAATTCAGATACTTTATCTCCAATTAGATTCAGATATCCTAACCAAAAGAAAGAAACTTCACTACACCTAACCTCACTACCTAACATAAAGATGAGAAAAAGAAGTCAGATAGATAGATTGGATTTGGATTAGCTGATTATGTTTGTAGCCCTTTACATCAATATAATGGCGCAAAACTGACATCTAATAAGGAAGAAAGAAAATGAACAAGTTGTTCTCTATCGAGCAGATAATATCTGCAGACTCAGACTGATGGGACAGACATGACTGTAAATTAAGTAAGACCTCCGAAACTTTCAATTTATGCTCCTTTCAGCAATCAGCCTGTCATCAGAGGGATGATATGGAGGAGGAACACACATGAAAAGTGATGCAGCCTAGAAGGTGTCCCAAGAAAGATATAATTTAAGAATTTTTATATAATTTCTTCTAGATTTTCTCCAAGATTTAGTGTTGCATGTCACTGATTTGTCACTCTACCAGGCAGGGTCCAGTGAAATGAGCTTGTAAGGTAAATCCAACAAAGGGAAGCATCAGTGAAAAAGTGTGGTTACAATTCCCACATTAATGCTGAGACAGAACTAATCTGTCTGTGGAATTTAATCTTCATCCTTCTCAATTGCGACCAATACCCAAAGCTACTTCAGACCACTTGTAGCAGTGACTTTCTCCAAAACAGAAAAGATAAAACAATCTGTTTTCATAGTTGTGGGTCTGCGACCTAGCATTTATGTGTTTGGACCTTTGATTTTGTTTTATTTAATATTCTGAAGTTAAGATTCTGTTCCAGGTTTTGGTTCTTATTGTAGTTGTAATCCCTCTGTTTTATATTTATTTGTTTTTTGTTGTATTATCTAGTCTTTAGATTTCATTCCTCCCATGTCCCTCCTCATGAAGTCAGTTGTGTCTCTGTTTGTTTACCTTTCTTATCCATGTCAAGTTCGTGTCTTTGTCTCTGTCTTAGTGGTTATGCTTTCTGTTTTATTGTGGTGGCCGGTGTCTCTTGTGCATTATGTTCAGCTTTGCTTCACCTGTGTCGTTACTCCTGATTTGCCCCCCGCTGTGTTCCCAGCTGTCTCCACTTCCCCATCTCCTCCTGTGTGTGTATGTATTAACTGCACAATCCAGCGACCGCGCACTTCGTAGTACGCGCAGTTTGCGGACGACGTACGGCGGGTACTACGAAGTACAACAAGTGCGGAAGTGAGAACCTTGTGAAATGGGACGGTCTGGAATTTGTCACGCTGTTTGACAGAAATGAAGCAGAAAAAAATGTTTTTTTTGTTCGTTCATTTTTTTTATGACATCACTTTGATTAGTTGAGTATCTGAGGCTGAGACCACAGGACTGTAAAAACATGATTGCTGGGCTTCATTTCTGTACTGAACAGTCATTTTAAGATTAGTTAGTAAATAACAATTAGCTGATGTTGTTCATAAGACTAAAGTCATCTCACTTTGGCAATGTAATTATAATATGGCCAATATTATAGTTATTGTCAGATTATTATGATATATTACAGCAGTGAGCTTGAACTCTGGGTCAAAGATTCAAGTTGCATTTATTCAAATTTCCTGTCACCTTAAATCTTCACTCAAAGACAAGTATCTTTGACAGTGTATATATAGATGTATCATATATAAGAGACAAATATTGTTCTTTATATATGTTGG
This sequence comes from Neolamprologus brichardi, assembly GCF_056152115.1. NCBI lineage: Eukaryota > Metazoa > Chordata > Actinopteri > Cichliformes > Cichlidae > Neolamprologus > Neolamprologus brichardi. Next base: position 25,329,565 of record NC_142117.1, on the reverse strand, counting down.
CATTATTAAATTTGGCTCAATGCTTACATATATGTGTAAAAAGCAAATGTACGAGCTGTGATAACTGTGTCTGATAGAATGAAGAGTACACTGATATATTAAATCTTCCTTTATTGGGTGAGAAAATCAGACCATGTCATGACTCCTTATGTCATACAGAATAGATATCAGAGCCTTAAACAGGCTAACTTCTGCTAAATGGGTCAAACAGGGCAGAAAGTATACAAACACATAACATCCTTATAGAATATGATGTAACACTATAGATAAACTTACCTCAGAATATATAAAGCATATAAACAATTACAGCAATATGATGCAACAAACACAGCAGTACTAATCCAAAATACTCAAAGCTTCATAGAACTGAATCAAACATTTATTTTTAGCTCCATTCTGCTGTTGATACATACTTTAGGTTTCTGAATATTAAACTTGTTGCTGCCTTTCATAGTGTGTAACTTGAAGGCCCTGAGTACTTTCTCCCACACTGAAAACACTGGAATGATAATATTATTTGAAAATTACCTAATAAGACTGATTCAGGACAGACAATTAGTTATTTTAAACTTTTCTAGCAGTCCTTCACAAACAGGGAACAGTCTGTCTATTCTCTCCATCTGTCAGCTGGTGCTGGCTCTTCTTCCTCCTCTTCCTCACACACTGCTGAGTTTGTCCTGGTGCATCTTCAGGGGTGCAAAGCCTCACAGATGATGCAGCAGTGGGTCCCTCAGTCTGTCCTCATTCTGGACACTTGCAGTTGTCACACATGGAAATCAAATGCGTGATAAGCTGCAGGATTCAAACACAAGCGTAACTTATAAATACATGTTCATACTTTTATTACACAATCAGAGAGAAAGAAAAAGAGAGAGAGTGCAGGACAGACAGACAGGTGGCCGTCTGATTAAGTAAATCAGTTTACCTTTTTCTCACTATGAGCATCATTCATTATTCTCCCCCAGTAATTAAGGTTAGGATATGTATTTTTTTAAATTCCAATCCATTCTTCTTTTGCAGCATTTAAATAACCATGATTAGATTTGATGGTTTTGTTACAGACTTTTCAAAAAAGTGTTTTGCTTTTCTTTCACAAGTGTGGGGATTAAATTGTATTAAGATGTACAAAACAGTGATGTCATGTTTTATTATGAGGACCCAGGCACAGAAAGACTTGATGAATTTAAGAATCTTATGATTTAATAAAGACATTTGCAGACTTGAACAGAGATGGTAAAATTATGATGACTGATAACGGAGACGAAGACAACAGATGATGAGGGCAGGGAGGAACAGGGGTTTAAATGCACCAAGGAGACAGTCAGAAAGAACTCGGGAAAACTGGTGACATTTAGGAATGCAGGGACTGACAGAGACAGGGAAGAAGTCTTATCGTGACGAGTAAAGTTTATCTTGCCTGGCTGCACAGCTGTCTGGGTGCTCAGCACCCCCAAAGCTCTGATCCTAGAATCGCCCCTGGTTCCCAGATGGTACAGTGGACACATGTGTGACTCCTGTGATTAAAGCATCTTTCTTTCAGCTTAACGAGTGAACCGTCAGCTCGTTCAAACACATGTTAAAGTCTGTTTGGCTCGACAACACCAAACAGAGGCAGCAATATAACATAGCTTTTTTTTTTTTTATGTATTGATATGTTTATTGATTAGCATTCAAATATCTCAGTGAAGACAGAACAAAGATTTACCACAAAGCAAGAAAGCATGAGACAAGGCTAATCAAAAGGTATTGGCTGAAGCATTTGCTTATTACGCCAACCCTTTTAACAAAAGATCTTTTAGCATGCAGCTCCTGTACACAGGGCTCGAAGCAAATAATAAAATTCAATTCAATTCAATTTCATTTATATAGCGCCAAATCACAACAAATGTCGCCTCAAGGCGCTTCATAGATACAGAGAGAAAAGCCCAACAATCATATGACCCCCTATGAGCAAGCACTTTGGCGACAGTGGGAAGGAAAAACTCCCTTTTAACAGGAAGAAACCTCCGGCAGAACCCGGCTCAGGGAGGGGCGGCCATCTGCTGCGACCGGTTGGGGTGAGAGAAGGCAAACAAAGCAAAAACAAAACAAACAAACAAACAAACAAACAAGAAAAAACACCACCACCTTAGTAAGTAACTACATCAAAGCAAAAGAATCAAGAGGTTTTCTGTTTTTTGTTTTTGTTTTTTTTTTTTTGCTCTTTTCATTCTTGATATATATATTTTTCTAATACTCTATTTTTAAACATATTTTTAAACAAGGAAAATGAACTACACCTTTTTAAATCACTGTCATAACTATTCCACAGGTTAACTCCTCTAACAGAAACACATCTCTGCTTTATATTTGTCCTTATCTTGTTTTTTTTAAAGAAATCTGTTCCCCTTAAGTCATATTGACTCTCTCTGACTTTGAACAGCTTCTGAGTACTGGGGCAAAGCAAGTTATTTTGTGCTTTATACATTATCTGTGCCATTTTATATTCAACTAAATCATAAAATTTCAGGGTATTCAGATTAATAAACAAAATGTTAGTTGGTTCTATATAGTTTGATTGGTTTATAATTCTTATAGCTCTTTTTTGCAACTTGAAAATAGGAAGAGTGTTCGTTTTATATGCATTACCCCATATCTCCAGACAGTAAGTCATATATGGAAGCAACAGAGTACAATAGAGTGTGTATAATGATTTTTTGTTCAGGACATGCTTTGTTTTATAGAGAATAGCAATGGTTTTTGACATTTTTGTTTTCACATGGTTTATATGAGACTTCCAACTCAGCTTATCATCAATTATCACTCCAAGAAATTTATTTTCGTACACTCTTTCAATTTCAATTCCATTAACCCTGATTTTAGATACATTTTTCATTTGTCTAGTGCCAAAAATAATCAATTTTGTTTTCTTTATATTTAATGATAACTTATTTACATCAAACCAGTTTTTTAATATATTTAACTCCTTTTCCGCTGTAGTCAGAAGCTGTTCTAGGTTTTTACCTGAGCAATACAGAGTGGTATCATCAGCAAACAATACACATTTTAACAGTTTGGAAATGCTACATATGTCATTTATGTATAATATAAATAATTTAGGGCCCAGCACAGAGCCCTGAGGAACACCACAAGTTACCTTCAACTGCTTAGATTTTACATTATTGAATTCGACATATTGATATCTGTCATCCAGGTAACTTTTCATCCACTTGTATGCTAACCCTCTTATGCCATATCTCTCTAGTTTATTCATTAATATAGAATGATCAATCGTATCAAATGCCTTTTTTAAGTCTATAAAAACACCAACAGTATATTCCTTCTTATCTATAGCATTAGATATCCCTTCTACAAGTTCCATCACTGCCATCGAAGTGGACCTTTTCACTCTAAAGCCATATTGGTTATCACTTAGGAGATTATGCTTCTCAATATATTTATCAAGTCTATTAACAAATAACTTTTCTAAAATTTTTGAGAACTGTGGGAGCAGTGATATTGGCCTATAATTGGTAAACTGACTTCTCTCTCCGTTTTTATGGATTGGAATAACTTTTGCTATTTTCATTTGTGAGGGAAATACACCAGTTTGAAAGGACAGATTACAAATGTATGCGAAAGGTTGCACTATATATTCTATAATACTTTTAACTAATATTATGTCAATACCAAAACAGTCAGTGGACTTTTTATTTTTAAATGTCTTCACAATGTTAATTATTTCTCTATGAGTTACAGCACCAATAAACATGGAGGACACATTCTGAGTAATATGTTTATTTAGGTCGTTATTATTTCTTGACTCTGGAATTTCTTTTGCTAAATTAAAGCCAACATTTACAAAGAAATCATTAAATTCATTTGCAATGTCTTTAGTTTTATCAAGCACAATATCTTTATCTTTTTTAAAATAATCTGGATAATTCTTATTTTTTGAGCCCTTTTTGATTATACTATTTAATATCCTCCATGTTAGCTAACATTAACAGTGCAGTGTATCCTGCTTGTGCCGTGATATTCAGGACTGCAAACCGAGCAGCATCACTGACTTTCAGCTTGTTGTGTTTGTGGATATATGACTGACTTTAATTATCTATAAAATCATCACATTCTCTGTAAGATTAAGTCAACTATTGAACAGCGTATATTTTAAAGTAAAAGCTTTAAAACCAAATTGACGCTGAAAGTACAAACATCACTAATGACACATATATTTGCCAACATGTGGCCAACAGTAATGTTTTAATGTTCTTCATTATTAAACATACATCGCACATAAATAAGTGACATAATATTCAGTACTTACTTTTGGAAGTTTACTCTTTGGCCACCACACTTCAGGCATCCGCTGTTTTTTTTTCAAAACAAAATATCCACACCCACCGCCGCGCTATGAATTGTGGGATATATGGGACCACAAAGTCTACACCGGTCTACACTTCAAATTTGGGGAAATGAACTGCGCATTTGTCGACCGCATTTGGAGTGCTCTTTGAATTAGGACATCCTTTGTCGCATTGCTGTGATGTAATCGGTCTCCAAATGCGCACTAAGAAGCATGCGGTCGCTGGATTGGGACACAGCCTCTGTTTCTTGTTGTGTGCTCGTCATTTGTTGTGTGCTGCTGTTTGTCTCTATGTTTTCTCCCTAGGCTTAGTCGCTTTGCCAGTCAGTTTGTTCCTGCCATGTTTGATCGTACGTTAATTCAGTTTGTTACCAGCAAAGAAGCTATGTTTTACGTTCATCTTCTGTTTGACGAGTCCAGCATATGGGTCACCTGTCTGCTTCACAGTCAACACATGACACTTCACTGGCCTCAAACATGAAGGTATCAACCCTCATCTGGATTCCTTCATATGCCACTAACAACCATCCATTCATCTATTGTCAAAGTCAGTGTCCAGTAAGGGCCAACAAAATCCTCTGTCTGAGGAACAGTAAGTTAATTTGTTATATATGAGCTAGCAACTGTGTGTGCGTGTGTGTGTGTGTGTGTGTGTGTGTGTGTGTGTGTGTGTGTGTGTGTGAATAATGATATATGTGCATATATGTATGTGTGTCTGTCTGATTTATGATGGGAGATGTAAGGTACAAGGATGGAATGTTAAAGTCAAATGACAGAAATGTGTGGTAACGGTGTTGCATACCAGTCTATTTTGTTCTCGCCACCATGTTAGTAAATCATAATCATTCAGAACCAATAGCCTGGTGCGATCTCCATACAGTTTGCCCTGCCCGATTTCTCACACGCTTAACTCCAGCTGTTGCAGAGAAAATGGTGACGATGTTGCAAGTGAGAACTCCTAAAATAATCAAAGAAAACAGAAAGAACGCCCCTACACATCATAGTAAGTGCCTTGGCAACATTGGAAAAGAAAAACTCCCTTTTAACAGGAAGAAACCTCCAGCAGAACCAGGCTCAGGGAGGGGCTGCCAGTTGGGGTGAGGGGAGGAAGACAAGACAAAGATCTTAACTGTAACTCAGTATTTTCTTTCTGTTCTTCCTTTTTTAGAAAGTTGATTCATTTATATTGTCTTTGTATTGTTATAAGTGAGGAACTTCACTTACCATGATATCCATCTCCCAGTGAGGATAGCTTTTAACTACAGTCTATTTTTTTCTTTTCATCAAGTTGTTTTTAGAATAAAATAATGTTAATCCTTTCCCATGAGAGCATTTGATCGTTTGAGCCCAAGGTCTTGTTAAAAAGCTAAACTAAACAATACAGAGATTATCGTATCCTAATACTAAACACTGTCTCCTAGGACACCATCCTTCCACTTCTGAGCATCACTCAGGGACATATTAGGTGCATAACACAATCTCATGGCCTGAGGCAGCACAACATACAACATGTAATATTCATTCTGCTTTGCTGTGTTTTGTAGCCTGCAGAGTTTGTCTTGATAACAATATGCAAAACACACCAATGACTCATTAATAATCACTAAATTACTCCTGACCTTTCTTTTAGGCACCAAAAGTAAGTCAGAACATAAATCCTAAAAGCATAAAAATCAAATTATGGCTGAATTATGGTTATTTTAAATGTACTTTAAAAGTTTAGGGAATTGTAGGAGAAAGGGTTCAGGGTTAGTGTAAATCAGTGTAAGTCAATTTAATATATTTTATATTAATAAAAGTGCAGCTGTGTGTATGTTCTAAAAGCAATGTATTCACGTGTAATGTAGTGTAGAAGCCCTGACTAATACTGCACTACTATGTGCCTTTCCTTATCCCTGAAGGATGAATACCTAGTCAGGCATAATACTAAGACATGAGACAGCTCATGTCTTTCTTCATTATGGTCAGGTGCCCATCCCAGTTCCTTGTTGTTGTTGTTGTTACTTGTTGTGAACCTCATGTTCTGTTTCCTTTGATCATAAGTCCCAGGGATAGAGCCAATCTTACAGTTGCAGCATGAGACAGAGAGCATATATATCATACAGGACAGCATCTCTTACTTGATGCCAAAGACTATATTATTTGTGCACCACTGGTAGGGGTGGAAGATACAGCAGATTGATAGAAAGTATTTTAACTACTAGATTGACCTTATAATAATCAACTTATGTTGGCCAGATACTGTATGTTAAATTTCTTTAAATGTTGTGTTGTATCAGGATAAGTTAATGATGTAATGATGCATTCTTCATGCTTTTTCTTAACAAGTTAACTGTTTTTTTTTGTTTGTTTTTTTGCTCATGGTCAAATTTCTATAAGTTTTGCAAAATTTACTATCAGATGTATATAATTATTTATTTTCCAGAAAGGATGAACCCTTTATGGATGACATTGACATTAACAAAGTTTAGTCTTTCATGGAGAAGAGCTAGGCTTGTCCTCTTTAGTCTTTTGTGGACAGGGATTTTTGCCTATGACTCGTACCAAGATCAATGTGAAGTAATTCCTGGCACGATGAGCCTGCCTGCACTGGAAAAAAAAGGGGACATCATATTAGGAGGACTCTTCTCCCTTCATGACATGGTGGTGGAGCCCAGTCTGTCTTTCACTTCTACACCTCCGTCTACCCAGTGCACGAGGTAAGAGTTCTTTAAATATCCTTAACATTGCTGTTTGGAACTTCACATTAAGGATGTTGAAATATAGTGTTATCTGGGAATATCATTTTTGCTGATTCCAAAGAGCTATAATTAAAAGCATGTACAAATAAAAACAAACTTTTAATGCAAAATATTTTGTTTATTATGGATACAAAATAACTTAAGCTTTACAATTTCCCCCAAACTGCAATACGTTGGAGAATCTTCTCTCACTGAACCAACTGAAAATAAAGTTATTTTAAGAACAATTAACTGTAATTAATGCACACACTGTACCCCCAGCTTTACCTGAAATATTTTATCTACCAAACAAACACAGGTGCAACACATTTATGTAACAAAACAAATGTCAGTTGCTGACATCATTTTCCAGAATGTTTATAAATTGACCAAATAACAGGACACTGATCATTTCCTCTGTTTTAACTTGTTTCCATTATTTTCCTTATAATTAGTGATCCTTTGTGCATACTGAGGCTGCTGGGTTGTGACTAGATTTGACTTCTTGTTAGCTTTAGCTTGTGCCACATTGCCTTTGTTAGAAATCTTTAAAACATACATGTTCAGCTGGGTTACGATAATTTAAGTGTCACAAATGTTAGTTGACAGGATTTTTTTTCATTGTACTCACCTGTTAGCTTTGGTGAACTTTGTGTCCACTCTCACAGAAAGGAGCTTGTATCCTAGCAACATGGTACCATGTAACAAGTAACTATTTGCTTGCATCACTGTGCATGTGTTGTACATGCATGACGTGAGACTGGTATGCCAGTTACCAGTCCGGACTCAGAACAATGGGAATCATCCAGTTCTAGTCCCTGGCCAGTCAACCCGTGCATCTCAAATGTAAATTTCTTGCTGTTTTCTTCCAGGTTTAATTTTCGGACATTCCGTTGGATGCAAACTATGATCTTTGCCATTGAGGAAATTAACAGAAAGGGCAATCTCCTTCCCAACATCACACTGGGCTATAAGATATATGATTCATGTAGTACACCCCATCAGGCTCTAAAGGCTGTATTAGAGTTAAGGGGTACAGAGAACAATTCAGCAGGAAATACACACCAGCAAGGAGTCTGTCATGAGTCCATACCAGCAGTGATTGGAGATGGGGGCTCTACTCAGTCTCTAGTAGTAGCTCATTTCTTGGGAGTCTTTCATGTGCCACAGGTAGGTTTCTCACAGCTTGTAAAATACTCTGTAATCGACATAGTAGTGTGCATTGCTTATTGTCAATTTTTTTGAATTACCACTAGGGTAGGTCAAGCCTGTGAATTAAATCCAACTGATTAATTTAAGAGTCTTTTATGGTTCAATACCAGTCATAAAGTTTTATTTTACATTGAAATTTATGGGATTTTTTTGTTTGTTTTGTTTTTACAGGTTAGCTATTTCTCAAGCTGTGCATGTCTCAGTGACAAAAACAAGTTTCCTGCCTTTTTAAGGACCATGCCCAGTGACTTCTTCCAGGTTCACTGCAACACTCAAACAAAAATATATTTTGCATTGTTTTTTGTTGTTGCTTTATTTTATATTTGTTTTTTGTTTTGGTTCTCTGTGTTAGTCTTCTTGTTTTTTTTTTTCCTACTGCCAGGTAGATGCACTACTACAACTTGTCAAGCATTTTGGCTGGACTTGGGTGGGTGTGATTGCAGGGGATGATGATTATGGTCGTGGTGGGGCTAATATCTTTGTAAATGAGGTGAGTCAGACAATTACAAATAAAGGTATTCATAATAATATTGCATTCTTTTCCTTTTCTTTGAGTATCTTACTAAAATAACTATGAAAATAATATTTACTGTTATTTATCTTCTTTATTGCTCTCTTAGGTTACAAAGTTGGGTGCTTGTGTTGCTCTTCATGAAATTATACCTAAGAACAGAGCGCAGAGCACGATATCATCTATTGTTTCCACCATCCAATCATCTGGGGTTTGGGTGATTCTGGTGTTTGCCGTGGAACAAGACGCAGCAGCTCTGTTTGATGAAGTGCTCAGGTTGGATTCTTCCACAAGTCCTCAGTATCATCTGTTTTATTTGCTGACTTTAAGTCTATAATGTTTTTCTATCACTGTAAAAACACAAATCTACATGTTTCATGAATTCAGAATGGAGCTTTCTGGGATACAATGGCTGGCCAGTGAGGCTTGGAGCACAGCTGCCATTCTTTCCACCCCTAGAAAGTACCATCACATCCTCCAGGGTTCGATGGGATTTGCCATTCGGCGAGCAGACATACCTGGATTGCGAGATTTCCTTCTTCGTTTGAATCCCTTAAGCTCAGGTGCAAATAATGATCCCTTCCTGGCACCCTTCTGGGAAGAGGTGTTTCAGTGCAGTCTGGGTGTAGAGGCTGAAGATCAAAAATATAATACTGAGGGTAATCCTCCATGCTCTGGAACAGAAGAGTTGGGGAGCATAGCAAATATCTATTCAGATGTGTCACAGCTAAGGATTTCCTACAATGTCTATAAAGCTGTGTATGCCCTTGCCCATGCAATCAAGGCTATGAGAAGCTGTGTGAAAGGAAAAGGACCATTTCTTCAGCAAGCATGTCCAGATATGGACAGTATAAAGCCATGGCAGGTACTACTTTGTTTAATAATTCATTATAAATTTACAGAAGTCACTTTTACTGATCATATCTACTTTTTTTTCTAGCTGCTTCATTATATAAAACAGGTAAAATATTTCAACACTTTTGGTGACGAAACCAAGTTTGATGAGAATGGTGACCCTACAGCCATGTATGACCTTGTTAACTGGCAGCTGAAGCCAAATGGAAAAATGGATTTTGTCACTGTAGGTAAATTTGATGAGACAATTGCAGCTTCTCACCATAAACTTCAAATCCAGAAAGAGAACATTTTATGGACTGGTAACCAAACCAAAGTAAGGGTCTCAGCAGAATACAACAACAATTTTCTGAACTGTAATTTGTATATTCAGGTTTTCATTACGTGACCAGTGTAGTTTGTGATTCCACTTTGGCTTAGGTTCCCTTGTCAGTATGCAGCAATGTTTGTTCCCCAGGGACCCGGAAAGCAATCAGACCTAACTTCCCTATCTGCTGCCATGATTGTGTGGTTTGTGCAGCTGGGGAGATTAGCAATCAGACTGGTGAGGAAATGCCATTTGGCCACATTACTGTTTGCAATGTGACTTACCCAGTGCATTTGCTGTGGAAAAGTCACAATATGGCAGTTAAGGCCTTTCTGTCTTTCCTTTAGATGCCATAGAGTGTATCCGATGCCTGCCAGAGTTCTGGTCCAGTGCTGAGAAGACTGCCTGCATCCCCAAACAGATGGAGTTCCTTTCCTTTAGTGACACTATGGGACTCATTCTGATGGTTATTTCCCTCACTGGCATCTTCAGCACCTGCTTTGTGGCCTTTATATTCTACTGTCACAGAAGCACCCCCATTGTTAGGGCTAATAACTCTGAACTGAGCTTCCTGCTACTCTTGTCTTTGACTCTGTGTTTCCTGTGTTCCCTGATCTTCATCAGTCAGCCCTCTAAGTTGTCCTGCCTGCTGCGCCACACAGCATTTGGAATTACCTTTGTCCTCTGTATCTCCTGCATTCTGGGGAAAACCATAGTGGTCCTAATTGCCTTTAAGGCTACACTTCCAGGCAGTCATGTCATAAAATGGTTTGGGCCTTTGCAGCAAAGGATAATCATTACCTGTTGTACACTTGTCCAGGTAAAGAATTTTGGCTTTTTATTAAGATCAGAATAATTATGGAACATTTCTTTAAAAAGTTGAAATACTAAACGTGTACTTTTTTTTCAAAATAAAGGTAATCATCTGTACAGTATGGCTGGTTGTTGCTCCCCCAATGCCACAAAAACTAATGCCACGTGATAGCCCTATTGTCATTCTTCTCTGTGACAAAGGTTCCCATCTAGCATATGCTCTGGTCCTGGGCTACATTGGCCTGCTGGCTTTCCTCTGTCTTGTCTTGGCTTTTCTGGCCAGGAAACTTCCGGACAATTTCAATGAGGCCAGAATCATCACATTCAGTATGATAATTTTTTGTGCTGTGTGGATAGCGTTTATTCCTGCCTACATCAGCTCTCCTGGAAAGTACTCCACAGTCACAGAGGTGTTTGCTATCTTGGCCTCAAGTTATGGATTGCTGGGCTGCATTTTTGCCCCCAAGTGCTACATAGTTCTACTAAGGCCGGAAAAGAACACAAGAAAACATCTCATGTCCAAAACATCCACATCCAAAAGATTTTAGAACATTGTATTAATTTTATTTCTGAACTTAAAGTCACTCGCTATTTTTCACATAGTTTAAACTAATTAATCAGCTAACAGTTGTGTGTATTTGATTGGTAAATAAATGCAAGTGGTGGCATCAGTGTTTTGCCACCAGATGGTGGTAGTGTGCTGTCAATTGTCTCTTCTGCTGTTTATCATATCAGGAAGTGTCAGATACCTTTATTCTTTCTAAGAACTTTTCCAAGTGTCTCAGTGTGTCTGTCTCACTCACACACACACACACACACACACACACCTACACACACACACACACACACACACACCTACACACACACACACACACACACACACACACACACACACACACACACTATCCATCATCAGAACACCACCAAAATAATGGACACAAATCATGGTCGTCCAGTCAGTGCTGACTACATGGGTTTTACGTGTTCATTACCCTGTTAACTGAATGCATGAACACTATTTTTTCTTCTTCTTTTTTTTCCCTTTACAACCCCACAGTTGTATTTTTCAGGCTACACACTTCTTTGACATCCTCAGTGAAAATTTGAAGGACAAGTCATTGCCAGACATGAATGGGTTTTGGCAATGGTGTCCATGCTGATTTGACCTGAGATAGAATGATGAGGCCCAGGGTTTCTGAGGTATGCTCTCTAGAAATCCCAGCTGTCATTTGTTAATTAAATCCTACTCCTGGGGCCTTTACATATAAACATCACGCTTGGCTGTTCCTTACAATAACAAACTAAAGCATTAGACATTTTCCTGGCTTACCCAGCTGCTCTCAAGCTAACATTGATTATCCAACACTGATTGATCTGTTGTTCCTCCCAAGGCAGAGGAATACTTTGGGAAATGGAGAAATGGTGGGCCTCTGTCATTCATTTGAGATAGGCAGGGAAAACAAGTGAGTGGGAGTGGCACATAGACAAAAGTGCCTCACTGATTTACATTTATTAACTATTTTTTAATCTACACCCTCTTTACACTCAACCTTTGTATCTTCTCTGTATGCAAATTCCAATACAACTCCTATTTCTCTTCAAAGTGCACTGCCTGCCTGATTAATTTCAAAGTAATCATTTAGATCATAACTGTGTTTGCTAGATGTAATTGAAGAAACCAGAATAAACAATTCCCATTGGAGGGTTAAGTAATTAATTTGGTTTAAAAGGAGAAAACTTCAATAAAATGAATGGTCTTTAAATATACAGACATAGAGAATTAATTTGAAGTGTGGCTTGGCGTTAAAAATATTAGTGACTGTGAAGAATGCACACATCCAGGATTCGAGTAAATCCATTAACAAAAATACTGACAGAGAGCCCAGTGGAACTACACAGGTTTTGCTGACAAAATGTTAGGGTGAGAGCATGAATTCTTCATACATACAGCTATTTTCTATGTACAGCTATTTACTCTCATCATTTATCACTCTTTGTTTTTTGGGGTTTTTTTTGTTATGTGGTAAATGCAGATTAAATGTTTATCAGATTACCCAAGAGCTTACATCAGTGACAGAGATTAGAATAGTTAATAGTAAGAGTGTATCATTATTATGAAGTGGTTAAAATAAGATACACTGTAAGTATTAGAAATGACTGAACTTGAGATAAACGTATGACTAAATTCACTATAAATTCCAGCAGCCCTACATTAAGTAACAGCATGATGCTGCGGGTTGTTACATTATACTTTAAGGGAGCTGTTTGTAAAGTTGGGTAAATACTCTGTTACTATGTCAAAAAGCTGGAACTGTTGAGAATCTGACTTTGTTGATTAATACTCAGCAAACTTTTACTTAAAGGGTTGTAAGCAATAAAAGCAGCAATCAGCCTTTAGTTTCACAGACTCCATTAAGACAAGCCATCAAAGCAACATATTTGGCAGAGATGAAAAAAAAAGTCATATCTCTTTCCTGGATTGCTAGAAGGGAAATGTTCTACGGAATTCAGACATTATATGGATAATAAAAAAGAACAGATTAACAGAAGAAAAAGTTAATCACAACAAACCCCTTGCCTACATTTGAGGAAGTGCAAATCATTGGATATTTGTGCAAAACTATATTTTTCAAAGATAAAAGCTTCTGAGAGTCATTTTGTGTAGATGCAGGTCTGTTGCATTTTATTTTTAGGTGCAGTCTTTCTATTATCCACTTTTTTTCAAATGCGCCATTGTTACCAATGACATCAAAGGACACGATGTATTGATGTAATGTATATGAAAAACTATTTTAAGGAAGTAGGTAAGGAAGGTAAGTCTATATATTTGTCACACTGTATAAGCATCATGCACCATGACCTCAAATCTATTTTTGTGACGATGGTCTTTCTTTTGCTATATTCCCAAAGCTTTCTGTAGTTCTCTGCTCCTCACACCAACTCTTTTGAGGCTGCTTTTTCTTTCTTTTACCTATTATGTAGTAAGAGAAATAGTCACATGGGAGATGGGCACCATAGTAACTGCAGCAGAAACTAATGGTCTCTTCCATAATAGCGCCATTCACTGGAGCCCACATCGTTGCCTCCATTATATAGGACACCAAATGATTAGAGGGTTTTAGAAAAAATCCTCTGAAATTGAAGAAGCAAGTGTGATGATGTCTTTTTTTGATATAGTATGAGTCACCATGTTAATCTAATTAGGTACCAGATTCATTTTTGGAGCGGTTCAAAATGGGAGGACAGATAAGAAATGTGTTGACAGAATGAACACGAGAGACAGCAATACAGTTTCTCACACTGAATAATATGTGAGAGAGCAAACAATTCTCACAATGTGCAGCACACTCGCATGTGAGCTCTGATGAATGTTTATTGGACTGTCATATGAGTAGCACCAAATGAGCTCATGAGCTGATAGTATGATAAAATTTCTGTTCTATTTATGCAGAAATACATACTCCTCCTTAGAGTAAGGTAAGCTGAAAATGGACAGTTCAATCTCATTTTATCTGACCATTAGGGAATGGTGTCATGATAAATACATCGCATTTTGTAAAGGGTCAGTACTTGGTCAGATTTTGCTTCACTTTTGTTTTAAGTCTGTTATGTTCTTTCCTATCGATCAATGTGTCATGCTATTAGGACATCAAGACTTATTCTTGTTTGTTGGATTGATTCCTAGTTTTGTTTGGTTTTTTTGTAAGTGTATGTGTGTTTTGTCTCAGGCATCAGAAGAAGAATAAAAAAGACTTTGGTGCAATACAGAACAGAGTGCCTTAACTTCAGTACAGTGCAAATACCTTCTTTACGCAAGTATCAGTTCCAGGAAAACTAATGTACTGCTAGCACAAAGGCCACTCAGGCATTACAGAAGATCAGCATACTGAAGGTGATTAGTTTGGCTTCATTAAAATCAGGACATTTGTTGGCTAGAAGGCCAGGAGGAGGCAGACAAAGGCCAGTAGACCAATGTAGCCCAAAACTAGTGAGAGGCACTATACTGACCCCACTGCACATTCAGTAATGATCTTGGTTCCCTATTGTCCATGATGTCTGTTTCTGCTGGCTGACGAGCAGGCAAGGTCAGCCACAGTGCACAGATCAGTGCCTGTGAAAATAAGGTTGACTCAGGAAATGAAAAGGGAAATATGTTTAGAATACAAATCATATTAGGAAATTCAAATTGTGAATATAAAGCAGTTTGCAATGCACAGGGCTTTGAACAAGACTAAATCTCTGTTGCTTGTCCTCATATGGGCACTAGTATGAAAAGTATGCCAATCACTACAGACCTAAAGAAGTGCTATGTTTTAAACATAGAATTACCTCAACAGAGGGCAAATTCCCAACCTCTGCTGACAACACATCAGGTTCTCCTGTGGTACCACAGAATGAAAAGCCACCAGGACCACCACCACCAACTCAGCAGGCAGCAGATAGACAACATAAATCAGACTGCAACTAATATCTGGCCACAATAGACCAAAATGCAGGCTCCCCAAAGAAAACCTCCTCGGAAAAGAAGCAAAATCTGTGAAAGCAGGAGCATGAATTGATTGATGATGATGGTGATTAGCTCACACCTCAAATGAAGGGAGATTTTTTTTTAAATTTTTTTAAGACTTTATGAATGACAAAACTGCATTATGATTATATAATAATTATATTTTTTGGCATGGTAAAAAAAAAAAGATGCCGTTGTTTCAAAAATGTAATTTAATACCTTTGGTGGTGCTACACTTTGCTGGCACATCTTTTCCTGAATTGGTTATTTATACTAACAACACACACCTATGGCAATCTCTGCTCATTTGTCAGTGCAGCCTAAGCTGTGACAATTGAATGAATGATGGGTTTTTTTTGGAGAAAAAAAATTATCTGTGAAAACACAAAGAGAAAGGCAGCACACAAGAGAGATCAATAACAGTTATGTTTAGGCTTTTCCTTATGCTAAGTAACAAAATCTAATGACTCATAAAATGCAGAAAGACAAGAACAATTGGAGGTTATGACAAGGAGGAGGAGGAGTAGCACTATTATAGTAATGACTTACACGTTGTAGGGAAACCACATGTACAGGACATTTCCCTAAAGTTTCCTTTAATTTTCTATTCCGTGAACTTTAAAGAAAATATTTCAATGAAAAAAAAAAGCTTCTCATTAAGATTTTAAAGGCCTAAATAATTAACAGTTACCATGGAGCTACATGAAATTATTATATTAAAATACCTTATGGTTCCACATTTCACCTTAATATTAATATGACAATTTGAAGGCGTTTTGAAGTGTGAAATTTAGTTTTTACTGATACATAAAATGAATGGAAAACTTTTTTAAAGAAAGGCTACGGATATGGGTTGGTCTATAGCACAAGGCACACATTATTTATGTATTTCATTTCTCTTAAATGCATGTGAAGATGAGCTATTTTCCAGTTATTATTATGTATTTATTCAAACACTATTTCAGTATAATGAATCCTGAAAAGCACCTTTTTCTCTCTCAGCACAAGGCCAGCAGTCAAGGAAACATGTAAGTCTCCCTTTCAGCACTGCTCTCCTTGAACCAGGAGGACAAGGACTACCACATATACACCCAGGCACCCAGGACCAGTTAGCATGGTAATATTACATCAGACTCTGACTTCAGAACAAGATTCTGAGTGTGTAAAAGAGATTCAGGGGGGAAAAAGTCAACTTTTCTCACTTTATGGGAATTGCTTCCTTACAACCACTCAGTCAGTGTCAATGTGTAACTGATGCTCGCATCACAAGATGACCAACAGTGTCAAACTATTGTTTCATATCCTGTTAGAGACCATTCAATGTCATATGAGACTGTCCAGAGGTCAGGTTCAGTTTATACCTGTAAATGAAATTCTACAATCTTGAGAAGGCACAGATGTTATCAGTTTTAGAAGTGAAAAGAGCCAATCCTATCCTGTCTCAGATAGCACTATCTGCAAGAAGTGGCACGATATTTTTAAGAGACTAGTTGAACCCCACTGTATTCATGCAGTCATGCGTGTCTTTTTGAGCTTCAAAGGCATGTGCATCTTTTATTTCATTGCATTTGAAATTCTTAGCTGAGACACATTTGTGTACACATGCATTTCAATGCCTAAATGTCTCTCCTTGCAAATAATGCAAATAAATCCCTGAAAAAAGATAGGACACTGTGCAAAAATGTTAACAGAAATGTAATTAAGAACAGAATGCAATGATTTGCAAATCACAGATTTTATTTACATTAAAACATAGAAATCCTAACCCAGAGTCATATTGAATTTGATGGCATTAACACATCTCAAAATCTGTAATACAGCCATATTTACTACTGTGTAGCATTAATTTTTCTTTTAGGAAAAGGCTGTTTATGTCTGAGAACTATGGAGAGCAGTTACTGTTACTTTTGTCCTATTCTTGTCTGATCAAGGATTCTAGCTTTTTCAACAGTCCTGGCCGTTCTTTGTTGTATTTTTTTTTTGTTTCATGATTTGTCAGCACATCACAGGCAGCACGGTGGAACAGTGGTTAGCACTGTTGCCTCACAGCAAGAAGGTCCTGATTTTTGTTTTCACCAGCTGGCTGTGTGGAGTTTACATGTTCTCCCTGTGCTTGTCTCTGGGTACTCCAGCTTCCTCCCACAGTCCAAAGATGCAGTTAATAGGGTCAGGTTAACTGGTAATTCTAAGCTGCCCATAGGTGTGATTGTGAGTGCAAAAGGTTGTCTGTCTCTCTGTGTTAGGCTCCACTCCCCACCCCCCGCCACAAGTGATAAGTGGAATAGAATGGATGGATGGATGGATGGATGGATGGATGGATGGATGGAAGCCTATGTCACACATATCTGTAGTAAAAAGTCATCTTTCAGAAAAACTACTGTAACTTCCAATCAAGAGTCAGTCAAACGACCTCCAGAGGGTCTCTGTCAGCCTTCGACAGGACCACTGTTACGCTATCGGGCAGGCGCACCACTTGCTGGAAAGATTATATCTCTCAGCTGGCTTGGGAACATCTTGGCGTCCCCCCGGATCAGCTGGAGGAGGGGGCTGGGGTGCAACCCGGATAAGCAGCAAAAAAATTGATTAATTAATTAATTGCATTTTCTTTCCATGTCAGTACTAAGAGAGCAACCGCACAGCGTTCCTTGGAGATAGTTTTATGAAAGGATCAGAACTAAGGTGCATGAAGTTCACGAGGCATCCTTTCTGTGTTAAAAGCCAGAGATATCAACCTTCCACAAAGCAAATAGTATTGTCCTATCAAATGAGAGGACGTTACATGGGATGCAAACAGTAATCTATATGACTCAAGTCTCATTACCAATTCACAGCTTAAGTACCTGAAGAGCTGAGAAGCAGAGGTATATTATGTAGAGTTCAAGCTTGCAGCAATGCTTTGCATTACCACCTTTGGTTAGGCCTTTGAATAAAAACGGGAACTGGAGGCTTTAAGAATACAGAGGAGGAACTCATAGAACTACGTTAATAAGGAGGCATTGCTTTGAGTTTGTTTGCAACCCCCTGAATCCTAAATCTGCCAGAATCATCATATGCATACAGCAATTCCACCCAAGTCCATCCCATCAAGGGCAGCAGCTCAACTATGGCTCATGCTTGTGCAGCATCACTGGGCAATGAAGACTAGGTAGCTCACCTGTGAAGAATAGCAGTGGTTAGAGTGACAGATGATAGAAAGAGACAGAAAGACAGTTTAAAAAGACAGAGACAGTGAGTATGAAAAAATGGAAATTGACACATCAGTTGAGTTAGAAAATACGAGTAATCCTAGAGAAAGACTTCATTTTTGAGGCCACTGCTTTTGTCAAAGGCAATTGTGGGAGCATGTCTAATACCTAACAGTGATGCCTTTGATTTGTGGGAAATTAAGTACGATCAGAGGAAAGCCATATGAAAACTGGGGAAACTTGAAAGTTGAACATATAGAGCCTGCAAGCTTGTTATTGAGGTAGCAGTGCAACACAGTGTAATTCAAACACAAATGTGTAACGCTTCATTACCAGTATGAGCAACAAAGTAACAAAACAGTCAGTGTGTTGACAGCAATATTGTCGCTGACTTGCAATTGAAGTGTTGCTCTGACCCATGTGGACATTATCCAGGGGCTTGTGTCTATCTGCAAACTTGGAAGCATGATTGTTTGACCTTTCATCACTTCTACAGTGGAACGTTTGGCACATGAACTTAATCTCTAGTTACCATAGACATGGCTGCTAACAGAGTGGTGCCCTTTGCTAGGCAACTCTCAGCTTTCAGACAGTCAAGGGTGACGCTGAACAGGAGGTCTGAGTTACTGTTCATTTCCTCCACTGCGAAGGTCGTATCCCCAAGGTGTTGACAAGCTGACTGGTTAAAACTGCTACATGAGTCACACAGGAAAATAACACCAAGAAAGATCAACATCAGAAATAAAGCCATACAATGAAAAATGCTTAGTTAGCTAATGTTAAGGAAAAGAAAACATTACATCCTTTAAAGTCCAACGTTTTAGGGGAAGCACTAGCTTTCTCAGTCTGAAATTCCAGCTCAGGCTGTGCTGCTCCCATATGAACACAGATGAGGCCATCAATCAATAACCTACCTACCTGATAAACACTACCTGGAATATATTTTACCACTGGCAAGAGTTCCTACTTCTCTCCATAAAGGTTATTGTCAGCAAAGCAGCCACGGAGCTGAAATGCATATTTGATAGAAAAAAGTGCAGTAAGAGAAATTCAAAGAATATCCAAAGTTGATTAGTTAGTACAACAGATATGCGCATGAAAATACTTCACATAAATCCTCTAATCACAAATCAACAATTCAAATGAACAGTTACTTTGAGCAACAGTGGTTTCAAGTAATTTTTGTCACACTAAAGGAAAGAGGAGGAAAACAATGTAGCTAATATATAAGAATCACTGCAGCAAGGATGGGAAGTCTGATCAAAGCTTAGCAGGAGGAGAAAGAGATTACAGGCTAATTTGGAGTTAACACAGGAATGGCGTAACACCCAGGTGTGCACATTCAAATCACCAGGGAAAGAGGTTTTAAAATATAGATGCTATATTTACATTTCACCTCAAAGTAAGTTGTTGCAGCAATGGTGTAAAATCATTGGAAACAGCTGTGCCAATTTCATCAAGACCCACACTTTGCACTGACAGCAGACGTTGGGCACTTTCATGTAATCTTGCAATCAGCCTAACCTCATACTTTTCAGATCTCAGCATACAGGCTCTGGGCCATATGTTAGCAGGTGAGGGTGCTGAATCTACAATTAGAAGGGGGGACTAGAGGGGTATTAACAATGAAAGGGCTTAGCCAGAGAAAAAGAGCTGTCATTTTCAGAAGGACAGCCTGTCAGTTGCAAGTGCTCATCCAATTACACCATGAGTGCCGTCTCTTTTGCGTTCTCGTTTTCTTCCCTTCCTCTGAATGTTCCTGTGCCCTCTGATTTCCAGGGCACATGATCTCACTTTTCCTCTGCTCTCCTCCTTCATCCTTTGTTGGTTCTTAAAAGGTCTCCAGTAATTACTGCTCCTCTCCTCCACTCCTCTCTCCTTCTCTCATCGACACGCCTATTTCTATCAACGTACAAAACAAAATCTGTGTCCACATCAGTTGGCAATTTGCATCCAATGTGATTATTGTGCAGAAAACACAAAGTGTGGAAATGACTGACTGTGGTTTTACTGACAAGTAACCTGCCCAGACTCTGGGGAGCTACAGCTCCTGGTCAAGAAATAGTCCTGCACACTCCAAACCTTTTTTAATATATATATATATTTACACTGGGTTTGTAAGAATTAAATTAATTTTAATATTTAAATATTAATAATCAGTTTCTTGTGTGTTTTGGCTAATATGTGTAGAAAAAAAAACAGACAGGTCAAAATCCACAAAAGAAACCGTTCAGAAAAATGCATTTTATCTCGCCTTGCTCTAATATTGACCCAGAGTATTGAGCTGCTGGAGAGTCAGAATACACTCTAGAGACAACATTGCCAGCCTCAGCTGTAACAGTTTCTCCCGGGAGGATAAGAGAGGAGAAGCCCAGGGCCCGCCACAGCTGGGACTTGGTCCGTAGAGAAAACAATGTGACAGCCACTGCATCACTTCCAAAAAAAGAAATAAATAAAAATAAAGGAAAATTTAAATGTTCTGTCGGTAATATAAAGTGTATTGTGAATGTTGGGTAGAGGAGAACAGGCTAAAATCAAATGGGACTGAAGAAGGGCTAAAGATGGATTGTATTCCAACTCCACCAGATTTGTTTCACCCTGCTCTGCCGGATGCCAACATCAAGCCCTCACAGCAAGGAGGCTGGTTTTGCACACATCACAACAAAAAGATTAGAACAGAGAGAAGTGCCATGTCCAGGCGAGGTAAGACACACACGTACTACCCAGAACCGAGACACAACATTGGGTGGGTGGGGGGCGGGGGCGGGCTCCGTTTAATAAATTTTTCCTCAACCACCCATCACATTGATATTGTTTCTCTATTTGTCTCTAGTTGTGGGTCCAACAGATTCATCCTACAAACTATTCCCTGTTCTGTTGATCGTAGGATGGATTGTCGGTTGCATAGCTGTTGTCTACTTCGTCTTCATTTTTGCTTGGGTATCTGATTTCTCTTTAAAATGTATGACATGCTTGAATGTAATACAGCAATATTGTATGTATTTGCTAGATGTTTTTAAATGTGAATACTTTTGAATAAGTTGTGAATGCCAGTGGCTTGTCAGTCAGTCTGACTTTCAGCCCACCACTCTGACTCAGACTGAACTATCTCAAAAAATATTTGATAGGTTACCATGGGGCTTTGCATAGACCTGCAAGCCCCAAGACAATGATTTGCTGTGACTTAGCTGATCCCCTGATTTTCCCTTTTAGCGCCACCACAAGGTCATGGTTTCAGTTAAAAACAGAAATGGTTGGATGGACTTAAAATTTAGAAAATTTAAGACAGACATGGATGGCTCTGTCTGGGTGAAATATTTTATCCTTGGCAACCACTTAATATTTTACATTTCATCAGATCAAGATGACGTGTATACACAAGAGGAAAAGTACCTCAAAGAAAAATAGTGAATAGAGATTATGTTTCAAAACCTACAAGCCAGCCTGAATTCTCATCCTGTGTGTTGTCTAAGGAGATTGGAAAGAAAATCGTCTGGACTTCTTTGAGTTGCTTGAAGACGTTTCACCTCTCATCCGAGAAGCTTCTTCAGTTCTAAGGGTCAAATGGTGGAGAGTCCCAGATTTAAACCCAGTGGGAGTTTCCCCCCAAAGAGGGACAAAGGACCCCCTGATGATCCTCTACCTAATCACATGAGCCAAGGTGTGAAAGCGGGTGTGGGTCACAATCGGCCAGGGTTTCGGGTGAGCTCGTTGTGAAACCTGGCCCCACCTTATCATGTGATTTCCTGAGATCAGATAGCCCAGGATGTGAGTGGGCGTTAAGGCATCTGGGAAGGGATCTCAAAACTGGATTATAGATGACAGACAGTTGGTGTCGTAAACCACCGCCTCCGTTCAAAGATGGTCGCATACAGTGGTCCTCTTTGGGGGGAAACTCCCACTGGGTTTAAATCTGGGACTCTTCGCCATTTGACCTTAGAACTGAAGAAGCCTCTCGGATGAGAGGTGAAACGTCTTCAAGCAACTTAAAGAAGTCCAGACGCTTTTCTTTGCAAGCTCCTTTGACTATGATGACCTGGATGACTGAGAACCTTCACAGACATCCTGTGTGTTTGTTTTACTAATGCATTTTGATTTTCTTTGTTTGGCAGAAAAGTGGTATGTGAGGAAGAAATTCAATTCATCACAGAAAATAACTTCTCCTTCCAGAGGACACGGGGAAGAAAAGATCATCTGTACGCTTCGATATTAATTTTCTATCAGATACGGTCTGGACAGAAAAGAAAATGTTTGTATAAAATTAGGGAACGGTTCCCTACTGTGATTGTTTGATAATAATGTTCACATGAATAATTCTCTGTCCTGTCATATATATTTTTTTTTCAAATAAACACATTTCTGCAATTATCTCCCATTCAATTGCAGTATTTATATTATACTGTAATCACTACAACATGAATTAAAACACTTTCAGGCATCATGGATTGAAATCCATTAACTCCACAATCAAGTAGATATCCTATTGAGAACACCAGCTGTTTTTTGTCAGATAGTGTTAAATGTGAAACATTTGCATATTTAGGCTGCTGAACTTCACTTTGTAAACCATTTCAACTCTAAAAAGAATAATGCTTCATGTTAAAAAAAAACAAAACAAAACAAAAAAAACAGGAATATACTGTATTGTCAGTGTCACATAGCCACATTACTGGGACATGCCAAGTTCTGCTCAATTATAGTCTACAGTGAATGTATATAGCTGGGTGTAATTTCTGCTAAAGTGATGCACCCCATTTGGTGCTTGTTCCAAAAAGTTGTCTGTGTGTGCATGTGCACGTGAGCCTTCTCTGTATATTCCTGTCATACAGCTGTGCATCAAAATTCTTTCTTAGTCTTAGGACTAGCAATATTGTTACCATGGCTACCACAAGTCTCTCTTTTTTAGCAGTCCCGCACTCTCAATGGCTGTGAAACCATAACTCTTGAGAGATTAGACATCCAAGGAGTAGTTTTTGTTCATAATTTGTTCTAAGAAATGTAAGCACCTCATGAACTGTTGCACACTACTGAATTCAGGCTGAATTTACTGTAGCCTGTCAGGAAATGTTTGAAGCCAGTATTTGGACTTCAGCTACGAGCGATCAAACATCTTAGCTCATAAGTTAAAATTACCAAACTCTGCAATGGCGCTGTCAGCTTAAAGAGGCATTTTAAAGACTGCATTTAATAAGAGGGTATTACACTGTCTGGTTTTTTACTGCAAGTTGTGTCACATCCACTTTCCAGTAAGCAAGAGGTGTAAGCCTTATAATCGGGCACAGGCCAAATAAGCCTGTACATTGAGTGTCATGTTCAATATGTGCACCAGATGCAAACATCAGTCTAAAGGGTAATGAGGCTGAGATGGAAACTTTGTGTACCACAACACCGTAATAGCAGAAACACATGTAAATTATAGTGACTCGCACACACATCTTCATGCTGACAAACATGCAAACACATGCAATTACTCTGCATCCTACTTATACACATATAACCTTTCATTAAACACGCATACAATGCTTTGTAGTAATTTAATAGCGTCAGGTTGCTCGTAACAGATATTTTGCAGAATAATCATGCTTTATGCTGTTAACGCACCCACTGTGCTCACTTCACAGCAAACCTGCCTTACACCACCTCACATCGAGATACGCATTCTTCACAAAACTTGCAGCCAGCCTCACTTTGGCATGCCTTCCCACTAATAGATCACTTTACAGGTACACCACATGGTGCTGTACAAAAACATGTCTTCCAGGTGTGGTACATTAATTCTATGTGTCTACACTTGACATTACACAATTATCACCTTGTTGTTTTGCCCTTGTTTAGTAGAAAAACATAAAACATGCATGAGTGGAATGCAAAACTGAGATCATTCTAATAAGATGCATCATCCCTGTCAAACCTTACTGTAAGTAATGGAAGGCAACAGCAATAATATTGCTTATTGTTTCCAATAATACCTGTAATTGTAACGTTATAGTGATGTAAGAGTCTATTATAGGCTTTAGTCTGATTTTAGCAGTAAAATTAACACCACTAATGATGCTGGCAATACGGCTGCAGTTCTCCTATAGCCCTGGAACCACCTGGCCTAAAAGAGGCTGTTTGATACCACTACCACCTGGGACAAAGCCAGGTCCACTTTGGTCTTAAACTTATTTTGGGATGGGAAAAAGTAACCTGTATGTGGATCTAATGCTCTTGAATGACTCATGGGGAATAAATGCATTTGTTTTAACAGTAGCTGTGGGCCAAATTCAGCTGTAGTTAAGAAATCAATAGCTTTTTAAAATAAACATGGAAAATGAGAGTTAAATTTGAGTCAAATCTTGTTGTGGAGTTGATACATAGTAAACAAGCCAAATGTATAAAAGCACTCCCTTAACATAAGCACCATGACCAGCCAAGACAAGAGATTAAAGTAGAACTGATGGTTTTTCTTGATAATTAAAGACGGAGGTCGAAAGAATGCACATCATGTTTTAATTGTCTGATTTAATCCAAATATCTAGCAGCTGATGATTTGATGATATTTTATCAAGAGTGTCTGGCCAGCAAAATCAGCAAACCAGCAAAATGGAAAGACTGCATTCCCAGAAAGCCCTACAAAGTGCTGCATGTCGAACTCTGATTGTGACAGATAATAGTGTTTCATCAGCTGAACCAATTAAGTGCTGTGACCTGCGTGCCAGTGTCTTGAAGCAGTTAATAAGAAATGCGTCGTCCACTTAGTGAGACAAAATGTAAAATTAATGGAACTGATCTTTCACCTGTCATCTGGTAAAAGAAGATCAATGGTTAGTTTAATGGCAGAACACACTAGAGTAATCATGGTTGAAACATGAAAGGGAGAGGGGGGGAAAGCATATGTGGCTGGCTTCAGATAACTGAAGTGGATGCCTAGCTGTCAGCTCAAGGGTCGATTAGAGCGAGCTACAACATGCAGTTTCACCTGCGAAAGAGAAACAAGATCCAGTGTGGAAAGTTGTGTGCAGCCACAGTAATCAGTAATCCTCATCGGATTAAACTTTTAAACTTTTGAAGCTATCTATCCAAATGGACTCAGCTAAAAAACAAATAATAATAAATAAACAAAGAAAAAGATATAAAAAAACCCCAAAAAACAGATTTACTAAACAACCACAGGAGGTCACTGTTTTATATTAATTATGAAGTGAGCACAGACACTAATGTGAAGCCTTAAAGCTGTTGATGCAAAAAATATTTTTTAAGGTTTTATCATGTCCTTTTTTCAAATATTTTGAACTGTATTTAAATATATTCTATGCTGAGTACTTGAGGCAAACTAATACACATATGTATTTTTTAAAAAAAAAATTAATTCTTAAATTCTTGACAATATTTTTAGGCATTAAACATTTTCTTTTGATATATCTGCACTCACTAATGTGAAGCTGAAGAATTTTATATGTTAATTTATGTATTAAATGAAAACCACTAGCGACAGTGAACTGTTCCCGTGCCCTTGTAATCTTATGAATTTTTTTTCTTTTATACTAATGCATGAAAAAGTAAAGAGCCATATAAAAAACTTCAGGGAAAACTCAACCAGTTTGAACTCAAAACGGGTGGCTATCAGCAGCCATTAAAAACAAGAGCACAGCAAGAGGGCACTTCACAATAAGAGCTCCTTTTGAATCAAGTGAGCAATAACAAGATGTGATTCCCTACCTGAAACACTTTCTCACTTATGATTCTCCTAACATATTATTTGCACGTGGCAGTGTGCCTATGCACATGTGCTTTTGTGCATACACCGTGCAGTGCCCGAAGCACTAACACACACAAGCATTCCAGAGACTGGAAGAGACACCCACCCCCCCACCCCCCAAGATACACACGCAAACACACACATACCCACACACATACCAGTAGACCCACTATTAAGGTCACCCAAAGGGCGCACGATGGAAAGCTGAGTAGTTTTATGACCAGAGGGCAACAGAAGGGAGCAGAACTTTGTAGTGGGAGCAAAAACAAAAGAAGAGCTGGCACTGGTGACTTTCTTAAAGTTGAAATGGCAGTAGGTTTTAACATTTTAAGCCCAGAAGTGCTAGTTGCTAGTCGTGTGGTGCAAATATAAAATAAAATAATAACAGCAAATTAAAAAAAAAAAAAAAAACTCAAGTCACTCCTTAATGTGTGTTTTAGTTTAATATCCCCCCTCTGGGTTACCACAGCAGTCTACAATGTTCACAGTGCAAAATAAACTGTTCAGCCTCCTAGGAACATGCTGAGGTGTTGTAATGTTAGCTGTGATGTTAGCTAGTGTAGCTGCTAATGACTGGGAAGGTGAGAGCACGAGGAAAGTGGGTGGTGTGAACTTTCAGCTAACTGCCAAAGTGTTACAGCCAGTGGGAGCAAAAGGGGGAATCTTGGCAGTAAATAAGCAACTGCAACTAATATTCTACTGAAAACAGTAATTGAATGAATCTCAGATAGGGCAGAAATGTGTTAACCAGAAGCAGCAGGTGAAAATATCTTTGTTGGCTGTTTGTTGTTTTATGCAGTCAAGATACACTAAATAAAGTTTGTCCTTGCTTTTTAAAGTCACCCTGTTTGACACACTGGCGACATTTTGTAGACTCCAGCATAACCCCCAAATACTTCTGGTCTGCTCTGCCAATGAGAAGCATGCACTTGCGTGAAATTTTTTATAGTGTGGTAAAGAAAATAATAAAGAAGAACTACAAACAAATCTTAAAAAATGAAGACATAAACAAAATAATTCCAGGCTTTACTTTTTGTCTATTTGCACAAGTATGTGTTTTTGGCCCTTGCCCCTGCAGCAGCACTCTCCCCTTTCTTAAGATATTTTTGACACTTTTCTTCAGAGTTTGGTCATATTTCCTGTGCTCCTACTTGGCATCCCTGTCCCTCACATCATGTGCGTTATAATTCTCTTTGGCTCACCTCTGAACTTCTGAAGTGTTTGTTTTCCTTCTTCTTCTTCTTCTTCTTCTTCTTCTTATTCCCTGTACGTCCCTGACAGTTTCCCTCTCTAGTCTCAGCCAAGGTGCAAGCCATCTCTGTGCCAGGAAATGTGCTTGCTAGTTCATTGCAGCATGGGGTATATTTACTAGCAGACAGCTTGGGAGCCGCTATAAAGATATTGCACATTCATTTGTTTGCATTGTGACTAACTTTTGGCTGGCTTCACACTCAGCTCCTACTCCCCCAATTCTTATAGGCCTAATTAGTGGGGGAAGCTGTATTTAGATTAAATATTTGCCCTCTCTGTGGAAATTTCAAAAATAAACCACTTTATTTATAATACACTCATCAAGTCAACAATATTGTGTGAGTGGAATGTAATGTATGTCCATACTTTAATCTTTACAAGGCCATCAGGGAAATTATGCAGATTTCAAGCTTTGATGTAGAATATTTGAATGATTTTCTGCACAACTTTATTAGGTACACCTGTTAAACTGCTCTTTAACACAAATATTTAATCAACCAATCACATGGCAGCACTTATGTAGACATGGTCAAACCGAGCATTAGAATAGATAAGAAGAAGTTGACTTGTTGATCTGACTATTTCAAATCTACCGAATTTTGATTTCAGATAGTATGGTCAGACTTAAACAACATAAAAACACTGATCCATCCTGGTTATGTCAGTTCAGGCTGTAGTGGTGTAGGAGCTATTCTCTTGGCATCCTATCATGTCAATATGAACCAAAATTGCTAAGTGAGGTTTCCAGTGCTTCGTTGATTCTAAGAATTAGGCATTTCTGAAAAACTGAGAAGAAGAGGAAAATAAAAAAAAAAACATATCATAAGCTAATTATTATAGTAAATGACTTAAGCTTCGCCCAAAATTTTGATTTCTTGTTTCTCAAGGATTTCTGGCAAGATTAACCAACCGTTCACATGTTACTAGCACATCCTTCCTATCCCAGATAACATGCATTCAGAAATATATTTGAGCTAAAGAACGAAAACACCCATGAACATAATAAGTCAAGCTGTCTGCAGACATACTGTGTTTTTTAAAGGTTTATTCTGAAAGAAAGATGCTTCTCAAGATGATGATCAGTCATTCTTAGAAAGTATCTAAATACAGGCAACTGAGGTATTTCTGTCTTTCTACAAGTGGACTGAAAGTGAGAGAAAGAAAACCGAGTGACCAATAAAGACACAAAAACAGCTAGCACAAATAGCATTGAGAATATCTGTCTATATATATCTATATATAGATGTATATATCTATCTATACATATATATCTATATAGATATCGATACACATATTTCCCGCTCGCCCCCTGCAGGCAGTCTAGCTTTCAAGCTGTAGTGCTCTACCAAAGGCCTGGGAACTTGAATATATATATATATATATATATATATATATATATATATATATATATATATATATATATATATATATATATATAGCTGCAATGACCCCATGCTGCAATGACATGGAAGGCGTATACAGTCTGTGGCCTACATGATCATGGACATCATTCATTGCACTAATTTCTAGCTTTCTCAATTTACAATTTAACATTAAAAAATAAAACCACATGAAATGGTTAATTAAATTCTACTGATTTAATACAATCACCTGTATTCAAAAAATGGATGCACTTATGATTTTTTTTAAATGTTTCTGAAACTATATAAGAAGCGTAATCTTTTGCTTTGTGCTTATAATCACCTAAAAACAAAAACAGAAAACATTGGCTATATGGCACACTTTGTAAGATTAAGCCAAGATAAAAATGGGAAATCACTATGCTTCTTCTCAATAGGTAAACGTTTTATGAACACACTTATTCAATGTCTTATCAAAAGTTTGGAAGATTAATAATACGCTCACATGAGTTTGTTAAAAATCAGATTCTTTTTTGACTTTGGCTTTTCGTACTGATAAAAACATGAAACGCAATGTGGCAATTACTGAAATCAAGCCGGGGTTATTATATAAACTGGACAGACCACGGACAGCTCTTTGCACTCGTTATGCTAAGTTAAGTCATATGGCAGATGGCTAAAACACTGAGACGTGAGAGTGGTGTTGATTTTCTCATCCAATTCTTAACGAGAAAGCAAACGAGCATGAGAAAAAGCCGAGCTACTTGTTTAATAATACATTTTCTTATCCTTTGTTCTCCCACAAATGCACATACACACTCACACAGAGTAGCACAACTGTAAGGCATACCAATCTGCTTGACAAACAGCAGGCAGTTATAACAAATGACGTACAAAGACTGTGAAAGACACAGAGACATTCATTCACACGGAAACACTCAGGAGTCTCGAAGAACGAAAAGGGTTTGGTGTCTGTCGATTGTCGTCTTTATGACTTATGACCAGGTGTCATCTTAAAGGCAAAAACTTCATTTTGGTTTATAATCCATGTTCTGCTAATGAAGAGCAGCCACCTGCCAACTGCGGTAAAGATGTTAGCATCGATTATAGAACAGCACTGTGTAATATGTGATCGCGATTAAATACTTGCTGCTCTATATAATAAAATGACTTTTGATTTTCTATAATAATTTATCTAATCTAGTTTTATGGATGACCAAAGATTACACTATGAGTACACTAAAGAGTGGATCAGCATGTTGATGAAGGCTGAAACCAGCTGAGGTTTTATGAGAGTACAGCTCAGTCCCACATACAATAGAGTGGTTCAGCCCTGTTACATGTATATGAGTGTGAGTGGGTGTCTGGTGTATTCATATGCCAGTGGGCTGAGCACATTTGTCTGTCTGCTGCTCTTCTGCCAAATACTTTTGCAGTATTTAGACTTAAACACACTCACATGCGCACTCAGAAATACACACTGGCGGACTCATAAATGAGAAGCAAAACAAGAAAAATTGAGAGAAAAATAAAAACAAAAACACAAAAGTGATTGTATCCAGTGAGTAGGAGAATAATTGGGCTGAATGAATGAACTACAGTGTCAGAGTTGGAGAGACAGTGCTCAGTCCATCCATCTACGAGGGTACAGTGTGCTGCCGTCCTTGGATGAAGTGCATACTGCAGTGTCAGTCCACCAGCCATGGTCCATCCAGTCAAGAGCTAAGGGAAGCTTCCATTTTAATGCAGCCCCCTGTGAGTTCTTCAAAAATCAGAGGGTAGAGGTACTGTAGGGGGATGGGGAGGACCCATCCCAGAGGTATGTGAATCACCACACACGGCAGATGTTGTCAGGAACCATGTAGCTGCTTTTGTTGCAGTTGAATGCTTTGGCAAATTCTGGGAAATTCTGAAGGGAGCCTAGTACCCTGTGAACGTAGAGAGGAGATTGATGGTTGGAGCTGAAGTTGTTATATTAGACGGGGACTTGAAAGTGAAATTAACATGACATATCATTTTGTCTAGGTTTTAAAATGTTAGCTACCATTGTAATTTGTTTTCTGCCCTTTGCCGGCAGCACATAGCTGATTGATGTAGAGAAAATACTCTTGGTTTGAGTTTACCTGAATTTCCCTGGACTGTGTACGTCAACTTTAATGGAATTAACAGCTTGCTCTGGCCGATGTGTTCCACACCACACCTGTAAAAAGACAGTGATTAGGATGCACAGAATTGCACCAAGAAATTTGAAATCTGCACATCTATTCATTGCTTAACCCAGTCATCCATCAACCCATCCATCATTCAATCAATCCACCAATCCATCCATCCATCCATCACGAAGCATGCACATTTTGCAGGATATTTTTCTACTGTTGCCTACAGTCCTAGCAAAGATCAGAACTACAATGCATGTGTAAAAAATGGCTTATTATTCAACAAACAACTGTTGCATCAGACAGTAAGGCTATTACCTGAGCAAAGTTTAGGAAGAAGAGTTGATCATGGGAAAGGTCAATTCCAGGCAAAGGTGGTTCCTCTCCATGCTGCTTTACGTAGTTCTTGTAGGCCTAAATCAGTGACACAATCTTACCCAGCAGTCATGTTGAATACATCTAAAAATCACACTGATTATGAAAGCATAGCACTTATGTCACCATGTTTGCAGACAGAAAAATAAATGCATATGGATCCATCCTGTCTCCCTGAGATCTACGTATTAATTAGAAAAATAATCTAGACTTTGCGCTGAAAGAGAAAGAAAAAAAAGTGTACCGTGTATGTATTTTCTTAGACATGTATAATTTATGTGTAAATACTATACCTGCTCTTTCATGTTGCATTCACGTCTTTGAATGTCTTTTCTGTGCTTTGCCAAGCTAAAACTGATACATCCAGCAGCAACATTATGTTCTTTATTGCTGTGTTTACAATAGCTAATGAGCCAGCCTGTGACCTAACAAAATAACTAGTCTATTAATGTTAGAAAGCAGATGACAATAGCAAGCTGCAGACTGAATCACCTCCTCTCTTATCTGTAAACTGGGCCTCTTAAACTGACTTTCTCTCTCTCTTTTTTTTCCCCCAGGCTCATTACCTGATACGCCTGTCGTATCCCTCCATTGTCAGCAATGTTTTCTCCGAGGGTGTTGTTACCATTTAACTGGAGAGGCGATATAGGGACATAGAACACAAAGATTGACAGGGAAAAAGGACAGAAGGAGGCTGTAATTTTTCCTCTATATTTCAGCAAATTGTACATATAACTTTTGGGATATAGGAAATCATTTCACAAGGGATAAAAGAAGCATTGTTAAAAAGAAAAGGACACAGAAGGTGAGACAAAAAGAAGGAGAGGAACAGCCATTGATATGTCAACACAAATAATTAAGGGCACCTGGAGCAGAGAAGGTATGAGGCAGCAAAATGTGTGGAAAGACAGAAAAATGACCAACAGATAAGCTGGCGAAGGTAACAGGAAAGCAAATAAATGAGATAAAGTAAAGTTCATGATAATATTGGGGAAAAAATATGGGAGGAAATTTGATAAGAGAAAGAAGAAGGATGGATATAGTTCAGATGAACGTACATGTAGTCCACTAGCGAGATCCCAAGAGAAGTTTCCGTACTGATCAACGATGCACTTCGACAGTTCGAGGAACCTCTGTGTTGAGTCTGGTGTCCACCAGTCCTTCAGGTCGCCATCCTTATCATAGTTACGGCCTAAAGAATGAATCGGACGTGGACAGGTTGAACTTGATAAACAAGAAAATAAGAATATCAACAGCACTCAAATGCTGCATATATTCTATGTTAGTTGCATATTTCAATGACATTTTTGTGTTTGTGAACAGTAGATGTCAGTATAAATAAATCCTCCCATCTCTGAAGCAGAACCAAGTTGGAAAAAAAGTTCTGAGATCCTAAATGGTGTCACAAAACATATTTTTCTGGTACCAGTTACAAGGGGAACTCTATTGCATATATATATATATATATATATATATATATATATATATATATATATATATAATTTATTTTTCCAAAGATTAATGCAGTCTGCCAGAACTGCCCCTGAGAGGAACAAAGAGTAACAATGTGGAAACTCATACCATTGTCATCAAAGCCATGTGTGATCTCATGACCGATTACCATGCCAATGCCGCCATAGTTGAGAGACTTAGCCTGGCCTTTGCTGAAAAAAGGAGGCTGAAGGATTCCAGCAGGAAACACTGACACCAAGAAAAATAAAATAAATAATTCAGCAAATACATAAAATATGTATTGTTTTAGTCTTTTGCAGTTTAATCTTTGCATATATGTGAAATACCTATTTGATTTTTGCTGGATGAGTAGAAGGCATTGACAACAGCAGCTCCAGTTACCCACCTGGAGAAAGACGTTGGAATTAACCTACAGTGAAGAGCACTACTGCTACAGTAAAGAGCACTAGACTACTGTGAAATGCATGTTTGATGAAATATATCAAAATTAACCTGCAGTTATTAATAGCTGGGCTAATGTTAGCCTCCCAGCCGAGGAAAGCTGAACTCTATACGTGGGTAGGAGTATGTGTGGGAGAATGATCAGTGCACTGTGCTAAATGTGAGATACTGGGGTACACCAAAAGTGGCAAAAAGGGGAAAAAACGGATTTATTACTGCTAATTTAAATGGTAATAACTGCAGCTTAATATACATCTGGAATAAGCCAGTTTATTCTACCCCTCAATGGAAAGCTTACTCTTCTTTGTTGACTTTTACTCTGAGTTTCCGCAGGCGTTTCTTCTGCACATACTCCAGGTTCTGTAGGATGTTTTCAAAGTACTCCTCTGCACTGTAGCTCAGCTAACACCAACACACAGAGAAACAGGAGGATTAGCCGAGATGAGAGCTATCAACACTTGGCCATATATTCTCCAGCAAAACTCATAAAAGCCAGGAATTCACAGAGATTTTTCACAGAACTGATATGCGGCTACAATAAAGGCGCTCTGTATTCTGCTGAAATGATTCCATGAAAGAAGGAAAACATTCTCAGTTGCATATTTTCAGATACTTACATCTTTGTACTCATTGTTAAGATATTCGTCATCCATGATGTTGTCTGAATAGCCGATCCGTTCCCGAATAGCTCGGGCCTGCACAAGAATAGGTTGAGAAAATTGAACAAACATTTTTAGCCATCAACTATCCCGAAATTCAGAATGGACTATACGTATAACAACCATTAACTGTTATAGCTAAAAGTATAAGCAATACCTTCTCCTCAGCTGCTTTCTTGGTCTCTGCATCCATCCATGTCAGGTCATCAAGGTTACTAATGAACACTTCCCTAATGCCTTTAATCATCTCTTCCATCTAAGCCAAACCACACAAACACAAACAAAGAGTGAAAACCTCATCATATCAGTCAGAACAAATTTTCTGCAGAAGGAGACTATCATCAAAATCTGAAGTTATGCCAAGCAATCTTGCAACATACTGGGCAACAAATTCATAAAAATACACTTCCCTGAATTAAGCCTCATTATTACATAGTCACGTATGAATGCAGAACAACTCCAGGTTACACTCTGTGTAGGAGTCTGCTGACCTTGGCAGACATTTTCAGGAGTGTGATATTAGTTTAACATGACATATTTTTTTCTATCAAGTATTAAAATTGGCTGAGGTCACAACAATAATCAGATAAGCTTCATTAGTGACTAAAAACAACTACAACTACTAAAAGAAAATTATTATTAAATAGATATTTCTTTGTACATATAAAAGTCTCATCGTGTATTAAAATTCTCTACAGTAGATGTCTTCACTCCTTGACTGCATGGTTACAAATACATTATTGATCATGCTACTGCTCTACATATTTTAAAAATCTACATTCGCTTATAGATGCATTCAGCATTTTAGGATTTCATTTCTGGTTACTCGAATGATCCTGAGCTTTATGAATTTAAATTATAGAAGAGATATTTCAGCATAATGGCAATCCATGCGATAGGCAGGCCAGTTATATTATTTTTATTTAACACATGAATGAGTGCAAGTGAAAAGATGCTTTTCATGTCAGCATTCTTGTCTTCAACGTGAATTTGCAGAGCAATAGTAGCTTCAGATAATGAGATTTTCTTATGCAAATTCAAAAATCATCAGTCATCACATCAAAAGCTCACTTTTCAGTAAAACCTGTGGTGCATGTTTCTATAATGTATTTGCCCTGAGCTATATGTTTTCACGATCTGACTGACGGCACCAGTGCAAACCATGCCCTGTACTTTGGCCATCAGACTTAAAAAGGCAAGGTTTTTGGCCACAAGCATAACAAATACACAACTGGGACAATTCAAATGAAAGTGAAATGAATCGGCACCAAATAACAAATACAAATAGAACAGAAACAGGAAATTAAAAAAAATAACTTCAGATACAACAAAGGTCACCCTTCAAGAGTCCTCTAACCACAGATTTGTTTTGAGGCCACAGTAGGCAGACAAAAGGCACACCAGCTTCTCATCACATTAGCAGACCCCTAGCTAACATAATGCGTGACGACTTGGAGAGCACACTGTGGTTGCTGACAAACCAGCAGCGATTATACTTAAGAGGCTTTTCTAAAAACCTTTTAACATACTTGTGATAGCGTTATGTGCATGGATACGCTGTGTTCCAGTAGTTGTTTTTTTTTCTTTTAGTCAAAGTTTTAGTATAATTATGCTTCTTTGTCACACAGTGCTGCAAATTAGGTGCATTATCTACCCAAAGCTAGCAAAGTGCTCAAAAATAGATATTTTTCATTCACCATGATTTAGTCCACATGGACTGAGTTTGGAAAAGTAGACAGTTGGACCCAAAGTTACCTTATCGTATTAAAAAGAGGGATGCTTAGAAATATAACGTTTTAGCAACAATCTAATGAAAAATATTTTAATTCAACTTATCAGAGTAACATATTTACCATCTACATTAACTATTTTTGAATTACTTTATATACCATATATACTTACTGGTCAATTTATTAGGTACACCTTTCAAGTACCAGTTTGGACTCTCTTTTATTTTCAGAACTGTCTTAAATCGTTGTTGCACAGATTCAACAAAGTGCTGGAAACATTCCTCTTATTTGATTTGTGAGTGTTTGTGTTGTTTAGCCGAAATATATTTCTGAATGCATATTATATATAAGACAAAGACTTGCTAATTTTGTTAGGGTTTTTCCTTTTCTTTTTTTTCTTTTTTTTTTTTTTTTTGAGAAGTCATATATACACTCACTGGCCAGTTTATTAGGTATATTTTTCTAGTACCATGCCTTAATTTTTAGATTAATCCAGATGCTGGAAAAACTCCTGAGAGATTTTGGGCTATATTGACAGGATAGCATCAGCTACTGCAGATTTGTTTCTGCATATATCCCATTCAACCCTGTCCCAAGGGTGGTCTATTATTGTATTGACATCTGGCGATGTTATGTTCAATAAACCAGCTTTATCATACAGTGTGTTATTCTGTTGGAACACAAAAAAAATCAGAAGATAGATAGACTATACACATGGATTATGGTGTTTAAATGACACTTAATTTAAAACCCCAAAGTCTATCATTAAATTTCCCCCACACCATTACACCACTAGCAGCTTGTGCCATTGATTCATGGCAAGGTGGAACCATGCTTTCAAACGGAGATTTATTAGACCAGGTACCATGTTTCCAATCATTTATTGTCTAGTTTTGATGAGCTGATGCAAGTTACAGCCTCAGTTTCCTGTTCTTAGTTTACAGGAGAGGCAGCGATTGTGGTCTTCTACTGCTGTAGCCCATCTGGTCCAAGATTTGAGGTGTTGTAACCTCTGAGATGCTCTTCTGCATACCTTGGTTTATAAAGTGGCAGATGAGTATATATTGTATCGATGGTATACTAATAGCTGCAGTATAAAACAACAATTTACCTAAAGTGTACGCACTGAAAGGAAAGAAGAACATATCAAAAAGATACTGTATCTGTGTCACTTAAAGAAAGTGTGGCAGCTGCAGGTCACAACGAAATGTGTTTACTGTGTGCATCAGAGGATGTACTGCCATACACAGATGCTGTAAAATTCTTGATGATATGACAGAAATTTACAATAATGTATTTCTATTTGTAAAAGTTGTACATGGTCGCAAATAAAAATTGATTCACATGCACAATGTCAGATGCCACAGCTCACACATACACATGCATAGGCAGTTTGAATTTACAGTGTGGGTGGTGTGATCATAATAACAAGGACACCTTGTTCAGCTGCTTTGAGTGGAGGCAAGCAAAAACTACAGTATTCTGATAGACAAGACACAAATGTGACAAAAACACAAGTGGGTGTCAAAATACTCTCCATCAGATGTGCCTGAAACACATGTTTTTTGTTGTATGTATGACTAACTCAATACATAAACGTCCACACTCCTCTTGTAATGCCCTGCAGAGGCATTTTTAGGTTATCACTTTCAGCTTTCAATAAACAAGGTGCGGAATTCCATTACAGAGATTGTATCTTGTCTAATGAAGGATATTTCCAAGAGCTCTTTATCTTTGATTGAGTCTAATGTGTTTTAACAATACAAAGCCTAATGCACCTTCTACTGACCAGTTCTTTACTCTTTTCAGAGAATGCCTCCTGCACATAAAGTCGTCCCACAGCATTTTCCAGGTTGTTGTTGACGTACAGAGCACACTGTCGCCACACTGCTGCCTCTGACGTCGTACCAGACAGAGCCTGCAGGGAAAATAACAAGGCACAGATCAATTAAAGATGAAGGATAAACTGGTCAGCATATTGTTTAAAGAGGCTCATGGCAATAGGAAATGGGGCAGTGGGGAAATGATTAGATTAGAAAAAGGGATTACCAAGATTTTTAATGCATGGAGGAAGAATATGAATGAAGCAACGTGTTGAAATCGACTGTTTATTAGAGCCTGACTGATACTGCAGTTTTAGCATCAATTAAATAGGTGTGTGGGTGGTGGTAGGGTTTGATTCCCATCCCCCACTTTTTTTTAAAGAATTTTTCAAAATGAAAACTCTTAAC
Source organism: Neolamprologus brichardi (assembly GCF_056152115.1). Lineage (NCBI taxonomy): Eukaryota > Metazoa > Chordata > Actinopteri > Cichliformes > Cichlidae > Neolamprologus > Neolamprologus brichardi. The sequence goes on along the minus strand of NC_142117.1, from coordinate 25,291,692 downwards.
ACCTCCCCCCCCCCCCCCCCCCCCCAAGAAAAAAAAAATCATTGAAAATATAAAATCTTCTAATTTCTAAAAATGTGCCTATTTTGCATGTTGCATAGACAAATCTCAAACATGTTCTAACCTTAGATGGTTTTCCAGTAACCTTGTCAGTGTTAGAAGATAAACTGTATCAGCTTAAGGTAACTGATATTGCTTTATGAAAGTAGCAAAAAAGTGCAGTAAATAGCCATTTGGAAGCAGCCTTATGTGCTAATGTAACTGTGCTTTAGATAGTTTCTGTTTAGCACTAATTGCCAAGTGTTAACATGCTCACATATTCCAGCAAGGTGGTGACAGTGGTAAACAAACCTGCAAATGATCAGCATGTTGGCATCTTAAACATGATCCCATGCTAACTTTAGCATTTAATTCAAAGCATAGGTATTGTCATTTAGCCCCATACCAGCAGGAACATTACTGCAAACATGTTTTAACTGCTTTGCACCCTGTGTTGTTTGCATTTTCTTTTAATAACTTAGGTAAGCAGCAGTGTCTGCAAACAGGACCTTCCATGGACTATAACAGCATCAAGGTCCTGTGCGTGTACCTTGCGGAAGGCTTTCCTGGTGTCTCTGTAAGCTCTGCTAAGACCCACCACCATGTTCATAGCAAAACGCCACACCATGTAGTTCTGCAGATCCCTGTGAGTAAACAGAAACATGTTAAGAAAAAAGCAATCATACTCACACAAAGCTATCAATACTGTGCACTCCCTCCCCCACAAGCTTAGAGACAAAAACAGGCTTTTATACTCCATCACAGATACAGACTTAAATGAACACACCTACCTCTTGGTGTATTTGGCCAAGATCAGGTTGAGCCTTCTGTAATAGTTGGGCGAGTAGTTTATGACCTTTTCTGTGTCAGGGACGCTGATGTTGACTGTATTCATTATTTTAGCTGTGAAGTAACTCCAGTCAAATAGCTTCAAAAGGAGTTTTTTAAAAAAAAAAATCCCCACAGAGATAAAGAGGAGAAGAAGATAAAGATGAGAAAGAAGTATCTATGTGAAATGAAAACAGCAAACTGTGGTACATAAAGAATTTTTTTTTTTACCTGTGATTCAACCTCAAGGGTGAAGTTGGCGTTCAGGTCCCCCAGTTCCATCTTGTTGTAAAGCAACACCGGGTTGTTACGATCCTCTGGGGTATCAGTAGCCTTGGAAAGAGCAAGACAGAGGGGGTAAAAATCAAGAATGCTGTCACAACCCTCCTGGTTCCTGACACATGCGTACAGTTGCAGAGCAGGTCCAGCAACATCAAACGTATTTGGCGTCCCAGGAGGCTTTGGCTCTGTAAATGTCAAAGCGCGAATGGTGTGACTGCCTTGTAAAAGCCAGCAGCTGAGTGGAGGAGAAGTGAAGCATGGCAGGGAGCAGAGCAGAACAGACTAGGATGACAAACACAGAGTGTGGAAAACTGTTGATGAAAAGTCACGGTGTTGGGATCAGGCTGGTTAACAGCTTGTTTTAGACATCAGCTGCTACAGACTGGAACCACAGACACGCACACAGAGGAGGGAGGTTTGGTCTACAAATGGATGCCAGGGGGGTCATCCTGCTAACAGAAGCCTTTTGTGTTAAGTTAGATGAAAAAAAAAAAACTAGAATACAGAAGGAAGAAGGAACCTTTGAACCATCATCTTTCCAGTCTGTCAAGAAGTACCAGCTTAGACAGAAAGATAAAGCTACTGAACCTGCACAAAGTCTTTGCCTTGCTAAAGTTTTTGCCTGCATTTTAACTTACATCAGTTGTAGGTTGCCTCTATATACTGAAATGATCACGGTAATTATGTCACCACAGCCTGCAGCTCTACATTTAACTGCAGGTCAGTGAGCTCTATCAGGTATGGTACTGACAGTTTTTAGATGATTCAGAAAATCTTGGATTTCACAAGGAGGCAACTCACTGAATCTCCTCAAAAATGTGCAAGTGTTTTTCATTATGTTGACTTGCTTATTAAGGTATCTGCTATTTTACTGCTTTATTACTGACAGTTTACTCCAAGTTACCATTCCAGGCTATGGTTAACTTTCTTCTGTAACATTTTAGTTGACTGTACTATTCAGTCTCAATGGCTGTCACCTCATTCACTAGCCTCAAAATTGAGATTAGTTTAGCTTAATACCAGCCTGCTTTGCATCACTAACAGTAGTTTTAAATCAATGACATCCCAATGTCTCTCTTTCCATTACCTGAAAAATATTCTCTTTCAGCTAACAAGAAGAAAATGTCACTCCCTTATCTGCACATAGGTCAAGGAGAACGGGGATGAAGAAGCTCAGAAAAAAAGGTGTATTTCACATTTTATAAAATGATATGTGTTTAACTACACGTCTTCTGTTGCTTATCACTGGAAAAGGGTAAGATGTGAGTAAGAGGTTTATTTTTGGTTGTGGTGTAGTTCAGTTTGCCACATAATCTTGCTAGCTGTTTCATTATGGACAGCTCTCAACCACCAGGAAGTCTACACTAGCAACATGTGCCCAGTGACAACTAGCCAGTTTTAGTATAACGATTTCTATTTTATATCTGCCACACTTCTCGCAGTAGACCGGGAATTATTTTACATTCAGTTATTGATCATAATCACACTTGGAACTGGATGAATACTTGGAACTGAGCAGGCTAGAACTACAGTATGCATTACTGAAAACAAGATCTCTTTCCCATGGTTTCTCAAAGCCATAATAAGCATATTTTGAAAAGTACAGGAGGTTCTTAAGTATTTGAATTCATATTTCTACTTGTAAAACTGCAAAGTACAAATCCATACTTACATTGGCAATGTCTCTCTCCAAGTCTATAACTCGTGTCACCTCCTCTCTAATGTGAGTTTCATTGATCGCTAGTCCTCGGTCCTTGCGCATCAGCTTAGCCAGGTCAATCATAAATTGCTCATAGGCCCGACATGCCTGTAAAATAAACACAACTTGTAACTCACTGATTTCAGTAACCACTGACTAAAACAAGATTTGACTGATACAAAGTCCGTCTATAGCAAACATGCATATCAATTAAGGCAAAATAGGACGCTGTAAAGTGAAACCAGAGCAAAGGACGTCTGTTCCACTCACACATCTGGTTTGGATTGAGATAGAGTTATCAGCATTATGTGTGTTTTCGTTCATCACATACAAACTCACTACATTTCTAAGAGTAGGAATAAAAGGTATTTGTGCACTGATGTGAACGGATGTTTCGGCTGATAGCCTCATCATTTGTGTTTTTTTTGGAACAAATTCGGAGGGACATGAAATCCAGGGGCTCAAATGAATAGTTGGAACTGCTTTCATTATTCATTGATTAAAAAGCTTTAACTGCACTGCACTGGCGTGTGGATTTGTACAGATGTAAACATGCAAACTGACCTCTGCATAAGGACCAGTGCATGCATAGTAATCTCTGGACACCAGGCCAAGGCTTGTTTGCTGGTCAAACTGGCAAGGAGAAGAAGACATTTATTTTCAGTATCAAAGCCAAATAAAGGCTTAGTCATTACTTTCAGTGAACAGAGGGACATGAGGGCTTTTTGAATATGAATAGAGGGAGGTGAGGTCTTTTCCTTGCCACAGGCGTACACCTACATGAATGATATGCGAGGTTGAATCCCTGTCATCAGTGCCGACGAAAAAGTTAACCAAGAGCAGAGTTCCATATTTCTCATTCAACTTGGCAATGACATCCTCCAACCTCCATGTTCTCCCTGAAGAAATAAGAAAAAAGAAGTGAAAAAGAAGTGAAAAGAAAGAAATGGCATCAATAACATCATGCCCAATGACACTTGAAAAAGAACCAAAGTTCTCTACCATAATTGGTCTCCCAGTTGTCAACAGCTATAGGCCACTCAGACACATCAGGCAGCATGTCAAGCAGAGGACTCCCCCCTCTCAGCTCAATTAAACCTAGTTAGAAGCGAAAATCAAAGAAAATAGGTTTTGTGGTGTAGATACATTTATTTTCTACCCATAAAATTGTGAAAATCAATTAAAAAGAAATTCAACCACTGTATTGCTTTTTATCAAGCACATACTAAACCTGTGGCAATTCAGAGGCCTTAGAGGAGTTTATTGATGTGGCTTCCAAAGCAAATCACTTCTGAAGAAAGCATTCATTTGAATCATGTAAAGCTGAAATATTGCAGTTCTTTTTTTTTTATTAATGATTCATGTACATTTTGATGACAGTTTTGTTGATAGACAATACAAAAACTGAATAAGAAACATTTAACCTTCAACAGCAATTTACAAAATGACTGTTCACATTAGGATAATAGAAGATCTAAAAAGGCATAGCGTGTTAATGTCTTTTGCCTGCTGACTCACTCTCATTGGTACAGGACTTGTAAAGGGTCTTAGCCTTGGTGAGAGCAGCAGCTTCCCCCTCCACTGTTTTTTCAAGGACACCTTCAAATAAAGAAACAGAGCAAGCATGAAGCAAACAATCACAGACAAAGATGAAGAAGCAAAATTGTTCACTGCACAATAAGGAAAGAGGGAGTAGTTGGGTGCATATAACCTCAGGTACGACATAAAGGTTTTCTTTTTCTTATCTCTGGGGATTCAAAAATTCAAGAATTCAGCTGTCATGCATATGCATTTTAATTATTTTATTTAAGGGATGCTTTCGGTCCTTGTGACAGAAAATGGCAACACAAAGTAATTATGATATAAAGCCTTTGCAGTAGATAGTAACCGGTAACAAAACAGAAGAAATGTAATTATTCTAAGAAGAAAAACATGTCACAGCTGTTCTTTTCAATTTAATTGTTTTATTTCTCTCTAAATAAAAACAACCTGAAGAAGTATTATGAAAGAAATATTCAGAAAGGGCATTTTTTTAAGTCACAAACAAGTACAGAATAAATCGTCTTCTGAAGATAGTTTACGTTTGCAGAAAATAGACAAAGACAAAGCTTTAATCATTTTTTGTTTTAAATGTTATATAAAAACACGTGCAACATAGTGTGTATTGGAATTTTCCTTTGATATACCAGGTGCCCCAAGAGCAAAGCTAATATATCAATACACTGTCAAAATGTGAAAATGGCCCCGTATAAGGTGAACAGCCAGTTTTACTTTGAATGAATAAATCAATCAATGAGTAAATAGATAAATAAATAGTGTTCTAGCTCCAATCTTTTAAATGGGCATGATAAATGTTATCATGCAAAATCATGTAAAAATAAATGCATATTTTATTCTGTGTTTGTCACAAATACCTTTTGGCATGGGAGTGACGGCACAGAGCAGAGGAAAAGAGGTGGAACGAAATCAAGGAGCAACAAAGCTGAAGGTGTGGCAGTAAAGGGCCATTTGGAAACAAGAGTGAGCACCAGCGCTTGTTTTATTACCTGCGTTCATTGCCTCTTCAACACCTGTTGTGGGCATATGGACGCCAGTTAGCTCAGCCTCAGGCTAGATAGCATTTCTAGGTAGACAGCTAATCAAAATGAGTGATAAGTGTTGGGGTGTAAACTTGCTAAACTGAGGGGGAGGGCATGGGGACCAATACTCTTTTCCTGTGCCGCCTCGAGGCACCAAGTTGCATATTGTAGCTTTAAAGTGTAACTATTCCTACAGGAACTGCTGTCACTTTTCAGCAGCAGCACACGAGCAGGAGCAACACGAGGATGTGCCTAAATACATTTTCTCATCATCAAGGTTCAAACACCCACACAGTCAGTAATTTTTGTGTTTGCTGCAAACTGCTGTGGTTAAAGCAAGTTTATTGTTATGTGATGCCGGTAAAGAGTCTGTGTCCTCGGTGCTTCAAAATAACAAAACCTTACACCTACACAGGAGGTTTCTGAAACTTCAGCTCAAGTCCAGCTGCTGGTTTGTCATTCAGCACCAACAATATGAAGAACTTAACTCTCCCTGCACTACGCTGATACATTCATGAGCCTGACTATCACGTCATAATGTTTCACTGCAGTTCAACTACTATGCTGGGATTTCTAGGGGTGGTTCAGGGAACCTTGGAGAAAAAATTAGAGAGATGGTTTGGCCTATCAGAAACTGTCACTTCAATATGCTGGTTGCAGTTATTATGATTTACAGCACATAGCTATCTAATCAAGTGCATTGAAGTGATAGGAAACATTGTAACAATGTAGGGACACAACATGACTTAGACTAAAGATATTCTGGTATCACAAAAAAAAGCAAATATAATTACATTTATTTTTCTCCATCGAAAAAAGTCAACTTTTCCCCAGCTTTTAGATTTTTTGTTTCTGTTCATCAACTGTATAGTTGCTTTATATGGCCTGTATCATGAATAATACATGATGTAAATGTATTTCAAGTCTAAGTGCCTTGTGATATGCTTTGTCTACATACGGAATGTATGTAAATAGCTGCACTTATGATTGCTGTTGCTGTTGTTTATGACAACTCAGGAGAAAGAAGCAGCCTTTATGTATTTCACATTTTGAAAATGTATCTCATCAGCACTATATGTGCATTTACATTTTCAGCATTTAATATGCTAGTGCACTGACCTTTCAAAGACTGTAACCCAGGTTCATATCTCTGTCTACAACTAACACCTTTCCCAGTTACAAGTAGTAGTTGTTTGTTGTGAATACCAGTACAAATGCACGTGCTTACAACTACAGTGCTGTGCAAAGGTCTTGTGTCACCCATTTCTTTATATTTTGCTTCTGGGGACCCAGACTTTCTTGTAATTATTTTAAATGGTTTTAAGCAACACTTTTCAAAGCTTTTTAAAAGTTTCTCCTTGGACATGGGCTTCTTTTTCTCTTATTTTCAGTCCAGTCCTTTAACCTGACCATTGTTTGTTAGTTTTTTAGCCCTTAACACTGTGTATGATTCATGCATAAAAAAAACACCTAACTCAAGGGATGAACCAGTGTTGTGTCTACACAGAACAGAGAGCTTAGCAAAGAACCCATTTTAAATGGTGTCTTTAGGTATTTTGTTACTAGCCTGTCGTACAACACATCATTTGTTCCTAACTCTATAGTTAAATCCTATGTAAAATGCCAAGGATAACACAGTTTCTTAGGCATAAAATGACGTGTTTGCACCAACAAGGTGATTCCCAAGGAGCTATTAGGTGAAAACCTGGCATATTCCAGCACAGTCTGCAGCATCTCCTTAAAACAATAGAGGAAACTGGACAAGTGAAGGACAAAACATCTATAGTAGTATCTACAGAGTAGATTTAGCTCTTTCAATGCTGTGCACACAGATAACTAACAAAAACAGAACAAAAACTTTTGGCCAAGGTACAGCCAAAGAGAAATTGCTACAGACCGAACTACAGAGATAATGCCTGTTCATGAACTCATGGCTTCTCAGAACTGGCCTGCTGTCTAGAGAACCAGTCATCTAAACAACAAGAGTGAGCGATTGAAGTCATTCATTTAGATTATTGTAGCATGTTTAAACATTTATTCCCTCAGGGATGGCTTTTTGAAGATTTAATGGAAGAAATCATTGGTATAGCTAGCTTAGTATTTCAGACTGTGTCTCCTCTGCATTCATAAACTTCCGCTTGTTGATAGCCACAAAGACAAGCTGTGCAAACACTGTCTGGTTAGTAAAATCCTCCTTTCTTGAGTCTAAAAGAAAGGATTTAAGGTCATTTTCCCCGTGGCTTTTAGTGTAGCAGACTAAATATTCGGCAAATACAAGCATGTATAACCTGCATGGTAAATGGTAAACAGACTGGCTCTTATAGAGCACCTTTCAACTCTACCTGTACTCAACGCGCTTTATTCACTCCATTCACTTTTTTGTGAATGCTTTCTATCTAACATTCACACACAGTCTCAAGAGCTTGGAAAGAAACATTCACACACATTCATGCTACAACGGATGCATCAGAGAGCAAACTGGGGTTAGTGTCTTGCTCGAGGATATTTGGCACACAGACTGGGAGTAGCCAAGGATTGAGCCACCAACCTTCCAATTAGTAGATGACATGCTTTACTTCCCGTGCTGCACTCACCCTAATGTCTGAAAATTAGCTTTTTCTTTCTGACAACACAAAACTCATAAAAAATAAAAATTGTAATAATATATAAATCATGTGCTGTGTTGCTGCAGAGATTTTGACTAAGATCTAAGAAGGATATGCAAAATATCCCTGACAAAAAATGCTACCAACATTTCAAAGGCTTGAATTATATTTCTTTGTTTTATTCTTCCTGGGTTTTTTTTTTTTTTATCCAAGGAGAGCAATTTCTGTGTTATCAAAAGTAAACTCTTCAGTGGGTGGTTAAGTAGGTAGGATGTGTTATAAAGATAACCTTTGATAACCTTTTGACTTTGACAAGCCGTCACATAGCTCAACATGACCTGAATGCTTCCTGACAATTATAAAGTTATCTTATAAATATTGCATCAACAGATATACACCATCATGCTGCACAGCTCAGTGACACACCAGGATCAATACAGGAAAGAGGATGGAGTTTAAATTACACGGGCACTTGACAGCCAACTTTCCCCTGAGTCCAAGAGGACAACAATCCTGTCACTATGAGTTGGATTGATATGAAAAGATAACAATAAGAACAAATTTGATTTTTTAACTGCTCAAAAAAAAGGATTTTCAATACAGCTCTCTACAGTTTAAAGATCTGGGTTTCCATAAATTACACAATTCATTTTTTAGGAAAGATTATCAACTTTAATATTTAATTTATCAAGATCTGATATGAAATATCATTTTTCCCTTTATAAGCAGTAAGTCTGCAAAATACATATTTGAGCAGTTTCACTCTTTGTTTTTGCAAATTCAGTTTGGATTAAATTTGTTTTCTACAGATTCTGGTGACCTGTTATTACCTCAGTGCATCAAATACTGCTGATCTGTCACACGTTGCTGGCATCTCTTCCTTACACACAAAGTGTTTTGGCAGCAGCTGTGGCAGAGAAAGATAACAGTTCTGTTTCAAAGGTTGATATTCCTGTGACTCAGGGATGGCCGGAGGTTTTTCTTTTCTTATTATTGTTATTATTTCATTTTCAGTGTCTGACTTCCATTGGGTTGTTTTTTTGTTGTTGTTTTTTTTTGCTTTTGACTTACACTGTCACTCACGTGTTATCTTTAGACAATGAATACAGCTGGTCATGGTTCACAACAGCAATCCTGCATGTAGGAAAATGACACCTCACCACTAGGTTTAAATGTGGTGCAAAAGAGTGCTTTTGAAGCTTTCATAATGGGTGAGTAAGGGGGTGAGAGATGTGCAAAGCCAGCCACTCATTACATACATTGGTATGTGATGAGAAAAGGTTGGATTCGGAAATCCTTGGACACAGCTTTTTTTGTTTGCTTGCCATATGGGTGACTGTGGTTTGTACCAGTGACCATCAAATTATAATTGGTTCATTCTAGTGTTAAAGAAGAAGAGTCATAAAAAGATTTTCTACAATACATGAAATGATTCCAAGAGATACCTTTTCAAAATGGTATCTCTATCTCCTGCTGCACAAAACATCCTTTACCCCTTGGAATAAAAAGGAAAACAATCATGCTGTGACAGCCACCATCCACTGACCTCAAGCCTACTAAGAACATGAGGAGCATTCTTTAAAAGGAAGATCTATAAGAGTGGGCAACAATATAGCAGGAACCAGCAGCTCCGAGTGGCAGTATTGACATCCTCAAAGGAAATCCTGACTACTATACACAGACCTACAAGTAGCCCAACTGATGAGAGAGTTAGATTTAAAATGACATATAAAACCAACTTAGAGGTTTCTTTATTGTGCTTATTTTATGTTTATATGTGTTTTTGGATCACAGCACAGCACTGTTATCTATAGACCTGCCTCGGAAAATAGAAGATATAATTAACATGGCTCAGATACTGCCTCCCCCACCTCTGAGTAGGCTGTTATCACCTAATTAAATGGTACAGCAGCTCAATCGGACTGAGATCAGGTGAGGCACAAGTATATTCCTCCTCACCACCATAATGATGTTGTATCCATTAGTTTCTTTCAAAATTGGTATGCTGAAACACAGAGAACATCATTTATTCAAATACAAACACACAGACTAGAATTTTGCACCAAATGCTCAGTGTGTAGTTTTGAGCGGGGTTTTTTTTTGTTTGGGTTTTTTTTTTTTGGTTCATGTGCTAATTTTTAAGTAATTTCTTTCCTTTTCCCCCCTCATAGGTCTACTTGTTTTCACTTCTTACATAACTGCATTTCACTTCAGACTCTTTATACCCTTTTCGTATTTCTAATCCTCCCATTTTCTTATTACCATGTGTGCACTATTTATGCGCTCATTTAATTGTAATGAAGTCCTGAGATAGAGACCCTTCACAGGGCGCTTCCTGCAAAAGGGCACAGATCATGTGTGTGTGATTGGATTACTGACTGCCTGGCGCTAATGTTTAACCATAGCAAAGGCTTACCCTTTCACTCTCTTTTCCACACACACACACACATGCACACAAACAAACAGACACACTTTCTATCACCCCGTATGTGTGTGTTTGGATTTATTTGAGAATGGATTTTGTGCCACCTGATGTTTGCTTGAGACGTCACGTCAATTTGAACCAAACCACTCAGCATGATACAGAATCCGAATTTAGAGTTTCTACCCTCTGCATTGCCATTTTATCCCTGAGTGTTTTTCATTCCACAAGGCATTTCACTTGCAGTGTTTTTAGTGCAGCTGAATTTGCTTACAATACATGACTAAAAAGGATGTACTTAGTGTATATTACGAGCAGAAATTGCAAATGAAGTCAAGACTGAAATGAGTCAAAAGTGTTTTGAGACTCTAAGTTTCCTGCTTTACACATTTGTAGGGACAATAAACCCACTGCGAGGAAACGTCTTTACCAAAGGAATACAGATTAGCTTTAAAAAATTTATGCAATAGTTTTAACGTCTCATCTTCTCTGAGGCAGCCCCGTCTCCTGTTCCCATTCAGCTAAAATTTATTGAAATGTGTTATCTAAGACTGTGTTTGTTTGCGATATATCTGAAAATGACATCCTAATTAAAATTTCTTTGTCTTTTTTTTCATGGCTTTGCTAATGCTGTACATTTTCAGGTAAAAGATATTATATCAGACCGTGTACTGAAGAATATTCTGGAGAAGCTTCTATCGGTTAATGTTGTAAAGAAGCAATTGCATAAAACCATAATATTTTTCTAAATTTCACAGAGTAGTCTAGAGCCATAATTCTAGCCAATCAGTGGCAGACTTGACAGTCTAGGCAAAAGGATGGTAGGAAATCATTCTGCTTTTTTTCTGAAAAAATACATTTCTACTCCATATGCCCAGTGAGTTTTTATTTATTTTTTGTTTAAGTGAAATTGGCATCCCGGTTGGATTTTGTAGTCAGGTTTTTGTTTGCTCTCTGTGTGCTATTGCTGGGAAATATTTGGGGAGAGGAGCTATTCTGGGCGTCAGCTGCCCCACAAATAAAACGTTTGAAGCAATTAGGTTGGAAAAAAAACTATTTTTTGTTACTTATGTTTAAACTAAAATAGGCTGAACAACTGCACTTTAAATCTCCATTTGTTTAAATTAAATATTAATTATAATTAATATTAATACTAATTAGTTAATACAAATGATGTTTTGTTAATAGAATGTACATAAAAGATGCACATAGCCAATATAGTCATTGGATAGAAAAATCCCATTATGAGGCCTCGCATTAATAATAATGGATTGGATTTATATAGCGCTTTTCAAGGCACCCAAAGCGCTTTACAATACCACTATTCATTCACACACTGGTGGAGGTAAGCTACAGTTGTAGCCACAGCTGTCCTGGGGCAGACTGACAGAAGCGAGACTGCCATATCGCGCCATCGGCCCCTCTGGCCAACACCAGTAGGGTAAAGTGTCTTGTCCAAGGACACAACGACCAAGACAGAGAGCCCGGGAATCGAACCGGCGACCTTCCGGTTACAGATGCGCTTCCCAACCACGGTTGCCGCATTGACTGTTTTTGCTGTCATCATCTTAGCTATTAGAAAATAGAGGTCACTAGAAAGGAACAGGGGGGCCTTGTGGCAAATTGTCAGTCACCAGGTAAGCCCACCCTAAGGCACACCCCTCTCTATCATCCTTTTTGACTCTAATTATAGTTTTAAAAATAAATAATATCTTGCGTTTAATAAGAAGCAGACAAATTGAACTAAAACCTTCAACTGATCTGGAAAGTGTTTACTCAGGTTAATGTTTAATTAGGTCTTAGATTGCTTTCTGAAATCAAAGTAGCAGCCTCCTGCTGGCACATCAGCACTGGCTTCATGTTTCAGACCCATAAGTTACATGCAACTTTCATATACGTCTTGTTCCCCATTCAGTGACAAAAACAGTAATTTCTTAGAGCTTGGCTGCGCCACAGCCTACTTTGCTATTGTGTAAACTAAAATAATCCCAGAAGTTGCTGAAACAGCCATCTAGCTCAACACTGCAGTTTTCAAGTAAAGGTAGTAAGTATTTAGTCTCCCCTCCCCCCCAAAAAAAGCAGAATCAAAACTTTGTATATACTATACACAGGTTCTGTCAGTTCTTGTTAGTCAAAATGCCACTTTATTACTCTTAGTGTTATTTACACAGGAAACTCAGACATTTGGCTTTAGGACAGCTAGCAGGGGAGGTTATTACCTTAGTGGAGGTCTAAACTATTTCCTTCTATTCATAAGCATTTTTTCTGGCAAAAACATATTCAATTCAGGATTTTAGTTCAATATGTTTTTGTTGGAGAAGAATTACTGCATTAATATTCATATTATTTTTCTTGGCCACACACCTCAGGTCAGCTATATTTATTTGATGTGTTTATGAGGAGTCGAGTTTCTGTGGTGTTTTGCAACGATTCTTGCTGGAATTTTGATATGAGGAGGTCATGTGAGCAAGCTATTTATCGTGAGCAAGTCCTACTGTGGTCAGTACTGTTTGTCTTACAGTAAAGCCGTATTTCAGTTATTGTTGTCACAGACAGTCAGTCTCTTCAGTATGTCATAAGTTGTTAGCATCATGCAGAAAGGAAGCCACAGCTACCACACAGGTTTGTTTTGAAGTTCTTGATTATGCCAAATTCCACAAGAAACATAAACTGCATGCGCTGCCCTGGTTGGATTTTGCTCTCAATAGTCAGATTTAGACCTAAACAAGAAGCACCTCACACAAGAGAGCAGCAGTGCGCTCATATACAGATAATGCACAGATAAATGTACACACACACACACACACACACACACACATTTATGCCTTTGTTATGTTATTGTTTAGATGAAATCCTTCCTTTCAGCCTTTCTGCCTCTTGTGCGCTTCTTCCTTCCTGAAACAAACTAGTTAGTAATTAAAAGAGTCACGGTCAATTAGGTAAATTATTGCACAGCATGCCACACCTGAGGAGGGGGAACTGAAAAACAAAATTCTACCAGCCTCGTGCACCTACGTACGCACAGCTGTGGTCACATTCAGGGTGCAGATCCTCATTACGGATCATTACAGCATTTTACAGCATCTGAGAACAATCCAAGGCATTTACAAGCAGCCACAAATCCACACAGCTATTCACACACATACACATAGATGGAGTCTTGTTTTATTGCATGTCAGAGAGCCTAGAGCTCTGTGGTATCCAGGTGTTTTCAGGCCCCTGCAGCTGTTGACAGGAAAAGGATGTGCTCATCAGTAGGCGGTAGTATCCAAGTAAGCATCGGCAGCCAGGCCTAAGATCAGAGGTCTTATATTAGAGACCTCAGAGCAGAGGTCACATCTCTTAGGTCTCACACTTACAGTAAATTTTCCTTCTTACATATTTAGTCAATAGAAATGTTTTAGGGGCAAAGGTTTTATGGCTATAAGTCTTCAAAACAATAGAATGTGCACTTCAGATTCAAGGCGTTATGTTTTTATTTTGTTTTTTTAAATGAAAAAAAGGACTTACACAGAGAAGCAAACAGAAAGTAAACCTGAACATGTGTGCATACAGTGCAGTCTGAGACATTCCTACTGTGACAAGCTGAAGGAATGAGCGCAACACTGACTGCTGTTGGGGATTTAATCTGATGAATGACTGGAACCTCATGCCTCTCTGTGGTAAGCACAGCATTTAGAGCAATTAAGTCAATGATTGTAAAACATCAACCACTGCACTTTGCCCAGTGTTTCTGCAAAACTTGCTTTCTTCCTTTCTCCTTTTATAGTAATGCAGCAGATATTAGCGCAAGACCTGATAAATCAGCCAGGTCTCAGCAACAATACAAGAGTAAGCATATTTTGTATGTGTAAAGTCATGCCGCAAACCCACACGTAGCCATGCAATGTGCGTAACGGCACATACAATAGCATTTTCAAATGGTCAAATGAGTCTTTGTTGAGAAATGTTTCCTTCTTGCCCCCTTTGTGTGATTTTTATGAGTGTTTATACTGTCATTGAGAAGACAGAATAAAGCAGGAATGAATGGCTGTGAGTTGTGCAGTCCGAATAAGTTCATATGCACTGCTTTTTATACCATCCCTAAGCTGTTTGTTAGAAGTCTAATTTAAAATCCCCGCAGTACCTCTGAGAATCTCATGTTCAAGAAAATCACTGTGAAGGCGTAAGAGGCAGAATTTCAGCAATACACTTTTATAATTACACTACACAGAAGAAATAATGATGCAATTCTACCACTAAAAGGACCCTCTGAACAAAGGTATATAAATAAATGATCATTATGTTACAAGGCAATCTCTAAACCCTAATGAATGTTCTATTGATTGGTAAAAAGGTGTTGATCAAGAAGTAAAGCGAAAGTAACAAAATTAAAGAATTTGTTGTCCAAAACAAAAAAGTTTTAGAAAAGAAAAGCTTTTCACTTTAAAAATAGCATAGCATGATAAATCATTGTACAGATTTATCATGTACAGACTGCAGACAATATATACTTCATTTTGGATTAAATGCAAAAATCACTTCATTCACATCCACAATCAGTTTTATGTTTTAAAACAAATCTCACCAACTGAAAATATCAGGGTAGATAGCAAAAGAAAGACGATACTGTCCCAATGCAACTGTGTGTTTATCCATCAAGACTGGACAAAAGGATTACTCAAGGATGCTGCAAACAAAGTCCACAAGACAAGCTGCTCTTTAAACCCCATTTTTCCTTTCCCAATAAGGATGAATCTTTCTCATCCTCTCTAATCACTCTGTTTCTCCTGCAGCCACTCCACACTGTTTTTATTACAGAGAAAGGTACTGATATATACATTTCTAAATTTATGGCAGATGAAGAGTTTTCATTTTCCATGGAAAGTTTGTGTCCCATAAATATTTAGCACCCTGAAACAAAGGGCTCTGCCAACCTTCATGCAAACAACTTGAAATGAAGCATGGACCCATATGTACACACATGCTCAAATCTGCAAACACATTTGCACTTTAACTGCCTTTTTTTGTAACAAGGACACTATACTCTAATGCCTACTAAAAACCTACAATACACTTGGGGCGCACTCACACATACAATGCTTAAATTATGCTTTTTTCATCATAATGTGTTGGGATCTTTAGAAAACAGCTCACGCTCACACACATGCACACATATTGATAATGCCAACAAACTCCCAGCCCCCGTGGCATCAATGATATCTATAGAGCTGCGGCCCCTGATGGACAGTCCTCCTTACATCTAAACTAGTGAAACCAAGTCAAGCTGTCCTCAGTCCTACAAAAAGTAGACCAATAAGAACATATTGTGGGAGTGCTTCAGAAGTTTTCATAAGCTAAAAGCTTTGATACAACCCTAATTCCAAAAGAATCTAAAGACAAACAGAATTTTATTTATTTGGAATATAAAAGAATATCAAATGTTTCAATTAAGAAATTGCTTAATTTTTAAATCCAACAAGGTGGACGGCCCCTCTCTCCTTTTGTCAGGGGGCCACAGCATCCATGTTTTCCAGAAATAATTTCAACACAATGGAAAACTAAAACAGAGACCTTTGCACACTGTTTTCTTCATTCTGTCTCAGTGCACCTCTGCACTGTGTTTTTAAAGTACACAACTCAAATTTCAATTTGTCTGACTACAGAACTTTGACTCAGTCTGTTTTAAATGAGCTTTGGCCTAGAGAAGATGTTGGCATTTCTGCATCATGGACACACGGCTTCACATTTGCACGACAGAGCTTTAGCCAGCATTAGTGGCTGGCATGGTGAACTGTGTTCACAGACAGTGGTTTCTGGAAGTGATCCTAAGCCTTTTCAATGATTTCCAGAGATTTCTTCAGATTTTTCTCAGTTTAAACATTTGATATGTTTTCTGTGTTCAACTGTGAAATAAATACAACTTTATGACATTGGTAAATCATTGCATTCTGTTTTTAGTTTTGTTTTACACAGCGTCCCAACTTTTTCAGAATTGGATTTGTATAAACACTTTGGTCTGATTGCCTGCTTGTCTTTCTGTGCGTGCATCTGCTTGCGCGGGTGTGTGTAGGTGTCTGACCTTTGAGGATGACCTCCAGTTCATCTCGTAAGATGTCAAAGGTGCTGTATCTAGAGGTGGTCTCAGGGATGATGTTCTTTTTAAGCCACCCTCCACAGGCATACTGGTAGAAGTTGTCACAGGGGTCCACGTTAGCGTCCATGTTCTCAATGAGACGAGACGCTGCATGGACGGAGAGGAAACAAACTCCATGAAATGAAGGAATACAGAAATAAGCAAGCCATTGTTTAAGGATATACAGTTTAAGTAAAAATAACCAACAAATATATGACAGTGTATATGCAACCTATAATTTGTATTCAAAATTGTGTATAGTGCTGTATAGTTTGTTCAACAAGTACAAGTCAGTGAAACCTACCATTGCACTATTTAATAATATAATATTTGGACAGATGTATTGACAGCAAAAAGCTAACAAGCTGCAGGCTACACTAAAGGGATTCATTTGAGTATTACTGATGTGAACACATTTCTGTTTAATAATTAAAACTATTGTTAACTTAGATTTAATAAAAATAAATGCATTCAAAGCATAAATATTAGGCTGAAAACAGAAAATATACAGTAAATGAAATCCCATAAATGTGTGTTAAGTTAAATAACCAAAAAGTTGAAACGAATTTTATTGGGTTTCCCCAAAAGCAGATCAACCTGCCCTTCTCCCAGTCATAGATGGCAGAAATAGATGGATAACAAGCAGAAAAATAGGTCAGAGACTAACACAGATCAAATTTTGTTTCATAAATAACTGTCAGCTGAACTGATATTCTCCATTCTTAATCACTGCAATTTAGGTGGATAATGGCAGATGGCAACTTGAAGTTCCAGTTAACATGGTCTAGTAGCCAGCGTTTCCATTTTTATATGGCTTGAACTAATGTGATATAACACATTGATAAGTGATCTGTGAAAAATTTTCATGTTTTCAGTTGTTATATAAAGCTAAAGATATGAGCTGTCTGAGGCATTATAAATGGTTGACTGCATCTTTTCACATACGTTTCAGCAAGACAGTGAAAATAACTTCAAAACACTGAAATGCTGAAACTTCACAGAGAACATTGACTAAGCAGAACGAAGGCAGGAATTGTCAGGGCTCTTTCTGTAGGTCACTGAATAACCTGTAAAAAGAAAAGAGCATTTGCAATCATGATCTCTCTAAAGCCTGAAATGCTTGCTGTTGCAGTAGCAAAATATTCAACAAAAGAAGATACAAAAATACATTTCTCTGGTATAAATGTAACATTTGCAGCAATGCAAAAGGAAAAAAAGTGGTATAATGACAGTGATTGAGTTCAGCTTAGCACCGGTACTCGAAAGATGTATACTTTTTTTAAACTGCAATTAAATTCCACAAGGCAGCTCAGAGATCTCCTGTGACAAGTCTGTCTGTCAAATTTGACTGAACTGGGACACCAGCTCCCCAAAAATGCATCAGAAATGAATCAGCATCTGTTGCTAGAAACGGGAGGTAGAGTTTTAACCAGTTAATCTTGTATTTCATGTATTTTTCTCTCCTATGAGATGTTTTTAACAATGTGAAAAAATAAAGTAATAATGTTTTATATTAGTATAGATGAAGAGAGAGACAGGGGTTCTTTTTTTTAAGGATAACAACAGAGCTGTTGGGAGCTACTCTTACAATTTGAGTAAAAATGTCATGTTCACTGACAGGAATCATGATAAAAAAAAGAAGAGAGAGAGAAAGATAAGAAAAATTGGTTGTGTGACAACAGCTTTGTGTGATATTCATAAACGTTATGCAAGATTGCTTATTGCTGGAGACGTGGTCAAAGAATATTTACAGTTGAAATAATGAACTCCATAACAAAATCTTAATATGCTGAGAAAAAGAAGTTTCAGCTTTGGACTGTTTGCTTCATCTATACCTGCTTAACGAATTACCAGTTTCTCAGCTTCTGTTTCCTATGAGAATCTGAAGTGGCAATTTCTCCAAGTATGTCTGAAAGCCCTGGGCTTCATGAGGCAAACTCAGTTTTCCTATCTTCTCCGTCTTCCCTTGAGAAGAATCAAAGCCTGCGGAACGAGCCATTAAAGAGAATGCACAAACAAACAATGCTTACCTGACTGTGTGCAGTCCGCTGTGGTGCAGATTTCATCTACAGAAAATGCAAAACAAATCATTACTCAGTGGGATTTTTGCAGCAATCAGTCATGATGTCATATCCTATTCCTCTTACTCCACTTCCATTTTCTCTCAGTTCCTTTGTTTATTTGTTCTTCTTCTTGCAAATAACGTGTGTAACTCTCACTATCAGGAATTATTTAGATGGTAAAGTGTTAATGAAATTCAGTCTGACACAAGAAACAAAGTACTGTACGACCTTAAACAGAATGCTTCATGAGTTATGTGGAATTGCACATGATGTGCACACAGCTATGTGCATGAACGGGCACAAACAAGGTATTGAACTTTAATCTTTGTGACTTGGTAGTTTACACATTTATGAAGCAAAAAGCCTCAAACTTAATTTGATTCCTCTTTCTGTTAGATGATTGTTTTCTAAGCCTGCAAATTTTCACATTCCTTTTATTATTATTTAATCTATACATCTATAAATAAGCTTCCTATTATCACTGTTAATTTATTCCTACATAGCTTATGCCACATTCCATTAACCCTGGATCTGCAGTGATATATGTGAAACTCCTAATATTATGTAAAATGAGCCTTCTGTCATGTGCAAGTGACAGTTTAATAAATCATAAAGAACATAAAAAAGCACGAAAATTTATGTATATGTTAAAAAACTGACAAATGAAACAGATTTATTTGGCTTCCACTGGCAAAGAAAGGTTTTCTCACTGTCCTTTTATCATAATTTCTCCTGATTTGAAATAAACATCAAAATATATTTACATATATTCTCATCTGGGATCAGATTTTGTACAATGGGTGTACAAAGGTGCCAAAAAACACAATGGAAACTTTAAAAAAAAAAAAAGGACCTTTAAGAGTGTTTTCTTCATTCTGTCTCAGTGACTGCACTTCTGCACTGTGTTTTTAAAGTACACAGCTCAAGTGTCATCTATCACCTGAACAAAGTGCTGCTCTTCAGCAGGCTTCTTTGTGCTCACCATTAACCATGAACTCAGTTGAAAGCAATTGTCCTTCCATGTACACAGTTTAAAGGCAATCTTGAAAAGTTTGGAAAAGTTTGGTTAAGATGAGAAAAAATGCTCAGTAACACTCGGTGGCTGTCAAAAGTATTTTTAATTACTTGATGCATTTGTATTGATAAGGATTTTGTTAGGTGCAGAAAACCTTCATCAGCATGAGCCTGACAAAAACTCCAAAAATGTTTGTCCTTTGAGCTACTCAAGGTTTTCGATATTTCTTATTTATCTTTATCAGTCTTCTGTTGTTAGATCACTCACCCGTCTTCTGTGTGGCAAAGAGGATGATGAGGGCAATGATGACAATGAAGAGCAGGGAGACAATAGTAATGAGGCCGATCTCCAGGGAGGTCCATCGGAGCTTCTTAGCCGACTTGGGGGTGTTGGTCTCTGTCATTCTTGGCACTCCTTCTTCAACTGCCGCCTGTATCAACTCACCTACGGAGTTTTGACTGAAATGATTAGTCAGCTGAGAGGAAACTAATCAGCAGCTATTCTAATGAGCAACAAATTCTGATTTAGTAAGCAAAAACTTTAAAATGCATATATGCTGATGTTTGTAGTTTGTGTATACTGGTTGCACAAAATAAGTAACTTAATGTTGGCACATTGGGACATTTTTGCAGTTTTGTGGCAAATGTTGCTTTAATTTATTAGAAATTATTCAATAACTTAATGTAAAAATAATAATTCAATCTAAATATAACAAAATGAATGATTCAGATAATACCAGTGAGCCAAAAATATAAGTAGAACTAAAAATCCCAGTCATTGGGAACCTTAAAGTTTGGGAATTTTTTTTCTCTGTTTTTTTGGACCATGTACTTTTCTAAAATAGAAGGTATTAGTTGAATCTTTTTGTTGCTTTCTTAGGCACAAGCAGAAAAAAGAAAGAAAAAGTTAAAAGGAGATAAAAAACACGGCAATGTTAGGAAAACAAATGAGGGGGGAAAAAAGAAACCGTAAAAACTTTTTTTTTCTTGGAGTGAAAGGTGAAAATAATGGAAGTTCTTACCCTGGTGACTGTACGCTCCCAACAAAAAAAAAGGAAAGCAAAAGAAAAAAAAGCAAAAATAAAAGAACAAAACGTAAAAACAGAAGGAAGCACACACTTGTGAAGAACAGAAAACAAGCGGAACCTTTCCTCTGCTCTTCTCTATGCCGTGTTGTTTTCCTCTCCGGGGCCAAGTGAGAACTTTACAAAGTTCATGAAACAAGTAGTTAAGTCTATCTCTGAAGGCAATTAATCCTTAATCCTTTAACAACGCTGCACAGACATGCACTCATTCAGTGACTGCACACAAACACTCATCCACAGCCATGCTCTCATACACACTACAAGCTATAGTGTCATGAGGTGTCTATGCAGATGGGTGGGTCTTGCCACATGCAGGCTGAGATGAGAGCGCTGCGTGACCAAAGGACAAAGTCTCCTAACTTTCTTTGAACGAACAGACAACTACAGACACGCATCATGTCCTGTACTCCCACACACCCCCAATCCACATTTATCAAATGTAACCACAGTCTTGCTGGATGTAAATTCACCTATCAATCCACTTCATGACTAAACAATAACCCGAGGTAAAGTAAACCTCTGAGGTTATGGCTGTTATCCAGCCTGATAAGCCACTATTACACACACCAAGCACAGATCCCCACAGGCAGGGTGCTTTCCCAACTCTACACCGAAACTAAAGCATGTAAGACATCACCAAGATTTACTACAGGGAAGTGGCAACTGGATTTGATTCTACAACTGTAATAAAGGCAAGGGAAAATATGGGGGGAAACAAGTGATTGAAAAGATAAAAAAAAGGAGATGAGACGGTACGATGACACAAGTTGATATGTTAGTCGCAACTTCCTGTCAACCCCTCTCAGACTGCAGGAGGGGGCAGAAACTTTGTCTGCGAGCACACACATCACTGTGACAGCAGTCCCACAGCTCTAATAAAACCATGTGTGCATGTCAGCATTGTAGAGGCTGTATATTATATTCAGCCACGCTTCCTGACACTTTGCATACCAAGAAGTCGAATGTCTGCAAAATATATTAAAAGGGAAACTGAACATAAAGACGCAGTAAAGGAATGTGCAAAAAGAGTTGAGAGCAAGAGGAAGAAAAGGTGCAAGAAAAACTGAGCAGGACACTGAGAGGTCCTGAGTGACTCCCTAAAAGTGTATTCAGGCACGTTTTATCGGAGTCCTATAGGAGGACTAATACTGTCCCACTCGTGTTCTATTTGTCATTACGCTTACTGCTGTGTTTCTGGGGCTACAAATTTAAAGTAAGGTTATTCTCATTTCCTCATTAACATTGGATCTGGTTAGGTGAAGGGGACCTGTTAGCAGTGACAGTGATGCTTTTAAAGATGTTTACTCTGTCAGTGTGTGTGACAGAGAACACCTAATCCATGTTAAATGTTGCTACTCCAGTTACAGGATGCAGTCAATATTTTTTTTCTAATGCTGTGGCTCAGAGTGTATTTGAAAAGTATGCACTGCTGTGTCTGTATTTTAAGATAATAGTTTATGAAAGGAGCCACAAAAATCAAAACTCATTTTTTCCCCACTCTGTCTGCCTTTCTTGATATATCTAAAACATAAACAGCCCAAATCTTGTGAGACCACACAAACCCCTTCAAAATTAAACCCATCATTCACTGAGACACCTGAAAACACCCATGTGCCTATACGCACACGCACACATACACAATCGACACAACACTACTTGCAAAGTCACTTTTTTTTTACAACTTACATACATGTGAGCAATTAATATGTCCAGTGTCTAAATGGGTTTGAATACATGGAGGAATGTGGCCTACTTTAACTGAAAATAACACCTTCTCTGGGATATGATTTTTAGCGCGGGGCCTATAGCTGCACACTGAAGACTAAAATCATCTTTGAGTGAAGAGTCCCTGTGCGCAAAGGTGCTGTGATCTAGATGAAATGAAGTCCACCTCTTAAATTGCTGTCCAAATGGTTTTTGCAAAAGCAGTATGAATGCAACAGTAAAAATAACTTTTAAAGGGATATAACACCAAACTTACAGCAACACCACCAGTCCCCACACAGCTGGAATACAGTGCACTAGTATCACAGAGAGGTGACAAACAGTGTTTTCTTGACGGACCAAATGCATCTAAGTTTTAAACTATGGTGGGGAAAAAAATAAGGCTCAGCGCACACACCGTGCTTCGCAACCGAGAAATGCGTGCCAACTCCTCATCTCCTGTTGCACGTCAGAAACTCCGAGGGGGGTGGCATGATCAACTGGTGCACGCTGCCCCGTGTCACTGAAGCAGCACGGGCACACAAGCAAAACCGATGCGCGCGCACACACGCGCGCACACTCACACATACGCTCACACACACATAGAGGCGCCGACGCACACAGATGGCACAGCTTTACAAGAGTGCTTGGTTTGCGTGAGCGACTTACCAGATATGTCGGGAAATTTACGGTCGATGATATATATGGGCATCACATCCACTGATCAAACATCCATCAAATCCACGGAGGGAACGCGAACTGCTGATCGATCTATTCCAGACGATCTATTTGCTTCACCCGGGATTTCAACAAGACACAAACCGATCCCGCCTCTCTTCTTCTCCTTCTTCTCCTTCTTCTCCCTCTTCTCTTTCCTCTGGCTGTCTATTCTAGGAGTACAAGAACACACAAACGAACACACTCACGCACAGAACCTTCTCTACAACTACCTACTGTACTATACCACATCTACCCAGAGAGGATCGCTGAATTTAAAATGATCCATCAGAGTCTTGCGCAACTGTGTGATCCACACAGGGGAGACCCCATATTTATACAGCCAGTGACATACAGTAAAGCAGTGAAGTAGCCCTCTGAAGTTAGCCGTCCATAGAGTCGTTGCCTCCTCCGCTAGGGCGACGTTTAGAAGTGACCCTGTCAGCTGCACTTGCTACTAGTGGTGCCTAAATAGCCCCAAGGCGCAGATTCAGATGAACAGTGCCATGGACTGATGTGTACCTTATTTCGTATAGCCTACTTATAGAGCTTTTAGTAGCTTTTAAGCCTGAGCAATAATGGCAAAATGTACAGCAAATTCTCTGTTTTTAAGCTACACTATGATTAATGGGTCTAAAATGCATAATTTGAATTAATAAGGACGAGCAGCTTTTAATGGAAATATTGCCTGCATTGATTTACATATGCAAGAAAAAATGATTTGTAATAGTGCAATCGACATGCAGGCAATAGGGACACATGGATTAGTCTTCTTTTCTTTTCTTTTTTTTTTGTCACTGGAGGCCTAGACAGTCCTAAAGATGCAAACATAAAACATGTATTCACCACTGATTCACCATTGACCACTTATTGTTGCAGGGTCTTTATCTTAGAATAATAAAGTTCCTTGAGGCGACTGTTGTTCCGATTTGGCGCTATATAAATAAAATTGTATTGAATTGAACTGAACTGATTCAAGCTATGAATCATAAAAATCTACACCGTCTATGTGGAGTGATCTCAACACTCAGTGAATGGAGATTGTCTAATTCTTTTTAAACTGTCAGTCTATTCTACCTAAATCATGTTTAATGTTACCAGGGCTGGGAGTGTTATATTAAATATATCTGTGAATGTATGAGAGCTGTTTGGCCTTGTCATAGTATGGTGCCTATTGGGTGTTAGTGAGTTTTTAAGGCAAGTCAAAAACCCCAAAAAACTTAAATTTATTATATTCTCCATGTTACTGTTGAGTTAGTTGTGACCTTTTGCTCCTACTCCACTTACTATTTAACAACAATGTTCGCCAGTGGGCCATTCATGTAAGACCAGTCAACTTCTGCAAACAGTGGAGGGTGTTTGAACTGAAAGTGAAAGTCAGCATTAAAGTGAGAGGGGTAGAAACTACATGACACTGGGAAATGAATGATGTCATTCATTCATGTCTTATTTATTTATTTATTTATTCATTAGTAAGTATAATAAACATTTCACAATATTGTAATAAAGATGGACTATCGGTCAAAGAAAGTTCCCTCGGTTTAAAACTCAAAAAATAAACATCACTCTCCTGTGTTATAGTTTTAAAGCCTAGTAGTCATAGTTTTGTTGATCCATTCATTCACCCCAAGCTCTTTCTTAGATAGCTTTTGTGGTTGTATAACTATGTGACCTTACTTCCTCTTTAGCTCTTGTCATTATAGATAAAAGACCTTATCACAATAAAACAGAAGGTCATAGATCACAATAAGCTACTTTGTCAGCTCCACTATCAATCATGTGAATTACACCAGGAAAAAAAAATAAGCAAGCCTATTTAATGTCACCCAATTATCCTGTCCATGTTTCATTGCCTGAAATCACAAAAAAAGTATGTATGCCCTCCAAGGAATTCCCATCTGTGTATATCTTTCAAATATCTGTGAAGCTGAACTGACAGCAGTTTTCACAGCAGCTGTCTGTCAGTGCATTTAAAGGATGTTCATTTGCCTGGAGTGCAACCACTGTGATCATATTTTCCATCGTTGTGTTTCTGTGCTCTTCACATAAAACCTATTGCCCCTTCTCTGTTGGCCATTTGAGCTCTGTTCGCTGTCAGTAAACCCAGCATGTTATGGACTCCTGGAGAGTATTGGATTTTAATTGCGCTGTGCCTGGGGTGACACAGGTATTAAAAAGTCTTTTGTTGTAAAAAATAGGTCGATGTGTGGAAAAACAGACACAAACATACAGACACACACTCTTTTCATTCTTTTTAGGTCTTTGGGTCTTTTTTAGGTAGGCTGTATTTTTCAAGCTCAACGGGGTCCCACACTAATCTAAAATGATTTTCATCCAAGCTCATTTCCATGTTTACCATCTCAGTTCTAAATGGCACTACACGGATACAAATATGCATCAATTACCCTCGTGGACATCGCATGGGTTGAATAAAAAGAAATGCTGCCTTTCTGTCATTTTAATTCAATTTAGTACCATTTATTTCTTAGAATAAAAATAAAAACTTCCACATTTTCATTAGATATGATTCATCAGCTGAGTTTTGTGCAACAATGTTGTGGATGTGATTGATTTCCAGACAACTGGAAGCAAAAACCGTGACTAATAACCAGTTCTACATTTGGTAGGCATATGCTTGTGAATAAGCAGAAGAAAACGATGATGGATGCTTGTGAATCCAACAGGACAGGCAGTTTGTCACAATTTTAAAAAGATATGCTTTGTTCATAATTAATGTAACTGATGTCTAAGTGTTAGGCGTTTGTCGCGAAGGTACGAAGGGTTTGTATCAAGGTCGCTCAGATGGGTTGTACTAACACGGGAGCACCTCTACTATCAGCAACGGACGAGCCGTCCAATTCAGCTCAAAATGTGCTGTCAGTACACATAAACATGCACACATAATCTACACCCGAAGTACAGATCCACAGAAACACAGCCACAAGATTAATGACTCACATTTACTACACAAACATTAATAACCTTGTCACTCATAGAGGTGGACTTTCAGCCCAAGCTTTGCGACAGTCATGAGGCGGCTTGCAGAGGAATACAGAAGTGCAAAACATAGAAAACACAGGAAAATGGTTAAAAGTACCAGATTACTCAGTATTTCCAGACAGGCTCAGACTGTTTTGTTCTTATTTTTTATGAATTATTGTCACAAGGAATTGGATATACTCTGCACTACACTAACAAAACTCATTTGTTGTTATTTTACAGTTCCACGACACTAACTCTTCAGTGATTTACTGGAATCACTGTGAAATATTATATGTAGTATTAGGTGTATACATAGAGTGCAGGAATATTATCAAAGCTGTTCCACTTGAGCAAATGCCTTCCATAAGCATGTATATCATGTATTTGTTAGTGACTTACATTTATTCCCTTGCTTTGAATCATATGCATAACTACCATGTGGCCAAGCCCAACCACTAATAAAAAACATAATCTCCGCCATGTGCTTACTGTGATAACTTTTTGTTATCAATAATACAATTTCACACCCACACCTGTTAATATACAGTGTTCTTTATTATATTCATTATTTGTGCAGAGATTGTTTGTGCTGATAATTTCACTTGCTCTGTTTGAATTGCAAAAGTGGGGCAAATATCTATTCCTCTTTCTTTCCTGCGTCTTCCTGAAAGAAGTTTGCCTTCAGGGCTTTCCGCTAGCAAGGCTGTCTGGCATAAAAGCGTTCTTTTCCCTTATCCTATTTCCAGTTCTCAGCTGCAGTGTGATCAGATTTAGATAAAGATCACGGTTTGGGTTAAATTCACCCTTTTAAAACTGGTAACCACACCTTAGAGATCATGTCTGACAAAAAGGCCTGCAGGGAAACTGCGAGTGCGTTCGTCTGCGTCACTGTTTTTTATGATTATCGATAGTCATCATGAACGCTGTGAAAATTCAAAAGACAGTTTCTTTACCCTCTTCACTTGTCCATTCTTGCTTTGCAGTTGTGAGCTGCTCTGAGAATTCCTGATGTGGAAAGGAATGCAAACCGATTCAAAAAACTTCCTTCCCAATCAGATAAACTCTCTTTTTTTCCTCAAAGTAAAAAAATATATATTTTGATAAATATGACATTATATAAATGCAGTGCTAGTTTAAGCTCAGTATGTTCTTTGTTACACACTTTTCTAGAGACATGTTGTTCTTTACTACCTGATACTTTTCCTAATGCATGCCAGCACTTGCAACCAACCATGCTGGTTATAAATATATGAACAGTTATGTGAACAAGGTTACTTATAGTACTAAAAGTGAGGAGAATTAGCACACATGTTTTAGGATCCCTCAGTTTAATGTGTCTGCTCTGAAGTCATTAGTATTTTGGTTTACTATTAATATTGTGCTTTTCAGCATTACCAAGCAGCAGGTTGAGTCCCTGAACCCATTTTTAATGTGAGGAGACGCTGCTGCCCCTAGCACCAAACATCAAACTTAAAAGATAAGCCACTATAATGAAGTGTTAGCAGCTAAAAAGACAAATGTGTGTCTCAGAAGGTAGTGTGTTCCTTTTTTCTGCTTAGTGGATGAATAGGTAACTCTTCACTAACAACTCGCATGTATACTGTAACTTCAAACTAAAGTCATACAGCAGAGGAAATAATTATTTGATCCCCTGCTGCCTTTTTAGGTTTTCTCACTTACAAAGAAATGAACAGTCTCTAATTGTTCATGGTAGCGTCATTTTAGTGGAAAGAGACAGAATATCATCAAAATATATAGAAAAAAACACATTACATAAACATTAGAAATTGATTTGAATGTTATCTAATGAAATAAGTATTTGATCTCCCAAAAAACATGATTTGTTAGTGTGATTGAGGTCTTGAGACTGGCTAGGCCACTCCATGACTTTAAAGTGTTTCTTCTTTAGCCACTTCTTTATTGCCTGGGCAGTATGTTTTGAAACCATGTCATGCTGGAAGACTTTGTGACTTTGCCACATTAACTGTGGCAAAGTCACCCTGTACATATATATATATATATATATATATATATATATATATATATATATATATATATATATATATAGTGTTGGGGAGTAACGGAATACATGTACCGCCGTTACGTATTTAAAATACAAAATATGAGTAACTGTATTCCGTTACAGTTACCGTTTAAAAAGGTGGTATTTAGAATACAGTTACTTTGTTGAAATAAATGGATTACACGGCGGTACTTCCCTGTTTCATATTGTCGCGGGTCAGGCCTGTTTGGGTTTTGTTTGACAGCTACGTTCTGTTGTTCCAGGTGGCAGCGTTACGGTTGCCATGGTTACAGGGTGAAGCTCTCTCTCTGCGTGTTTCCTGGGTGAGAGAGCGCCTGTTGTTGTTGTGCTAAGCTAATAGGCAGAATGCTACAGGTATAGCTCCAAAGAATGTAGCATCATAGGCAGCGTAGTCCGTGCTGCAGGGAGAATGGACTGCCATACACGTTATGTGTCTGTGAGCGAGGGAGGGAGAAAAAGGAAAAGTACGAGCTGTCATCGAGCAAAAACGGGAGCTGGAAGCATGTAAATATAATAATAACCACTGCAGCCAAGAAAAGTGCCTGACGAGCCCAGTTGTAAGTAAGCTATTAAGCTATTAAAGCTAGTTTTCGGCTACGAGCCAGACACAGAACCCACCGTATTAGCCAGAGGTCCCTTTACTACGGTTCGGAGTAACAGTAATAAATCACAGCAATAGTACATTCATGTAGTTGTAAACAGCACGATAATATATTAAGTAATCCAAAGTATTCAGAATACGTTATACTCTCATTGAGTAACGTAACGGAATACGTTACAGAATACATTTTGGGGCATGTATTCTGTAATCTGTAATGGAATACATTTTAAAAGTAACCTTCCCAACACTGTATATATACATATATATATATATATATATATATATATATATATATATATATATATATATATAACTGTGGGGATGGTGTTATTTGGGTCATACTCTACATTTGTTTTCCTCCAAACACGGTGAGTCAAGTTGATGCCAAAGGACTCGATTTGGGTTTCATTTGACCACAGCACATTCTTCCAAGCCTTATCTGAATAATTTAGATGTTCACTGGCAAACTTAAGACAAAATTATTTGATTCACAAAGCTTAACTTAATAAATTGTGCAAAAATGATCAGTATTTTTTCAGGTTTGGGCATACGCATTTGTAAAATTGTTTTAACGTGTGGTCAGATTACTTCGTATTATGTACACATTCGCAACCCTTTTGGTGCAAATTTCTTTCCATAATTAAAAGAGTGGAAGAAAGTGAGCCTTTAAAGCTGTGCACATTTGTTAAGCTGTGCTGAGATTTATTATCTGTTTAGTTTAGTTTAGTTTAGTTTAGTTTAGTTTATGAAGAAGTCAGTAAGAAAACAAAAAAACAGATGCAGCAAAATAGTAGTAGTAGTAGCAACAACAACTTGTAACAAGTGTAGTCACAGGTAGGTGGTGCAGGAGAAGTGCAGGAGGAAGGACAGGAGTCCCACCAGAGTGTTCTTTATTTCCAGTTGGCTGTACTGACTTTACTGCTGAGGTGATAAACTCTTATCATTTAAATTAATGAAAACTGCAATTTTTGTGCCGAGTTGCATCAATCTGAATTTTATGACTTGATAATATATGTGTTTTACCTCTTTGTTGAATTTCCTTCATTGGGGCCCCCAAAAACAGACAACAGCACATGCTTCTACTGTTCAGAACCTCCCTCGCTCCAGCCCAAAAGGAGAAGGACATATATACTTACCCCATCATAATGTCATAAGAAAATCTTCATAATTTGGCTATAACTGTCCTTTTCCTGCCTAGAAGCACCACTTGGACTTGGCTTGTAGCTCAGTGACAGACTCAATACTTCACATTTAACAAGCTACAGACTCTCCAAAGGGGAGCTGTTATGTCACACCAGTTCAATACATGTCAACCAGCAGTTCTAAACTGATGCTGCTGTTACTTCTCTTCACCTGCTTTTCCAGTAGGCCAGTAACTTCTCTTAGAATCTCAGGTCCAGAACTGTGGCTGGGCAGGTGTTTCACATCAGCCCCACGTGTCCTTGTTTACTCAATTTTTCATTCTCATATATTCACAGCTATGCACACACACACACACACACACACACACACACACACACACACACACACACACACACACATACACACACACACACACACAAAGACACAAAGACACACACACACCTACACACAGAAAGTTGTCCCTCCAAAAACTCTCACTTGCTGACAGCTGGGGGTTGAAGAGGTCAAGTTGATTGCTGCTACACAGCTTTGATCTCAGACTTAGTGTGATCACTTCCCAGACTGAGGTCTACTGGTTCAGTACAGTATGTGTTCCTCTTTGAATTCCAGTGTGCAAGGGATAAAGCCACTCTGCTATGAAGAGGTATCAGTTTCATTTATGACTAATTGGCTTCAAATACGGGCTTATCCAACCATATTCTTTGACTCTCGTTTGTAATTATTTTCTATAAGATGCATCAAAGAAACAAATATGCATATCATTAATTGGCACTATTTTTTTGGTTAAATGCATATAAATGTATTAATGCATCTCTGTGTGTTGCTCATGAGTGTATTTTCCTGAGTTGGTCTGAATTGGTTATGCATGACCCAGAAGAATTATCTAATAGTGCTCATCAGTCATGGCCATTTAGCATGCCTGTTCCTGAGTGTGTTCCACCCTCTGGCACCTCTGTTCCAAGCTTTCAGAAGTGATAAACCCTTTCACTGTGTCCACCACTGAACAATTTGTCTTACTACACAAATGATCTGACAGAGGTTGGTCCACAAGCATGAGTGACTTGGACCTGAACAGCTTGTCTCAGAGAATTAACTACAATTAGTAAAAGAAATACCAAGGAGCAGTTCTGAATTAAATGATCTTAACTGGCAATCTTGAAGATTTGTATTAAAATAAAGGTCTGTTAAGTAAGATGATAGTTATACATGAAGTACTATAAATTTGTTGTAGAAACAGGAAAATTGCTGCTATAATACTGCAAAATGTAAATTATATGTTTTGAGGTGTTTTGTTCACTCCTGGTGGCCGATTTGCAGGGCCTGCCGCCTATGGCCCGGCTGGGCCCCTTCCGGGGGGTGGGGTACCCTCAGGCCTCAGGCCTCTGGGCCTGCTGGGTGACCTCTCGTTTGGGGCTCTCCTCAGCTCTTCCCAGGAGGGTGGCACAGTTGCCCCTTTAGTGGTCCTCCTCGGGTCCTCGTACTCTGGGATCTCTGGATGTCTGGGGCCTGGATCTCCTCCATACCCATTTCATTGCCCTGGGGGACGGGGCTATGGCTCCCCACACTCCCTAGCAGATCGTTACATGGAGAAACCTTTTGAATACAAGCGTGCTGATCCACACAGGTGTACACACGGGTGTTCACAGACACAAACTACACCTTCCTTGGCTGCTGCCTCAAAGCACATTGTGCGCTGTCGATCTTGCGTGCTGCACAATAACATGTAATATTTAGTATCTACTGTTATCTACTGTTAGCTAGTTTATTGTGATGGTTTTTTGTTTGTTTTCTCTTCTGTTTTTTTTATCTTCATACAGGTGATCCAGGTGTTTTGTTTGTTTTTCTTTTTTTTCTTCCCCCCTTTCTCACCATCTCTTCTCCCCTCTATTTTTCTTTCTCTCCCTCTCTTTTATTCGTTCTCCCTGTCCTATCCCCCAGTCATGTCTGTCCCGTCTGTAACAACCGAAAATAAAATAAAATAAACACATAATTATAATAAAGGTCAGTCAAATGAACCAATATGGCAAGGCCATGATGATCCAATTGGTAAAGTAAATCCACTTGGCATCTTTCTTGGCCTTCAGACAACAATTCTGATGGCTAAAGATCCAAACGGGACAGGCAAAAAATAAAAAAAAAATAAAAAAAATTGGTGATTCTAAATGGACCGTAGGTGTCAGTGTGAGTGTGAATGGTTGTCTCTGTGTGTTAGCCCTGCCATAGGCTGGT
This sequence comes from Neolamprologus brichardi, assembly GCF_056152115.1. Taxonomy (NCBI): domain Eukaryota; kingdom Metazoa; phylum Chordata; class Actinopteri; order Cichliformes; family Cichlidae; genus Neolamprologus; species Neolamprologus brichardi. Next base: position 25,259,543 of record NC_142117.1, on the reverse strand, counting down.
GACCTATCCCCCCACGAACCTCCTTCAATGCTCAACTGCTTGAGAAAATGGATGGATCAATATTTCCTCCTGCTGCAACTTCACAGTGAAACATTTAACTGGCAAATTACAAGTTGTATTTTATTATAAAGCAGTAACACGCAGTCACATGAAATGCAATATTTTATTAGTCTTTTTAGGACTTACCTTTATTGGTCAGTGCTAAATGTATATACAAAAAGGACATCATTCATTTTCAGTTTAGAATACTGCACAGATTAATAGCACAAGAAGGAGCAGCCACAATGGGCTGTAGGCGACAGGCTGCGCACCACCAACTTCTCAGCAAGGTAACTACTGTGTCCTTTCACTGTGCTCTGCTGTTTGCAGACTCAAGCCGTGTGCAGCATTAAATCAGATCAGACTTGCTCACAGAATGATGGAGAAAGCTCGATTTATTGCCTGACTTCTTTATCAAAACCACAATAGTTTGCTTTTCTGGTCCCAGCACTCTGTCACACTCAGTATTAAAGTGCATTTGGAGTTACCACTAGTAACTACGGGTGTCACCAAATCAACCAGGACTGAAATCTTTGAGATTGCCACTTAAATTAAAAACAAAATGGTTTGCACTGAGATCGGCTCCAGGGAAAAAACAAAAATTGAAGCGTTAATTTTGAAAGAATTTGCAATTTGGAAAGACTTTATAAAGAGTTCAAGTCAAGTCAAAAATTATAAGAAAAAATGAAACAAAAACAAAACAAAGACAGTGCAACACCAGACAGAACAGAGCAATACAGACACAACAGTGCATTAGGAAAGTGCAACAATGACAGTGGGTTGTGTGTGTGTGTGTGTGTGTGTGTGTGTGTGTGTGTGTGTGTGTGTGTGTGTGTGTGTGTGAGATTCTGCAGATAACTGCTTGAGGCAGTGATGTGTATGAAGGTATGTGTGTGTCAGTCCAGTTACAGAGTTACAGAAAGTTTGCTCATTCTGACAAATAGGTTAAATTTTGATCGCTGAATCATTTACTTGTGCATCATAGATTAATGAGAAAGCATGACAAATTATTGATGGGTATACAAATTGTAAAAAATGGCTTTGGCAGTTTGGATTGCATAAGCACTGACCATCCAGGAAAACCATTAGTAAATCACTTACTTAACATACAGGCACTGTGAAAGTTCCTGTTACATCCTGACTCATTTCATTACCAGTGTTTTTCCAATTCAATAATGCTGTCATAAGTAATTACGGTTCTTTCTTCTGAGAAGGCTCTTAGTCAGTCTTCTCCTAAAATGGGACAAAGGCATGCTTTTATGCAATAATCCCTTGACTGAGCCATAACGGAACAGTATCTATACTTCTGTCTTCTGCTCTCACGGATTACTGATTTTTCAAAAAGCTTCAAGTACAAGTGTGATATCCATTCACATCGCACACTTCACTAAATCCAATATCACTCCATACATAGGATGTTATCTTTAGGGTAGCAATGACTTGATTTCCACACAGATTATATTCTTTTGTGCCTTTTATATTCATTCTGTCATCACACCACATGTTCCAGCAGGAATCAAGACTTGACAAAATGTGGGGACATAACAATGCAGGTACAGTGGGATTTATCCTAATCCAGACACTGAAAAGAGATTTCACTGAATACACCTCCTGATCAAAATGTAAGACATGTCTAGACCAGTTCCAAAACTGTTTTTTTCGTTTGTTGGGAATTAGCAGGAATCGTAGAGTTAATTGTGTGGTATCTGGGTTGGAGCTGTGTGACTAACCACTCTACTATGTGACGAGCTTCCTCGTGAGTAGCAGCATTGCTGCATGCTGTCACCTCTTACAGTGTGCCGTTTTCTGTGAGCGGACATTGTATATTTTCAAGCAATATTTGTCTTAACACTCCAACGTGATCTGTCGACCACCACCGAAATTCCTACACTTCTATTTGGCTTTTCTTTGTTTCCTCACCCTCGCTTGTTTTCCCCTCTGTCCGAAATCCTCTGACAGGAAATGTTTTACCTCACTTTGAAGAGTCAGCAGGGACACAGAAAAAGCATCTATCTCTCCTCTTGGACTTTTCAGAGGGCTGCTCCTGTTTGAGTTTTCCATCTTCTTTGGCAAAATGTAAGCATATTGATTGGCAGTGAAAATTATGCAACAGCTAAGGTCAAGTAAGCATGAAGGTGAAGCACACAGCGGGCTACAAAGAGAGACTAGTTAACACCAGCCACTGAGTGTTGTCTCTGCTGTTTCACAAGTTTCTGGTTGATCTGAAATCGGCTTTGGCACTTTATGCAAACCCACTGCCCTCTAATGTTCTGTAATGAAAGCACAGCAACGTTTTATTCCTAGCTGTAACCCCCTGTGGTGAAGCATATTTGTTATTTTTAGTGATGTTCAAGAGAAAGGCTTTTTTTTTCTACTCCAGCCAAATTTTTCAAACTGCTCATCTCTGTCTGAGATGAGCACTGGATTGGAAACACCAAGATTGAAAACACACTTCCCAAGATAAGATCTGCTGCCAGTTAACTTGTTGGGGAGTCGCTACCCTTCCACAGTGTTTTGAAGTGCGCTCCAGTTTGATAGCGTGGCTGCTTGAAAGGTTTTTAAAAGTTTGCCCAGCCATGCTTGTCAGCAGCATGGGGATGATAGCCAAGCTAGTGCATAGATGTCAGTCAAGGAAACCTTTCGGATTTGAGCTCAGTCCCTTATGATCTGTTTGTTTTCTATAATTGAAGCATCTGCCTCTCAAGTTGAAATGATTAGTGCCAAAATGTTTATTTAATAACCAATCATATTTCATAATTTACTTGTCATCACTCAATAGTTGATGTTTCTTTTTCTAAAATGAAAAGGGGTTCAAACAAGTTGGGGTATTCTAAAACGGTGCCAGATTTATTGCAGTTTACTGAACTCCTGTGACAGTGAGGCATGTCTCTTTCCACTGTCTGTCTCTCTCTCTCTGGTTATTGCATCAGAAGAATGAATGAGAGCACAGAAGCCCACAGGGAAAAAGAGGTACTAATGGGGCCTTAATGAAAATCTTTGGTCTGCTCATTAATGTTGAAGTACACACACACACTACACACATGGACAGGGAAAGGAAGCGAGGCTCAGTGCTTGGGCACACATATGAAAACATGCATATGAAAACAGATGGGCTTGTCACATCACCTCCTTTATATGAGCTCCTTTTATCTTCTCTCCCTTCCATCTCTTTTGTATAATAAGAAATAAAACAAATAATAGTTTATCATCATCAGTTGATTTGCATAAATGATCAGACGTATTACTCCCCCGTTATCTCAGACACAAGCTGGGTTTTTTCTTGTTGTTGTTTTTTTTCCCTACAAGTAACTGATTCCATTAAGCCAGGCATGCTGGATGAATTCGTTATGCTGATTAGTGTGCTGCAGGTTGTTGAGATGGAGTGTAGAGATCGTGGAGAGAGATGGTCAAAGAAGCAGAAAGCTAATTTGACACATTTCTCCACAATCAGCTGCCTTGATGAGTTCTGTCTCTGCAAAACTACAGCACTGGCCCACCTGAGTGGCGCCAGAGTCCCCCTCTAACTCTTGCAGGGTGACAAATCTGCAAGACAGGAATTGTGAGTGTAGAAGACAAATACAGTGTTATCTGGCTCTAGTTGTATTCATCTTACACTGACTTTAGGCAAAGCTTTGGAAGCCTGGTTCCTCCTGAGTGATCCATTATTGGTTATGTTTGACTCTGACACAGCTGAGCCATTACACAGTGCAATAGGTCCATCTGGTGGCCAAATTAGAATCTTGACGTGACCTGTTCATTCCTGTTCATTTTGGCCATTAAGTGACGTTCCTGGTGTGTTTACCATGTCGGTAATTGGGTAAAAACAATGCAGTGCTTGTTATGTGCAAAAATACGTTCTAAAGTTTATCTTTTTGAGCAAAGTGGACTTTTTAATAGAAAATCTGTTTTTCTAGCCACAGTAAAGTGCAGTCCATGAAACAGAGTTTGAAATAATATTTTAGTAGGAATACAACATGAGAACAATCACACTGAAACCCAAACCGGCCCCTGAGAAAAAGCCAGGTCTACTTCTGGATTTTTTTCCTATTTCCTACTTCCTACTTTTCCTTTTCACACTTTCAATTCAATTCAATTCAATTTTATTTATATAGCGCCAAATCACAACAAATGTCGCCTCAGACTGAGCTTCTGAACAAATTATGGTCCTGTTACCCAAATATGGGTAATCAGAATGGCTTACACATTCTGATTTGATGAGTTATTTGGTATTGCTTTCACATACGAAGTAATGGCAAGTCAGAGAAATAGACTTTAATTAATTACTAGCCCATAGTTCTTTTTTCAGTGACAGCCTGCATTAGAAATCTTACAGCAGCTCTTAGGTTGGAAATTAAGTCAATAAATGACACAAAATATGGGAAACTGGTTATATATTCCATTAATATTTACTCTGTAACACACATATTCATGTTGTTTATTAGCTAATACAGCCACACACTTTATTATCTATAGCTTTAATACAGAAAAGTAACAAAAACACATACAGAGACCACAATATCCATTATGATCCCTGTAATTTAGTCATTGTTTAATAAAACATTTTGAACTTGACATTTAAATGATTCCAGTCAGGATTCATTGAATGATTCATGAATTTAGTGGTTGTGACATTTCACAGTGATCCCCCTAAACAAACAAAGGCATTGTTCAGAGGCACACATGGGAAAGAGCATATACTTACAAATCTCAAAATAGGTGGCGAAGCAAAAAGCAAAGCCCCATTAGAGTGTCCTTGAAAGGTGTTGGGATCTCATAATAGCCTCAGTGCTTCTTCTCAAGACTCTCCAAAACTCCAAAAGTGTACTGGAAGGATGAAGGTCCTATACTAAAATGTCTTTTCATTCACTATCATGGCAATAGTGATGGATAGCAATGTTTCAGACAAAATTACCTGTTGGTGTTTATCTCCCCTGAAACATGGGTCATTTTCATACTTATTATGCAATTTTATAATGAGTATGAAAGCATCTGAATGTGTTACATTTTCCCCCTCATTTAACCAGTTATCTGTTGCTTCCTTGTCAAAATATATAAAAACACACACACACACACAGAGTGTGGTTGCGCAGAGGTCCGTGGCTTATAAATAGCATGTTGTTTTTTACTGTTTTCATTTCTACCAGGTGCATTAAAATCATTCCAGCCCAACAAGGCATCGGCTTTTGCAAATGCAAATCAGCCTGACTTAGCACTGAACTTTATGGCTTTGAAAAACTTTTAATTACTTGTAAGGTGTTGCCTTCTTTAACTTTACCTCAGCCTAATTTCAATTTCAAGCATTTGCGTTAGGCAGTTATTTGTTTCTGTGGGTACTGTCACTGCTATATGTTGTCGCACTCATCGCTGCCAACAAAAGGAACCGTTCTTACTAAAAGATATACCACATTTTGTTTGGCTGATGGGGATGTGACCTCCACTTAAACCTCTATGAGTGCACCATTAGTCACTTTTGTAACTTGTTTGGGAAAGTAAAAAATTTATATTCAAACTCAGTCAATTAGTGCTGATGGAAACTGAGTACCGGTGCATATGTCCTTGCTTAAGTGAGAGATAAATAAGGGAAACAGCACCGAACCAAACCTGCATATTGCTAAACTCCTATCACCGTTTCCGTGGAAACAGGTGCAGAATTGTTTGTGGTCTGATAAGAATTTCTGATCGTCAACTTGGCTTGAGTTGAAATGGCACACACACAAAGTAGAAATGAGCTATTATGCACCTGACACCCCTAATGCAATTCAATCTCCCTAAAAAACACTTCATTTGTCTCAGGGTGGGTAATAAAATAATGTGCTTCACCATCTAACTACCACTGACATCCCCTGATCAGTAGTTCATTATGTAGTGCAACAAAAATCACAAGTAAGTGTTAATCAACACGTTATTGTTTCAAAGCAAGCACACACTGCTTCACCTTTATAAGTATTATTGTAAATAACCCCTAGATTTAAGCGCTTGAATAATTACATATTAACTACACTGTATTATAACTTTGTTAAAAAATCAAAACTACAGAAGAAGAAGAAGAATCTGCTCACAAGTCTGTCTAATTTGTGATATATGACAACACTTAAACTGCGTGCAGATATGGATTCCTAACACATCTGCATACATTATTTCAGATCTCAGTCATTTACAGGTGCATACAGCAGCAAACCAAATGCACAATAAATGCACTTCCAGTTTCATTTGAATTTTATCTGCACAATTTGAAAAGCATTCTGAAAAGATAGTGACAAACTGACAAGCATGTCAGTCTGCCCCAGGGAAGCTGTGGCTACAACTGTAGCTTGCCTCCACCAGTGTGTGAATGTGTGTGTGAATGGGTGGATGACTGGGTGTGTAAAGCGCTTTGGGGTCCCTGGGGGGGACTAGTAAAAGCGCTATACAAATACAGGCCATTTACCATTTACCAGTGAATGTGCTGATTTATGTGTTTATTTTAGGCATTTTTCTCAGCCTGCTTGCTTACTATAATAACTGCAAAAGCCCACTTTAATAGAAGAGAGGGTCCTTGTCCTTCAGCCTGCTCACCATGCACCTTTTCTCGTTCTGTTTTGCAACACTGCCTTTATTAAATATATAGATTCCAGTAAAAATAGAAAAAAAAAGTTACTGCAAAATCAAGGTGAAATTCAAAATACAAAGTTAATTTAACTGGGCACATTTTTTAGTATGTCCCATTTTCAGTGATAACATTTTAAAAAAATAGGGTTGGCATCATTTACTTGAAGTTTAATCTATTATTGAAATTTACTTTTATGCAGCTAAGTATATTTACTACAAAAAAAATTAAGAAGAAAAACCTTATCTAATTTAAATTTGGTAAATCACAGATTTGGGAAAATATTTCTGGTGCTCGTCTGGACCATTTTCAGCATGGCTGTAAGTCCCATTATTTTCTGCAGCAGTTGAGCCTCTGCAGTGGACACTAAATCACTTCCAGCATATCAAAACATGAATTTTCATCTTGATTTAAATTTTTGAGATGTGGACTAAGTTGCGCAAGGCAAATCTGGGACAGGATCCAGACTTTGTTTCTGTGGCAAAACCTGTGTTTTCAGTGCACTCTGAGCTAGCAGGAAAGAGCAGTTCTGTTCGAAAAGAAAAAAAAAAGAGAGCAAATCATGCTCCCTATCTCGCTCTTTATCTGACTGGCTTTGAATATTCTTCAGCTGGGAAACACTGGAAATGTCTTGGCCATAGATCCTGGTCTCATTGCATTTTGTTGAGTTGAGTTTCTCTGCACAAGTTTGAGGCATCACAGCCTGAAAATTGTTAAGCCATCTAAATTGGACAAACAGGGAGCGGTCTAAAAAATGCAGTGATCCTGGAAACTATCTTACATACCTGAATGAAAATTCAGTCAATTTTACAATTGGTGAAATTAGTTTGGATTTGTGGATCTGTTCACAGGATATTTGATCACACACCCTATTGTGTGTAATCAAAATAGGGTGTGTGAGCCCTATTTAACACACCCTATATACATATATATATATATATATATATATATAGATATAGATATAGATAGATAGATAGATAGACAGACAGACAGACAGACAGACAGACAGACAACAGATAGATAGATAAAGATATATATATATATATATATATATATATATATATATATATACCTTCCAGTTAATAGTATATGCATATACAAAAGATGTTGTATTTTTCAGCCAACCTTAATCAATGTTTTCATTTAGCAAAAAAACACCAGAGTGGACCAAGCAATCTCCCCAAGGCCAGATCGTCCAATGCTCAGAGAAACTGCAAAAAACCCAGGAGCTACATCTTAGACTCCACAGGCCTAAGATAGTATGTTAAATGTTAAAGTTTATAACAGTACACAGTAGACTTCTGGAACAATATCAGATGAGAGTCAGAGAAAGTGGCAATGTTTGGCCAAAATGCACATGCAAAAACCAAACACAGCTCATCGGTATAAACACCTCATATCAACTGTCAGCACAGCTGAGGAGGGGGGATGATTTGGGCTTATTTTGCAGTGACAGAACCCAGACATTTTCTAGTCATTGATTTGACCATGAACCCATGGCATCCTACAGTCAGACGTGAAGCCCTCTGTCTGACAGGTAAAGCTTAGATCAAATTGGCTCATGCAACAGGACAATGACTTTAGTTTAGACCTCAAGCTAACTGAATGCTGTCAGAGTACCTTAAGAGAGCTGTGCATAAACAAAAGCCCACAAACCACAATGAACTGAGGCAATGTTGTGAATGTATGGAAGCAACTGCTTACTCCAGCAACTATGAGAATGGTTTCTGCTCACTTACTGACATTAAGATATTTGTTCTCCTTTTAGTTCAGAGTTTACCACTAAAAACCTAATTGCACAAAATCATTTGATTCACTGTTGCACTTCTATGAAAACATTTTTAACACAGGTTTAATGTGTCTTTTAGACATTTCTACTCACTAATGCTGGACTAACTTGTTTGTACCATACAAGTTTTAACGATTACATTAGATATAATTTGGATCTCAAAGTCACTTTAATTCTAAAAACAGCATTTGAACAATGCCAACATGCACCAGTTGTATTTTACATGGTACACTCAGCAGAGAATTGAGTGTTGAGCAATTATAAATTCATGGCACTAACTATTCATCCTCCTCTGCTCATTCAATTTAAAGCTCTCTCTTTTATGCAAATATAATCTTCCATCCTGTTTCTGTCTCTATATCTCTGTGTCAAGTGCTGCTTCATTAATATTTAATGTGACTTAGGATAATGATGCACTTAGACACTCTGTGTTTATATGTGTGTATGTGCATGTAGATGTGGGTACATTTGTGTTTAGAGAGAGGAAGAGAGCTGCACTCCAGCAGCTCTACAGTTTAAAGTTACAAGCTGTGATGTACCACCAGAGGCCAGTAAGCAACAGAGGATTGTTAGTTTTATATTTGTACATGTATGCATGTATATGATGCAATGCAGTACATCATTTATGAATTTGAAGGGCATTTGAACAGTATATTACAATCATCAATCATTGATTAGCTGTTTCCTTTTCATGGTCCCGATGAACTACACCAAGGTTTTACTTCAAAGTATTCCCATGGTTTTGGTTTCATATCAAAGCCAATATTACAGTAAATGGATTTATTAGATGTGGTAATATGGCTGTAATTCTCAAATGAAGCTCTTTATTAGTTTGAATATAATTTTATTTTCCTTCATGGGACCTCTTTAATTGGTGGACACACCAATAAAAATGTCAGATGTTACAAAGCACATGTTCCATGTTAACACAAGGAGAATGCTAGCCATAGCAAGCCTCATTTGAAAGATTTAAATGATGTGCAACAACACACAATCCAATAAGAATAAAATTCATGTTACAGTCTATGCAGATTTGCTCAGTGTAAACTCTTATTACCCTCATAGTGCAGCATGCATGTGTGTCAGTCTGCAGATGGAGGAAGTTCTTTTATCATGTAGCTAGAAAACAATGATAAGCTAGTTGTGGTTGTGCTGGGAATTTGCAATAAATGTTTCATCACCCACGCATGAATTTGTATATATGTATTACAATGACCTTGAATTTAACTGTGATTGTATAAATGACTTTTTTTAACTTCTTTTTTAAGACTTAAAATGTGGAGTCTATGATAGCCATTTATTGATGAGACTATTTATTTATTTATTCAAAACTGAGCTACATCAAAACTTGTAGTTCAAACACACTCACTCTTCTTTTCTGATTTGACCCTGTTGCTTTCACCCAGGGCTAGATAAGCTCAGCATATATCCATAATGCATGGGTGCTTGTATCTATTTGTGTTTGCTCTGATTAATATTTATTTCATAACTTTTAATAGGACGTACTGTGTTGTTCTGCCCTGTAATCGACACTAACATGAGGATTTTAATAACTTACTCAAAACTGTATACACCTACTGTTAAATATTCTGTTGTGGTAAATAATTTTCAGTGGTGTATTTCTTCTGTTCAACCTCTGCATCGAACTGACTTGAATTAAAGTACTTTAGGTCTTTGTTCCATTAACAAATAATGAAAGTGTGTTAGTTTTTCTAACAGATCATGTGACCCTGCATTTACTCTGTTCCTCATTGATGCACTTTTGCACAGTGTTTATGAATTTATTTTACAGAGCTGCACACTTACCTTGCGCTCACATGAACAAACCACTGCATGCAGTACACACAGAGAGATAGATACACACAAAGTAGGTCACCTTGATGTGTGAGGCTGTGCTCAGCTGGTATATTTGTGTGTGTTTGCGTGTATTTGTGTTTTAGTGTTTATGTACCCTTGTGGGTTGTGTTCTTGTCCTTTTACATTCCCCTCTGTGTCCTCCTGCCCCCCGAGAGAGTTGAGTCATTAGAATAGCTGGAAGTCACTTAGCCCAAACTATAATTTAATTACAGGACCTGAAGTCAGATGCACTTACACTCAGGAGCATCCACAGATAATGATATCATACAGTAAGAACATGAGGAGTGTAAATAAATGAGCCTGAGCTGACATCATGCATCTCAAAGGCATAAGACCAAAAAGCTATCAACAATGATAACAAAGCACAACACAGGAGGTGTGATTTCTTTTTCTTGGAAAAACAAAAGTAAATGAACATTCATAATATTCTTTATCACAATGTTCTCTTAAAAAAATACATCATGTAGTAGTTCTCTGTAACACAGCTTCCTTTTACAGATAAGGGTAATTTATTTCTATAAACTTCAGAACCTTTGCCACACTTTTTTCATCTTACTTTACGAGTACTTTTCAAATCTAAGGACATGGGATCATATACAAACAGCCATGTAAGCACTTACAGTAAACTGGCCTTACTCTGTTTCGAGAGAGCATCCACCCCACATGATTCCCTTATTATTTTAGCCCTGGCATTTAGTTTCCTGACTCCATTAAGCAAAAAAAAAAAAAAAAAAGGCGCGGGTGGGGGGTTTGAAAACAAAGCAATGAAAACCAATCTGCTGAAAATGGCTCGCACAGCCTGTGTAGATGGATTTCAAATGGAATGATTCAGTAAGTGATGGCTCCACCATTACACATAAACAAAAATCTGAATTGTTCAAAAATAAAAAAATAAATAAATACATGAATAAGACCCTCTACTTTTTATCATTTGCATTAAATTCTGTCAAAGGGCTTGTTCAGACAGGGGTGATTATTGGAATGACTCGTCAAATGAGTCGAGCCATGACACAAATAAAAATGCACCCTGATGAATCGAACCGGTCCTACACGGATATAGAACCGGTTGTAGTAGTATGCTGCGTTTGGCTCAACCCTCCAGTGACTGCCGTGAAAGTAACCACTGATGACGACAGCGCGTAAATCAGCAGCTGGAAACGAGAGGCACCCTGGCTGCGCCGTTTGAACGGTGGACACAGGTGCCTCCCGACACAACCTCACCAGCTCCACATCCAAGAGACAGGAAAGCGTCTGCACACGTTCTCAGTTGGATGGTGATTTTTTTTTTTTTTTTTTTTTTAAACATGAGCCGAATGCTGTGCTGTTCTCGCGTCGTTCCAGCCTGGTGAACTTTACAAGCTAATGAGTCAAATTTGAACACTTAAAAGTGCCAAAACAGGCAGAACAATGAATTCACTGGAGATGTCTACGACGTATCAGAGCTCCCCAGCGCCTAACCAAAGCTACCTTCCAACGGCCACCTACGACACGCCAGACCCCTCCGGGATGGAGAGGCAAATCCGCCTGCTGCTTTTCGGTTTGTGCGTAACCATCGCCGCTGTAACGTTAGTTGGAGGTGTGTATTCGCTGATGTCTGTCCTCCGGATGAGGAAAAAAACCTCCCTGTGTGTCATTGTGGCTTCCATGTCGGTGGACGACCTGCTCAGTTTGGTCCCACTCGCTTTATTCATGCTCCTTCAGTGGGAAGCAAATGGAGGTGAAGGGTCGGGCAGCCTGTGCACTTTATCTGGACTTCTGTACGTGTTCCAAGGTGTTTCGAGCAATATGAAGGCTTGCCTTATAGCAGCCTACACTTTTTATGTCACCAAGAGATTCGGAGTGCTTCAGTCTGTGCGCCGGCCACTGAGAGTAATGTGGGCTATTGCCGGTGTGTGGGCGGTCAGCCTGGCCGTCAGTGTCCTACCTTTATGCGGATGGGGAAGCTTTACGCCGGCCTCTCTCGGGTGTTTCCCAGAGAGCGACAGTTTTTACATTTTGCTGCTCTTCTCTTTATATTTTCTGTGTTTTTGCGGCTTGTTATTTTTCTTTATCCCCCTCACTTACCAGCTGCTGTGCTCCAGGGAGCCCCAAAGGACTTTATTGTACCCCAGCTATCTAGAAATGACACGAGGACTGAGCGGGACCACTCCTCTCTGTGATCTGCAGTCCTTTTCCCGGGACAGCCTGAATAAAAGTTTCGGGGCGTACAACGAACTGAGTCCAAGTTCGTGTGGGACAGAGATCAGGGAGAAAGAGGACAGCAGTTTGTCCCCAGTGTCTGCCAGTGATCAAAGGACAGCTACTGTCGGGGATTCGCCTGTGGTGTTTGCACAAAAGCGCTTCTCCATGATCCTGGCGGTTGTCAGAGTTGTTTTATGGATGCCAATGATGGTAAGAAGCCTCATAAAAGCAAATGTCCCAGTAAATGGTGCCAAAAACAACACAGTAATAACTTTTTAGCAAATGGCCTGCCAACCCATTGATCTACTTGGCTTGGAGCCTTTTAGTTGTATTACCTTGAAATGAAATAATTTATTATTCATTTAGTTGGAATGCTATTCAGCGCTCGGTTTGTAGAAAATCTATGAAACTCCAACCGAAATCTAACACGAAACCACCTCATAATTATAGAACAACCTCTGGACAACAAAATAAAACTTCAATATCTAACTTTAAAGTAAAATCACTTTAACCCAAGGTCTCTGTTTGGCTTTATATAGCTACACAGATTGTTTTGGTGATTTATTGCCGTAATCGGTGAGGTGAGCAGACCACTGAAAATAATTGTAAAGAGTTATATTGTATGTTTCTGGCCAAGGGTGACGTCAGCAGCCACCATCCGATCAAATCCACGAAAGTGCTTAACAGCCAATTAGAGACTAGCTGGGTCTCTGTGTGGCACGCGGCTGAACAGTATCCCCTAATCAGATCACTGTTCTTGGTGGCGCATATGCTGTAAGCTGTAAGGGTTAATAATGTGGAGGGGAAATAAAACGGATTCGTTTAATAGAAGTGTTTTGTTCTCTTTTTACTTTCTCTGTCACTAAAAATGAATGAAATTCCTTATCTTGTTAAAGACTCCATCAGAAATCCTTCACAGTGAGGAGGACACATTGTGAATGATGTCCTTAGTTGCCAGAGATTGAAATGTGGAATTTATTAATAATCTGACATCTTTGAATTATTTAAATTTAACTTCACGGTTTGCTGCCTGTCTTGTAAAACCTTGATATTTTTTAAAAGAAGGTTCTTTTTAATCCATTTTTTTTGTATTTCACAAAATAATCTCCCTAAAAGGTTTTGAGAACAATTGTTTGCAAGTTTTTTGTAGCACCTTTAGGGCACTATTCACTGGGTTTGCTTTGTGAAATACATCCATGCTTTGCAGCACCAAGTTCCTCTGTTACAAGAGTTGTTCTTGTTCAAAAAAAAAAAAAAAAAGAAAGCAAAAGAAAAAATTGTAGCTGATAAATGCTGTGCAGCAGTGATGGACAAAGAGAATTGGCATTCCAAACTTGCAACCCTCTCAAATGAATAAAAACAAATGATGATTAATACGAAAATGTCAAGATATCACCGGTCAGAAATACAGTAATTTCACAAGTTTTGTTTCTGTGGATTAGAATATTTTCATTGGTGTTGGTTTTGTTTTATTGTAGCTGTATTATTTGTAGCCATCTTTAAAATTGAGCACACTCAGGTGCTATGCTAAAGTGCCGCTGGCCCACTGGAATACGGAACATAGGAAAATTAAAATCAAGAAAGCCCAGTATGTGTGAAAGGTCTGTGCAATTTATTTTCATTCATGTGTCCCCCTCCCACAACTTCCTCATGCATATTAATTCAGAGACTCCTCAATGACTTAATTTCTCTCCTTTTTTTCCCCCCTCACAGACTTTGGTACTGGTGCGCCACGCAATCAATGCACGCAGCTCCTCCCTGGAGACTTTGAGCTTCTTTCTCACTCTGCTGGCGCCTGCGGTCACTCCGTTATTCATGCTTTCTGAGCGCTGGATCCACATGCCATGTGGCTGCTTCATTAACTGCAAACGGGAACCAACACCAGAACCCTCAGGTAGATGATGGCACAGCACAAATTAACTAACTGTGCACAACCAAATGTCTTTTTACACAGTAAAAGCCAAAACAACTGTTCCCGTGTGGTACAGGGGGAAACAGTGATGATTTTGCAGGATGAAGAAAATAAAATTTTCTCACTTTTCTTTCTCACAGTGATGAAAAGAAGATTTAAGTTCAACCTTTCCTTCCAACAAGGCTACGGAGTGTACAAGTTGTCACATGCCACCATGTCACATAACAGTCCTCCCATTGAGAAGCCTGCTTATCACAGCCTTTTTAACTGTGACTTCCCTAATGCCCGTCATGATGCGCTTCAAAGTGGTGCGCTTTCTAGGCTGGGGCCCAATTTTGATTTCAGCACCACGTGCCCAGTGGACAGCTCCTCTCATGCAGATCTTCTATTGGAAGCAGTGGCTGGTGGCAAGGAGGCACTGGCTGATTGTGCTCCACTTCCCCATGAGAACCATGGGAATGATGAGAAATTCTGCTGTGTCCCTTCATTGGCTTCTCATCACCGGGAACAGGATCATAGTCTCACTGACACGTCATCAGTGTTTGAGGGGCCTGAGAGGAGGCTTTCACATGAGGAATGTCGGAAAATCGAGCTGACAGACTGGGAGTGGTGCAGGAGTAAATCCGAGAGAACGCCCAGACAGGTACACCAGCATTCAGTGTAACCAGTGTATTTGTTGGCTCTTGAACCATTAAATTAATCATTTGTGTCTGTCACTTTGTGGTTTATGGCTGGCATTAGGCAGTTTTTCCACACACTGCAACTCTATTGCTTTCATAAACTAATCAAAGAAACCTAGGCTTTACCATGCAACGTGCAGTAACATAGTGTAGTGGTGATCATTTAAGAGTAATTAGTGTTTCGTGACCGTAAAACAGACACATTTTATAATCTCCCTTTGTGCATTTACATTTTGTTTGAAAGGAAATTTAAAAAATTTATTGTGGTCCACTTGTATAGAGACACAGGACGATAGACGATGGAATAGGGTGCAATATTTACACAGCCAGTCTTTAAGGAAGTGTTTGATGAGAAAGGCTTACATACTGTTGGTTTGGGTTTTTTTTTTTTTCCACATCTAAAAATATGCCTCTTTATAATCAAGCTGACAGCCTTGGAACTGTGCGTGAGATTTAGATAAAATGCTTAAAATCCTCTCCTCTCCTCACATATTCTTATCTGTTCTGAGCTTTTATCACTTATAGAGCAATCGATCAAGTCTTTCAAAACCAAATATACATCCACAAACTTAAAATTTATTATGTCTAGTGAATTTCTTTTTTTTTAAGTTGGAGGAATGTGCAGCTTCAAAATGCTTACAGTTTAAAGATCAGCATCAGTGAGATTCGTTGGATATTGGCTCCCTCATGTGTGTTTATGAACAATTTGTGCAGGTTAAATTTTGAGCGAAAGTTGAATTTAAAAAACAAACAAACAAAAAAACAAACTTATTTCCAATTCATTCTGTAGTTCAAGTTTAATCAAACACACACATTGATTCAGTATATACCGGGACTCAAAGTTATCATTTATTTAGATTCTCAATATTTTACTCTATCCACTAGCAAAGTCAAAGAGCACTAAAGCTTGAGACAGTTTGCTAGAGACCACTATCCACTAATCCATTTTAATCCATTTCTTTCTTTGTTGTTGACATCCTGTGTTCTTATAATACCAGAAGCTTAATTCTCTTTGTGTTTCGCTAGAGCCAACTCAATTGTTAAACAAGGGCAAAGCAGTAAAGGCCTAACGATTAATGTATCCTGGCATTGGAGATAAACGACACAGATGAGAGAGCAGCCTCACTTGTGAAACAGAGCAGCCACAGGCATTAACTTTGAAACCAAGCTGTGACTATTAGAACAATAACACTATCAGACTTGATATAGGCTCATTCAGTAGACTGTGGATGTAAACAGACATGGAAACATACATGCATGTATACACATGAACACATGCTGTTGCTGTTTCTCCTTTTTCTTTCTCTGCTCTACTTATAAGTTTGAAATGTTTCACTCTGAAAATCACCAGAGGGTGGAAAGTCCATGGAGCATGCATCTACAGCTTGGTTTTGGCACTCACTTTGCATCATGTATAAGTCTAAGATGCTCACTGCTGGTGTGTGTGTTTGTGTGTGTATGTGTGTGTATGTGTGTGTGCGTTTCCCTGCCCTACTTCTCAGTATACTAGTCTATATATATGTCTCTTTAGGCCTTAATCATTGATTGGGGTCTTTAAATGTGGAATCACGATTACAGTGCAGTTTATAAACAAACATAAAAACAATGCCAAACAACAAAGAAAAATTAAGCCTTTTTTTTTGTATCCACCAACCATTATGTTCCTCAAACACATTTACAAAAGACATAAAGAAACACACACAACGTGTTATTACTGTATAAATACAGAAAGCCAAACAACAGATGAAAGACAAGCCAAAATACTTTGTGATTTATAGTTCTTCCAAGCTGTGTTTTGTTCCGTGTTAGCAGACTAGATGTCATTACCCATCGTCTTTTCTCCTTACTGTCAGCCCATCTGGCCTTCAGGAGCCAGGGAAAGAGGTGGAATTAGAGCTTAAACGCATCTTTACCCTCTCTGTGACATATCTGTTAGCAAGCACAGAGTCAGGGTGCACTTACAAGCCCTTTTCCCCAAGAGGAAATGGAGAACTAATGTGCATTAAGGTTTGGAGGACTGAAACCAATTTACTCCAATGTCCAATGCAATGAAATATAGAGACTTAAAAAAAATACTGACTTTGAATAGGTATGAAGTTGATACAATTTAAATAATAGATTACTGTACATGTGTATGCTGACACTTCAATTAATTAAAGGTGTGAAATAAGCAAATGAGTCATGCTGACAACCTGATGCTTTGCTGTCCTAATGTGTTTATCCTTATTTAGTGTATTTGAATACCAAGATTTTAATACCAACTAACCTTAAACACAACAAACTACACAAGCGTATGGGAATGCTATTAATTAGTAATTGAGAATAACTTACTTACTGTTTACTTACTTGTTATTTAACTGTTCAGTTCTTAAGCTATTACTGTTTACAAGACACCGTGTGGCCACAAATCTGAGGAATAAATGAAAACTTTCAGAGAATGTTACCTTCTGCAAGTTTCCAAATGACCTGTTTACAAACAAACAGGCAAGTTACATTGTTCTCTTACAATCTGGGGGAACTTCAAATAACTATAGGACACACATGTGTTTACTTTGGAACAACAGTCTCAACAGTCATTCCTGTAGGAGGCACAAAACTCTGTTTACTGATGTTTCATTTATACGTCTAACCACAAGTTATGCTGGCTGTAATCAAAATTACTGTTCTTCTTTCTTCTTCCAATAATTCTTTTAATTTGAATCAACATAAACATTACACAAAATATCTCATTTAAACAATATATAACCTATTAATAGTAAGTCTTGGTATTCATCTAAAAAGGGAATGAAATATAGTGAAACATCAAAAAATATCTCAATATTAGTTAACTTCAATACAGTATTTGTGCTCTTCAGTTGTCACCTGCTGTAAATTAAAAAGGAAAAAAACCCCAACTGGATCTAACTTGTTACAGTAAAAGTTATTTACTGTTCCTTAGAAACAAATATTAGCTTTATGCCAATTTTTGGATCACAACATGTGCCTGGACATGTTAGCATCCATGTACAGTGCTTAACACATTTATTAGCTTTATTAGCCTAAAAAACAAGAAAACAGAAATATTTTAGAAATCTTTCAGAAGTTTGTTTTTATACAAAAAAATAACTGAATTCATTGGACGTAATTCATGTGTTTATACCCAAATTTGAATCGGCATACTGGCCTTTTTTTTAAGAAAGTTGGGAATTAAGCAAGTACAACATTCCACCCCTAATATTTTTTTCTGTTTAGGAGTGCAAGTAAGTAACTTTAGTTTTTCATACTAAATAAAGTAATATTAATGTGTTTTACTATAATTTTCTCCCTTGGTGCATTTAACAGTTTATTTCAAAGTTTATGGATAGGGATATTTTAGCACTAAAGGACTTGCACATCTTAGTGGATTAAACAGTATAGAAACATAAAAAAAAATAATTTGGTAATTATATTGGATGGCTGTTTAATACATTTAAGCACAGTAAAATGTGAATGTAATGATTATTTAGAACTTAATGCATCCTACAGCCTAAAATATGACATTAAGGCTGCTCTTGCTAATTATCTTACATTGACATACTGTCAATGTAAGTATGTCACCAGTTTGCTGACATACTGTCAGCAAACTGGACATGCATACTTACTGGAGGCAGTTTCAACCTGTTATCCAACAGCTGAATCTTACTTGTTTGAGCTATGAATATATGGCTGCAAAGACCGTCAACCTCTTCCTGGAGTGGCTTTTATAACAGCAATGAGCCCACATGGCATCATATATTTAATTGGTATATTTCAGTTGTATTTACATAAATAATATCTATATTTTTATTCAGTTTTATGCGTACTCACTACGCAAGTCATTGCACCATAAATCTGTTAGCAAATTAAAAAAAAAAAAAGGTCAGCACCACGTTTAATGGCGATCCAGTAGTTTTGTTGCCATTTCCTTAATCACTGGGGTCAACATCAATTTGGCATAAAAAATCAGAACAGACTTACTGTCAGCAATAGGGAAACAGTTCAAAAGATGTTAGAATACACTGACTGGGCGCTATACAAGTACAGGCCTTATTAGTATTCATTTTAAAATATCATCACATCTGCATTGGCAGAATTTGAAATTAGCTCCCTTAGTCCCTTAGCCCCCCTTTCCATTGCACCCTACACCCACTAGAAAAGCATGGTTATATGCACGGAAATATCTGACAACATTCACACCCCACTTGTGCAGGTGTAAGCCTTGTGTAGTCCCACCACTTCTTAATTTTTATGCAGACTTTTTTTTAACCTTATATTACTCATTCGATCTATTCTGCAAATAGCTTCAGCTGACCAAAGTCCTCTAGCATGAGTTAGATTTTCGTTGGACAACACAAAAGAGGTGCAAAATGGTTATTGTGGATTTATTTTAAAGGCATTTTAAAAATAAAAGAAAAAAATAACTTTATTGAGATGGAAAAGGAAAAGCCAGGTGATCCTTTGGGGAGCATGTTAAAATAGTATTTTATATGTAAGATGAAGAAAGGCATGTGAAAATATCCAGAAAGAAATCCATCAGTGTGCTTCCCACATGATGTGTTCTGAACGTTATTTGATTTACGTGACAATGTGTTTTCAGCTCAGCTTTGCAGTCTTTGTCTCTCCCTCTATGTTTCTCTCCATTCACAATGAGGCAAACATAATGACAGGGAACCAGGCAGATTTGGGGGAGATTGCCATGAGACTGGCATCTGCTTTGTTTCTGTTGTGCATCATAGTCACAATCAGATTATTATATTTAACTAAATAATTTAGAAGCTTAATTAGACCTGCCACAGGTCTCCCTACTTCTGTGCCACATGATGCTTCTATTTTCCTCTGCCATCAGTGTGCACAGTCTCAAACATATTTTCACAGAGGCTCACTTTGATCTACTCTCTGGCGTCATAATCTCTACAAAAGCAGTGCAAATGTGTGACTGAAAAATATGAAATATGATTGAAAAAATAAAAAAAAAATTAAACTAAAAATGTAGACTCATAATTAAAAGCAAGCTGATAAGCCGTTGGAGAAAATTTGCCTGGTACTGTGCACTGAAACTTTGCTATTCGAATCTAATAACGGCCAAAAAATATGTCAGTCATTATTTGTGTTTGTGTGTTTTTTCACTGAAGGGTCTGTTGGCCTCTACATGCATGAAGTCTTGACATCTCATTTTAACAGCCGAGTGCTGTTGTTAGGGCACTACATTGAAGCCTCATTAATTCTTGGATAGAAATGACTGGTCAGCACATTCATCTTACTGCACTTGACATCAGGCACATAATGTAACTTCAGTTACTTTAAACAACAGGAATGATATGGGAAATTAGTTGTAGTCACAGTGAAGTATTAGTTGCTTTGGATTTATTGTCAAGAATGAGCGGCCAAGGCGGAATTTAATAGCAGTTTGATTTTCAAATAAAGACGATGTGCTAAATTCTGACTGAATTTTTGTTCTTTTCTGTGTTTTTTTTACATGTGCAGCGATCATCAGGTGGTCTATCAATTCCCCTGTGCGCCTTTCAGGGAACTGTATCTTTACAAGCACCTACAGGGAAGACGCTGTCTCTCTCCACCTACGAGGTCAGCAGTGATGGTCGAAAGATCTCCCCGAACAATGCCAAAAAGGTAATGTCATCTCAGCACTCTCTTTGTTTAAACTCACGTTGCAAGATAGAATTTATGGCATTGTGGGAAATGCTCTTTGCATTCGTACTGAGAATAAATACAAATATGAATCGCTTGCCTACTCCTTTGTTACAGGATATTACATGATGTAATCAGCGATCACTATAATTTACTTAAATGTGTTTGTTTGTGTTTAAATGAAAAGAAAGGGGTAAATTATGATTTAGTTAGCTTTAAAAATGTTGTTAGGTACATTTTTAAGCTTTGAAATCATTTTCCAGTCTATAAGTAAATCTAGTCTGAAATTAAGCTAAGAGCTGCCTGGCTCTGGCATCATAATTAAGATTTAAGCGCGGTAAATATTGTTTGTGGGATCAATTTTACTCTCTTATATAGCCATCAAGAGCGGCATAGTTTTAGCCATTTCTCTCACCATCAAAAACATTCTAGATTATTTTTTCTGTCATGTGCTCCTGATTGCAACACAACTCACTTCTAGAATTAGCCCTATAAGACCTTGAATCAGTGAAATGTGGAAAAGGAAATTCCTAGTTATCAATAAATATAAAATATGTCCATATGCGCTATGTAACAAATAAAAAGAAACCATTTATTTTCATGAAAATGACTAGCTTAATAAAGTAGATTTAAAATTTCTTCAGGGAGTTCCACTGGGAAAAGATTAATGGAATAGAGTTTTAGAAAGCAATTATATCATTGTGAGATATTTTTGTACGACATCAAGTACACTGTGGTCCAAAACAAAACATGAAATCTCTCTTCATCTCAGGTGGAAGTTTATCGTTCGAAGTCAGTTGGCCATGAGCCCAGTGCAGACGAAACAGCATCCAGAGGCCAGGGTGGAGATGTGAACGCCAGCTGTGTAGGAATGGGGATGGAGATTGGAATGGAGATGGGAATTGGAGCTGGGGTTGGGGACACTAATGTCAAGATCCATCTTGAAGTTTTGGAAATTTGTGACAATGAAGAGGCAATGGACAGCGTCTCTATCATATCTAACATCAGTCAGTCCTCCACCCATGCCCGCTCGCCATCACTTCGTTACTCCCGAAGGGAGAACCGCTTTGTCTCCTGTGACCTGGGTGAAACTGCTTCTTACTCCCTGCTCATCCCCAGCAGTGGCACCACAGAAGCAGAGACCATAAATATCACTATACCTGACACTGTGGAGGCTCATCGGCAGAACAGCCGACGCCAGACACAGGAGAGCTCGGGGTATCGTGAGGAGATACAGCTGCTCAATGAGGCCTATAGAAAGCAAGCTGGGGACAGGGAAGAGTGACATACATACAGAATAATAATAGGGTGGCTCTCTGGTGGAGGTTCAAAAAGCACCTCAGACAGTAAAGGCTGTGAGACAAATTTCCTAATCATTCCACATTTACTTCTTTCTGATCACCGCTCTAACAGAGTTGACAGGTGACCCAAATAGAGGCTTAGCTGAAGACTGTAATAGTCTGTTTGCCTACTCTTGTACTTCCTCTTTAGTTAATATCAGGAGAGCACATTTACTGCCGATATGTAGAGTACACAGAGATAGATTAGACTGTAAAATGATATATATTGTAAATCGAGTGGAACACAGACCTATGTCAAATAGACAGTAGAAGAGAATCAGTATTTTAGCAGTGTATCTGTATTCTTGCTTTCACCATATGCCAGTTTGTTATCACAGAAGAAGCAGGTAGAAGAAAAAAATCACAGATGTAAAGGAGGAAAAAAGGACCAAGGTGTGATCACGTGTCTGACATGAAACAGCTCTAGTAGACTACGTCACTGGTGACTCAGCTGTGAGGCGAGGGATCACCTGACCCATGTGTCTGACTCATCTGAGCATGTGTTGTGCATTTTAGTATCTGTGCCCATAGAGATGAGGGTATATGTTTGAGAGCATTGATCTGTGATGTCAGTTAACAAAAATCTTCACATGCTTACCGTGAAAAAAAAAGTGTTTATTCTGCATATATTTCTTCGAATTGTGCTTCATTTTCACCCAGCTGCAATGTCTAAAATGTCTATGTGCTATCTAATTTGGGGCTGGGAGGGTAGGGTGGATCCACCATCACTGTTTAGGATGTAAAACAAGAAGAGGTGAAGCAAACATTTTTTTTTTTTTTGTTACTTCTTCAGAACAGTTTTCTGCCTTGCACATGTTCAGTGCAATTTAAATGAGTGACTGTGCATATTTTACCACAGCAGGCAGCATATGAATGTACATTCCAGAACCACTTCGGGGGATCATCTGTCTGCCCGCTCGGTTTGCTTCCCATCCAATCGTTGAGCCACAGGGACCTCTAACTTTCTATACATGCATATATTCAGGACTGGAGTAAAATTTTCATAGATGGGACTGTGTAAATCAGTATTGTTTGACAGGGGTTAAGAATGTCTTTCTGAATCATATAAATCTTCATTCTCTCAGATGACATCATTATTTATATGCACATATACATGTACTTGTGTGTAGAAAAAACAGTGGAACTGGTATTGAAGACTAATTTTAAAGTATATATGTGTTTATGTTTGTTTTATGGTGATGTCTTCTATATGTTAGCTGTTTGGTTTTTTGAACTTCAACACAGCCTTGGCACAGCGAGGACTTCATTTGCAAGCTTTTGAATTGTTCTTTAGGGAGTCCCAGCCATCAGCCTCAATGTCTCCCATCCTCCTGAAGACCGTTTTCATTAAAGATTCATACAAGAAAATTGCCTCCAACAGTACTGCGATGCATTCCTAGTTCAAGCGCTCCTAGGCAAAATGTGAGAGTAAATACTGTACAGGCATGTAAATTGTGATGAATGCAACACTGTATTCAATGTCAACCATGTCAACTGTTAATGGTGCCAAAGGTTTTTAGCTGAGCAGTGCTCCGTCTTTCCAGCTTAACAGCGTGGATGTGATTCCACTATGTGTTTGTTCTCATTGTTAAACTACAGCTCAGCTTCTGGTCCAGAATTTTCATAAATTTAGCAAGTAATTGTTATTTGTCTTGTTATTAAGAATTCTGAGTTGCACATCAGCTGCACCAGTATTTGCATGTTTATTCATTCATGTCAACCATCTGGAGCTATTTGGTAACACACCGTTTGGATTCAAATGGAATTATTTACCACAAATTAAAAGGCAAGTAAAGTGCAATAGTTAGCTACTTTGGAGAGTGACCTATATAATATGTAACATCATTGGTTGCTGTGCCCCTAGGGTTTGGAATGTGACTAATCCACAACAGCTGTATGATGTCTTTATTCTGCTCAGTGTTCAAGATGGCAGAAAAAACAGCATCAAAAACATATTTCTTTTATAAGGTATTTCATAGGCAAAATTCCGAAATTGCTTATTATATATTATCTGTGTACAGCTAACAGTTATTTTGAAACCAAATGACAAGAAAGTAGGAGAAAATTTAAAAGAGGCTGCATGAGAGGCTGCAAAAGCATAACGTAAAACAACAAAACAAAACTGCAATATCAGAAACCTTGACCAGAAGCTATTCCTGATGTTTTCATCAGTTCTCTCTGATTCAAGGACTTTCACCTCCCACTCACAACCTCACTGTTTATGCTGAAACAATAAGGTGCAGGTAAGCCTGCATCAAAATGCAGCATCAGTGGCACTGTGTGAGACCTCTAGTACAATATGTGCACCTCTAAAGAGCACAGCACGATTTCTGAAAATGTAAAAATCCAGAAGGAGATAAAATCACTATATTAAAACCTGAGGCTTTTTATTGGAGGTTTTTGAAATTCATCTGGTCAGGGATTGCTTGTATGGATTACAGCTAGCCCCTAGGGTAACGAACATGGTGTATATATGAGCTGTACACCTGCAACAGTGCTGAAAGGTTCAGGGAATGAAGGCTTGGCGCATATGAAACAGTGCTTTCTTCTTTCATGTCATTTGCTTTCCACAATCCCTCTACTACTCAAAAGGCTTTACTCTCAGTATGTTTTTTAATACCTTCCCCAAGTTTAGCAGCATTTTTTCCTGTATCATTTTCTCTCTGACATCCCTTCAATTTGAATCCCCCATCTCTTCTCTTTAGAGTACCCAGCAGAGATACTGATAGTACTCACAGAGTTCAAAAATAATGACAAAGATAAAAGAATTGGCAGCTGAAGCAAAAACATGAATCACTCCCAACTTAAAGTTTACCTGATCACTGTGGAATTATTTTCTTTTTTTAATGTCCAAAGACACAACTGAATATATTTCTGTCAAAGCTGAACAGGGAGCCTTTGTACAAGCAGGTCCAGTTAGTACTTGATGAAAATGAGATTCTCAAATACAAACTGAAAATAAGATTTTACACAAATTAGTCTTTCACACCAAACTGCTAATAAATCATTTCATCGTCACAAATCACTATTCTCTGCTCTGGGAAACTGTCTTCTTTCAAATGCATCTCCTTACTAACAAAATAGCTGAATGTGGAAGTACTGTGTAAGTATTCATTTCACTGATTATAAAAGGAAATTGTGTCTTTGATGGTTCTGATGATCACAGTGGGCGTGAAAAGAAAAATTTAATTTAAAAGTGGCAAAGCATGATATTTCCTGACAGGAACAGAAAGATTAAGGGTGGGATCTACCCTGTCACCTACCATGAACATCCTGCACAAATCTTTCACACCACTCTTTCTACTCTCTCATCTGTGAAATGTGCTTCATGGCACAGATAGGGTGTCTATTGCTTTTAATTTTCAGGGCAAAGACACAGAGTAGAGAGAGGTAAACAATAAGGAAAAAGCACAGATTTCCCCATATGACATTGCTGCTAATTTGAAATAAGAGAATGCAGAGTATAATCCAATTAGATTTGGAGCATTCAGAAACAGAATCAGTGAACGGTGACGTATGGAAATGTGAAAACAGCGTTTGTAACCGCTACAAAAGTCAGATAAAGCCAAAGCAATCAGTGACTGAGGAGAAATGGTTACTTAATAAGGATGTATCACTACTACTACTAATTGTTAATGTTTTAGTTTTCATTTTAAATCTGACAAAAAATTATATTAAAAAACAGTGCTGAAGTGTAGCAGAGCCAGACCCTTTAAGGTGACAGTCAGCAGTCACGGTGAATCTTTTTCATTTGGCGGCAACCTTTAAGGCCCAGATAGCAGGTCATTCCCTAATGTTCCTTAAACTGCAGTGTACCAGAGTGAACCTGGTACAGCAATTACTTTGACAAGACATACTGTTTTTGTCTGTGCACAGAGACCCCAGAAGATATTTAGCAATCTAAATAGTCAACAAAAGGTTATTTCAGGGCGGGAACCCTCCTATTAAACTGGTGTTTAATGCATAAACACATTTAGCAAGACTCTAAACAAATATTTTCTACTTTGGGTAATAGATAAAAGTAAGAGGGCATGAGCATTCTCTGTCAAATGACAGAAAAGTACGTGGACAAGTTCAGACTATCGAACTTTGCAACTTGCCCATCATTAATGAGAAGGTTAATGTGCCAGGGCACTGAGTGAATTAAATTTATTTGCACTTGAACTAATTAAACAATAAACATCAAAATGGAAAAATGACATGTAAAGAAAACTCATGAAAACTTATGGAAGCATAATTTGTTTGCGAAAAAAAATCAATCTTCTATCTTAAACAGTTGGATATATTACAAAGGATTCTTCAGATTTACCTCTGTTTAAGAACATGTGCAGAGAAGCCAACAGCAAAGACTCTCTTTATAGATAATGGATATTAAATACCACAGAAGTGAAAGTAAAAATTAATTAGAAACTCTTTCCTGAATTCTAAATCATGGAGGTGGGAATCTCAGAGTCTACAGTAATATAAGTGAACTTGTATTAGTAGTGATGAATTCAGTCTAACTTTATTTCAGAGAAATTTTGGAAGTAAAAAAATTGGCATTCTGCACTTGCCCAATACATCTTCAAGTGTACATCTTCAAAAAAAGAAGCAGTTTTTTTTTATGTATTTTAATTTGTCACATGATCCCAGAGGTTATGCTGAAAACACACTTTTTGTGTGTTTTTAAAATGTATTATGTCATTTTAAAATCTGGAAAAGAATAAAATTTTACTTTTATGCTGTTTAAATGTTATTCAGTGAATAATTAACAGAAATATTTTATGGATTCCCTGGGTGACATCATAATCTCTGGGGTTTAATAGCACACCCTTTGCAGCTATAACAGCTTTAACTCTTTTCAAAAGGCTTTCAACAAAGTGTGTTTGGGAGTTTTTGACTATTCTTTCAGAAGCGCATTTATGAGGTCAGACGCTGATGTTGGATGAGAACAACGTATTGTATGTAAAAATGCATAGGGTTTAATAAATGCATTAAAATGGCACAATAACCTATCATAAAAACAAGAAAAAATGACAAAAAATGTTTACAACTAAAAATTATATTATTATTTATTAGGTACATAGCAAACTGAACTCATGTTTTTATGCCCAAATTTGAGCTTCAGGAATTAATCAAGCATAACATTTAACTACAAAAGGTTTTTCTTTTCCTCTTCAGGAATGCAAGCAAATAGCTGTAACTTGGCATCTTAATGAAAAAATAATATTAGCAATACATATATATTTCGAGTGACAATTTGATTAACTATTATAAAAGCACAAGTATAATTACCAATACTATTAATTTTGGGCAGCTCTGGTATAACTTACATTCAGTGATGGTCTAATAAACTTGTTAAGCACTGCTAGAAATTATACAAGTAACAGGACTGATTGCTTTAGTAATACAATAATTCAGAGGCAAATAGTTATGTTTAAAGGTTAGTGGTAAAGTGTCAGTGCCCTGATCTACACAGTAAATCATAACAAATTTCATAAAAAATAAACTGGAAATTTGAACTGAAATACGCATTTGTATGCTAATTAGTATGATAACTTTGTTTGAAGAAATCAGCTAGATTTAGAAAGCAACGTTTAAAACGGTAATATGGAGAGCAACCAATCCTAGAGCGCCACGTCAATATCTAGTTGCTGAAAATGTTGACGGCATTATTATGCGACATGCCAGATGGAAACCAGAAAGTATCTCGGATGTGACACTTTTTGAAGAGGATGTTGTTGTTTAATAAGTGAGTTAGAGGGGCGCAATTTAGGTTTTGGGTGTAGTTATCAAGAACCCAACTGTCAGTGGCTACGTGAGTGTCACCGCATATTTTTGAATAGAAATATTTAGTTCGCAAATCCACTGAATATTGCTGGTTAGCGAGTAGCTGTAAGCCGTTAATCGAACACAGGTTAACGGACGTTACCGTTGCCTGCTCCTAACCGCAACATGAGCTATGGATATGGCGGTGGAGGAGGAAGAAGAGGTAGAAGAGGAGGTCGCGGGCACAGAGATGGCAGCAGAGAAAGATGGGAAAGGGGAGGTGGAGGAGGCTCGAGAGGAAACATGTCCGAATTTGACCCGGATCGGGGAGGAGGTGGGCAAAGAGACCGTCCTCCTCCACACCTGAAGGGCCGTGAGATTGGACTGTGGTACGCAAGATATGGAGCCGTTAGGAGGAAGCAAGCTGACCGGAGATCGGTATGGACTGTGCTTGAAGTCATGCTCATTGTAAACATGGAAGGTCTGTCTGTATAACTGCAGTCACCCTGTTAGCAGGGGCGGATCTAGAGAAATTTTCTTAGGGTGGCATGAGGGTGGCACAGAAATCAAATGGGGTGGCAAAATCAAAGCCTTTCCCCCCCAAACACATATGCAGGTGGTTACATATGGTTAAAATGATTCAAATGCGGTAAGTATACACGTTTCTCATATAAATATTTTCTATAACTTAATTATTATTCTCTGTAGCCCACATAATGAAACACTTTAGTTACATAAAACATGTGAGTTTTGATTCTATGTACTGTATAGCCTGTATAATAAATAAATATGTAGCCCAGTAAGTATAAAATCAAGAAAGCTACACAACATGGGGCGGTTCATTTACAAACACAAGTCTAACTTAAGTTTCACACTGTTAGAAAACAATCACATTGTTAGATGCTTAAATTACACAAAATGTCAGAAATCTGCACTGTCATGAACAAAAATGTAAACCTAATTTTTCATGATTTGTTGGATCAACCCACTGAGGTCTGAAATACAACAGCTATTTTTGACTCCTTTTGAGTTTACGTTTGTATCTCACCCTCAAATTGTTTCATTTTATTTTTTCCCCCTTGCCTTGTTTGATATCATTCTTTTCAGCTCAACTGAATTTAGTTGTTTTTTTCACTGACAATACTGCATTAGTATTACTGATCTGAAATCACACAAAGAACTTAAAATCCTAGTAGTATTTTTTTTACTGTAAAAAAAACCCACAGACATGTTGAGTAAATGTTTATAACTTGAAATGCAAATATAAATTGTACATTTTGTAAACATATACAACTATTTATCTAAAAATGCAGCCAATACACCTGCCGTTTTTTTTTCTTCATTTTGTACAACCATTTAAAAATATTACTAAAACTAAAATGAGAGAACAATTCGGTTTCGCAATAAGATGCCCCACAAATGATGCGTGCCAGTAAAAAAAAAAGTTTGTCCACCAAAAGGCAGAACAGCGCAGGGATAAACCTGCAGGCCTGACAACAGGTGTATCACTCCGCTGGTTTTCTACTTAGTGACAGTGTTTACATTGCAATGTGCCTTTGTGAAATTCATTAGTGCCCTCACTGACACACAAAACAAAACGACTACACAACAGAACAACAACACAAGACAACACAACACAGTAGGTATACACTCCACACTAAACGTCACAAATGGCCACATCTAAAAACTCTCTCTAACTCGCTCTCTCTCTCTCACTTGCTTGCTCTGTCTCGCTGCCGTTACCGTCACTCCTAAAACTTTTCCCTCTTCCTAAACAACCAAATCCCACGTGTTGGCTTTTTTAAAAATTGGTCAACATGGTACATTTTTCCACCGATAGGAAAGAGGTGGCTTTTTTCCCTTTCTTTACTGTTTTCGCGCTGTCCTTAGAAAACGCTTAAAACGCACACACACAAAAACATGACGACAGTATTTAGAAAAAAGCATGGCTTATATATATATTATCATAACTCTGGATTTACTGGCCTGTAATTAAAATTTAAAAACTTTGAAGTCCGAACTTTCAGTGTGGGCTGAAATAGACACTCAGCGTGGTTGCAGCTTGTTGCTATGTCAGCTTAAAATAGTCATGTGATTTAGAGGTGCAGTGTGTCCGTGGACCACAGAGGGTTCATAACACTCACCTTCATTCCATTTCCAGAGTGTAACATCCACCCACCTGTGTAAGTGCTTATGTGCCTCTGGCACAATCATAAGCATTGCTGCTATGGGCTGAACCATTTGTTAATGGTGGAGGGGGGGACACTATGCAATATATACAGTTTTAGCATTTATATTCACTGTTGACTGTAACTACGCTCAAACTGTTAATGCTATCGTATTGTAATTAACAACACTGTCATATGCAAAACTGGGGTGGCAAGGGATCATTTTAGGGTGGCACTTGCCACCCCATGCCACCCTTCTAGATCCGCCCCTGCCTGTTAGGAGCAGATCTTTGAGCACATCAAAGTGTGGAAAGCTGATTGGAAAATTACTCACTGTGTGCACAGAAAGTGTTCACACTAATCTGAACATGGGCAGTAAGTCACATTTTCCCCTGCTGGTTAACAGACAGTTGCTTGTACAATATATAAGAATGATAATAATTATATATAAAATATTATTAAAAATAATACTAATAATACAAACACACCACCACCATCATCATTATATACTGAATAAATATCCAATCTGTCATTGTGTTTAAAAAAAAAAAAAAAAAACTACATCTACAACAGTAAGTATTTCTGTTACATATTTATCTTCTTACATCAGGAAGTAGTCCGAGACAGGTCCCTGTCTTCAAAGTGTTAATGAGTAGTATTTTTTTTTCAGTGGTATAAAGTGAAATTTGGAAAAACACTGTTGCAAGGTCATAGCTAACTTTCCTTTTCCCATTTGCTTGTGCAGCGGGCAGTGGTCCAGATGGATGAGGCAAGAGAGCAACACATTACCAAGCTGCTTAACTCTGTCCAGAATGACCAGCTCGGCCCAGAAAGGAGCCGCAGGGATGAAAGAGCCTCGACCTCTGACAGCTGGCAAACAGCTGCCAGGGATAGTGCCCACTGGTGAGAGAGGCTTGTATAGCTTTATCATTTGTGACTTAATTGTCGTTACTAACTTATAATGAATTAAGTAGGAAAGCTAGACAAAATAGTAAAATTTCAGTTATTTCTTCCCCTTTGACTGCTGACATCATGACTAATTTAGCGTGTTTATCATCATTAGTTACTTTGATGGGGATTTGCCTGAAGAGGAAAAAACTAAGACTGAGGTCAAATGGGAGGAAGAAGAAGGTAGTCCAGGCCAGAAGAAAGCAACTGGCAAATCACAAAGGTAACTTTGTGTAAAAATGTGTGATTTATTTTTATTTATTTATTTTATTTTTTAATCATTTAGAAATTCTGCAGAACAAATAGTAATGTAAGGTTTTCCAGGTAATATTGGACGTTTATACCACTGAATGTTTTTTTCTAGTCACTCTAGAACAGTGGTTAAAGATGAGCCGCCAGATCAATGGGATGAAGAAGGTCAGGAAGAGGAGGTGGCAAAACCAGTTATTAAAGATAAGGATCTGGAGTTCTTACATCAGGAAGTAGTCCGAGACAGGTCCCTGGATGACTACTTGAAGAGAGATCTGCAGAGTAAGAAATCAGATGCAAAGTACAAAGAAATGCTGGTAAGAGTTTTCAGTGGTATAAAATCTAGGTTTAAGTTTCTAGCATGAACATATTTATTAAAATAGCTAAGGTGGGGACAAAGGTGGGATTTTTTTTGGTAGTTTAGCATGTTTAGTGCCTTTAGATAACAACATGCCTACTATACTAGTCATTTGTTGTCATTTAATGTCCAAAAGTCCAATTTAATTAATTAGTGTTAATTAGTGTTTTTAATAAGAAAAATAAAAATGGGTTTTATTCAGTTGAAAGGTTCTATGTTAAAAAAAAAGAATGTTGCCCAAATGCATTGCTGCATTGGCTATATATAAGAAGCTTTTGTTTATGTTTGTGTAAATAAGTAAATGTTTATTATATTTATACATTTAAATTGTTTAGTGCAAATTTTACTGTGGAAAAAGGTGTGCAAAGTTTATGTACAAGATGTGTAATGGAAAAGTCTTCTTACCAAGTATTCAATCAATTTATCATAATGTTATCATGCTACATCATTTCAAGTGGTTACCACTGTATTAGTGAGTTACTGAGCAGAGTCAGTATTTATCTTTGGTTATTAGAATTGGATAACTTCTGATGTGCTAGGACTGTTCCCATTATGGAATTTTTCTTTTTAAAGTATCTGTTCCTAATTTTATTGAAATTTTATCTCATTATTTTACTCATCATCTGTTCTTTTTGTCTTCAGAAATTCAGGGAAAAACTACCATCTTATGGGAAAAAAGAGGCAAGTATTTCACATGCAAATGTGCTTTTATCATGAATCGCAAGTTCTGCTAAAACTTCATTACTGGTTTTCAGATTTGATTTCTTTTTTTTTTTTGTTATTGTTTGCTTTCCTGCCTCATCTGTAAATCACTCCTCTTCAACCCCTCTGATCTCAGGAGCTGGTAACGCTGATCAATTCTAACCGTGTCCTAGTGGTGAGTGGGGAAACAGGATGTGGCAAAACCACTCAGGTCACTCAGTTCATCCTGGATGACTATATCAACAGAGGCATGGGCTCAATGTGCCGTGTGGTCTGCACACAGCCTCGACGCATCAGTGCCATCTCGGTATGTACTCTGCTGGCCTCTGAAGGATTATATGTTGTTGTGTGCCTACTGATTTTAATGTGGTTGCCATGGCAATGCTTCTGTTATGCTGCTTCTCTATGGGATAGGTCAGGCAGTCACCTTTGATTCCTAGCTGACCTGTTGGTACTCTGCCCAAGGCTAGCTTCTCTGCCATCAAATGTGTCTTTATAACCAATCAGAATTAGGCTTATGCATAGAGGCATCACTGATCAGTGTTAGCTGTTAATAAGAGTGCATGCACATGTGCCTCTAAGCCGCTGCATAGGTTAAATACTAAGAACCTTTGTCACCGTGAGCCAGAGAGCAGTGCAAATTTACACAAACACAGCACCATGAGTCCAGCCACACACACACACACACACACACACACGATAACATATGAAAAAGAGAAGAAGAGAGAAGAGAGAACCTATGAAAGAATGTGATCTGTTGTGAATGAATGCAAAGTACAAACTTCCACACTTAACTAAAATTAAACAATGAAATAAAAGGGCAAAATAATTAGTTTGATTAAAAAAAGATATGGATATATTTTTTAAATCTTTTTATTGTGGAAAATATTTGTCTCCTTCCTGATTTCTTGCATATTTATCCAAGGATACTATGGCATGCAGACTGGAGTAAACAGGGAACGAACCACCAGCTTTCTGACTAGTGAATGATCTGCTCTACCTCCTGAGCTATATTTCATAAATACAAAATGCAGAACTTGAGTGATGATTTTCTTCAATAAGGGGAAAGCTTAAAATCTGCATGGCCCTGTTCAAAAAAGCAATTGCCCCTTAAACATAACAACTGGTTGTTACTTTGATGACATAAAAATAATGCGATGCATTTGCATACAGCAAAATTTCGGCATCGCTCATATAGTAATTCTTACTTTTTGCAATACAATGCTGTCTCTCCTCTTAAATCCTATTTGTGTGTGTGTGCTCTTCCTATCAGGTTGCAGAGCGTGTAGCGGCAGAGAGGGCAGAAAGTGTTGGGAATGGGAATTCATGTGGTTACCAAATCCGCCTGCAGAGGTACGCAACACTAACGTGCTCATGCTTAAAATTCTTTCACCTGAAACTTCACTATGTACACATTCCTTGTACTGGGTTGCTTCTTTTGCATTCAGTGCCTTAAGTCTTCATTGCATATATTCAGCAAGGTGCCAGGAACATTTCTCATGTCCATTTTGACATGACAGAATCACATATTTTTTGCACATTTCTTGGCTGCTCATCCATGATGGAAAAGTTCTATTTTTCACCACGTATTAAGGGTGCTCTACTGGATCTGGTCTGGTCAACGTGGAGGCCATTTGACTACAGTGAACTTATTGTCATGTTTAGGATGTTTAAGAAAGACCAGACAAAGATTTTCCATTTTTCCTTTTTTATAATTTTGGTGAGCTGCTGTGAATTGTGGCCTCAATTTCCTGTTCTGAACCAAGACAGCAGTGGCACTCTTAGCCCATCAGTTTCAGGCTGACCTGTTGTGCTTTCAGAGATGCTCTTTTTTTTTTAATTTGAGTTACTTTTACCTTCCTATTAGCTCCAAGCAGACTGGCCTTTCTCTTCTGACCAGCAAAGCATTTTCACCCAGAGAACTGCTGCTTACTGGATTATCTTTTTCTGACCATTTGCTGTCCATTCGCTGAAGACGGTTGCTCTCTTGGCCATGTCTACATGCCTGAATGCATTAAGTTATGAGCAAATATCTAATTGGCTGATTAGATATTTGCATTAACAAGCAGTTGAACAGTCATGCCTAACAAAGTGGCCAGTGATTGTGTGAAGGTGAAATTAGGCTCACTGTATGTTTAATTGACATTCTGTAATTGGTTTAGAGGCTAAGAAACCAAAAGCAATGCCTTATGTTTAGAAAGCTCATTTCCCTTAGATCTGATATGGCGAAGAGTCCAGCCACAGCAGGTTAAATTGATGGGAGTGCTGTTGCAGAAATCAGACTGTTTTATTTCCCTCCCTGA
Source organism: Neolamprologus brichardi (assembly GCF_056152115.1). NCBI lineage: Eukaryota > Metazoa > Chordata > Actinopteri > Cichliformes > Cichlidae > Neolamprologus > Neolamprologus brichardi. The sequence continues at coordinate 25,225,040 of NC_142117.1, read as the reverse complement.
TTACGTCTGTCTCTTTCAGACTGAGCTTGCTGTTTTCAAGGTTGGCGGTAACAGCTGAGGCTTTGTGGTTTAGACTGAAGTTGGTGATATCAGCCAGCATGATCAGAGTAGGAACAGATTTAGACATCTTAAACACAGATTTTGACGTAGTTAGCAGTTTTAACACATCACATACGTTATAGCTCATTAATATTTAAATTAAAAGCTTACTGAGCTCAGATGTTCCGCATGAAATCTACAGCGTGTTATTTTTTTTTTATGTATACATAGTCTACATAGACTTGGTGAAAGGACTCAAGATGGATACATGAAATGTGTGGGTAAATGAATGCCATAAAATGATTTCTCTTAAAAACACACACATTAAACATCTGCAGCAAGAATTGAACAAAAGCAATTTGCTGTTGTGCAGCCTGAGCGAACAGTGATTTATACAATAGTGGAGTATGCTGATTTCTATTGGATGTGTTTCTGTAATAAAATACCCAATTCTGCTTGCTATTTACTGGCTGATTTTTCACAATTGATTTAGCTTACTGATAGTAGTCAGTACTCACTCCATAGGCTATCATTGCCAAAGATATGTTGGATAATCCACTACTCACAGTCACTGATGAAAATGAAGGTGACAGAATCTTCTCAGTATGTGCAAGGTTTGGGTAATAGCCAGGTAAAGCAGCCAGCTGTGTCAGTGCTAGAGTGTTTGTGAAACAGGATCCAGAGTATTTGTGAATAAATACGCAGTGAACATGTTGCTCTGCAATACTACGGTATAGAAATGTGTGGTTACAACTGTATTCCACTATGAATGTCTTGCCATTGATACATGTTGCTCTGTATTTTTATACCAGTCCAGAAGACTCACTGTTTTTCTTGGTGCTTTTGTTGGTTTTACTCTCTTTTGATTTTTGTGAAATATACATTAATTCTTTAGACTTCAGGCTTCACAAAAAAAAAGGATATTATATCTTGTAATTAGTCTCCTCTTCTTGGCACATTAATCTTGCATCAGTTATACAACAAACCCTTTTATAAAGCTCAGTTGTCAGTGAATTTCGTTTTTTCAGATATCATATGAAAGGCAGTTCCTACAGTGTTAACTTTAAAATAAGAGAAGCTATTTTGTAATTAATTGAATAAACTTGTCAGCATTAGTACATAAACAAAGCATGAATAAATCTTCTTACTGTAGTGCACTGTAGCATACTACAATTCCGTTACATATTGTAGTATAATATTTTGTATCAGCAACATTTTATTTTCACTTCTATGTAAAGGTTAAACATAAAAGTGGTGCTTATTTAAAGTAAAGTAGCAAAAAGGATGGTGGAAATGCAACACAGTTAACTGTTGCAAAACCTAAGTTCATTTCTCAGAGAAGTCCTGCTTTTATTTTGGTGACCTTACTTTAAATTTTCTAAATTTCACAGATGTAAGAGTATCTTTTTCTTTCTTTTTTTTTCTCTCCCATTTTCCAGCCGGTTACCAAGGAGACAAGGTTCGATCCTGTACTGTACAACAGGCATTATTCTTCAGTGGCTTCGCTCAGACCCGTGAGTTTGCTTCCACCTCTGCCTTCTCATCCTGTATACATCTTTTCCATGTAAATCTTCTCTGCTTTTTCCCCTATATCTCCACTCCAGCCATCCTTTGTTTGTCACTCTGTTTTGTCCCCATTGATTTGGGGTTGACGCTACTGTCTGTGGAAGATTCATTAGTATGGGTCCCCATTTTCTGTTGACTCATTCCTCCATGCTCGTCTTTGCATTCTAAGTGCCTTCAGAAAAAGAAATACAGACTAAGTGAAAGTGCCAGCTTTTCCTTGTTGTCTCACTTCATGCTCTTTCGTTAGCACGACTCTAGTGAGTCATTTCAGGGCTACCCTTTTCTGACTAAATGCTGCATTTTTGGTGTTAAGCTAAATTCGCACATCACTTGGCTTACAAGTGGACGTCTGTATAGACTGTAGCTCTGTTAAACACTTTCTAAAAAAAAAAATTTTGGTAACGTCTGTGCCTTGTGAAATTATTTTAAATAATTTAAATCTCACTTAAAAGTACTTAAAAAGGTAGTACCATTAATTGGAACTTGTAAGATCTTTAAAGAGAAACAAGAGAGAATTTGTAAAAAAAAAAAAGAAAAAAGTCAACCCATATTTTTTTTTTTTTTAACTCTTTAGACAGAAAAAGGCAAAAAAAAAAAAAAAGAAGCTATTTTGGAAAAATTGCTCACCTTGTTTGCTTTTATTGTCAGATTGTTGTCGAGTATCAGTCACCTGGTGCTGGACGAAATCCATGAGAGAAACCTGCAATCAGATGTTTTGCTCATCATTGTAAAGGACTTACTCAACCTCCGAGATGACCTTAAGATCATTCTCATGAGTGCCACGCTCAACGCAGAGAAGTTTTCCCAATATTTTGGTGTGTAGCTCACTAATTTCTTCACCAAATTGTCAGCAAAAGTTTTGCAGTTCTAATAAGTTGAGCTGTTCCTCTTTCTCGCCGCTCATGGTTTTGTTCTCGGTTTAGACAACTGCCCAATGATCCACATTCCTGGTTTGACGTTCCCAGTGGAGGAGTTCCTACTTGAGGACATTATAGAGATGACCAGGTAGAACCACTTTGCTACCAAACACACATGTACATGCACAAAGACACATTGGGACCTCGTATAAACTAGGCTGGGTTTCTCTGCTAGGTATCAGCCCCAGAATCAGGACCGTCGCCCCTCATGGAAGAGAGGTTTTTGGCAGGGGCGAAACTCCAGACCTGAGAAAGAGGAGAAAGAGGCTGAATACAAGGAAAGCTGGCCATGTTATGCACGAACACTACAGGGCAGGTGAGTGGGTGAGAAAATCGGGCTACTTAAATTGGAAGAACAGCTGCCAGTTTTTTGGGGGGTTTTTTTAGGTAGGAAGCAGGAGGATTTGTGAGACTCGTAGTTTTGAGTAAATACATTTCTTTTAAAGTTCTGATTTCATGAAGATTAAATATAGAGAATTATGGTTTTGATCTACAAACAGTAAGAGAAAGATGAGTGCTTGAAACTGATGTCTGATGCATTTGTTACATAAACACAGCTACAATTAAAGTGCACCATCACAGACAGTTCCAAGGTCTGCTTAGTACAGATACAGCAACACTGTAGCTTAGTTGCTTCTGTTCAAAACATAATTACAGCTGTGAAGGACTTTGCTTTGCCAGTTTGACACTTACTAAATTTTTTGGGTGCAAGTTTCTCTCTAATAACTGCTTTAACATTTTTAAGAGTGGCAGCTCCGGTTGAGATGGATCATCTTCTGACAAGAAAAATTCTTCTTCATTTAGTACAACTATGTAAAATGTACTCATATCTTTAAATAGCTGTTTCATAAAGATAGGGTGTAAACCTGATTACTTGCTTGTAGTCTACCTTCAGAGAGTCTACTAGAACACAATGCCTGAGGTAAAAAGCTTTTATTTTCATAGGGACAAGCATTTATTGCCCGGCCTGGTTTGCAATCACTATTTGTGCTTTTAACACACATGCAAAGAAAATCGTGAACATATATAATCTATCCAATAACTGAGAGACAATCCCACAACACAATAGAATGGAGATAAGATGCCACAGGACACACCTGCAATATAACCATAGAGGCTCTAAACAGGAGACAGAAGATTGTTCATTTCTACATGACTGGATTCCACTTCAAAAACTATTTCAGTTTAATTTTAAAGTAATCCTGGGCATGATCCAGTTTGAATACTATAGGTAAGGAATTAGATATGTTGATACCCTGAACAGAAAAGGCTATTTTTCTCAAGTGAGAATTCTTGTAATAACACTTGAAGTTTCCAAAATGTTGTATGTCTTACTGAACTGAAAGCTTTGAGAAGAATCACAATATTACTGAGAACTTGAGGAGCCCGATCATTTATAAAATAGCGTAATATTAACAAATACTTTTTTAAATGTCTTGGCATATTCAATGTTGGTCTGTTTTGCCAGTTTTTAGTTTTGTTATTAAAAAATAAGTCCTAAATTCACAACATGGCATCCAGTCTATTGTGTAACTAGGCAGAAATATTACCTTGAACACTGTCGGTGTGCTTGCAAAATTAGTTTTCTGGTGATTTCAAAAGGTTTCAACATAAAACACATTTTTGTATTAAGACCTACTGGAATACATTTTTTTAAAAAACAGAAATACTGCTTTTATAGTTGAACACGACACAGATGTTTCTCTTTTTCTCATTCTAAAGGGAAAAAAGACAAAGGAACCAATTATTAATATGTTAATGATCACCAGTGCTATTACCACAACAAAGAAAAAGTATCAACTGTAACTCAAAGCTATTCTGCATTTTTGTACTAAAGCATAGCATGTGAAAATATTTCTAAACCTGTTGTAGCCATATTACAGCGTGTGACACCTCCAGCAACAAGTAAGGGGAGAGCAGGAGCACTTATGTTGCCATGTCCATGTCCTGTGTTTTACAGGTACTCTGACACAACCATTGAGGCTCTCGAGATATTAGACAGAGATGAGAAGATTGATCTGGACCTAATTCTGGCACTAATTCGTTATATTGTGCTCAATGAGGAGGTGAGTCTAGCCTTTTAGTTGTGGTTTGAGTGCAGCTGGCATAAATTGGCCAAATTCTAGACGATGCGTTTTATTTTTAAAAAAAAAAAAAAGGGGGGGGGGGAGGGTGGGGAGGGGAGGGAATTTGTACTTTATGAAAATGTCAAAATGAAAGTTTCTGTAACAGGAGCTTGCCTTTAAAGATTTTCATTCTTGGACATCATGTTCTTTAATCATTGACAGAAAGTTGCCCATGTGAAAGGTGGCTTGACATTAAATGAAAACTAATAGTTAATGGAGACTCTTAGGCTGGCAAAGTACAGTACATTCCTAGATGGAGCAGATGGAGGGAGCAGGCGGGCTAGCTTCCAAACACAGACATTAGATCAGAGAAAATGACACAGATCCTGGCAGCAAATTTCTGCTAATGAGTGATTGAACAGATGCTCTCCCGCTGCACCTCCATTCCCCTTTTTCTTTTTCCAGTTCTGGTTAACTTTCCTTTTTTGGATGTCGGCATCATTTCAGTGCACAGTTGTTAGCTTTGTGAATACAGCGTCACCTGTGTGACTTGAAAGTAGAAAGTTTAAATTTTTGTAACTGCTGGCCCAGTAGCTTTTCTTGGAACTGGTAAAATGGTTATTATGAAAAAATATATGTCCATACTTCAGCTGCTTATCTAGAGCCTGGAGCCTATCCCAGCTATTATAGGTCAAGGGCAGGGTACACCTTATACAGGTCGTCTGTCCATCACAGATCTAACACAGAGAGACAAACAAAGACACAAACCTACAGAGAGAGTTTAGCGTCTATAATTTACAGTCAGCACCCAAAGAAAGCCAACACAGGCACAGGGAGACATGCACACTCCACAGAAATCCCCCCTGCTGACCAGGAGGCGATTAAGGGTAGACTACTATTAATGAGAGAAGAATGATTAGTTTACTACCATTTTAAAAAGTTAAGTGCTATGACTGAATGAAGTAAAATAGTTTTTGGATTTATAAATAAGAGAGTGAAAAAGAAGAAGAACACGGAGTGACTAACAGAGGCAGACAGAATAATTATACTTTCCCATATGAAGCTATATCTCCATCAGTCACGGCCACACTGAGCCAGTCAACCAGCTGATTTGTTGTGGCGTTGTCAAATGGCTGTGAGAGAACTGGCTGATTCACCATGATGGTAATCTGAACCAAGGATATGGGCCATCTGCTGAGCTTTTGACTGTGATGATTGGTTAATTATGTTGCAGGGTTCTGTGATTATACACCTAGGGGTTTAACATACAGGCATTAATGAATGCCTGCTGGGTGCAACTGTATGTGGGTGGTTTGCTGTGTGTGTGTGTTTGTGTGGGCTGTCATAGAGTAGACCATCTCTACAGAGCTTACTGTACTGTACTGTTACTTAATTTTTAGTTAGAATTAATTAGAGTGTGTTTCTTCCTGGATGCGTGTAATTTGTCAGGTTGTAGCTAGGCATCCGACCTTCATCTCTTTAACAAATACACATGCAGAGACTTTAACATACATACAGTCCCATGTGAGTGCCAGTGGTTGAGAACTGGGGATAATAATTAGCTTTAATTAAAAAGTTGGGGAAATCAAGGCCTAGAACAGGGGTGTCCAAACTTTTTTCACTGAGGGCCACATACATAAAAATATAGGAGGGGCTGGGTCACTTACTAGAAATTAGGTATATAACCTTAACTTTAGTGTATTAAAGTTAGAAAAACCACTTACAAGTGGTCGAATATATTATATTGTTGAATATAATTAATGACAAAACTGCCTTCATCACAGCTTTCCATAAATGGATCTTTATTGATTTATTCAGAAAAAGCTTTGGTCGCTCATTCTCAGAACAGCCTCAGATTTCTTCTTAGACAGAAGATTTACAGCACAGAGAAAAAACAATAAAGGGGAAAATGGGACAGGTACATTTCAAGTTTGTTATTTAAGTTATTAGGCTTAGCAACACGCCTATTAACGTTCGTTTGAAACCGTTATCAACATTAACAGACTGAACTGGACTTAATAACAGGAGTGCATATAATTTTAGTAAATTATTCTGGTGAGTATCAGCTGCGCTGGGTATGTAAATCGGGACATCCAGCCGCGGTGCTGATCGCCACTCGTGCCAAAAATCCAGACAAATGTCACTTGATCAAGGAGCAAATCTGCATCAGATGAGATCAGCTGACTTTGCGTGTACGTGGGCAGTGCACAGCGGTGTGTACTCTGTGTGTTAACAAGAAAAGCGCATATAAGAAAGTGGTGTGCAAAAGCAGGGTAGTGACAGAATTGATGCGCATTATTGATATTTGAAGCATGTGTACCTGCACATTAACACACGGCTACTGTGGAATATATTTTTTACTCACCTAAAGTGCTCGTCCACTCCCCGCAAAAAAATAGCAGCTGTGCGGTGTCTGTGGCATCAGTGCTCTCATCACATGCGATGGAGAAAAGATCAAAAGCACAGCTTTATCAGACAGTTGCAATCGTTACAGTTGCAGGCTGACAAGTCTTCAACAACTGGATTTCTGGACATGCTAACGTTGTTGACGGGCGCATTATTTCGGTGGCTTTAACGAGGCCGTGTTTTATGAGGTCTCCATCTGAAAAAGGCTTGCCATGTCTTGCGATGAGTTGGGCGACCTCATAGCTGGCTATTGTAGCCTTTTCCTGGACCTTTTGAGCACGTAAAAATTACTGTTGTTGACCCCGCAGGAGAGATACCCTTTGCTTTAATTTCTGCTCTCGCTCAGCACCAGTGTAGGATGCATAGGCGTGATGTTTGGTTTCATAATGACGTCGTATATTATACTCTTTTATAACTGCCATAATTTCAGTGCAGATCAAACAGACACACTTCCCCTTGAATTCTTTGAAGAAATATTCACTCTCCCACCATGTCTGAAATTTTCTGCATTCACTTTCTACCTTTCGCTTCTTTGGTTCTGCCATGTTTAGTAACTAACTTGGGCTAAATTTCTTCTGTGATTGTCCTTTTTGGTGGAGCAACTGCCTCGATCGACAGTAGCTCCCCCTGGTGTTAAAACTAAGAAGTGCAATACACTCAAGCAAAAGTTGAAGTGCGGGCCATATTCGATTCTATTTATAAAATTACTTGCGGGCCAATTAAAAATGGATCGCGGGCCGCAGTTGGCCCGCGGGCCGCAGTTTGGACACCCCTGGCCTAGAAGCTACTTTTTATGCCTTCCCTTCATTTCTCCGAGGAAATGAATAGCATGGTGCTTTTTATAGAATCGATTTTTATAGCAGCTTAATTTTAGCTAGAGAATAATTTTGTTATTCCACTTAAATCTGGATAAGATGAAAACGAGTTTGCTGAAACTCTGCTCTGTATTACATGTCTGTCCAGTCTGTATGACTGTATATTTATTAAAGACAGATTTGACTAATTTTATCTTTGACCTTTCCAGCATGGCACCATGGGCTAGCATTGACTGCCTTGTGTAATTTTATGTGTCACAAACTGTAACCTTCATATTTGTGTCACTGATTTCTGTCAAAACTTTTAGTATTTAGTGTTGAGACAACAACTGTGGTAATAGCTTGTATGGAAAGAAATTAAACAGTACTGCACCCTAAACAATTGACTGATTTTTGACTTTGTCTCATTCTTTGTCTCCTTCTCTCTATTCTATTCTTTGCTGCTGCAATGACTGAGCTCTTCATCAGTCATTAAAGGAGTCTTTTTCAGCTTTTTTTTAAACCATTACAGCATTACTGTAATGGATTTTGGCTTTGTGAATGAGGCGCTGATGCCTGATATCCATTAAGTGGTCAGCAATCTGCAGCCACTGACAAAAGAGCTCAATGCGCAGAGATTTCCTCACCATTTAGTCTTCTCTTCTTATGTTTTCACAGCTAGTGTTTCTGTGTCTGTACTTTTTCATGTGACTTATTGATTTCCTTTTCTCTTTGCTATTGTGGGGAAAATTAAGTCGGTGTTTTTGTTAATGTTAATCAGATGCTCTCCTGTACTATAAAGATGCATTTGTCATAAAGATGTTGGAGTTTCAGTGGCTATTTTGTGTCTGAATGTGAATGTAGAGGTTGGGAGCTGAGACCAAATCATATCTATCTGCCTCAGCTCAGCTCCTCTGAGGTCATGGGTATCTTGTTCGCTGGACCCGCAATCTACTGAGACCCTGCTGGATTTTGTGACTTACAGCTGTGTTCAGAGTTTTGTATCATGTCTTGGACAGGAAGGAGCAATCTTGGTGTTCTTGCCTGGTTGGGACAACATCAGTACTCTCAATGACCTTCTCATGGCTCAGCAAATGTTCCGATCAGGTATGCAAACAGAAACACATTCAGGATGTACAGCATGGAAGTGAATGCACGTCGGTGTCTTGCAATTTTTCTTTCTTGCTTTGACTGTACAGTTTTCTGTTCCACAGTTGAGAAATCCATCCTTTGATTTTCTTAACCACTTATTGAATTCAGGGTCGCAGCAATATAAAAGCCTATTACAGCTGTCATAGAGCAAGAAGCAGGGTACACTGAACAGGTCGTCAGTCTATCACAAGGCGAGAGAGACGACAACCATTCACAGTTCACACTTAAGGCCAATTTAGAATCGCCACGTAACCTAACAAGTATGTCTTAGAACTGTGCGAGAAAGATGGAGTACCCGGAGCGGACTGACACAGGCAGATTCAAACCCAGGATCTTCTTACTATGACGAGACAGCACTCATCATTGCGCCACTTTGTTGTACACCCATTTTCTTAACTGCTTATGGCTTAGTCTCACTGGAGTAAAAATGAGGGTGGTTTCCCGATTGCTGGTTTTGCATTTGGTGACAGATTACAAATAGAGTTTGACTGCAATAGTTAACTGGTCTCTTTGTCAGTTGTGATATACAGCGAACTCTGAAAGTTTAGCAAAGGTTTGGAAATAAAGGCTCTATATTATAAAAGATTTGTCTTCCAGCTTATATTGTCGCAAAAGATGACTTGACTCCGCTGGTTGCTGATTGCTTGTATTTTGCGTATACTTGTATGTAAAGACAAAGTTGCTAAACACGTATGTCATTTTAAGTTAAGTAGACTCCAGCAACTATGCCACTATTTGTGGTGCAATTTTCCATTCATCCATTATCTTCCACCTATCTGAAGTTGGGGTGCTGTGGCTGTTGAATTCTCCATGGTTTCATGATACTTGTTGTTATAGAACACATAATTGTTCAGCCTATGGACTAGGTGTATCTTAAATTGACAGTCAGTGTTTTATTTGAGTTTTTCTTTTGTGTCCTGTTGCATTTCAGACCGGTTTGTTATCATCCCTTTGCACTCCCTCATGCCAACTGTTAATCAGACACAGGTCAGGATTCTTCAGTTTCTCTTTTTTCTCTTTCTCAGACCATCTCTTTGTCAATTGTGTCCTACTTTAGTCCCCTTTCAATATCACAAATGTCCAGCTCAATTTTTTTCTCTAATTCTTCTCAGGTTTTTAAAAGGCCTCCTCCTGGAGTTCGAAAGATTGTGATTGCTACCAATATAGCCGAGACCAGGTTTGTAAGAGCATGCGTCTGTGGTAAAAGCTTGTCCAGTATTTGCATTTGTACTTTGGAAAGTGTTTAAAAGTTTAGAAAAAACACAGACATTTTATGACATTCCATCATATATCTATAGTGCTATACAAATACAGGCCATTTACCATTTACCATCTGTTTTCTGTGTGTGCAAGTGCCTCAGTCAAGAATGAGGCATGCAACTGGATTGGAGCTAATTAGTATACATCTCTTGGGTTGATTACAAATACTGTCATATTGGTTTGGATGGGAAAACTCTCTGACAGGCAATTTGTTAATGCGTTCAGAGTGCTGCACTCACACAAACGAGCAGAGCAAATTAAGGAGCTGCCTGCCCTCAGCACTCCCCTCATATCACTCCACTAAATATAGACTCCTACTAAACCTACCAAAGGGCTGAATTTTATTTTTTACTTCTAAGTGATTGTGTAAGAGTCTTAACTAGGAGTTCTTGAGAGTCTACTTTGAATAGGGCTGTGCGATATGACCAAAATCGCATATCCCGATATAACAATTCTGTCTGTCGTTTTCTTTGTGAGTATTTATTACACGACGTGCTGCGGGGAAAAGCCTGTTCTAACGTTTGAGTCTAAGGTTTATTTTCTAGCACCTGACGGCTCTTTTCTACTTCTCATCCGTAAATAATCTGTTCTTTCACGTGATTACGTTTATTTTGAAAAGTCTCAACAGGATCTTGAGCTTTATTGTGAAAGGTTTATGTGGTACATAAACAAGCGGACACGTGATGGTGTTACCGTCGTTGTTGCTAACCACAACGCATAAAAACAGGCGCTTGTCCGTCTGTAGTGTGGTAATATTAAATATAAGAGAAAGAGAGAACTTTAAGAAATTAATATAGCCACTACACTGACCATCAAAACGGTGAAAAGATATTGCCTTAAACAGTTTATTTTGCGACACCACGAAACAAACGATAGCGTAAAATGAAACGATAGACGTTTTTATATCGTCATCCGATATATATCGTTATATCGAACAGCCCTAACTTCGAAGTGTTTTTTTTCTGTATTATTACGTGCAACTTATGTTTTCCCCCCTTTCTCTCTCACCTGCTCCTCACAGCATCACCATCGATGATGTTGTTTATGTGATAGATGGAGGCAAAATTAAGGAGACCAACTTTGACACCAGCAATAACATCAGCACCATGATGGCTGAGTGGGTTAGCTTGGCCAATGCCAAACAGAGGAAAGGACGTGCTGGCAGGTGTGTGTGTGTGTGTGTGTGTGTTTATGTGTGCGTTTGTGTCTACACGTGGGTATATTTGTAGATTATAATATAATGAGGGCATACTTTATATTAGTGCCTCTGGGTATGCAATAGCGATATGGGATAATTATCTTCCCATCTATTTGTCATCTGAGCTCTCCATCACTCTTCCCTGTAAGCCCACTCCGTCCTGCTTTCCCATCTGTAACCACTCAGAAAGGCAAAGTGTAGTCACTCTCAGGTTGTTTCCAGTCTTTTACTTGAGACGTCTGTTCTGTTATATAGCTCTGGCATCAAAGTGCAGCAAGGCCCAATTAGCAGAGCTGCTTACTGTGTGCAGTTTCATCCCACTGATTTTTAAATTAAGCCCTTGTCACAGGACCTGTAAAACATTTAACCTCTTTTCCTTCTCTGTCTCTCTAACAACTCTCTTCTCTAAATATCCAGAGTGTGTCCGGGGAAATGCTACCACCTGTACAACAGTCTGAGGGCCAGCCTGTTGGATGCCTATCAATTACCTGAAATTATGAGGACACCACTGGAGGAGCTGTGCTTGCAGATCAAGGTTGTATATGCGGAGAGAAAATGGGATAGACTGACAGAGAGAGAGACAGATAGGTGTGGGTTTGGGAGTTTAGATGAGGACAAGATTGCTCTCAATGAGTTTTGTGAGTGCAGGGGCGGAACGAGGACAGCGCTGCTGTTTTTGGTGTTGTGCTGAATTACAGCCTCTCTTGTCTAATGAGAACTGGGGACGAGGATCCCGGGCTGACTCATGCCCTTTCCCGCTCTTACTGTCATTTTTTACAGACAGTATAATTACTTCTTTTCTACACATTTTTTTTCTCTTATATAAACAGTCTTTTTCTTCTTTGGTTGCTTACTTTTTTTTTCTTTTTTTTTTGCTTTCTCTTTTGAAATCCTCACGCTCCACTCAGACATATTTTAAACAGTGCTAATGGAAAATTAAGCCAAAGGTCATTTAGATGTAGTGTTTGCTGTGATTGTTCTCACCAGTTGCTGTATTGGATATGCATTTTAGTGTGTCTCCCCCACTCTCTGTGCTGGATGTATTTGAGTATGTGTGTGATATGGTTTTTGAAGCTAGTGGGTGAGAGTTGGACAATACATCAGACAGTCCTTAAAGTGAGACAAACACTGACAACATGCTAATCTTGACCTGGCTCTCTAATGCACAAACACTTCAACATCACATTGTTAGTCAGACATAGAGATGTGGTTGTTTCATTGCTCTGCAGTTAGCCACAGGTAAATGTCCCTTTTGAATGTGGAAATGAACGTGCATTTAGCGAATTTCAGTATTTGCCAAACCAAACCATGTGATCACATTCATTTCGCATAGCATTCAGTGAATTGCGTTAGTTAAGATTAGAAGTAAGCACATTTTTGTTGTTCTGTCACAAAAAGCAATATGAGCAAGTCATTCAAAGCTAACTGTACTTGATCTTACTATATCTATAGTACTGTGAAAATGTCTTGAGTGATCCCTTATTTCTTTATCTTTCGCCTACAATAAGTCAGACTTTCTTGTAATTTTGAAGCAGTCATTAGTAGTAGTTCTCCAGGCTTTTTGAAAGTCTTTTAAAGTTTTCCTTTAGACATTGAGGAACTTTTTCTTGTTTGTTTTGGGGGGGTTTTCCGCTTTGTCTATTAAGTCACTTAACACTGGCGTATAATTAATTAAGGTTTGTGTTATGTTTTTTTTTGTTAAAAGGCACCTAACTTAATGGATAAACCAGTGTTGTCTACACATAACAAATAACTTAATCAGTTTCAAAAAATACTTTAGGCACTTTTTTATTATCTGACTGTCATTAAAACTCGTAATTTTGAAAGACTTAATAACTAATATACCTCAGAAATATTATTTTAACTGAAATATTTGCATAACTCAGTATGTGCAGTGTGTTCTCAAAAAGAGAAGTGGCAGAAGAAAAACTGTCTACAGCAGATGAATACCTCAAAGTAATGAATAGAAGTACAAAAAAAAGTCCTGCAAAGACCTGACACAGGACCTGAAAGGTAGATCTGACCTTTTGATTTATCTACTGTTCACTGAAGCCTCGTCAGAAATGGTCTCAGAGGACAGGTGGCTTTCAAGAAGCCATTCATAAGGAAGAGAAGAGTTAGAAAAGGCTGAGGTATGCCAAATTACATAAGAACTGGACTTAAAATAAATGGCTACAGGTTTTATGGGGTGATGAGTCCAAATTTGACATTTTTGGTTAAAACTGGTGTTAGTATGTACAGAGGTGGGCAGGAGAGAGGAGCAACAGGTAGTGCCTCCATTTTTAAAACACAGTGGAGGCTCGGTCATGTTTTGTAGCTGGATCTCAGCCAGTGGTAATAGAGGTATTATCAACATTGCCCAAATTATGAACACAGAAAAACACAGTCATACTTTGATCCACCATGAAGTACCATCTGGAAAGCATCTGATTGGCATTTTTCATCATGACAGCCATCCCAAATACACTGCCAGTGCAGTAAAAGCGTACCTTGATTGAAAAACACACAGTGGAACACTATTAGTCATGGATTGGCCTTCTCAGAGCCCAGATCTTAACATTATTGATGCAGTGTGGGATCATCTTGACAGAGAACAGAGCAGAGGACAGCCAACATCTAAAGAAGAGCTTTGAACGTCCATCAAGAGGCCTGGAGAAATATTCCTGAAGATTATTTAAAGAAATAATAAGAAAGCTGCACAAGAGAGTCCAGGCTGTTTCGAAGAACAAAAGTGGTCATACCGAATATCAAAATATGAAGAAAGGGGGAGTGGCTCAAGACTTTTCCACAGTACTGTGTGTCTATAAATCAATGTTTTCCATAGTTAACAGCCCACCTGATTAAGTAAGGGGAATTATGTGGAAAAAATTATGACATGCTTGTGCTGATCAAAGCAAAATATCACATACACTCCCTAGATACTGAAGCTTGGGTCTATAGGTCGATTTCTGGAGAAAGCCTTGGACCGTCCCACTGAAAAGGCTGTCAGCCTCGCCATCAAGAATCTCACAGAACTGGTAAGAAAGTAACTAAAAGGGTTTTTAAGAGATTGTTACGGATCAGAGTATCAATTGCATGCTGGGCTGTGACCAAAGATTACATAATATACTAGTAACTTAATATACTAGTAACTAACTAAAAAGCCCTTACAAATTCAGTAACTTGTGTTGCAGCAGCAAACTGAGAAATTAGTATTTACCCAGATAAAAATGAGCTTTCAGGCTAACAAGGTTAAACTTGTTAAAAAATATAAAATTGTGGGATAGTTTTATGCACATGTTTTTGAATGCCCTTTCTTATGGATATGATGACATTGTTTTGTCAGAACGCCCTGGACCAAAGAGAGAATCTTACAGCATTGGGTTTCCACCTGGCTCGGCTGCCTGTGGAACCTCACATTGGCAAGCTCATCCTGTTTGGAGCTCTGTTGGGCTGCCTTGACCCTGTACTCACTATTGCTGCTTCCCTCAGCTTCAAAGACCCTTTTTTCATACCCCTGGTAGGTAGAGCTGAGTTCACAGACAGCTTATGAAAGCTTACGCTGTATACTATCTTTGAACGTGTGTGTGTGTGTGTGTGTGTGTGTGTGTGTGTGTGTGTGTGTGTGTGTGTGTGTGTGTGTGTGTGTTTTGTTTTTGTTTTGTTTTTTTAATGTATCTGTTTGTCTTAGGGTAAAGAGAAGATGGCAGACATGAGGCGGAAGGCCCTCTCTAGAAACTCGAAGAGTGACCACCTCACTATTGTCAATGCTTTCCAGGTAGAACAGCCCACATGGGTGACTCCTGATTTTGTACTCACAGATGTGTCTGCTGTATGAATTGATCCTATCTTAATTTATCATGCATTGATTTACCCAGGGCTGGGAGGATGCAAAGCAGCGTGGAGGCAGGTATGAAAGGGAATACTGCTGGGACAACTTCCTGTCTGCCAACACACTCCAGGTGAGTCAGGATGATTCTGCGTGACTATATTTTAAATATGGACTTCTTTCTGTGAAGTCAAAGGTGTGCTGTATCATTAGAAGCAACTTGTCCTTTCATCATTCAGATGCTGCAAAACATGAAGGGTCAGTTTGCCGAACATCTCATGCATGCAGGCTTTGTCAGCAGCAACGATCCCAAAGACCCCAAATCTAATGTCAACTCGGGTAAGTAAGAAGTTTTTCTGTTTGTTTGTTGTTGTTTTTTAACTGGTCATGATATCTGGGCTGTGAAGCAGTAACAAAGTATGATGTAAAGCATTTAAGTTTAATATTTTATTTTTCATTTGTTCTTTATCTGTCACTTTTTTTCCCCTCAGGCAATGAAAAATTAATCAAGGCAGTGATTGTAGCAGGTCTGTACCCTAAGGTGGCCATGATCAGACCATCTCACAGCAAAAAGAGGCCAGGGTAAGTTTGCTAATCCAAAGGAGGAGATGAGCAATGACAGACAGGAAAGGGCTGCACAGCCCAAGATAGAGAGGTGCACAATCAGTCTTATTGATCTCCAGAGAGAAAAATAGCCTTCACACTGCAATATCTCATCATACGTCCTGGTAAGAGTGCTCTGTAAGGGCACTGTGACAATTACCCCAGGCTGTGCAGAGGCCACGTTAGGATGATTGTCAAAAACAAAGGCACTTTTGCAGCTCAAGATCAATGCAGTCATCATAAAATTGCCCAAAGGCAGCTGTCATAAGCGGTGGCTGTGACCTGCGTGCAAAAGACAGACACGCACAACAGGGGCACAGACTCTCTTTCACAGCAGGCTGTCACTTTTATTGTTTATCTCGTTGACAGCTTTAGACCCAGGTGCACAGTCATTTCCCAGGGTCATATCCTTTGTATAAGTAATTCGTAACACCAAGCAAGTTTTTAAACGTTTATGTCCGCACCACAACTCTCCACTTAATGAATTCAGTGCCTGATTAAGCACTGTTTGTTGTTTTCCGTTTCAAACAGCTTGTTCCCTGCAGTGAAACAGTTGGTTTTCTTTGGCCAACATACTGGTGTGTGGAACACAGTGTTACTTTCAGCATTCTGCATACGTTGGATTAAAAAGCCAAAAAACACCTGATAGAATTTAGCTCTTGAACAGCTAATAATTCTGAGTTATTTTAGCAAAAATTATACTATATTATTTTTTTCTGGCAACCCAAACAAGCCAACAAACAAGCGATACACGACTCTCCACTAATTTTAGAAAATTAGTGTTTTTCTAATTGTACTCTCATTAACTTTAACATTTGACATACTAACTGAGGCCGGTAGAGTCTGAGGTGGAATTGTTTGATTTTTTTTTTCACTTCCTCTTTGCATTGCAAGGTCATGTGCATGACCTTGGGGTGAGTTTGTCAGGGCATATAACATGTCTCGAATATTTTCCACTGAATAATTTACTGTGGAATGCTGGACTCTTAGATCATTGCTGATTTCTTTCCACCGTTTTATTGTTTTAACACAGACCAACAAACTGCAAACACTTTCGCTTATGTAGCGGTGTTCACACTTAATGATCAGTTAATCAGTCACATTTGATTAGGAGTACCTGGCTCCTACTTGCCTCCTTAATTCTTATAGAAATACTTGGCTTTTGACACTCGGTTTCTGCATTTTGGACAGATTGTTGTTCAGTAAATAACAGCAAGTGTAAAAAGTCATGTGTTGGTTGTTCATCTGAGGTTTCATTTAAATAACTTTAGAATCAAGAGATGGACCAGATATATTCTTTGCATTATTTTACATTGTATGTATCATTTTATGTCCTGATACATAAGACCTTGAAAGGTGTACTTTCTTTTTTACTGTGGTGTATATATACAACTGAGATAAGAAAAATAATTGATGGACATTGACAGCGCAGTCGTGAGCTGTTAGTTTGCTAGTCCTTGGTATTCCACTGCTCATCTCTGCCTCAGAGATCACACCAGATTGTAGTGTTTGCATATAATTGTTATTTTTTATCCAAACTTTTTGAATAATTTGTCTAAAAAATGTAATCAAAAAAGGGGGGGATCATAACTGTTGCAATTTCTTATTTTTTAAAACTGTTTTCCATCTTCTGCTGTGATAAATGTCTTCTTTTCATCATTTATTAAGATGACAATTTAAAAAAAAAAAAGATGTTGTAAAGTATGAAGAATGTGAATATTCCCAGCTCTATAAAACACACACTTAGACTCACTCACATCTGATCTTTTGCAGTGTCAAAGTGTACACTCAGGCTGACGGAAAAGTGTGTATCCACCCAAAATCTGTCAATGCTGAAGAGACGGAATTCAACTATACTTGGCTTATCTATCACCTAAAGATGAGAACAAGTAGTGTGAGTATCTTACATAGTGGAGTAATCTATCTCTCCTAGTAAATGTTATATTGTTCTGTAAATGTTATTTATTTATTTTTACATTTGAGTCTGTGTTGCTTTGTGTCTTCTTGAGTTTTCATGTGTCCCTCGAATGGTGCATATGAGTGGAAAAGAGGGCCAGTGGTTAAAGGTTGGCAGTGGTGCCACACCAGCTTTGCACTTAATGAATATTTGATTAAAACACTGCCTTTCAAGTCCCTCTCAAAGGCTCTTGTGCTTCAAAGCTTCCAGATACAATGTAGTAGTTGGTGGTGGGGTGCAAAACAGTCAGTCCTGTTTGCTGACTGCTGCCTTTTTCTACTTTCTCTCTCTCTTTTTTTTCTTCCCCTCTTCACACCCGTTTCCCCTCCCTTGCATCTCTTTGTCTTTGTTCTTTCTGTGCTCTCTTATTGTGAATGTTTCTGTTCTGCAGGAAAACACCTTTTATGTCCTCTCTGATGGCCGCCTGTGCTTTTTCTCTTTGTCTTTAAGGGAAAAGAAATGATTTGCTGCATTTCACTCTCATTATTATTGCCATTAAATTTCTTTTTTTTTCTTGTTGCATGTAAGTGGTTTTGAGCACAATGACATCGTAAAAGTAAGGTATTCTGAGAGTGCGAGATTTTCAAGGTTATCGGTTTACTGTGAGAAGAAAGCAGAGGTCCAGGGCTGTAGATAGGACAAAAAGGAATAAAACTGAAGGATGACGTCAGACTTAATCTTCTCTGACGCACTTGCACTCGGTGAGACATAACATTACACATTCATGGAGTAAATGCAGTCGTCTCTGCTGTCTCCTCGCTTTTTTCTCTTTTTCTTCTCTCTTCTCGCTCCATCTTTTTCTACTTCTCCCTTTTAATACTATGGTCTTCAACCTTCAAAGCTGAAATAGTTTGAGTTTTTTGTTAGTGTGTACCCACAGAGTGATTTACAGTGCACCTATATATGACACCTTTTTCTGCTAGCAGTCTTTTGAATTTAACTATAAATAACTAAAAAAATAATAATAATTTGCATTATCATTAGTAGGGATGGGTATTGTTTAGGTTTTATCCGATCCCGGTGCCAAACCGGTACTTTTGAAACGGTGCCGGTGCTTAAACGGTGCTCAAACCGATGCTTAAAGAATATAGAACACAAACTTTGTCCAAAAACCCCTCATGTTTAGCTGTTTTTTTTGTAAAAAGATAACAATGTTAGCCTTTTTTGCAGCTATAGGGCATATATGGTATCACTCTATCAAACATTTTTAATCTGTAGCTCTGCTCTAAAAGAACGTACGTACCTGGGCCCGCCTACTATCCTTGGAAAGGTAAAATGATTGGCTAGAATCCAAAGTGTATGACATCTCAGGAAAAAAAAGCACCGAAATAAAGCACCGAAATGTGCGCTGCTTTTCGGTCTGGTTACTACCGTTTATGTCCGTGTTTGAAGGAGACTGATTAATCAGTCTCCTTCAAATACAGAAGAAAATGGATGAGGTGTAATACATAAGTTAAAGTCACAGATGGGTCAAGATGACATTTCTCCTGAAACACATATAAAAACTCCACAGCCTCTCCTTACTAATGGGACACTTTCAGCCCACACCACAGAATAGCTGTCAGGCAGGGTGTGCCGTAATGATGCTGCTCTTTGTCACCGAATGTGTTGACGTGTTTGTTGTAATGGCCCTGTCGTCGCGCGTTACTGACATCTCTGTGCTCCCTCAGATCTTCCTATACGACTGCACTGAGGTGTCACCATTCTCACTGCTGTTCTTTGGAGGAGACATTACCATCCAAAAAGATGAGGACCAGGAAACCATCGCAGTGGACCAGTGGATTGTCTTTAGATCCCCTGCACGCATTGCTAACCTTGTTAAGGTAAACGACACACATGCACATCAACAACACATCTGTCTTTTTCAAATTTCTTTTGTATTAATCTCTCCTTCCTGTCTGTCCTGCAGAGTTTAAAGAAAGAGCTGGATTCTCTGCTGCAGGACAAAATTTGTAATCCTGCTCCTGTAGACTGGCAAAACCGTCAATCCAAAGACTGTGCTGTGATCACAGCCATCATAGACCTCATCACGACCCAGGAGAAGCCCACAGGCAGCAGTAGGGGCTATGGCAGAACGTGGGCGTCTGCCCCAAGAGGAGAGCACGTTTACTTCAATGACGAAGATGATGACGATGATTAAAAGTGGATAGAGATTTGGCTGTCTCTGAAAAGAAGATGCCATGAAGTTACTGCCTGCATCCTTGGAGACAGGGTCTAGTTGGATTATTTATGATAACCAGCTGGCCTTCTTGATGGTTCTGCTTGATTGAAATTTTGCTGCTCCCTCAGGCCTCCTGAAGACCAAATACAGGCCACTGCTATTAAAAAGAAAGGCAAAAAAGGCCTGCATTTGATTCCCATAATTTTTTTTCGCCTCTTAGATCAAAGGACCAGTCTTTCTTTGAATTCTCTCTGTAGCTTTATCTTGTTAGTGAACCTCTTGTTTGGATAAGTCACACTTTATTTTCACCTGTTGCCACAGGCTTGTGCAATAAAGAGAAGGTGTACCATCATGCTGCTTAACTTCATCTGCCTTTGCCGGGCTGAGATTTGGAAAATCTCAAATATTGCTGGTTTTACGATTAGAGAACGTAATTTGTTCTGAGCTTTAAGATCACCTGGGTAATATATTTCACACCCTCGATTTAATAGCTCCAATCTGAGAAAGGCGCAGATGTCCAGAGGATTTATCTGATTATCCTTCATTAAATGTCTGCGAAGAATATGTCAAATTTATTGTCCCAACTTTTATTCCTAGAGTTGGTCTCTGCTGCAGTGATGTGTAAAAAAAAAAAAAAAAAAAAAAAAAAAGTCATTGATCAGACTAAATGATGGGCAATTCAGCTTTTATTAGGACTTGCTGATTAAAAATATAGAAGGCTGAATAAGCAAGTTGCTTCAATATAATCTGTATTTACGAAAACATACATTACACATTTTAAGCCGTTTTACATATTTACATGTACAAAGGTAATTTACACTAGATACAAGAGAGGAAATGACTTAAACAAGACCGGCTCATGCTTATGTGTGTGGTGCCAAAGCTAATGTTCCCTGAGAGCAAATGCAAAGCTGTTCTCTTTGAAAGTCTGGATACTTGTGTCCTTCCTCATGGCAGCACTGCCGACCGCCATAGCTTGGTTCGTGTGGCTCAACAGTTATGGTTGTCATTTGGACTGATTCCAGAGCAGTTGGCTTGATAGATGGTGTTATCTTCATCCTTTGACCAAGTCATTTTTCTTCTTTAGCTGGGCAACACTAAAAAGATGACTCATGCTGGGCAATACCATTAAGAGCAGGGCTGTTCTCCGTCTTCAGATCTTGCCATCAGCACACAAAATTAATTTTACCATCCTTCTACAACATAATAAATATGAAGGGGTGGGAGGGTTTACACCCAATATCAGCGCCAGTCCACACCATTAAAGCCACCTGTCTAATACTGTGTTATACCACATACTTAAGCTACTCTTTGGGCAGTTTAAGTATGTGGTATGTGTCAAAGCAACACCTATATGAATGCTACAGACAGCTCAAGATGATTTTAAAGTTGTAGCTGGCTGCTGCATATACCTTTGAGACCGATTTTGTGTATTTGTTTGAAATATTTTACAAGCACAATCAAAATCATCGAGTGAATGGAGCGTCTAATAATATTTGTGACATGAATGAATCATTGATTCATGATGGTGGCATTAACAGGAGACAAGAGGGTAGACAGACTACCTTCTGTTATGCACTTAACCCATAAATGAGAGGAGATTATATACAGATTACTTTGTTTTCAATATAATCCAGAAAGAAAAAAAAAGAAAATGGATTCTGCTATTTACACAAAGTGCCTTAAGCTTCAGACGAATAGCCCGTCTCTCTTTTGCAGCTCAACGTACACCACTTTGTATTCTGTTGCAAATATTGTCATAGTTTCACATGCCATCAGAGGCTGATTAAACCCTCACAGGAGTTTCCACATTAACCCACACACTTTACATAAGCTGCCAATCACACCCTCCTTCCTTATTATCACTTTCACAATCAACAAGATGCTGGCAAAGCTTCAATCACATGGCCCGAGAAGCCTCATTAACAGAGCGCATGCCAGGCTGTTGTTAGTTTCACACAATTTAGCCTGTTTTACCTCTTACAGTATTACTGTACTCTCATTTTAATTGCACATTATAAAGCGTATTCTTTGTAAATGAACAACAACAAAAAAGCATTTACAAATTTCATACCAGCTATCGCTGTGTGGTAGGGTGCTAAAAAAGCAGTGACTTTGGCTGTGGGTGTGAAGTTTTACTAACCAGGCTAGAGAATTAATCAGTGTGACAGATCCCACTGTCAAAATGTCCCACCTGCACAGAGACAAATCAGTTATTAGGGAAATCCGTCTTCCACGTGTTTGTTTTTAGTCTTTTCTTTGAAACTTGGACAGTGTGGCTGATATTTATTGATGATTGTGGCTCCATCTTTATCCCATTGTGAGGGCCTAGCAGCCGCAAGGCTCTCATAGATGTCCAGTTGGCCCCTGGAGACAGGTCAGTGGTATGGTTATTGAACTCATTCGTCTGAGTTCAGTGCTTAAAAAGGCAGGTCACTGGTGTGTTGAGGGTTCACTAATGGCCAGGGAAAAGCCCCGTATAGGTTAAGCAGTCCGCTCATCGTCCTGTCACACATTAGTCTCAAGCCCCTGCAGGCGGTCCATTCTCTGCATGTTGCGTTCAATAGTGGCCTGGCATGTAATTGGTTCAGCACACTCGCTTAGAAACCATCCCCTCTCTCCGTCACGCAGCCGCTCGCCTTCGTACCAGCCTAAGAAGAGAAACTGGCTTTAAATGAAAACAGAAGAATGTGCTGTGTGGTACTTTATGCTTTTACTGGCTCTTCTTTTTTGGTTCTGTCTGTTATTTAATGTGTAAAAGGCTTCCACATGTTTGCACAGATGTGAAACCACATATTCAAACAGGTATCAGATCCATTATGTGGAAAAAGTAAATGCAGACTTTGAAAGAGAGATGGAGAGTATGTAAAAGTAAATGATGAAAGGAAACCGTTGAAACAGGAAGGTGGAAAATGAGAGGAATATTAAAGAGTATGAGTGAGGATATATGAAGATATGAGGGAGGCAGAGAGAGCTGACATACCATCTTCTACAGTCTGCCAGACAAGCACCACATCAGCCACCTGCAGAGACAACTCGTCTGGCTGCCTGGCGGTGTAAGTTCTGATCATCTCCACCTGCATGAGATCTGAAAGAGCACATCCGAATCATTTTAGAGAAGTCACACTGGCACTTTAAATATCTTTTGACAGGCTAATTTTATCCAACTCAGCATGAGAAAACTGTTTCAACTCATAACCACAAGGTGGTGCAACAGGCTAAATAGAGAAGTCAGGACAGAGCGTCTATGTGAATTATGTGTTGTGGAAACTCACTGGTTCGGTCCTGAGTCTTCTTATTGTTGTCATTATTGTTCAGAGCACTAATCCACCGAGCGCGCTCATTCCTGAAAGAAAACGTAATGGCACATGAGAAACTATTAAAGGACTTTATAGTGTTCCCAAAGTTTAATAACACCACAACTTTGCTCTACTATGGGAGTTCCTCGCTGCTTTAATTTCAGTCGAAGATGCTTTATTTTTCCGATTTTGTATCATAGATACAAAGGGCGGTCAGAATCAACTTAAAGAAAATAAAATGAGGTGGAGTTGCACGCAAACAGCTTTACAGGCTAGTGTGAGCTGCACAGGAAGCTTAGTGTTCCCTCGCTATCCTCTGTCCCGTGTGATTGAGAGGGGACAGAGGTGTGTTTTGTAGTCAGAAGGAACTGAAGGGAACAAGCACAAAGGCTTGTTCTCAGAAAAGAACTGCCCTGCTTTGCTTTATTTTTTCTTTCTTGTTTGAGTTTCACAGCGAGGAAAAGTGGGTGGAGTTGCACAGATCAGGTTCCATGAAAATCCACCTCTCATTTCACCTGTTCTAAAGGATTTGGAAAGGGAGAGAGGATGAGATAAAGAAGCCTACGGAAATGAACCTGCGGGGGTTTGCTGAGGCCCTCTGTGACTCAGCACTGCTGGCCCTGGAGCTTGCAAATGAGAACAAAATGCACAATTGTATGGACCCTCTTCACAGGGGCCTCAAATGGGACGTGAAGAGACGAAGCCCATGAGTCAGACATCATTACTGCATTTCAATCTGTTCTGGTTCTTTTCAGGGGGAAAAATATCTTGGCCATGTCAACAACTAACTTGACAATGATACAGGTCAGTAGAGATTAGATAACAATTACTTTCAATGAAATCATGAAATTAAGAGAACAGGGCATATCCACACTGCAATATTAATGCCTGTCACGCGGCGTGACCTTTGGATTTGGTGGATACATTTCATAACGATCAACTGTTGAACCAATCACCTTTCTTTATCACCTGTCGGTGTGCTTGAAAGCAACCCTGCATTTTTGTCACTTGATGGCTTTTTTAAAAATAGGACAGAGTTTTGCCTTTGTTCATTTCTGTACTAAAGATGCAAGTTCTTTACATTCATTCGAGCTGCTCTGTGGGGAAAGACAGCTGCTAGTTGTTGCTTCTGACAGCTGGAGGTGCATGCCAGATACAGATACGTGTGCGCAAACAATCACAGCAAGTCACCTCGCACTAAAGCTGCTGAGATGCCGGTTTGAACCCACTTTCATTTATGGGTTCAAATATAACAAGTGCAGGCTCTAGCAGATAGTGCCAGTCGTATTTAGCTGTTAAGTTTGAACTATGAGGAATGTGGCAACGTTTAATGTTTTGCATTACAATGTACAAAGCCTGCCTACTCCTGCTAGTAACACTCGTTCTAACTTTAATCATTCCTCTCAAAGAACGGGAGAATGGCGAGCATCATAAATCCAGAGGACTTTGTTTCACTTCTGCTGCATTGTAAAATGTCTTTACATATTACAGATAAGAAGAAATGACTGCCTCTTTCTAACCTTCCGTCCCCTGACAACTTCAGCAGCACGCTACTGCTTTTCATCTTTACATCTTCTTTCCTCCTGTCAGTTTGTTTACCCCGATCGCTCCTGTTCCCACCCTTAACTGACAGTATTTGGGTACAATTCCTACTTCTCAGACTGAAACGCGGCATATCTCAGCACGGAGCAACGCAGCCAGGGAATTTCCCAAACCAAGGGGAACAATCTGCAACTACTCTTTTTTTCTTCATTATTATCACTTAAAATGAAAGTAGAAAGAGTAAGAAAACCAGAGTGCAACAGGACCGTCACATAATCTCTGCTGCTTTGTGTTGTAGCTGCATATCTGACAAGCAGAACTGTTTTGCTGCAGACCTCTGTAGCGTCTCTGTTCCACTAATAGAGAAGAGCTATTCACTGACGACGAGACACAGCATCAAGGTCATGGGAAAGACACGTTGACATGTGCACAGCAAACAAAAGGATACACAGAAAAGAAAAGGAAGAGGGCACAGACAGAGAAGAGGAGAATCATAAACACTGCCACAGACAGCAAAACAAGCCACACTGAGGTCCCTGTGCCATCTCGAATCCAGCTGTCTGTGTGAATTCCTGATGCATTACATCGCTGCTAAGGTTAGAGGTCATTGTGTTGTATGTAAGCTTCTTAGACCTTGCACAAAGACACTCAAATTAAACTAAGGCATCAGCTTAAAAGGTGGGCAGGTAGAGAAAAAATGAACTGAAAGCAGAAATAACCACACTGACAATAACAGTCCATTTCCACAGTTTCATTTCAACAAAAACAGACCTGCCTCGAGTCAGAATGTGTGGAATTTCCCTTTGGAATATGGAGAATATAGAGAAGGGGTTTTTTTTCTTTTTGTTTTTTTTTATGTTTGTATATTTGTGTTAACAGTCATTAACAGATAAATCATGCACAGACCTGCATTTTGTCGTTAGCACTTTTGTGACAGTGACAGGAAAAGCAAATCAAGTCCCTGCCCCACCCTATCCAGTTAGCAGCTGCATGTCTAGGCTTTCACTTTGTAAAGATTAAAAAACATGATTGGGACCAACCTCATCCAAAACGTGTAAATGATGTATGCAAATTATTTGATTGTACTGCCTCTTTAAGAAACTGCCTCGTACCTTGCTAATTATTGTATAATATTTCATTATGTCAGTCATGTGAGTGAGAGCCACAAAAGAAAAATGTACACATCAACCTGTTTTAGTGTTTGTATTCAATCTGCTCAAACGATGGTGACTTATGTTGGAAGATGTCATTTTTATAGTGCTTGTTTTATTTGTATACTGTGGCATAATATTGTGTGTAATATTAGGACATTTAGTCAGCTATGATGGAGGGAACAAATGTTTAAACTGAACAAAAATGCTTTTTGGGGTCTTCCTGTGCTGCTTTGTATCCAGTATGAAATGAATAGTGGATGCTTCATCTTTTCTTATTGCATTCACAGGCTGCACAAACTGGCATGCAGGCTACTCGATGAGAACCTCAAACTGTTATCAGAGTTTTTTGTCATGCAAATAATGTCAGAATTTTATTTAAATGGAACATTTTCACAATTTTACGTCATTTAACTGAGTATTATAGATAAACTAGTACTTTTAGAAAAAAACAGTCTTTTCTGCATTACTGTTCACCAAAATGAAGATCAAGTCACCCGGGTGAACAGAATTATCTAACAATATTTTATGGACTTGTGTTTAAAATGTTTATAAAAATGGTTACGTTTATATTCTGAGATCCTGTAGTTATGTTAATGTCCACTGTTACACCAGTTTCCGAGGCCCAGCATCTATTTATCTGTCTTATTTGCTTCATTTAGCTCGTAAACAGGCTGGCTAATGAAACAACACTGTGTGTCAGGCTGGGTTAAATCGCCAAATTGGGATGAATGAATGGTGGAAAAGGAATTTATCCACTGGTTTAAAAACAAAACAAAGCGAAGACATTGGCTGCTGTTGAAGTGATGAGACAGGACGGTGAGGAAGAATTGGGAAGAGTTAAGTTGCAGGCAGGGGGAGGGATAGTCGTGGGAAATAGCCTGCTTGGCAGTGGATTGTTGCTAGGCAACAACTTCAACAATGACTAGAAACCACTGTAACAATGGACAGTTGCCAGGGTGCCCCCCCCTCTCTTCTTAGCTCATTCAGGACTACAGTGAGTGAAGCGCTGACCCTCCACATACATACCCACACATCTCATCATCTGAGCCAAGGGCCCCAAATACATCAAAAAGGGAGTCTAGGGGGTTTCCGCAACAAGCTATAATACATAGAGGAGGCACTCAGATTGGGTGGGGGATCACAATTATGCATGCCAGAGTAGTAGGTCAAGGCATCAGCAGGCGGTGCATTTAAGGAAGTCCACTGAATCTGCCTCCCGTGCAGTCGCACATAGCACTATTACATAATAATACTACTGCAGATACTTTGCCAGGTTTTTGCACTTAGTAAAAGTGCAGAAACAAATCATTTAAAATGAAGGCTTTTGTTTTAATGACGTACTGTGTGAGGTGTCGTGTTTTGGAAACAGTCATTTTTATTAACCAATAATCTGTTGAATATTTTCTTGATTATCACACCATGTTTAGTCTGCAAAACGATGAGCCAAGTTTACAAGTGCACATTTCTACTTTGCTAAATTAACAGCCTTTGAGAACTAAGAAATCCAGATAATATTATATAATGTAATATATTTAAGAAGAGTGTCAAATAGTAATATAAATAAATGTTTTGTCAGAGCCACTGGCGTTGCGATCATACACACCAAGGCGATTTTAGTTCACTAAAGCTAAAGTAAAAACTAAAACTAGTTAACTAAAATCATAATGAAAACTAGAAACAAATGAAGACCAACTGAAACAAGTTTTTGTGCTCATTTGGAGATTATTCTCAAAATAGCATTTCAAGTTTAAAGTCAAAATGTGGAGATTACAGTTGCTGCTGTACGTACAAAATTCCTTCTGTAGGTGGAGTTGGTAAAATATGTCGACCAACTTTTCAAAAGAAATAAAAAAAACAAAAATTAAAAACTCAGTATCGTTGCATCTGTCCACTGCCAGCCTTTTTATTTTGCACTTCCAAATTTGTGTTGTTTTTCCTGCTGACTTGATGCAGCTTTCTGCACCATATCTCCAACGTCCTTACACTTCTCACCACACTGTGTTTATGTGCTAAAAGAGAAATTATTTCCTCATTACTAAAACTAGTTTATGAAGCGCTGATTTCAGTAACTAATCTAAACGAGGCATTTTGTAGAGAGTTTAAGCTGTGGCAGTTGTTTGACTCGAAACGACCACTTTAATCTCCACATTTCAACTTTATTCTGAAACTGATCGATGTGTTTTTCTTAATTTGGCACTATTACCTCTCCTTAGACATTTGCCTCCCATACAATAATTAATAAAGGCTCAAACTATCACTGAAACTAAGAGAAACTAAACTAAAACTAAACATTTTCAAACAGTAAAAAATAAACTGAAACAAGCAAAGTCACTCTGGAAAAACTGATATTAAAGTGAAAGCAAAAAGTCAAAAGGAAATAAAATAAAACCAGACCGGTCTCTCACATATGGATGCTTAAAGCACTTGTCATTTTAAAATTCGTAGGGTTAATGTTTTGCATATTTTGCCGATAACAGTCATTATGAATTACTTTTAAGAACCTAAACCAATGTTTGGTCCTGGTAGACACATTTTTGACTTGCAACTGCCACCCCCCAAACCTCTTAATGAGGACTTTAAAGATAATTGTTATCGCTCTGCTTCTAAGATTACAGCCGGTACGTCAGTGACACCTTGTGTGCATGCCTCTGACGCAAGAGGTGTCGGCAGTACGGCAGAATCTGCTACCCTGAGCTGAGAATGGTATTAGGGTGGGGTTGTCACTTTAGAAATAACCAAAAAACACTAATCCAGTGTGAAAACAGATTCATTTTCTGTAGATCATCTAACCCTGGAACTTTAAACCCTCGCACTTATTTGCCTGTACTGGCCAACTTCCATCAGGACTGAAAAATAACTATTAATCTTTTGAATGATTGACTTGATGACTTGTTGTAAGGTATCCATGTTTAATTATTACTGACTAAATCCAGGTTTAAACATGTAGTATTTTTATCAATAAAATGTAATTGCACACCTGTAGTCACCAAAACAAGGCAATAATATTATAAACAGTAAACGATACAAGTTGAGAGACATTTTTAAGGTTGCAATTTGCAGTGTAGACGTGCCATATACACAGCCTACACAGAGAAACCACAGCTTCTGTAAAGACAACAGACAGGGAGGTTCTCTTAACTACACAGGAATGAGGGGGAACCGGCCCCGTACATATGAAAACACTCCTTACAGTATCAAACCACAGCAACAAGATGCGTGCGCGAACGCCTGTGCATTCATCGAAGTGCGCATGTGTGCATAGGCTGCAGCTCCCAGTACTCTAAAGAACAAATAAACCTTGCATCAAGCCCAGTGCATAGCTGATCCCTTTTGTTTGTGTGGGTTATACAAGCAGCCTTTAAATCTTTTTGCCGTACTATGACACAGAATCCAAAGCTCCAGCTACACTGACTGTATTTCTGAGTAAATATTTAAGTGGCATATGCGACAAACTTCTGAACCAACCCCTTAGACTATAAATAAAGAGAGATGCTTCTATTTAGAATACATGATTGACATGAAGTCAACAAAACAATCATCTGATACAGCCGGTCTGTTTCAGAGTACAACTCCAGACAGTATGACTGTATAATGGAACAGCAGACTTTATTTGACAGTGCGCCCATCTCTTCCTTAAGAACAGATGTAACAAAATATCCCTGTGACTTGTAATGGTCCAAAAAGAGACTATAAAATAAGAACTACGAATAGAGGGGTAGGATTCTTCTTTGATTGAAGTTAAAAGGTGTATTGGAGCACATACAGAAAAGATAAGGGAGCAGAAATTTGATCCAAGCTCCCTCACAGAGAAGAGTAGACATGCTGGTCTTAAAATTTTAAGAGATTGAGCCTTATCGAGTTCAAACTGAAATCACACGACTACTCTAGGTTCCCAAAATGATGATAGAATACACATGAGTGTTTTAATGAGAGTCAAAAATGACTCATAGTTCCTTATCGCCATGCCTCATAAATCTGTGACAAGTGAAATGCAAGCGAAACGAAAACAGCACATTTAAGAGGGACAAAGGTTACAAAAAAAAAGCACTTACAGCAACTCTGTTCCAACGATCATGGTCACCTTGTCACCAGAGCAGTTGCTAGGGAAACTCAGTCGAAAGAGGTGGTTGGCGCCAGCTTGCCGTGAGCTCAGCATGCTGGTGGTGCTTCTGATCGGTGACCGGTTAAAATCGCTGGGTTGACAAAACTCCACACTGATCTGATTCCTCAGAGCGTAGTCTATGACAGTGTAACTCTCCTCACTGACAAGAAAGACAGAGAAATAGAATTTAATCATTTATGGTCATCATTACAGAACCAACAAAGTGATCATTGCATGAAAATTCAGTGTACTTAGTCCACATCACTTACAAAGCAAGCCATACAATTCTATGAATCATGAAGTGGGAAAGACTGTACTATGGTAATTAATGAAGAAAATGTTGAATTATCCCTCAGATTTGGTTCCAATCAAAAGTCCAAATGGGCAGCTGTCTATATATCCTACGACTGCACTCTGTTTTTGTTTGTTTGCTTGTTTAACTGCATGCCTACATTTCCCACGACTTTTTAAAAAAATCTAGTAGTAGCTGCAGTTGGTCAGAAACATCTGGCGCCGATTGTGAAACACTGCACCCCTGACATGGCAATGAACCTGAAGAGAAAGTGTGTGTGTGTGCGTGTGTGTGTGTGTATGTGTGTGTGTATTCATAGTGTTAAGGAGCTGAAGTCCAGCTCATGTTTTATCAACCTGAGACTGAAACAGCAGCCAAGCTGAGAAGCTACTGGACAGCAGCTAGCTTGTGCATTACATAAACTCAAACAGATGCCAGCAGTGAGCACGTCTAACTTATACATGATGTAAAGTGAGTGATAAAGCCAAGTAGCAGAGGCATGCTCCATGGATTTTCCACACAAAACTCTGAAACTCAGGGTTGTGACTTCTTTGAGAATCCAGTCATGGTTGGGAGGCTCACAAGGTTTAACCGACACCTACTCTCCAACTATCACCCACAAGTTAAAACCTTTTTCCCCACTACGTAACACTTCTTGGAAGAGGTAGCTTTAAGAGACACTGCACTGCGTGTCTGTGTATAAGATGGATGTAAGACAAGCACAAATCTAACTGTGACTAGACACTTCTCACAACTTCTTAAAGGAGTTGTTTAAAGGAATAATAATAATAATAATAATAATAATAATAATAATAATAATAATAATATGATACCCACAGGAAATTTGCATTCCTGCGGAGTTAGAATGCAATACGTGTCTATAGAATGGTGTTAGTTAGCTTAGCTTAACAAAAGACTGAAAATGAGCTAATAAAAGTAAACTTCATGATTACTGGTTAGATTTTTCATACTTTGTCAGGTATTGAAAAATAAAATGTTCTCTGGTGAGCATTAGAGGTATAATTCGAGTGATTACAAAACCAGGATACTTCATCTACCATTATGTTGAGTTACCCTAAACAGTCCATTTATGGTTCTAGATTCAAAATGTACATTTTACTAAAACCTATTTTTAACTATGTAATGTCAGTTTTAACCTCTGTTATCTCCTATGCTCATTGAGGAATGGAGATTATATTTGAGGAAGCCAGACTGCACTCAACAGTGACGGGCCTGCTGCCCTTCACGACTGAAGGAACATGAATTATGTGAATATTTCTGCTTTGCCTGCATTATTATATTATATTATATTATATTATATTATATACTCTATTTATCTTAAAAATAAGTATGCTTTTCCTGAGCTCTCTGACCTCGACATGCACATTAATTATCATTTCAACACTTATCCAGGAATGGGGATATGAGCAAATGCAACAAATAGAAGCAGGAAAGTGTTACTGATAAGAGGAAAGTAGGAAAAGGAAGAGATCCCTAGAGGGACAGACAAAGAGTGACAGGATGGAGGCAACAGAGGTGTGTGTGTGTGTGTATGTGTGTGTGCGTGCGTGCGTGTGTGCGTGCGTGCTTGCTTCAGCAAATTTTCGGATATTTCGGACCCTTTATCGTAAAGCTATATTGTGACAGTTATTTCTCAGGAAGGTCCAGTGCTCTCCATTTAGAGCTATTCTGTATATGTATATATGTATACGTGTACGAAGACATTCCTGTATGTGTGTAATTCTTAAAGAAAAAAAAAATTGAGCATCAAAACAAGCTGGCCCACCAAACGTTTGTTCCCAGCTGTCTGTAACTTGTAACGTGATCCGGGCATGCCTCTAGGCAGAATGGATAACGGAAATAACAAACGTCTTTCAATTCCTACACATATTTTTTTTCTCATATGTAAGGGTAAAGCCTTTGAATTCCACTCAGCTGACAAACAAGTTAAGTTGCATTTCATTTCATTTTTTTTTTTGGCTGAGAAATTAAATCGATGAATTTAATCACCTAAAACAATCTAAGATAATCTTCAAATGTGACCATTAATTGCAATTAGAGTTTGGAATTTGAATCTCTTCAAATATTTATACACACAAAAATGAAGCGTTAACAAGATAAAACATCAAACACACCATTAGCATCATTAGCTTTTTGGCTCCTGACTGACCTACAGGTGAAATGCCTGGAATGCCATTGACATGACACTGGGAATGCGATGGGTGGGGAAACTGCATGCTTGAGGTTTGAGTTTGCATGTGTGTCAGATCATTGCCAAATGGCAGATGAATTGAGGTGGGGAATTGCCGTGATATTCTTTGTCAACATGTGGGAGAGAAACGTTAAATTCTTAAACAATTTTATAAAGAAAACCCAAGTTGTGGCTTTCCTTTTCCTGGACACCCACACACACACCCACACACATCCCTTCTAGTAGCAGGAAAAATTCATTATCACAGCTGTAATAAAGAACAAACAGTTCAAGAAACAAGCAAAACTAATATAAACCTTTAGAGACATGTTGAAATAGAACTCCATGTAAATGGATACGTGCCCACACACAAAGTAAGAGTATAACGCTGAAAGCTGAGCCTATGACCTAAAAAAAAAAAAAGGAGAATAGACTAGACACAGGCACATACAGCAAAAAACACAAACAAACCATAAGATCAAGAGGAAAAGAATGAGAGAGAAAAAAGCAAAAATAAAAAGAATAGATAGAAATCTCAACATGAATTAATGTTTAGATGATGCCCAGCATTTACACAGGAACATGGGGGGGATGAGAACGAAGCCAGCTGGAGTGTTATGTAAGTGTTCCTGCGAGCCAGAGTCCAGCAGAGCAACACTTTACCAGTGCATGACATAAGGCCCAGCCTGACAAAGGGATGGTCCATAGTTTAAAGTCAATAAAACATATTTTCTTAATGGCTATATTGTCCTCTCCATTACAGATTTAGCAGTGGGTGATGTACAAAAACAACTAACTTTTTTCAGATATCATGTTTTATGTGTGGAACTGTACAAATCTAAGATAATTATAAAAATAATAGTGAACATCGGTAAGCACACAGCATACTAAAAACTTCCACTTAAATGCCATTAAACTACAAACAGTTTAGTTACTTTTGAATACATGGAGTCAAATGACGGGCAAACAGATTTAGCCTCTCTTTCTTCTGATAGCACAGGGTTATATATACTCTTAAATGGCTCTAAGGTCATGGCTATGCTTTCTCTAGCCTACTGTGTAAGTAAGTGCTTTGGCTCTGACCTTTTCACCCCCTTCTTGTGGTTTTGACAGAATCCTAAAAATGTTAAACCGAGACAAGACTGAACTTGCAAAATATACCACTCATACTATAAGTCTTAATTTCAACAGAAAAGGCCATTCTGCCATTATACCTACGAGCGCTTGTGATCTAGGAGTGCCTGGATAGCCTTGTGTGCCCCTGGTGAGCTTTTGTTTGGATTACTGCAGATGGAGTGCAGCAGAGTAGCGTGCCACAGCTGGACTTCAGCGCTCTCCACAGTACAAACCAATATTATAACAGCTTCCCCCATCCAAACGTACGCACACACATAAATACACACTGTGATTCCGGAGCCCTCCCTTTTCCCGAATCCGTCTTCCAAACACAGGCTTGACACCACACACTGCTGGAGTCTGCCGTGGCAGATCAGATTCCCAGAAAAATATCATATGGAACGTTTCTTTTCTTTTTTACAGTTCTGAGGAATTCTTAGTCTGTGAGTGGCGGGATTATTACTTCCAGACACTAAGGAGATGGCCGGGAATTTTTATTTTGGCAAAAACAGACAAGCAGGCACATGCATGCACACACAAACACACAAATGAAAGTCATATCAAGGAAGTCCTCTTTATAGCTTTTCTTTTTCTCCATGGTATTGCCTAAAACTAGAGGAAATAGGGGAAGGGGAAAGCAGACTCACTGACGGGTCTGACAATAGAGCAGGTTTCACAGCTCCAGGTGATTCATGGCAACAAGACATGTCAAGAGCGATCAGAAAAAAACCCCTCTCATAGTGTCAAATAGCAACAGGTTCAGGTATCTGCACCTGATCTACCTAAAAACACACGTGATAATGTTGCCAGGGCGGAAGTGCAGTCTACATCTGCGGTGGCATCAATCTCCTTTAACGATCTCTAAACCCTGCTACCAACACTTCTCGTGATTTGCTTTCGGTTTGCACAGAAATATTGTTTTGTTTTGTTTTTTTTTAAACAGGCTCATTTCCCAGGACGAGTTCAAACATGACGACAGAGAAGACAAATCTACACGCCCTGCACTCAGGATCTCGGTCACATACAGTGCTCACACGCAGTGAAAACCTGAAGACTTACGGTTAAACTTTCACACTCAACATGCCACGACATGTGAATTATGAGCAGAGCCAGCAGACCGAGCTCAAACTCACACCAAGTAAATCAGATGCAGACCCTCCCATGCATGGCCCGGCAGTTCTCTACAACTTCGACGAAACTCACCTTTTCTTCCTGGTGACAATGAGGACGTCATTGAAGAGGAAGAAATAGACCTGCTGCCGTGATGTTCGCTTGTAAAAGATGTTGTTGTCCACAAATGCAGTCAGTTCCCCTCTTTTTACCATCCACCTGGAGGATGAGACCAGGGGGAAAGGCTAGAGGAGCATAAGAAAGAAAATATGGTGAACAGGGGAAGATGGTGAATCTAATTAATCAAAGAAATTTTAAAATGTCTGTAATGTTGGGGCTGAGCAGCTGGCTATGGAGAATGAGAAACGGTTCACTAGGCATCCGTGCGCTCCAAATGTGCCAACAGCAATTTCCCACATGGCTTATAGGCACACTTAAACCTACCGAACCCCGTGTTTACTATGTCGATACTCGTGACAATATAGGGGTGAGTTCTTCTTTTTGACAGATACATGTACATACATGTTAGCATGCACCACTTGCTAAATATGATCGGCAGATGTGGCCTATTAGCATTAAAACTGACTGTGATACACTTAGCATACAACTCTATACAAAAGCATGGTGGGTTAACACTACCACCTCACAGTGAGAGGTACATGAGTCAAACCCAGGCAAAGCTGTTCTGTGTGGAGTTTGTATGTTTTTCACAAGCCTGCAGGAATTTTCTCTAGAAACTCCACTTTGTCACGCCATCAAAACACATGTTATGTTTTTTTTTGTTTGTTTGTTTTTTTCCCTTTTTTTTTTTTTCTCCTTTTTTTCTTTTTTTTCTTCCAAGGAAGAAAAAAAAGAAGAAAAAAAAACACATGTTATGTTAATGAAGCCTAACTGGGACAAGCACACTGTTACAAAAATACACAACATAATAAAAATATATTACTTAATGAGCTTTGAGTTAAGGGTGACAGACTAGCTCTTTCCTCATGTTATTTCCCTGCAGTCTCCCATAAAAGGAAAGCCTCAGTGAGATGTGATATCATTGACCAGTTAGTCTTGTGGTTAGTCAGCCAGGTTTTCTTGAATGTGGTGGAGAACATAGGAGCAGATAATGTCATGGGAGTCTTTCCAGAGGGTTGCCGTTCCCTAACTGCCTTTGAACTCTAGTGATATCGGTGCATACACATCCATCACCAGTATCTGTTTAACCCTAGAACTGCCAGGGAGGGTCATTTAGACCCCATGCTGCAACAATAGCAGTAGGAATTTCTTGAAGAAAGTAAGTTGTAAATTTTTCTCAAATTTTTCCACAGTGTACATCCCTTTACCCCTTCACACCTGAAATTCATTTGACTCAGCTGGTCTGCTTGCTTGGATTAGTTCTCTGCACTCTGCTCCGTTCAGCTAAAGTTGCCGTAATGCTTTTCACAGCCAGCAACTCATCCAGTTGTCCACGCGTCTGTCCTCCACTCTGCCACGGCTCAATAACCATCCCCGACCCATTCAGCTCTGCGATAATTACTTGCCTTTTATCTAACTACAGTTCCCTTTATATTCCTCTAGCAACCTTATCTAGCTAGCTCTAGCAGCCTTCATACCAAAGTGTATGAATGCAATGTCTGTTGCTAGGCAACCAAGCCCAAAGCAATACAAAATGTATCTTTCAGCAGTTGAAGGTATAATTTTTCTAAACTTTTATTTTCTCTTTTATCCAACTTACTTCAGAATTCACTGTGTGATGAACAAACCTGTTGTACATGTACAATGGCAATAAAGGGATATTCTATTATTGTCATTTGTTAATCAAAAATATTTTTGCTTGCAAAAAAACTGAAAAAACCCACATACCTTAATCTTGAACTCCAGTTGAGAGTTGATGGTGTACATCATTTCTGTTCTCTCCATCGTCCGAGCTCCTTCATTGCACTTTCTAACCACCTGTTAATGCACACACACATAAAATGTGTAAAAACCTCAACATGCAGGCACAATGCTTGTCATTACATATCCACATATCAAAATTAAAAGAACAAGAAAGCTA
This sequence comes from Neolamprologus brichardi, assembly GCF_056152115.1. Lineage (NCBI taxonomy): Eukaryota > Metazoa > Chordata > Actinopteri > Cichliformes > Cichlidae > Neolamprologus > Neolamprologus brichardi. The sequence continues at coordinate 25,188,266 of NC_142117.1, read as the reverse complement.
GATTAGCTTTTTTTGCATAGTAATTAATCATTTCCTGTTGTGGCTGACAGTGTAAAACTAGAGTAAGAGTTCCTGTTCTGTTGTATCAATCTAATTGTCTAAATAATAATTTTGTTAAATAATTTAACAAGCAAGCCATTAACATTAAACTTTTGTTTAACAGTGCCCTCACCTTGCTAACTGCTTGTAAAGCCTTCTTACAAGCTTCATATTGCGGTGAGTCTTTGGCTGTCTTCTGACAAATTGTCTGTAAAACATGGATTCACACAGGTTTTATAATTAAAAACACACATTAAAGTCATTAGTTCACAACAACCCCCAACAGCTCACTGGACTCATGCACGTCACTCTCAGCAGCCTGATCACATATTGAAGCTGTGGGAAGAAATGAATGGAAACCAAACTTTCTCAGGATCCAAACCCTCCAAATGTACAAGCATAAACCCAAGAGGTCCCTAAGGAGACAATGACGGAAGGAAGAGAAGAGGAGGATAAAAGCAGAACAAGCGAAAGGAAGAAAGGGAAGCAAGGCAAAAATGTTCTGCCAAAGTAAGCATGAAAGTGAAGAAGAAGAAAAACATTACAAATCAGTTAAGATTATTAAAGAATTATGTAAGGTCAAAGAAAGATCTTTAACACTAGAACAAACCATGTGTTGACTTAACAAGGGCAACGCAGATAAACAAACTGTTGTGCAAGAGGCAGTCTTGTAATTCCTAAGCTAGCCCTGCTGTATGTTTTCAGTGCACTTACATCCATGAGCAAGGGAAGGCGAGTGATCCTCTGCATGGGCAGGATAAGGAAGGAGATCATGGGGAGGTTCCTGCAGTCAGGGTGGCCCTCTATCCTGGTCAACACCTCCTTAAATGTTGGATTCTTGGAGCTGTATGGGAATAAGAAGGCAGATGCAGCACTGGGTGAAAAAAGTGAACTTGGTCGAGGCAAAAGTGGAACAGCCATGTTGGATCAAATCCACGAATGATAAGATAAGAGCGTATGTGTGTGTGATTGCTCGGTCACTCACACCAGCCTCTGCAGGGTCCTCTGTTGGTAGACCTCATTGGAACAGTATGTAATATATGGATCAAAGCTAGACTGGGAATGCTTGCAAACGATGTCAGTGATGTCATCGATCACTATATTCTGTTCGTGTTTTTTCTCCAGTTCCTTGAAAAACCTAGACACCAAGGTGGAAGTGAAAGAATAAAGGTTAGTGTGACTCACTAACTTGAGTCATTCCCTACTGAGGAATAATATAGAATAGTAAAATGACAAAGTCCGGTAGACAAGGACAGCTGCCAACAACTTACTTCTAAAGTCACCATAAGATGACAAAAGAGGAACTCTCCACCACTTAAAATAGACATAGCAAGCCATTAGCCATAACACAGAGGCTTTTCCTCTTCCTGAGCAGCAGCAGATGGCCATTTCAAAAGGCATGCCACATGTCCAACTAAGGTGATAAACAGGAAACTTGCACAGACACAGGATGTGGACCTTGACCAAGCTGGAACAGGTTCCTGCTCATCTGCAGAAGCACCTCTAGAGCCTATAACCAGACCCCCCATACCTACTCCACATACACACACAGTGACTATCTATGGAAAAAAAAAACTTTTTGTGGCCATGTAGCCTTGTGCCCATGCCTGACCCAGTACGCTTAACCTTTTGATGAAGGCATGTGCACACGAGATAACAAAAAAAAGAAAGAAACACATGCTAATTCACATCCTAAACGATGTATTTGGGACATTTACAGGTCAAAGCTGTTCATTCTCTGAGGCAAAACATCTCCTGATGGATGTCCTCAGGAGGATAGAGGTCACGGTAAATGAGTCAAATCAACAGTGTAAAATAATTTAATTATTAGAACTTAGACCTCTAATCGAGGATTATGAGTGAAGTCAAGTGAAATGAAATCTGGTCTACCTCCAAGTGCAGAAGAATTCCTCATTTTATACACTGTGTCACAGATGCTGCATTAGGAATACTGTCCGATTTATGAAATGTGGTGGGACTAAAGCATGTAATAGCCCGAGAACACAAGTCAAATATAATCAGTAACACATCTGCATATAAAATACGCAACAGCCCTCCTACTTGCTATCACACACAGACTACACAGAAGGCTGAAAATAGATTGATTTTCAGGTATGTTTTAAGATAATAACCTCAAAGCTGTTCCTAGTAAAGCACCTGGTTTAACCAGTGCTACAGGGCTCTGTGTATCTTAAGATCTGCCTTCCCAAGTATCAAGGGTAGTTTCTCATTACTGTGTGTGGCCTGGGTGCAAGATGATTCTTAAGAAATTCAAACATATTTACAGTATGATGTAAAAATATTGAGGAGGACGTACGCGTACTGGAGATGCACCAGGTATATGTGTGCTATATACCAGGGGTGAAATCTTCCATGTAAAGTTGTAATCTTCATCAAATGTCATGAATAACTGGTAGTTTCTATGCATATGTGCACACACACATCTCACTGAGCGGTATTAAGATAATTTGGATGTTTTTGCATTTTAGCCCCAAACCAACTAGGAGACTGAAAAATGACAGCATAATCTCATTTCATGCTCAGATTTTTTAAATCTGAGATTTTAATGCAAATCTGATTAAAGAGTCACACTTGAAAATTAAACATCAGGATTATCATATTCAAAATACTCTTGATTTTGAAGTGATTTACTTAAAAGTATTGTACATCTTCTGCTAATTGTGGTCTTAACCAAAGTGAAATCACATGTTTCTAAAACAGGTGAAGGAAGAAACAGGACTGCACTAAAAGTGAACAGTGATTTGAGAGAATTTTACCATCATATAGAAACACTGATGTGATAATATTAACAGGCTGAATTGCAGCTGAACGTTCAACCTTTGTCATATTGATATCATGGAAAGCGTCTAAGAAATGATGTCATATCTAAAAGTGGACTTGGAGATAAACTCGAGGAAGAGCAACTGGTGGCCAGAAACTGCTCTGCCAATCATTCGTAGAAATAATGGAGTCCAATCCACCAGAGTAATTGCTGAGCCATCACAGTTTTCATCAGTCTCAGCTTTCATGGCCTCTCATGCATGATTGTTTCCATCACTTTATACGATTTTTTGAAGGTCATGCTACGTGGCCGGGAATGTTATTAAACAGTGAACTATAAAGTCATGATGGACAGGTAACCTCAGAGGATCCATAGCAGAAATGTTTCATAGACGCGTAAAAAACCCCAGACATGCTGCCTGTTTCAGTGCTTTCAATCAGTGAGGAATGTTCACTTTAACAATGCAACCATAATTATGAGGAAGACTTCTTTGTTCCTTGTCGTTTCACTCAATTTGCCCCTTGCTTCTTCTCCATGTCTGCTTTTCGTCAATCAGCATGTGACTTCACTTACACTTGCATCCAGAAAAGAGCTCAGCGCAGCGTAAACACAAATCCTTTGACAATGAAAACAACCCTTACTGAAGGGAGGAGAGTAGCTGAAAGCCTTTATTAGCATACACTGGATAGTTAGGTATGCCAAATTATCCAGCTAATTAGGCAAAACCAAGGTGATGAAAGACACCTGAAGCCTAAAAAGTAAATAACCAACCAATTCCCCTAAACCAGTGATGCCAAACTCATTTTAAATTGTGGGCCACATGCAGCCTACTTTGATCTTAAGGAGGCCGGACCAGTGAAACTCCCCTTTGTATAAATGTAAAAACATTTAACAACACATTGAAAATCTCTCAGATACTTAACATAGGAAAAGCAAGTGCAATTGCATGAATAAGTCTCGGTTTTTTAACATGATAAAGAAATGCTGCTGTACTAAATGAAAGAAATCTGTCAGCAAAATTAATTAAATTTGTAAAATTACAGAGAAACTTCAGATAGCTCACCTGTAATCACAAAAGATTTTTGTGAATTCATAAAAAAATTTACTTTTGTTTATTATTTATTTATTTATTTTACTGTGGACCAATAGTAATTCAATTCAATTTTATTTATACAGCGCCAAATCACAACAACAGTCGCCTCAAGGCGCTTTATAGTGTAAGGTAGATCGTACAATAATAGAGTCAGAGAAAACCCAACACTCATAAATTACTTTAGTGTAGTACAAATTACTATTTGGGGGGGGGGGGGGGGGTCTTTATCAGTAGCCCAAGCTGTAAAACGATTTAAAGTCTAAAATCTATGTCCTCCTTCACTTTTCCAAAGCCATTCAGTGGGCCAGACAGAAGTCTTTCCCAGGCCAATTCTGGCCCTTTGTGTCTTATGTTTGATACTCCTGCTCTAAACCAACAAATTCTGTAAACCAACAGCATGAGTACCAAATATGAAGACGAATAAAGGTGCTCATCTGATAACAAATGTACTTACAAAACAGCAACACTCACTTTTTGCTAGCCTCACAGACATCAGTGATATTGGAGAACAGGTGATGGTGTTCAGTTTTGGTCATGGTCTCGCTGAGCTCTGGAGAATCCTTGAACATGCGGATCAGGATCTCTAGACTGTGGAGGTAGGAGTGCTCCGACGAGATCACCTCAAAAATGGCCTAAGGAGGAGCAAGAGACATGTCAACCGAGAAGAAACATAAAAGTAAGATATATGGGATTCAGTCATCCTACTAGGTCCTGGTAACAATAACCCTGGGTTTCAATCACATGAGGTATGCGTTTAAACTAATTACACATCTAAGGACTTAAAGTATGAATCAGAAAAAATAACTTAAAATGAGCTAGAAAGAACGACTCGTACCTCTTGTCTTTTGCGTTCTTCTTGACTTATCTGCTCACACAGGCCACTTTTCTTAACCTAAACAGAACAATAAGTCAGAAACATTTCTTGCATCATTTTTGATAGGCACTTGTTTAACTACATGCAATCACAGCACAGGTGTAGGCTGAGGCTTTTTTATATATATATATATATATATATATATATCTAAGGGGCACAAAGAAAGGCAGTCTTTGCAAGAAACACTACAGGAGTATAGAAATTTGTTGGATCCAAACACTAAGATTAAACAGGAACCACTTCTGCTCATTTTGAAAGTGGAATATAGCTGAAAGGAAACGGCATTGGTATGTGGCTGGAGAGCTTTGGTCGAAAGATGTTTGAATGAGAATGAAACAAAGCAACGTTTTGAAAGGGACTGGGTGCGGAGTGCTATTGAATTAATCAGCCTGTGGCTTTGCCAAACTGAGAACGAGGCTGAGTAATAAACACCTTCTTTCGTTACACCAGATTTAATCAATATGACCTGGGGCTCAACCACATTATACTTTACTGATACATGTAAGCAACGAGAAATCCCGAAGATAGTTTCCCTTACTTGCACTAGCTCTTCAACCCATTTTTGTGCAGAGCAATAAGGAAGAGATACTCCTGCAGGAGTATCTGCCCCGCAGCTCTCTCCAAACACTGAGAACAAATAAACCTGAAGCAGGTCAAACACACACTATTTGATTTCTTTCACACATACAGCCATCAGTGTTACTAGATATTGCTCCTACTCTCCCATTTTTGAATTGCCCTGTATGAGCAAAGAGGTTTTATCCAATCGTCCTTCTCTGGTTGACATTGAGCATAATTAATCAGGTGTCATTATAAAATGGCAACTATTTATTCCTTTTCTCACTTGATTAGGTTGCCTTCAGGTAATTTAGAAACAATTGCGCAAGTTAGCTCCAAAACAGCCACACCTTCTGAAAGCGTCAATGGTAATTCTTAGAACCATGATAATTCTGGGATGTGACATTTCATCAAAAAGATGAGAGACTGATAATAGAAGGGTGGAGCTCAGCTTCAGGATTAAGCAAGAGTCACAAGATGACAACTTGTACATTCGGTTCTCGGCTCTACTGGAAAAAAATATTCCTGTCACACCAGGACAGTGACCAATCACACAAGTATTCCTGAATCTGTAGGGTGAAGAAAATTCCTCAGAACTAGATCACAGGCTGAAGGCTCTAACACATTCACAAAGACGAACAGCTGTAAAGCAGCTGTGATAGAAAGAACGCTTACTTTGCCAGAATCCTGGGCAGTCTGTACCCAGTTCACTTTAGTGTCTGGCTGACATAAATATAAACAAAACAAAAAGTCTCTCCACAATGTCTTCAGCCTTCAGTCCAATCTCCTACTTATTAGAGACCATGTGCAGTTGTACAATCCTCAATTCCTCAATCTGGGCTATGGCCTGCTTTTGCTCCCACACGTTCCATCTTCTACCAGTAAACAAACAGATGGGGCTGCATTCGTAGAAAGCTAAATTAGCCAATTCCCCTTCCCTTATATTCCTCTGCCCCTCAATTCCAATCCCTAACATTATGTAATGCAAAGCCACCACAACTCTCCCCAGAGGCAACATTTTAGGCATATTTGCAGTCTGACGAGCGTACAGAGTTTGCCAACACATTGGCATTAATCCCAGCAGTGCTTCCAAGACTTCCTGTGGGCCTGCCTGACTGTCTGACTCCCAGCCTGCACAAGCCCTTGACAAACTGCTCCTGTACTCCCTGATAAACAGAGTGAGGGGCAAAGGAAAGCAGAAAACAGTGGGAGGATGGGTACAGATGGTGGCCAAACTGGATATGACAGCATTCTTTGGAGCACTAGCATTCCAAAACTACACAACCACACTCCAAGATGCAGAAAGGGTTTAAAATATAAGAGGAAGAACAGAGACTACTACTGTGTCTGTGTGTGTTATGTCTTACCACACTAAGCTGGCTCCAGGAGGTGCGTATGGGCCTGTACTGCACTACAATGTTGTTATCGGGTTTGGGTTCCTTGGAATCGGGATCCTCATCTGAGTCATTATGTAATGCATTCTCCTTGTAGTTCTGGTAAAGCTCTTCCTCTGCAAAATCACAGGGTTTTTTTTTTATTCTGATCTTTTATGGCAAAAATATAACACAGAAACGCAAACAGAATTTCTCACCCTCGCTGTCAAAAGTCAGCTGACTGGTCAAAACCTTCTTCTTATCTGGACTCTGAAACAGAAAAAAAACAGCATAATGGGTTTAATGAACTCTGAAAAACCAAGTAGGGACACATGCAAACCATTAAAGAAAGAAACTTGTTTCACCTGTTCACTACCTGTCCGTACCCTTTTTCAACTGGCCTCCTCCAGTGACCCCTGTCTAATTACAGAGCCTCAGTGTGTTTAAGTGTATGTGTCACGTTGCGTCATGTCTTCCAGCAACCACATTAATCGTTTCTTTGTAAGGCTTTGTTCTAACCCTGTTGCCACCAAGCTTGTTCCACTGTACTTTTACTGGTTGTGTTGTAATTTTCCAATTTGAGCTTTACCCCCCCCCCCCCCCCCCAGATAACAAAAGTCCACCATGAAGCAATCTTTGTGCACAATTAAATATAAAACCATCAGAGGGATTGTTGCCGAGTTGAGAAATCTTAATGTGCTACAGAACAGGGGGGAAAGTAATGCCAAAAGTTCACACAGTATTCATTGACAACTATCATTTGCTAAAGGCTTGCTTTTCTAAAATTGATCACTTATGGCACTTCTCTACAGCTTGTTCTCTGAAGTCACCTGAATATACTAAAATACACAATAATTCATTCTATTAATTATATTATATATAAACTTGATGTTTTTTTAACTGTCTTCTGAAAAAACAACAGTTAAAATTAATTTTTAGATATTAAGACATTGATTAGACTATTTAAATTTCTCCTACTCCCCTATAAGTGAATGACAAATGTGTTAAATATGTGTGATTTCTTAACACGTACAATTTGAACCCACTCTCTTCTTTGAAACTGATTTACTCACCTTGTTTTTCCCAGTGCTTTTAGTCTTTTCCGTTCCAAGGCTAGGCTTTGAATTCTTGGTGCTGACATCTTTGGGTGTCATGGGGCTGTCAGGCTTGTTGGTTGCAACACTTGGCAGACTGATAGAGCCAGGACTTGTTGGGCTAACTAGTGAATCTAATTTATCCCTGCCTAGCCCTCTGATGACAGGCTGGGACAGCCGATGGCCTTTGGGATCTGCTGTTGATACTTCTGAGTCGACTCCACTCACAACTGCTCTCCTGTACGATGTACTCCTCAAGCCTCTTCTAAGAGCCCCTGGACTCTCACTTTCACCATCTTCCCCCTCATTGTGGCCTCCTGTAGAAAAGTAGCTTCCAGTTTCCACCATGCTCAGGGCTTTCAAGGAACGTTTGGAATGATCCAATCCCAGCAGACCTGCCGATCCTTGAGCTTGTGTCCCAGGGGAAGGTGCCTTGCTTTGCCGAATATCGGATGCTAAGCCCTTGGGAATAAGCTGCTGGGTGCCCATCTTGAGAGCAGCCACGCTATGGGTGCTTAGGACAATGCCGTTATAGGGACAGATGGATGGGGAGAGTGACGGTGAGGGTGATGTGGAGGACATGGAAGAAGATGAAGAGGTATGCCTGGTCTCCTGTGGGGATATAGGTGAGGATGACTGGGACTGACTGAGCAGTGCCTGCCCTCTGTCTTCTGGCGATGGAGATCGAGGGGTTGGGGGGTCTGAGGAGGTTAAGGAGTTGAGGGAGGGGATGCTGGAGGTGGAGCTGTAGGAGGGGGTGAGCATGCGATGGGTTGGAGGAGATGAGCTGCATGTGGATGAAAGGGAGGACAGTTCAGGTTGATTGTAGTTGTTGTTAGGAGTGTCTGGTGAAAAGACAGGTGAGGAACCATTAAGAGGAGTATTTTCTGTTGAAGGTGAATTCTTCTGAAATGCGATCTGGCCCTTCTGAGAACTCTGACTTAACGGAGTGGACATGCATGTCTGTGAATCCCAGAGATGCTTTTCAGGCCATATCATCTCCCCATTACTCGCTTTCACCCCATCAGAGTTCCTATTATATACCCTATTGTCCAGTGAAGCAGATTTGTTATCCTCAGACCTAAATTTGGACAACAAGCGTCCATTGGAGAAGTGGCTGATGCTGATGCTTCGAACCACTCTGTTTTTCTTTGAGGGTTTATGTAAAACATGCTTTAACACCGCTGTGTTATTGTCAACACACTGGGGTGTGACCACAAGTCTCTCAGCAGGCTGGCTCAAGGTAAAGGAACATTTGTTGTCCTCCTCGGTGAAGTTTGTCTTCATGACCCCATTTATGTGGCAACTGTGGGGCCGCAGTTTAGGATTGCTTAAGTCCTGGGGCCTTTTACTGTTATCAGTGCGGCGTTTCCACAAAGGCATGATATTATTGTTGGACAAATCTACATCATTGCCATAATCCATGGTTGAAATGCGAGTGTCTCTTTTTCCCTATTCGTGTCCAAACTCACAAGCTCACGAAGTCGGGAGGAAAAAAAACCCTGAAAACAAACAAGAGAGAGATACCAATCAATATCAAAGAACTCAGTGTGGTGTCCAAATTCCCAGAGTTTAATCATTAACAGGGATTTAGTGCTGATATTGGCAGCTAAACTTAAAGAACACACATAAGCAAGCCAGTGAGGAGAGAAACAGCCCTTTTGTAAATGTTCACTGAAGTGAAATGCCCCAATTACAGGACAATGTTGCAATTAAACTACTATAAAAGGGCAACAATGTTAAGCAGCAGCAGCGCCTTTACAGACCACATTTATTTTTAATCTTCTCAGAATCTGAATTCACAATTTTCTTTTTTTAACTCTGTTTTTCTCTTTGCAAAAATGCGTATAGCTATAAAGAGGCGTGTAACTGAGAGCTTTTTAGTGAGATTATAAACGTTTTTCTCCACAGGTTAATTAGTGTCTCCAACTTACCTTTAATCAGTCGATCCAATGCAGAATCCGTTCATCCTCCCTGCCCTCTCGAGTGGCAGCCCTCTTTAGCGAAACGGATAAAATTAACGTGCTTTCAGCGCGGAATCAACAAAAGGTTTGTGAAACCGGAGTTACGAAAGTTACTGACCGACTCGCGTGCGGGGCACTGAACGCGTCTGAAGCGCTTCTGTGAGCGCTGGGGAGTTTCTATGACTGAGAGGAGGGGAAGGGAGGGGAGCTAACAAGAACAGTAAGAAAAAAAAACGGCACTCCCAAGTTCACAGGAATTCACCTGCTAGAGTAACGATTCATACTACGGATCAGCAGAGACTTCCATGAAAGACAGACAGTGCGGTTTGATCGTAAACGTGAAAACACTCTGACAGTAAAGTAGCAGGAAACACTTTATATGAATCAAATAATAAAGCGTTGTTAGATTTTAAAAGTTTTTATTCAGCAAGCTCAATATGAAAAGTGGAGCAAACACGTTTGACAGCAGTATTTTCCTCTCTCTTTTTAAAGGAATCTATTTTGTATGTTTGGAACTCCTGCTTTTTGGAAATAAGGAGTCTAACTTCATTAACGAATGAAAAGTTTTGACGCTTTTTAAGCTTAAGAGTACATTCGGGGCCAGTCAAAAGATGTTGTTGCGTGACGTTAAAGGGAACAAAAACAAATCTAAATACCTAAAGCGCCGTATTACCTCTAAAGAGTGGAGTACGGAATGTGGCCACTGAAAGCATATAAACAACATTTACCTGTTGCTGCTGTGCGCCATCGAGTGTTCTGTGATGCAACTGCAACAGGCCTTCTCAGTCGTGATGATCTGTGATAAACAGTCAATGAAAATCATTTGCACAGTGCAAAGGTAGTTGTCAAAGCTGTTGGAGGCAGCTGGAAATATCGGAAAAATATACCCCCTCCCCCCGGTTTGTAAAACCACCGGTGTTTACCCCCAAATTCTTGCTCCATAATAAACCCATGGCGTTTTAAGCTTCTTCTAGCAGTGGAATTCATAGAATGTCCCCGTCGTTTTGTTGTTTTGCAATGGGATTTGCTAAGCCTTCTAAAAATACCGAGTAAATAAAGCCCCCTGAAGGATTTATAGTTTTTCATTCCCACTCAAATAAAATGTGTTTTGCAACCCGTGGTTGTGGTTAAATCGTACATCGCTGCTTTTTGCGTTGCCCAATACTGTCGGTGGAATAAGTTTTCTCTTTTTTCTCTCATTACACAAACGCATTAAACAAGATGCTTCACTTTCAACTTCAAAAACATGACTCACAGTTTAACCGCTCACGAAATCTTCTAAGCACATGCCAAATGTTATGTGCTTACTGATTAGGGCGTAATGTGTGGCGCATTCAGCTTGCCAGTACTTAATGTGTTTGACCAATAAGGGGCGCGATTGTCGCGCTTACTGCTCATCACTGCTCTTAAAACTGAAGTGTACTCTGAGGAGACTTCAGAAGGTCGACCATCATTCCACACACTGGGAAACCTATTAAGTGTAAACCGAGTTCAAGTTATTTATAGCCTGCACTGATCACATGCTACACTCTGTATGCTTGCAGTCCGCCAAAACACGTGTCTACACTTTCTCCATAACCTGTGAATCATCCGTAAGAGTGGGCCTGCTGCTGTTTGACTGAGGTGGTGTTTAAATAATAACATGCTCAGGATTAAAAGTGTCCCCTACACACAAAAAGAAAAAAAAATGGTTCCTACAGAATTTTGCAAAGCTTTCTCCTGCAGCCAGTTGTCGGTATTGTTGTGTGCTGCTGTGTTTTAAAAACATATAGTGCTGTGCAACATTTTTGAGCCAGCCCTCATTTCTTTTCTTTTTCTTTTCTTTTTTTTACCAGATTATCTTCTGTCTTCTCAAAACCTTTCAAAATGTTTATTTGCCTCCTCCCCTCCATGGCATGGTGTGTACTGTGCCCTTAAAAAATTGAGGAAGCTGGGCAAGTGGAGAACAAAAGAAGTGTGTTACGTTCCCCTAAAAGGGTCCAGGCGATTAGGGAAAGTAACACAAAGTGTCCGGGTCGGAAGAAGGAGACAGAGAGGCAAAATGGTTAAATTAAACAGTTTTATTAAAGTTTCTATTAATAACTCAACTAAAAGAGACGGACAAGCCGCTATCACCATTTAAAGAAACAAAACAAAACTCAAACGTCGGTCGGTAAACTGAAAAATAAGTCAGAAAAGGGTTAGTAACCAAACACACTCCTCCCCACCAAGCAGGAGCAAACAATCACAAAATACAGCTCACTAGCTGCAACAACTCAAATGGCACTCTGGCCCAGAGCTCACCTTTCTCTGGGCTTAAATACCTTCAATTGGTGAGTCAGCTGTACAAAATAAAAAGGTGGCACCCAAGACAAGAGAGATGGTAGGACACGCCCACACAGGCAACTTCAGGAGGAGTGTCAAGCATAACAAAAAAGAAAAAGAAAAAAACTTATATCAGACCAACCAAACTGATAAACAGCACCTTAAAGTCATATCCTCAATAAATAGGAAAAAGAAATCCAGCAAAAGCCTGACATAGGAGCTGAGAGATGCATCTGGAGCTTCAGTTGATTCACCTACCAAAGCATCATCAGAAATAGTCTGAGTGGAAAGGTGGCTTTTTGGAGTCCTAAAGGAAGGAAAAGAGGGAGAAAAGGCTGAGGTATGCCAAATACACACAAACTGATCTAATGGAGTCATGAATCCAAATATAAAATGACTGATTAACACTGTATCACTGTCAATGTATAGAGGAGGTCAGGAGAGATGTGAGTGTCTGCAGTCATCTGTGAAACACAGTGGAGGTGCTGTCATGTTTAGGGCTGCAGCCAGTCGTGTTGACGATCTTGTCAAAACTGACAGAATCACGAATACAGAAAAGTGCCGACATATTTTGACACAACCTCTGGAAACATCTGATTGACAACAGCTTCATTTTTCGGTATGACAGTGATCCCAAACATGCTGTCAATGTAGCATCAGCATACTTGGATAGAAAACACTCAGTGGACCACTATCAGTCATGGATTGGCCTCCCTGGAGCTTTACATTATTGAAGCAGTGTGGGACCATCTTGACAGAGGACAGAACAAAAAGCAGCCCACATCTAAAGAAGAGCTTTGAATGTCCTTGAGAAATATTCCTGAAGACTACCTAAATTCAATTCAATTCAATTCAATTTTATTTATATAGCGCCAAATCACAACAAAAGTCGCCTCAAGGTGCTTCATAGATACAGACAAAAACCCAACAATCATATGACCCCCTATGAGCAAGCACTTTGGCGACAGTGGGAAGGAAAAACTCCCTTTTAACAGGAAGAAACCTCTGGCAGAACCAGGCTCAGGGAGGGGCGGCCATCTGCTGCGACCGGTTGGGGTGAGAGAAGGAAGAAAGGATAAAAGACATGCTGTGGAAGAGAGACAGAGGTTAATAACAGATATGATTCAATGCAGAGAAGTCTATTAATACATAGTGAGTGAGAAAGGTGACTGGAAAGGAAAAACTCAATGCATCATGGGAATCCCCCGGTAGCCTACGTCTATTGCAGCATAACTAAGGGAGGATTCAGGGTCACCTGGTCCAGCCCTAACTATATGCTTTAGGTATGCTAAAGATATAAGAAGTTTGCCTAAGAGAAATCAGGCTGAATAATAAAGATGGTCATACCAAATATTGACTTTTATGCTGGTTAGAACTGTACAAACTCTTATACACTGTATTCCCACGAATGTTTGCACTTGTCAACAAACCGTTGCACCTCTTTCTCATTTTCCTAGCAGAAGACTTTTGTGCAATACTGCAGAGGAGACTAAATCTTTAACCTTGAGTAAGTCACAGGTCAGATAATTGAATCACTGTCATTTCTGCTGTATTTACACATTTCAAAAAGTGTGTATAATAGTCATGGTATTCTTTCTTGCTGTTAGTCACTTGTTCATGCAACATTGCGAAATTACCAACATGAATCCAGAACCATGTTAATGTCACTACAAGAAACATCACCAGCACAGTGTTCATTAAGTAAATTCAAAGTAAAATCTGCATCATCATGAGTGTATTTTATGTTTGCATGACTGTATTTGTCATAGAGGTCCCATGTGGGTCTTCCTCATCATGTTATATTGAGGAAGTGCAGCAGCCTATCCTGTTGTATTGTTTAAAGAGCTGTATATTTCCTCAGACTGTCTGGTTAAAAAAGAAAAAATAGCGACTTCACCATTAGAGACACTCTCCTCCAACTGGAAGATCCAAATACAATCCCCCTGTGTCAGAGGATGTAAAAAAAAACAACCCAAATAATCTTTTTATAAACAGAGAACTAGTAAAAAATCAGTAGAGTATAAGGAGTTAGTGATAAATTCTTAAGGGAGGTGTAAAAAACAGAAACATGTTAGGGATAAGCTATGTCTGGCTGATCTTAGATGCCAAGTTTTTCTTTCTAAATGTAGTGATTGATAAGGCAAGAGCATTATCTCAGTCTTTCTGTGCGGGCTTGTGCTTGTCTGAGCAGAGCATGCTTCAAAACGATTTGGAGCAGCAGAGGTACAACAAGCAGAACTAAGGTTAAAGTGGTGCGAGTGAAAATGACAACTCTGACAGAGAGCATTAAAGTCATGCTACTAGAAGGCAACTGTTTCTAGAAAAGCAGCTGGGATTACTGAGGAAAGGAAGAAAAGGAGGGTTTCTTTCTGGTCTTTGCACCCCACCAATAAATACTTAAGACCTGAAGACATTTCTGATGAATTTAAATCAGGGAAGAATTTAAATGTCATCTTGAAGCAGACAGGTTGTGTTGATTTAAGCATCAAGGTGAGATGTGTTCACACACAGGGTTTTGTAGGAGTGTTTCTGAAATCTAAATCATGGCTCAAATATATATGTTTGAGAAACGTGAAAAGTGCCACTAACCTATGAGTTCTCTGTCCCTATTCCCTTAATATGGCTCACAATGTCTTGTTGGTCATGCTCGTATGTATTTATGAAGTCTTCTCCAGAAATGAGTAATACCTGCAGCAGCTTGCTAAACTAGCTTCATTGTTGCTACACTGTGCTGTTTATCATTGCCTCAGTGTTGGTTTCTTCTATAAATCAGCAAAATGCTAGCACAGAATATTATTTCTAGTATATGCATACTTGTCAGCAACAGATTTGTCATCTAGATCCTCAATTACAGCAAAGAATATCTATCCATAAATGTAAATTTAAAAAAAAAACTCACACATAAATGCTTTAATAGGCTTATAGACTAAATTTAGTGTAAATTACAGAAATAAAAGAGTATCTTGTTATGCCAAGTGCCAAGGATTATTGCCTTAGCCTTCATTCTTTTGTATTTAAGCCGCTTAACCTACAGGGTTTAACTGTTAACCAGTGCAACGTGCATTTGCATAAAACTGTGTCAGACTCTGCTAGGGAGAGATCTCTGCAGCACTTTGCTGTGTCAAGTGTTAAGTTTTCAAATCACATTTTAAAGCTACATGGGGAAATCAGCTCTCTTATTTTCAGCAAACGCGACCTTAGGGCTTTTTCTTCAATACAAGACCCAATAGTGTCTCAATTTAAGCGGGAGGAGGTTTCTCATGTCAAGACTTTTAATAATTTCAGAAAAAACAAACCCAAAATGAATTTTTTGCTATTCTCTTTAGGTTTCTGCTTTGAAGAACTGAATTACAACTGCAGGCGATGCTTTGAAACAGGTTTCTCTGGACAATCACGGAAGTCTCTGTCAGTGGTTTCTGATAAGAGCTTCTTGTGTCTTAACAAGTTCCAATTGTTCAAAACAAGATATGTGCATTATGCAGATAGGGACATGTTTTTAAAGACACACTGTTGTTTAATTTCATAGATCTTTTTCCAAGTCTGTGAGCACCACAGATGAAATCTCATTAATCTGTAGTGTGACAGGAATGAAGTAGAAGTGTGGTATCTCTCAAACAACCAACTGTTAAACTGTTTGAATGATGATTAATTTACCGTGGGTGTGAAGCACATAATAAGGATTAAAAACAGAGTTTCCTGGGTGAGGAATGTAAGGGTCAGATAATTTCCCATTGTGATCACTGTGTGGTTAATGATAATCAAACCATGAGGAAGTAGGACAGACGAGTGATTAAAGTAAACTGTGAAGAGTAACACCTTATATTTGATTTCCCATTATGTGTAAAACACGTCCATGTCTTTGTGAGGAAGCTTAGAGTCCTTACAAACTCCACACAGGCCAGCAGGCCAGTAGATTCCAACCCACCGCTAACAGCACTAAGGTTAACACGAGATTCTTAATTGAACATAGGTGTGAATATGAGTGTGAATGGTCGTCTGGCTGTCTGTGTCAGCCCTGTGATAGACAGGCGATCTGACCAGGATGTACCCTGGCTTTTGCTCAGTTACATCAGGGATATGCTCCAACTTTACCTTGACCATAAATTGAATAACCAGTTAAGGAAATGGATTTTGATACATTTGGAAGTTTTCTAGGAAAAGAAGTCATTTGATGTGTCATTTGATAGATTTTATGTTTTGCCTCGGTAGTAGCACTTCCTGACTCGATTTTCTGTTTATCTTATTGTGCATGCTTGAATTCCTCCAAGCCAAATATGAACATTAAAGATGTAAGTCACAGAGATGAACTGTGCACAGCGTTTATGCGCTTTTCAGTCCCTTCTGGCATTTTAAAAAAGCCCTCCACAAGCTGACCTTTCCTGAGCATACCTCTCTGTTCCTCGCTCCCGTTTTTCCTCTGACTCACAGCCTATTGTAGTTTTCCTACTGAGCAGTGCTGTTTGCTCGCTGTCCTTGCTTCCCCTCCCCTCACCCTTCACGGCCACCCACACGTCTCCTCAGCCATCCTCCTCGCAGAACAATACAGAGAAGAGGTAACGACTGTAATTGCCACAGTGATAAATTACAAAGGCTGACAAAGTGTGTAACCAGCAGGAGCTGGAGAAAAAAGGAAAATAGATATTTAGATATATTGATAGATGATTTGATCACATGTATAAGCCATATGCTACAAAACGAGGACAGCAGTTCACTATTTGTCCCATGATTGAGTCCACTTCGGCTCATAACTCCGTCTCCTTTTAATACACATCCTCATCCACAGTCTACGATGCCAAATGCTTACTATGTACATTGGTACATATGGAACCAACACAGGGGGTATCTGCCACATATACACATATTTGAACCCAAGCTAATCACCATGGTTACAGGCCTTTTGGCTTGTGCTGATTGGCCTAGATTACTGCGATGACCCGTGATTGACTCTCCCCTGTGGGTTTCCATTGGCTGTTTGCCCCAGGATGATGATGTCATCTTGTTTGGCAAGTTGCATTGAGACATGCACTACTGGGCATGGAGGGAGAACGCAAAATTAGATCAAAGCTGGAGGTGACAGCTGCAAAATGTTCAGACTAGTGTCCTAAGAGGAGATGTGTCAGACCCAAAGGTGTGTGATTCTCACAGAGCTGGTGTATGATGGCTTTTTACTTGGATCAGGCTTCCTGGTAGATCAGCGAGGTGGCTCAGGAGTATAGAACTGCCCAGCCATCTGAAATAATGTCAGCTATGATCAGTTGAAGGCATTTAAATTGACTGAGAGAAACAAGAGCTAGTGAGATAGTAGTGAGAGAAAATTACATTTAGATGGACTGAATTTCCAGTTTATTCAAAAGGTGTCCTTATCCTGTCTTGGTTGAGCTATTTCTCTAGTCTTAAAATCTGTTAGAATATATTCCTGTCACATCATACTGACAATAAACTAGCATATAAATATTCATCAATTATAAAACAATTTTGAACATCTTGCATTCTTCAGGCCATCTGGTCTTATATGATTGCTGTATTTTTGAAACAAACATGCATTTGTTATGCTCAGCTTTCTGTTCTGCAGCTTCTCTGGTATTTTAGTAGATCTAAGTGCACATTAACTGTTCTCATTTCTGTCATTTCTGTGTTTGTAATCAACGGTATTTGTTTTAAAGCTCTGAAACGCCAAAGACATTTTGTTTGCCTTTCAGTCATAAGTTCTATAAGTCCCACTGGCGCTTATTGTGCCACCACAGATTGTGAAGTGAGGAAGATTTTAAGAGTCACATATCAAAGGGACTCTTTGGACTCGAACCTGCTCAGATTGCCAATTATTTCTCTAGTATGTCTAGTGTTATCTAATGCTATCTAAAGCTACACACTTATATAATTCAGCTGATCTAAAACCCATTGAAAGAAAAATCTGGGAAATGCTGTTGTGTTTCTTTCAAGTTGTATTGATTTCATTCTTTAAAGAGACGCTAAGTTTACAGTTAACCCCATTGATTCTGTAAATAGAATAATAAACTCAGGGTTTTGAACATAACTGCTTTCTAGAGATACTTCAGAAATGAATCATATGACTTAAAACTTTGTTTTAAAATAATCATACAGGCTAAAATGTAGCGGCTCCAATTCAAATCTGACCCGCTTCCCTTTGCCACGCGTCTTCTTTTGCTCTCTCTTCCCCTCTTTCCCCTCTCTTTACTGCTAAACTGTCAAATGTCAACAGCAAAAAAAAACCACAAATTAAAAAAAATCATACAAAATCTATACTCAGCTTGGTCAGAATGAAAACAAATGGGATTTAAGTGAATTTTAAGGTTAATGGTGCCAGATGGGCTGTTCTGAATATTTCAGAAACTGTGGATCTACTGGGATTTTCCAACACAACCACCTCTTAGGCTACAATTTTTTTATGGGTTCACCAAAATTAGTCAACAGAAGACTGGAAAAAAAATCTCGAGTCTTGATTTTGATTATATTAAGATGGTAGGGTCACATTTTGATATAAACAGCATGAAAACATGGATCCATCCTGCAACAGTGCATGCTGCTGCTGGCGGTAGTGTGATGATGTTGGGGATATTTTGGGCACCTTCGTATCAATTAAGCAACATTTGAACATCAAAGCCTTCTTGAGTATTATTGCTGATTGTCCATTACCTCATGACCATAGTGTAGCCAGTGTACTAGCAAGGTGTACTTAACAAAGTGGCCAGCAAAGATATAATCTGCTTGTTTTAAGCATCACTTTATTCACTGTTATGCGTAAACATTTTTAAATGGTATTTAGACCATTTATTGCCCATTCAGTCCATTCAGATTCTCCATTCACTGAAAACAATAACACATAATAGTGTTTTGTTTTTTGTATTTATTGATTGATCGATTAGTGTATTCAGAGCAGTGTTTGGAACAGAATTGGGTTGTGAATAGACGTCTTTTATAGAAGATGGTGCTTTTTTTGTGCTTATTCGATTTTAAACAAAGAGTGAAAGTACTAAATGTTTTTAAGATTAGAAATGAAGTTCTCCTGTCGTACATGTAGACTCTTTGCTCTCAATGATATGGCCTAGAGATGCTGCTTTTCATAATCACTTCCATGCTCCACACTATCCAATTCACCTAATTTAAAATGTAATCATCACTACTTTTGTCCAGTGATCCAATGTCCCTGCTCTACAGGTCAGTCTGTATCTATTGCCTATTCTTTCTATTCATCGCGAGCCGTCACGCTGCCTTTCAGGCATCTGACATCTCTCCACTTCATCTGGCTTGTCCCAGTCATCTCATCCAGAGTCTCTGTCAGGCATCTGCTTACTCTGCACCACCGTCTAGACTCCAAGGACCCAGTCATCATCTCCTGCTCTTTGGAACAGCACTGTGTGATGAAACCTTTTAAATACATAAACATTGCATGGTCAAATATTTGCAAAAAGGTTTGCTCTTTTGTTTCAAAAGATGTCTCTGGTATATATTGTAAACGTGCAATCATTTTCACAAACAGAATTTTATAAGATTTTACATCCATGCTATTATTCCATATTAATATATTCACAGTGATAGGAATATAATGATGCTTAGCAGGCATAATGTTTACAGCATTTACTAACTTATTTTGTAGTTGGCGTGCTGACATATGTTGTAGGCAAATCAGAACTCTGATAGCAGTTCAGTTTATAAATGGCCATAAAAACTTACAAGAAGTGTTTGCATGAAAAATGAATAAACTAGATCTAGATGAACTTATTATATTGCAATTGAGGACTAAAAATAAACCAAATCCTCTCCTAATCTATAGTCTCAAATATACTAACAGCATTTGATTTCTGGTTAAAACTTCCGTGTAATCTGGCCTAACGTTGGTGATTTTACCTCAACTTTTTGACCTGAATGACTTCAGTTGTCTTCAGACTTTGTGACCTAACCACTCTGCCTACCCCTTCCTCCAAGTGCTGCTGACTCAACCTGAATTACTGGTCCAATTCATCCCTCTAGACTCCTACTTTCCTGCATCTGCTTAAATGACCCCATTAACTAAATACTCATCTCAAAGTTGGTGCTTAACAAACATTTTGGTTAAATAAAACTGAAGCCTGTCCTCCCATAGATGCAATAACCCACACCTTCTTCAGACATGCAGATGACAGAAACACACAGTCTGGGGCTGGTTTAGAGGAGGATGTTTACAGGAGGATGAGGTGGTATGAGAAATGAGGATTTACTCAGGTATTGTTTCAAATTAGCCCAACTGCCAGGTGTATTTATGGGGCTATGGGTGGTCTTACTCACCAAGCATGTGTGCAAAACTAGCAATGTTGGTTGCACTGCTGAGTCTTCCTTGGTTAAATAAAATCACTATATTTGCATGCTCACGTCTACTGCTTATTCCTCCTGAAGTTGTTTTTATATGTAATTATCTGGGAAATAATATGTAGCAGTTTGCAAGCAAAAAAATTGTATGTTCCTTCCAAGAAGTCTGTCCTCCAGTTTTGGTGACCACTCCACTCCACCCTCTCATCCACATGTCATCCACCTTTTATATACAGTCTAGTCTAACACACGTAACAAGAGGTACTGACAAATCCAGCAGGAAGCAGTGATATCATCTCTTCCTCGTGATAACTCTGGACTGGTGGCTCTGGGAAAGAATTGCAAATGTCTGCACATGAGTGGGAAACTGATTCATTTTTCTTTACACTGCTGGAGGGACCCTGATACAGAGCTTCACCACACTGAAAAATGAAAAACCTGTGAATCCTGATATTCCTGTGATAATTCTACAGAGCAGTTTTCTTTGTTTTGTTTCTGCAGATACTGATTCATCTTTGTGTTTTAGGTAAATTGCAGCAACAACTGAGAATTATTAGAGGCAATTGCTTACCTCTGGGATTTCCTACAGCCAAGACATAAGTCTCAGTTTTGGCACCTTTTTTTATATCTACGCAGAAAAGTGCATACAAATATAATGCAAGCGACAGACTTATGGTTTATCACGACGCTTCGGTTTGTCTGTTTATTAGTATAAAGCCTCACGAGGAGAAGCAAAGCAAAGAGGAGAGCGCTAACAGCTAAAAAGAGTGGGGATGTCTATGTATTGTAGAGTTATGGTGTGTGTGAGCAGGTGTGTTTATCAGGAGGTCAACAAACAATGACAACCCCCCCCCAATCCAACATACTTTGTTTAATTTTCTTATAGGGTGAAGACACCACACACTCAAGTTTATAACCCAAGCAGGTAAATCAGGGAACACACAGTGATGAAACTAATTTTCTCCAACCTGCATGATAAGCACTATCTTTGTATTGGGGTATGAATAAGGAAATGGCTACACACTGCAGACAAGCAAACCACACACACTCACATGCACATAAAACAGAGGACCACATCTCTGTCCCTCTGCAATTAAAGTGTTAGTCATACTGCGCCAAAGGCTATTTCCAGTCCTCTTCCAGACCATTTTCCTCCGGCATCTGCACAGCATGTCGTTACCTCTTCCATATTTCTTTTTTTTCCCTCCTCACTCTGTTTTTCTTGGTGACATGGTTGTGAGTCAAAGACTGCTGATGCGGATTATTATTGATGTTTGCCACTATAGGCCAATCTGAACTCCCAGCAGTTGAGGAAGTCGTAAATGTATCTGACTGTATTTTCAAGGACAGACAAAATTGCTCTTTTTCATTCCAAATGCTGCGCACACAAATTTTCACTGAGAGGCAAAAAACAAACAAACACAAAAAAATCCACTTTGACATTTCTCTTCTGCTTGACATGAGCGCGCAGCAGGCTCAGTAAAACTGTCCTTAAAAATCACTTGAATATACAGCCATCTCACACACCTCACTGTCCTGTCACTCAGTCATAACACGGAGAGGATCTCTAAATAGAGCCCCCCCCATTTCTTGTCAGTCTTCCCTCCCACACCCCTCAGCTTGCCATAGATCTACTGTTTCTGAGCATGCCAGAATACAGCTGAATGACAGTTCTGCGCAACGTGCCACGTCTGCCGCTGACAAATTTGGCAGCATCTCATTCTCTATCATCTGCTCACACCATCTTCCTCTCAGGCTAAATTCCATGTTTTTCAGCTGGTTTTCCATCCCAAGACCTTTTCTTCCTCGTACGCTGTCATAGTTGTCAGATTGTTGCTTTTTCTTTTTTCTTGTGAGGGTCTATGTTTCCCTTGGTCAAAGTTGCAAACGCGAATGGGTTTTTGTTACATAAACCTACCTTGTGACAAGAAAAAAAAAAAAAGCACACACACAAACAACAGCAGCTGGAGGAAAGACATGACACTCACAGCCCAGT
Organism: Neolamprologus brichardi; assembly: GCF_056152115.1. Classification (NCBI taxonomy): domain Eukaryota; kingdom Metazoa; phylum Chordata; class Actinopteri; order Cichliformes; family Cichlidae; genus Neolamprologus; species Neolamprologus brichardi. Next base: position 25,165,885 of record NC_142117.1, on the reverse strand, counting down.
CGATTCTTTTTCCAGCACTTGTGACACACTATGAAAGCGGCACAGTGGAAATTTTCTCTGCCCCTCTTTAAATGTGCTTTTCTGAAAATGCCCGACGGGATGTATTGACACAGAGCACATGCCGATATTGAGATGGTAGCATGAAGTCACAGTCAGATAATTAAAATCTGCAGGGTGCTGAAGACATTTACAATAAATAAAAACAATGATATCATCAGGGCATATAGACTGACATCACTGGCATATTTACATCTTTTGCTGCAGTGTGACCAAAGCAACTGGGGAATCTGTGAAGGTGAATGGTTGGAATTACAAGTCAGCTCAGTAAGGAGAAGGTGGACAGATTTTTGTTTTGGTTTTTTGGGGGGTTTTTTTCTAGCAGAAGCAATGCTGGACTGAGTGAACAAAGACCCTGCAGGATGAGCTCATCATTAAAAGCAGTGAGCTCATGTCTTAAAGTGGTAGTCCTAAATAATAATATTTAATAGTATAATAGTGAGCCATACTTTAGATTTTTGGAAACATTGCATATTGATTTACACTAACAGTCCAAAGTTTGGACACATCAAAATTATGACTGAACACATATGGAATTAAGTAGTAAACAAATATAGTGTGAAATAACTCAAAACATGTTTTGTATTTTAAATTCTTCACCCTTTACTTTGATTACTGCTTTGCAAACTCTTGGCATTCTCTTGATGAGCTTCATTAGGTCGTCACCTGAAATGGTTTTCTAACAGTCTCGCAGGAGTTCCCAGTGATGCTGAGCACTGACCATAAAGGCCTGATTCGTGCAGTCTCCTCTGAACAATTAATGTAGAGATGTGTCTGTTACTGGAACTCTGTGCAGCATTTATCTGGGCTCTAATCTGAGGTGCTGTTAACTTGTGATTTCTGAAGCTGGTGACTCTGATGTATTTATCCTCAGCAGCGCTCGATGGTTTTCACGACTGCACTTGGGGACACATTGAAAGTTTTAGCAATTTTTCTGAACTGACTGACCTTCAGTTCTTGAAGTAATGATAAACTGTTGTTTTTTTTACTACTACTACTAGATTACAAGCATTTTGAAATAAACTGGTGTGTAGCCAACAGAATATTAAATAATAAATATGAAAAACTGTGGAACAAGAACATAAAATTAACCCCTTTCCTTCAACATAGCTTTCCATTGTCTCTATTTACATAAAACAGGCTGACCTGTCAATGAATGCACATTAAAAATATATATATATTAATAAAGATTAAAGCTCTGGGAGGATCTGGAGTTTACAAGGTCAAATGGGTTTATTGCAAAAGCTCAGACCATACACATTCTCTGCTGAGATAATAAGTTCTATGTTGACTCAGGAGCCAAATTCTCACAGTTCTAGTCTTTGTGTTATTTCTTCACACCCTTCTGTATGTGAAACATGAGGAAAAAAAATATAATAATATGGGTCCCGGGTTTTATGGTGAAATAAGATGCTATAACTTATCCAAGGTAGCTATTAGAGCAAGTGCTGAATGTGTTCAGTCCAAACACTACCTGCATTCCAGAGGCATCAGTAGGCAAAATGGACCCTGTGGCCTGTTTTACATAAAGGTTTCTAATTCTGTTTGAGAAGTGAAAAGGTGTCACGATGAAGGGTTCCATTAGTCTGTGGGGCTCACAGTCAAACAGCTCGTCTGGAACTAGAGGCTCTCTTCCAATGTGCTATCGTAGATAAAGGAGGGGTTAGATGAGTGTGAATAGATGACTCACACTGTGTAGGAGCAGGAAAAATAGATTACAGTTCTCTGGACCCTTAAGCTTTTTATTTTATCTCGTATAAAAGTGAAAGAAAGGCACAAAATAAAAATGAAAAAACACTTCTGCTTGACATTGTCAATGCCAATCTATCTATCTATCTATCTATCTATCTATCTATCTATCTATCTATCTATCTATCGTTGCTACTATGTGGGTGTATTAAGTGTCAGTCAGCAGAGATTTTACAATGTTCTGATATGAAGGGCAGGCATCAGGGAACAACTCATTATGTGACTGACATAAAACAAGATGGGGTTTATAAAATTACTTGGACAAAGATGATAATAATTGTGATGATCTTTAATATTTTCAAGCAGATAGTAAATTACTCATGCTTGGCCTTTAAGACTTCAAGCATTTCAAACAGGCCACGTGGAGTCTAATAATGCTCTGCCCTGCATGGTGGTAAGTATAATGGAAGATACTCGTGTTAGAGACTAATTGCATGTAATATGACCAGCCTTTGTCATGTCATTAATGAAAGAGCAGTTTACCTTAAATGCCTGGGGTGCTCTTTGAATGCAAGAAAGCTTTCTGGCGTCACTTCACCTGTTTTACATATGAGCATCAGTGAACTTACACTTTCAAATTCCACACCACCAGGAGAGAATACAGGTTTCCTGTCAAATATCTGAAGCCTCAAGCCTCAGCAGTATCAAGTGAGTCTTGGAAGTTTTAGAATTTCATAGTTTTTTGGTTTCTTTTTATGCATAGCATTATTTGCCTTTGTTTGGAGCAAAAATGAAAGAATATAGTAGTTAATAGGTGGTGTGTACTTTTACTGAACAAGGTATGGAGAAAACACTTTCTGTGTTAACAGTACACATATGCATAGTTCTACTGTGTAAAATACTAAAGGTGTGTCCAAATCAACTTAAACTGGCTAAAAAAGATATAATATATGTTATAGCTTGCTATAGATAACATTTTGCATTTTAAAAAAGGCCTTGCAGTCCACCATTTGATGCTTGTATCAAAAATCTCTCTGTGAATTTATGCTTTTATATGGGGCCTTCTTAAAAGCCCATAAGAGAAGAAAAAATTGATAAATAACCCTAAATATGTCTTATATTTTAGATTCCTCAAAGTAGTCATACTTTGCTTTGTTGACAGCACTACAAACCTTGTGTGACAAGGTGAGCCTTGTCAGGGTTCATTTGTGGAATTTCTTGCCTCCTTAATGGGGTTGGGACCATCAGTTGTGCTGTGCCAAAGTCAGGTACAAAGTCAGGTACACAGCTGACACCTCTATTTGACAACTGTTGGAATTCATATTATTGCAAGACCGAATCAGGCAAGGAAAGAGAAACAGCAGTCCATCATTACTCTAAGAACTAAAGGTCAGTCAGTCCACAAAATTACTAAAACTTTGAGTGTGTCCCCAAGTGCAGTCGCAAAAACCATCAAGCACTATGACTAAACTGGCTCATGTGAGGACTGCCCCAGGAAAGGAAGACCAAGAGTCGCCTCTGCTGCTGAGGATAAATTCATCCAAGTCACCAGCCTCAGAAATCGCAAATTGACAGCACTTCAGATTAGAGCCTGGATAAATGCCACACAGGGTTGCATGGTTCCCACAGTGAAACATTGAGGAGGAGGTATAATGGTGTGGGGATGCTTTGCTAGTGACTCCACAGTCACCTGACCTAAACCCAATCAAGATGTTTTGGGATGAGATGGACTGCAGAGTGGAGGCAAAAGGGCCAACAAGTGCTTAGCATCTCTGGGAACTCCTTCAAGACTGTTGGAAAAGATCACAGTTAGACTTAAAACAGGTCCTTGTACACCATTAAACACATATAAGAAACTTGTGTTTCTCAAGCTGCTGTTTTCTGCCTCGTGTATACAGGTGACAACAACAGTGGACATTTTACTGTCACGCAGCCATGGTCATGGTCAAATTATAACTATGGGCTGTAATGACAGCTTACACAAAGTGGTTGCTTTTTGAAGAAAGTCCTAGCGATAGTGCATCTGATAAACTATTCACTCCATTTACTACAAAGTTTTAGTCCGCATTAGTTAGTTATTAGTAAATAACTAATGTTTGTTCCCTACACACATTCAAATTCATGACTTTACAATCAAAATGTTGGTCATGTAAATCCGTCACATAAAAAATGTGTTTTACTCCCTTATCATATTAACACTGTAATCACATTAGAATGATATGAATGAAGCATGTGATCACATTAACTCAGAAGTTGAACAAGAGGCTGCATTAAAAAAAACAAGCGAGGTCAGTGTGTTTGTGGGTCTCTGACAGGGCCTCCATTCACCAGAATACAATGGTGCCAGCTAGGACAGTCGCCCTACTGTCCCGTCTGGTGGCCAAACGGCAGAATGCAGAGTGACCTACAGTATGGCTTCTCTTTTTCATTTTTTAGACTTTTTTGGGGCAGGCATACTCATTCACACAGCGCACAAGAGCCTACTCAGTCCAGGAGTGAGTAGAAGCATTCATCAAGGGAAAACAGTGAATATGGGAAACCATTTGGCCAGGAGGGGAGAGGGCAAATGTTCAAGCAAGCAGCACATACGCATAGACACAAATTTGAAGGCACACATTTCCACCCTGTTTTAGCTTCCTGTCAACGGCTACAATAGTATCTGCCTGCAAGCTGTGTAACCCAACCCTATCTTATCAACTGCAGGCTCAGACACAGCCACAAAACTCTACAGTATGTGAGGGAGAGAGAGAAAGTGTGTGTGTGTCCGTTAGTGTGTGTTCCCCAAGAGGCATGGGGAATGAATTCACTTCACAGGAATGCACAGCTGAGTCTGGGTGTTTTTACATCAAAACACCTACTGTATGTTTTTTGATAAAGCTTCTCTACCTTCTCCTAATTTTGTCATCGGTTGTGCTTTCCACTGATTTTTTTCCCCTATTCTCTGAGGTAGCAAAAACCCAAAGTTATATTTTTGGATAAAAATAAACAATTTTTAAAAGAATATTTTTTTTCTTAAATAATTTTTTTTCTTTTGACCTTTTGAAAATCCAATTTCTGGCACTGCCTTGATCAGGATCTACAGGATGGGTAGAAATGTTTGCTAAAGAAACATCTAATGCTACATAAGTTAACAAACAATGTATTTTCCATTTACAGATAAAGACAGGGTTAGTTGTGGTTACGCTGTGTTAAATCCTATGCAGGCTTTGCTTTCTATTACTGATTTTTTTATGAATCTACTCCATAGATGTATAGCACAGTGAGCATTTGGGCTTCTTTCATCCTATGTACACATATGATTTTTGTCTTCTTATTGTCCTCTAACCATGCCTGTACTTCTCTGTCACTGCAGCTGTTACAATCTTAAGAGAATAGCTCCATCATGCCCTGGCTTGAACATTTACTTCTTACCGCCTACAGTTCTCTGAAAATAGACAAATAACTCACAGTGGAGCCTGAAAAACACATTTAAGGCTCTGCACCTTGAGACACAGTAAATTGTCTTTAGCCATGCACATTACCATCATATCATCGTGCTCTTAGTTCTCCCGCTCGTTCTCCCTCTCGTTCTCATTTTTTTCTACATTTTCTGGAGTGTGTTTAAAAAACCTGATGATATTAAAGAGGATGGAGGACAGGCATAATTAAAGTGAAATGTTAAAACCTAAAGTATCTTGTCAGACACGGATTCTGAGTGTGTGACAAATGTATTCATCACATCGTCTACTGCAAGCAAGATTGAACCTTAAGCTGCTAAAACCTCTAGACATTATAAGGCTTAGGTGAAAATGCAAATGATAGTTGTTAGTTAGTTAAACATTAAATGATTTTTCCTCTGATAGCAGCAGAAAGGTGATGCAGTGGCTAGCACTGCTTCACAGCCGGAAGGTCTTGGGTTTTAATCTGAATGCCAGTTTTCCCTGTGCCTGCATGGGTTCTCTCTGACGTCCTCCCACAGTCCAAAGACATGCATGTTAGGTTATTCGGCAGTTCTAAATTGGCTTGTATGTTTATGTGAATGTAAATATAAATGATTATCTGTTTCTCTATGTCGGCCCTGCTATAGACTGATGACCTATCACCCAGAATTGGATAAGTAGAGGAAAATGTATCAATGCATGATTATATGGATGGTTGTGTGTGTGGATGGATGGATGGATGGATGGATGGATACCCAGACAATTTTCTACTACAGAATGTTGTCGGCTTGTGATAACATGAGAACTGCTCAAGTAATTGTCTGGTGTATTCACAGCATTCGTCATATGCCCTGCAAGTTTTGTCCAGGCAGGAGTATTTTCAGTAGAGAAGCTGACTGTTTTCACACCTGAAGCGTACCATCTTCTCTTGTGTGCTGTCTGTGTAAACATCAAACAGTGTTCTGACCTGATTCAACCAACCCTGTTCAGAGTTCATGGACGAACTCTTACAATAAATTGTTCTGTCTGACAAGAAGCCTGCAGCTGAACTATGGCTACAGGCTCATCTACAGTGTCTCAAACATCTCTGAAAAACATCACTCAAACTGCAGTCAATAAATACGTCGGGCAAAATAAATATTAAATTCAGTATGTATCACAGGCACAGTGATCCTAACCACTGGACTTAATCGTTCATCCTCATTTTATTGATCCAAATACTCAACCGTAATATGATCTGACTGTGATGAAAGTTGATGCGTACTACTGTATTACATTACAAACCATGCAAATGATATATACTATAGATAAGTGGGTTTGTGCTTGTTTGTGATACCCACAAATCACTGTGCAATTATATACTGTACATAGAAGGAGTGGATTGAGATACAACAGACAAGTGCAGACAGCACCAATTAAATGGTGGTTTAAGTGTGTTGTTGTCATGGTGACTAAGCTAGTGGGCTACCTCTGAAATTCTGTTTCATATTAAATGCCATTGCTTTTGTTCCTGTGCACGTCTCTATTCTTCACCTCCCTCCTCAGTGCATGCATTTTACTTCATCCCCGCCTGTATCTCTTTGACTGGCTGAAAAACATCAAAAACAATCCCAGTTAACCAGCTTTCAAATGCCTTGTCTCGTGCACTGCTTCACTCTTTGTATGTCTCTTTCAGTTTCTCTCCCAGCTGTGCCCTCATCCATGCTGCCACGTTAGACAGTTAGCAGACATTGTGGCACAAGATGCAGTGGGGGTGGAGGATTTGTGCCACAGGGGGTTTACAGTCTGTCTCCCCCCACATTTCTAAAGGAAACAACATGTTTCATTGTTTACCCTGGTGTACAGAGACACTGAGGTAAATGGTTTTATGTGATCTGCCTAATCTGTGAGAGAAAGCCTGACTAGCGGAGAAGCGTGGGAGCTTTGGAGTATTTTGATTTTAGTGACCTTGCACACGCAGGCAGACAGCCACACAGACAGCAATATGCACAACAGGATCATATCAATATTAGCTCCTAAACTTGAAAACATGGATAGATTTCATGCCTATTGTCATTAACTACATACATAAATACAAATACTTTTGTAGTGATAGGGAACAGCTGAGAAGAGACAACACGACATCATTCCTGCAGTTGGTCTAATGAGAATACAACAAAGAAAGAGGAGCCGCACAATCTAATGTCATGATGTGATATGAAAGTTACCTTTCATCTCCTTTTGGCTACACTTAATTGCGGCAGATTGTTCATGTTTTGTTTCTTATCAAGAGACATTAGTAACTTACTTGGTGAAGGCAATGTTAGTTACTTTTGGCAAGGTCTAAGAAAAAAGTGAAAGAGTTGATATTTAATATGATATAAATACACAGAGTCAGGCAGATGGAGGGAGAGAAACAAACAGAGGGAGATGGAGAGAAAGAGGCAAAACTTTCTGAAGCAGCAAATTAAATGTGAGCCGCTGGATGTGTGGGAAGAATGTATAGTACCGGACTTATATGTTACAACTCAGGAAAGGGCTGATGACTCAGAAGGCTGTGGGCAAGTTGCTTTGGAGTAAGATGGAAATCAAGGGATGTAGACAAGTATAGGCAGGCAGGTAGAAAGCAAACCAGCCTGAGAAAAGGAGGAGGGAAGAGCGAGACGAGCAGACAGACTGACAGATGATCACAAGACAGGCCTGTTGGGTATCGCTGTTATACAACAACAGACGTGAAGGTGCAGACTAATTACAATATACAAGTACATGATACAGAGAATAGGCTAATCGTGTGAACGTGTGTGCACTGGTGTCTCTGCTGCCTTTGCATGCGGGATTTATCTTTGCCCAGCAGGCAGTGTTGTACCATATGGTCCACAGAGTAGATATTCCTAAAACAACACACAAACACTCACACTTAGATACAAAGACGTGCAGGCTCACACACAAATGGAGACATTTGCAGAGATACACACACACACATGCATGCACGCACACAACGTGGTAGAGAGGAAGAAGAGGAAGAGAGAGACAGAGAGTCATCGGTGAGCACGATAGAGCCATCTGCCCGGCCTGGATTGCTGAGATCCACAAATCACAAACCAAATAATAATTAAACAACAAACTAACATTGCCCTGTGACAAGCAGTGAATTATATTTGCAAATATGCAAAATGTTTGGGCTTACGTAAAATCCAACAGGCACAGCAGACGGACTGAATCAGAGAAAGTGAGAAACTAAAATGATAGTAGCTAAACGAGTTATTATTTTTTGTCAGGACAGAGAGTTTGAAATAGCTGAAGAGATGACAAGACGCCCTCCGTGAACTCACTTCAGACAGTAGGTCCCCCCAGGGGGGGACTGGCTGGAGGTCCACTAAGCCCCTCGGAGCCCATATGGTTTGAGGCTTACAGACCCTGAAATGCCCCGTGAAGGCAAGCCCACAGGAAGAAGATACAGGGGTAACTGGGTGGTGTTTGGGGAAAGGTGGTGGGGTTGGGGGTTGGGGGGATTGGCAGCATGTTAAGAGCGTTCAGAAATGTGAATGAAGGGCGTATTCTAGGGAAAGCGCAAGTTACAGTTCTGTGTTTGCGCATCTGTTTGTATTTGCTTCAAGGTTTTAGTGCGTTTGATTGATCGGCGTGACGTGCGACACGATGGAATTTATGTATGAGCTTGTGTGTGGGGATAAATAAATAAAGAGCAGTAATGACCGTATGTCATATGATCTTACTGCACAGTGACACTAATGGCATCAACAGATAAAATTCTCCTTCTGCTATTTAACAAACTGCCACGACGGAATGACAGACGTGCTGCTTGGGCTCCTCCTATCTTTAACACCCCTGTGTTTTCTCCTCTTGTCCCCTCCCTCTGTCATTTATCTTACACTCTTCCCTCCCTTCTTCTGTTACATTCATCTTGTTTATAGACTTCTTTTTAGATTGTCTGGGAAAAACTATAACATTTAGGCCTATTTGCCATCTTGGAGGATTTTAAGTAAACTTGGTAATAAACATCCCAGTTATCAGCACGACAACTCAGAGGTGTAACGAAAAGGATGCGAGAAGTGTCAGGGCGCCGTGTACGGACTATTAAGCACACAAGTACCTCGATTGCTTGCTGTATATATATCAGTACCCAGAGGCGTTTTAGACTTAAGTCATTGTGGAAACACTTTAAACTGCTCGTTGAACATGCCGGTTCCCATGCTCATTTTGTATAACAAGTCATTATGTTCTCAATCCTAAAGATGGACCCAGTCTGCTATCTTGGAAATATAGAGTGGTTATTAATAATGCTGACTAAATAATGCTAGGAGTTTGTGCTTGTACTTAGATACCTCTAAGTAATCATCACAAAGGTCTCTTTATCAAACTCTCTCTATTTCTAAGTTCAGCTCTTTGGTGGGACTAGGGTATTTTCAAGTGGCCTTAAATACTTGGAAACACCTGAGTCCCAATAAGGGACTGATATGTTAAATTAATTCTTTTATACAAGAGTTAGGAAAGCATTATTTTCTTATGAATTTATTGCCATTTAAGAAAAGTCCTGCTAACCTAATCTGGTGGCAAATTCAATAAACAGTTTGAGATCAGGGACTCTGGTTATTTGCTTTCTTGCCAAGTGTTAAGTGAAAACATCAAATGCAACTGGTACTCTTAGCTTATCATGCAGAATGGAAATGGGCAAACAAAAGCTTCTCCTCAAAGTAAACCACTATGTCCACGGCTCACTTCACGAATTATATCTTGTTTGTTTAGTCCAATAAAATTGTACAAAGCAATGATTTGTGGTTTATGATGGGGTTGTGTGCTGGACTACTTCTTGGCAACACACAGTGCCTTTACAGAGTCTTGTTATCACGTACCCAGCCTGGAAATCGTCCCGTAGATAACCTCTTAGCTAAACACAAAGGTTAAAGAACACATGGTCAAAAATGGTAAAACTTCAAAATACAAAAGTTTCTCTTGAATCAAATGTTACCATGCCATCAAAAAAAATGTTGATGGCAACATGTTTTTACTAAATCTGGACCCATTGTGGAACATTTTAAAGGAAGAAAACGGTGACAAGTAAGAGAGGATAGGTTTAGACATGCCCTGGAGGAGTGAAGGGAAAAGAGCAGCACAAGGATCGACACTGAGTCACACAACGGGACAGGAAGTCTTAGATGGAGACACCCTTCCTTCCTGTCAGTCCACTGATCACCAACACTGGACACCATTCAGTCTCACATCAGATGACACATGTGGCAAGTATTATGGCGTACAGCACCACGAGTTGTGCTGTGTAGGTGTGCCGCTTACATGGAGTAGTACTCTTCTGTGTGCTGCCTCTAGTAGCCAAATTATTAAAACTCAAGTCTGACACTCTGGCTCCACGTGAAGCCGCTCAGTGTGGAGCCTCTCAGGGAACAACATAGTTTTCTTTTGGGAACATTTCAGCAGCCAGACAATAAGCTTAAGTACAGGTTGATCAGCAAATTACTCCCTAGCATAGCAATGGGCGCCAAAGGCAAGAAGAAAAAAAAAAGCAAGTTCCAGATTTATGAGCAGCTCCCAACTGTCTACATGCTTTTCAGTCATATTATTGTGCCTGCAGCACAGCAAGATTTGCATTTGAACAGACTGCAAATATCATTTTAACACCTTCTTTAAATGAACTGAGGAAGCCTGGGTACAATTTTCACAGGCAGATATTGGCTAAGTGAGATCACACTACTAAGAGTGTGATCTGTTTATATGGAAGAAAGAAAACAGCCAATGGCTACAGTGTCCTCAAATTAGATATTAACCACGCCCGCATAGCATAGCTCCACTATTATTCCTGTTGTCACGACAAACTCCGGGATGTAACTCTGATTCTGAGATGTGAAGAATTTCTGGAATTTGTATACAAGCACGAAAGATAAACAACTGTTAAGACACTATTAGCAATTACATTTCAATTAGAAAATAGACTGAGTCATATATACTGTATGAGCCGTGTTGACTGTATATCTTATCAGGGATAGCATTTGGCTACGTGCACTTTAAGCTCTGGTTTAAAGCGAGTCTGGCCTTAAAGGCAGATGAGTTAAAAAGGCAGGAAGTACATCAACTGAGGGTCTGCACCAAGGCCTGTTAGATAAATAAATAATATTTTCAACTGTGTGTCATCCAAAGCTACTTTCACATAGCCCATGAAAAGCAGGCTCATGTTTTGTTCTGTCTTAAGCAGTACTAGCGTGAACACAAACAGCTACGTTTGTATAAGAGGATCCTAATTCTATCACCAGTTTCACACTTTTCCAGTGACAGCAATGTGATGCCGGGGGACAGAAATAAGGAAAAGCTACAAAAAATAAACAAACTAATAGCTCATAGGAGCCGTGCAACTTTCAAAATGTTACAAACACTTGCAAATGTGTAATGATGAAGGATATCAACTGTATAAGGCTTCAACTATCCAAATGATGTGATTTGTAGGGAAACACTGAATGCTAACAGCTGTTGTTTGCAGACAGAAAAACTCCCCGGGGCATGTTTAGAATAATTGCACCAATAAAACAATGTGACGTCTTATTCACTTACTGATACTGACTTGTTTTTGTTTTGCTTTTTCATTTGGCCTTACACTGCAATGCAACACTGCTGGCTACAGAATAGCTGAATCCAAAGTCCACTGATGTGGGTCAGTAGACTGGAGACTCCTGGTGTCATAGGAGACTTCCTTTTCCACAGCTCCACACAGGATATGAGTAATTTCCTCTGAGCCTAGCCTATCCAAAATTCTCAGAATTCAATTCAGTGCAGAGGGTCATATCTAGGGCATCTTTAGGATAACATGTAATGACAGCTGTGTGGGCATTATGCACATGAATGCAGGAAGAACGAGTCAGTCTGCAAACAGGTAAGATTGAACATGTACACTCTGTCCTTTGCCAGCACAAAAATATCACAGTGGTTTTGGTGAAAATGAAAGAGACTGATGTGTGACTCATGTGGTAATAACACGGCGCTACGTGTTAACACTGATTTGGCTGTGGAGGTATGAATATTTGTTTCTGACTGCTGTGCTGTCACACTTACTTCCTGCAGTGTTGTGTTTGAGTGTGAGAATGATACGCTGGCATCCTTGGGTGGGGCTATTGTGCAATTTTTACAATGTAAACTCAGTGAACACTCAACTCTGCCACACGCTTCCTGCCGGGACCAAATATGGAAAATATTTCCGTAATGTAAACAAACACGCTCTGGTTAGGAGTCAGAAAGCAATTTGAAATTGTACAGTAAGTTTTTAACTGTGTGGGTGAGCTGGTAATGTGATGCTTATGTGAAAGCTTGCAAAAACATTTTGGCACTGTCAAACCATTATTACCACATTTTGGACCGAAATAGAGCCTCACAAATCTTCTCTCCAAACTGACAGGAAGATAAATAACAACAGTGTGTTACACATATACTACACATAAAAACTTCAGGTCTTCTGTTTGTAGTTGCTCTCTCCCACAGAGTTCTTTTTCTGCACTTCGGTTGGTGAGGTTATAAAAGAGCTGTTGCATAAACCTGCCTCAGCAGGAAAGTTTGATGATAAATCTGGACGTTTAACAGGCACAAGAAAAGTGACCAATGGAGAGCTGCAGAAGAGGGGTAACAGACGTCAACACTGAAACTGAAACACTTAGGGCGTTCATTGTCAGGCACATCATTTTGACATGAGGGCAAAGTATCACTAGGAACAGGTGGTAGAGTTCACTGCACACAGCGTCATGATGTGAATAGTAGGGAACTCAGCTGGGAAATGGGGTAAAGATGATGTACAGAGGGGAATAAAAGTGGTGTGTAAATGGGGGAGGAAGGTCGTGGATGTCATGCCATGTTAGTCAGAATTTTGAATCTGCTGTTATGACAGGAGGGCAAAGCCAGTGTGGTAGGACAGTCACATGACCCAGCATCAGGCCTTGGATGTCACTTCTTCCTACAACATCATTTCTACCAAATTGGGGTGACTGGGAAAAAACAGGAGGGCAACAGAAGATGACAGCGAGTTGTGTTTATGTGAAACAGCAAAAATTCTGGAACCATGCTGGATTTACAGAACTGAAAACGCAGAAGAATGATTATATAATTGTTGGAAGACAAGATGTCTTTCACCAGAAGAAGCTAACATTAAGCATTCCCAACAAGCAGTCAGCTGCACTCAGTCTTTTCAGAGGTTTAAACTTAACCTAGGCTATAACATATTTCTCCATGTTGGGCACATCAGAGAGCCCTAAAACCCACTTTAGCCCTTTTCCCACAGAAAACTGCCGCTTTGTGTAGTCTGAAAACAACACTGCTTAGAGAAGACGATTGCAAAGACAATTCCATCTAAAGCTGATGGATGTTGAATATTCATAAATTTAGTTGTTTTAATTGGGCACCCTGATTCTGGAAATCCCAAGGCAGCACTAGCTGGTAGATTTTAAGAGGTAAGCAGGGATTTTATGCATAAACTTGGTAATGTGTTTAAAAATAGCTAGTCCAACCCAATCCAGATATAGTGATAGTGTGCTGTAGCAGATTTTGCCCTAAGATCTCTATGTGATGTTGCTAGCAGTGGTTAAGGGGTGTGGGTATTATTATATTAGAAAAAAAATCTCCATAACCTTTATCACAACTAGTAGTTTAAACCTTTAACTGCACTCTGTGGTTTCACCCTAGACGTTCCAGCATCACACAAATAGCACGACTTAGCCACGACATCAGCTTGCCTGGTCGAAATGTTACATCATGTGCCATTCCTAAACATCTGATCAAAGAATGAAACACACAATCAAGAAATTATTTAAGGACATTCACTTCCTGTAAGTCATCTGAGAGATAAGCCAGCCTGTCAGCCAAGCATTAAACCACACCCAAACCACAGTAGCTTCATCTGAAGTCGGTCGTAGAGCACAGACGTTAGTATCAAGTTTGAGCTACTCGGGTCAGAGGTAAAACTGACTTATCAGAGGTGTTACTGAAGGTGTTAATGCTTATTTAAGAACTCATTTGTTCAGCTCTGGATTTTAATTATATAAGTAATTATACCTACAGAAAGATCAAAATCCATTGTGCCATGCCACCACACAATCCATGACCTGATTCTTCCCCCATCATAATTAAAACACTGAATGAAACTGAGCTCAATTACAAATCAGGTCCTTAAGCATTACTTGTCCTCGCTAACACCGCTGAATAAAATCTATTAATCCACACGAGGGACGCTGCAAGTGACTAGTCCTGTCTGACTGGCTCCTTTGGCCTAGTTTCCTTTTCAGATCGAGCTGTGGTGCGATCCGAGGCAACTGTGCTATGATTATCTAAAGATGGATATAAGGAGCAGTTTGACTGCGTGCCCAGTGGGATCAATCTTGTGACACAGTGGGGCGGTGTCTGGGGGGCCTGTTTAGACAAACCCTGGGCTCTATCTTTTATCCTTTATCACAGCTGCTCGTTCTTTCTCTATTGTTGTGTTAGTTGTAGCCTCTGGATCACACAGGGTTCTATCGGGGCTGTGATCAGAGATCTTCAGCAGATAAAACTCAAGGCCAAAGTACTGAAATTAAGCATGCAGAACACATTTATACCGCTTCTTATCATATCACGACTTCTATCCTTCGCTCTTTTATTTCAGGCTAAAGACATGTCCAGACATTACAGTTAAAGGAATGAGAGGAATGGGAGGAATTCTGGGGCATTCCCATCTTGGCACAGTCACCTCTGAGCGAGAAGGCCACTCCCTGAATTACAGGCAGAGTTGAGGGAAGGAGATGATTTGCCATCAGTTTACCGAACATCAGCCTGTTCAGTAAACACAGACAATGAAAAGTAAAGAGGTTAGACTTCAAATTTACAGCAATATGTCTAACTTATGAGTGTTTCAGAAGCTGCTGTTAATACTACCACAAGTAATGCCAGTTCAAGGAAAGGTAGAAGAACACGTAAAACAACTGCAATGATTTAATACATGGTTGGTCAGGAAACTATTAGGTCTAAACCAGTCTACTGTTCCTGCTAAGGAAGTTAGTACATCAGAGGAGGTGAGAATAGCTTAAGTGTAGCGTATATGTGTGTGTGTGTGCGTGTGTGTGTATATGTGCGTGTGTGTGTGAGTGAGTGAAAAAGAAAAGAAAAAAAACAACCTTTAACGGTAAGACAAACATGGACATTCCTGCGTTGTTATGGTAATGCCCTGCACAAAAGGAAATAACACTGTCACACAGAATAAATTAACAAATGCTGCTGCATTTAAAGCGAATTAGACTTTTTGTTTGTGTGTTTCGGTGTGTTTGTATTAGGGTCAAGTGAGCAAGCCTAATAAAAGTCAAATGGTTTTCAGAGCATATTGCTTTAGACAAATACAGTACACAAGAGGCACATCTGCCAAGAAGAAAAAGGCAAGACCGCTCTCCTGAACACAACAGGGCCTCAAAAATAGCATGATGATGCTGGGAGAGAATGAGAAGCCTGTAATTCAACAAGGAGCCTATATAGTGATTAAGTCCCATGTTAAAAAAAAAAAATGCAAACACACACCACCCACTCTCACTGGCTCAGTTGCAACATTTCCTGTCAGAGCAATTGCTTCCAACAGAAGAAAAAAAGAGAAGTCTTGCATCAGTGCAACAAGCAGCACACTTATCTTAATCATTAAGAAATCGATATTTTTGCTTTAATGCAACCAGAGCTGCATATTCAAACCTTACAATTATCTTTACGCTCCAGAAATTCTCTTTAAAGTTCAGTCATGCTTCTTGTCAAGACCTAAGAAAGTATATGTTTGTGGCAAATGAGAGAAAAGTGCTCAAACAAACCGGCACCCACCCTTCCTCAGCCGACAGTCATCATTCCAGCAGTGACCAAACTCTCACAGGTCACGAGGCCACCCTGAACAGCCATACCACATCCCAACCCCCTCCTTGACCATGGCAACCACATCACATGACTATCACTCATGATCGGGAACCGCTGACAAACTGGACCGTCTGTAAACCTGCGCCACTGATTTCCTGCCGACTGCAACTGAAACCTTTAAAAATAGTCAAGATGTGAAGACAACGCGACAACTCAGGTATTCAGAACGTGACGACAACAGCAACAAAGTGAAACTGGATATCTGAACGGCTGAAGCCAATTCAACCCTGAACGCGGAGATAGCATCAGTGCTGAGTTTTGCACAAAATGAAGGAAGTGAAACTTTCACCTTGTTGCTCCCTAGAAAAAGACAGATAAAAAGAAGCTTGAACTCGACGGGTCCTTTTCTCTCCAAAGGGCAAATTCTTCTGCTATCAGATGTTTATACCACAGCAAGAGATTGAAACTGTGCAGCAACAGCAGCAACAGAGGAGAGTGGTGTACATTTACAGTAACTGGGGCACTGCTGTACAAACTCCTGCCATCTCATCCACTACCAGTTCAACAATATCGTTTCAAGGCAGAGTTCAGTTTCAGCTCTGTTCTTACCTAATTGCACAATCTGTATCAGGGCCTCAGAGGAAACATGCTATTATCCTTGACTTCACATAGATAACACAGCTGGAAAGTAGCCACGGCTTGTGGTCGATCGGAGGGGAGAGTCGAGAACTGCTATCAAGAGCTGCGCAAAAACAAAGCTCTTCTGCACACGCTCAAACCGAACATTAACGTGTGAAGATGTTGTTTGAGCTTCAGGGGTAAAAATTTAGAGTACGTGTGTGTACACGCTCAAGCTGCTTTCACTCACACGGGCAAACTTGAAAAGGAATACGAAGAATATTTATACATTCATATATATATATATGTAAAAGATAGCCAATAACTTACTATTACTTATTCAATATGAGTTAAAAAGTAACAAAACTGAGGATAGATTTTTGTGTGACATATTTACCTAATATAATGGAAAGCAGAAGAGCAGACTAAGCAACCTGATTACTCATTTGTTTTCTCATACACCAACTACAATGTCATATCAATATAAAATTTTCAGAGTGAGGTAAAAAAAAAACAAAAAACATTTTAATACCACAGTATTGATCTCAGTCATATTGCCTCATCTGCTGTGCAGCAGTGTTCAATTGTAGGTGTTAGAAGTAATATTTGCACTCCACTGCACCCCTGGCTCGCCATGCCCCACAGTCACATGGTATTGGCAAAGCCAAAGAATGCATATGATACCAGTGCTTACAGTGGCTACCAGGCATAAACACACGAGCAACGGTGATGAGCAGGAGCGTGCGCTCAGACTGGCAAGACACATATAAGAAATGCTGCAACACTACAAACATACTGTGCAGGCTGAAAAATCAGAGCTCATCCACTCTCAAAGACCGGACTTTATGCAAAGCTCGTCTTGTGTGTGTTTACTCTCTCCCCCACCTCAAGTCATGCTGTGGTCTACCAGCCAGCCGGGGCTAGGTAATCCCCGTAGGTAAACAGAGGCAGAACGGTGGCCTGCTCACTCATACCCGCCTCTCCACATCACACCACAGCACCCACACACACTGCAGCCAGGCTGAACCTCCGGACTGGAACATTGCTACACCCACACAGTTAAAAAGAGATAATTCCCGGGTGTAGCATTGCCCGGCCTCTTCTATTAACGTCTGTGAAGATGCTGAGTGGATAGAGAGAATCTGAGTCCATTTTGTTGGTGAATCCAACCAAATTCACCTACGATGATTGTGCAGCTACTTTACCAGCTTAGAAACAAAACAAAACCCCTAAATCCCAAAGCTTACTTTGCAAGCTTCATGTAAACACAAAGGAGCTACTCATCTCTTTCAAACTAGTCATGTATGTACGTTCTATTATCTTTCAGTTTTTTCATTTTACGTCACAGTGGTCTCTGTCTTAACCACATGACAAGTTTTGTTTTTAATGACGAGAAATAACAGCGGTAGAAAGCCAAAGCTTGATTTCTAAAGCAATGAAAAGCAGCTTTCATGTTTCCACAAACGCTGCAAGTAGCTGAGCTTGTATACAGCTGCCCATCGAGTTTGTGACACAAAGAGCAATAAACACCAGCAATTTTGCAGCGTTTTCATATTGTAGTTCTATTTCCTGTTAGGAGTAGGTCCACCACACATGCTAAACCGTGAAACAGCTCATGTAAATTTGGGTTGTTTTTAGGGGGGGGTCATGTTACTGTAACATAAGCACACTGAACATTTACTTTTTCAGCAACAGCTTACTGCGGGGTTTTCTAGTAGCCAAATTATTTGTGTGCATTTAAACAAACCTCAGCTGCTGTTTAAGCTAAATTCTTCACCGAACGTCTCGTGACATGTGGTGAAATGCTCAAAATGAGTAGATGTCCCCAAAGAAAAAGAAAAGAAAAAAAGAAAACACAGCCTGGGTTCTTTTTTAAAAAAGCCATTTGTATTAAAAGTCTTTTTTTTTTTTTCAAAACAGCCAACTGTTAAATGGCTGGTCTGAAATTAAACTTACAATCAGGTTAGATTTGTCAATGGTACATTATCACATTTCCTGTTAAAAATAACAAAAGGAACGGAACAAAACAGAACTCCTTTGAATTGATTGGCCTGGAAATTAAGTGTCGAGTGTTGTCATCATGTCTAAGGGGTTCCAGTACCTGTGCATTTCAAGACATGGGTTCATCCAGACCAAGCAGACATTGCAAAAATGAACACCTTAGACTTCAAAAAGGCCAAAGTAAAACAAACAGAAAACTGCCATTCCATTCAAGAGAAGCCTGCTGTAGTTTTTCCATTGTCAGCTTCCATCCTTACGACACTATCCAGTAGAAGAGTTCACTAGTTTGTGGATTGTGATGTTGAAGGGTTGTTTTGGTTGTGGGTTGGCACTAAATCTGAACAGCTGATTTGTTTCGGAAAGGCACTTGACACAAGGGCGATCGGGTCAGTGTCCTTGTGTCACTTCAGTTAGGGTCCTCTCACACACTTAAAGAGAAAGTGAAGTAAAAACAAACAAAAAAAAAAAAAACAAGAAGTGGCACTCGTCACATTTTCTCCACCACCAGAGACGTGGCGTCAATTTCTTCTGACTTTGGAAAAGAAAGCAGGATTTGGAGTGTTGTGGAGCGTTGCTCCAAATTAGATCAGGCGGCCCAACTCTTTATCTGTCCCAGACTGTGCAGTTACTTAACAAAATATATACTCTATCTCCCTGTGTTTTTCTCATACAGAAATATCCATTTATGAGTTTTCTTTAAGTGTTTCTTTCCATCTTTTCCATTGGGATGTAGCTCCAGTTGGAAGTACAGTTGGAACCGGTGAGGAGGGGGGGGATGAGGCTGAAACTCTGGATCTGACACTGTGTTGACATCAATGGCGGACACCGATCGTGCAGTACAGATACTCCAACCCAGCAGAATTCCTGAAGAGTGGACCCCTCCCTGTCTCAGTTGCTCCCCCTCCTCCTCGTCCCCCTGCAGCATTCCTCCCTTCATTTTCCTCCAAGGCCAGGGCGAGTCACGAAGAAGAGCTCAACAGTACAGACTTGCTGCAACACACTGCCACAAACAAGAAAGGTGGAGAAAAAGAAAGTGTCATGAATGAACTAGAACAACTTCTAGGGAAAACAGATTTCTTCCAAAGCTAAATCTAATCTCGAACTTGCTGACTCTTGAAATGTAGGCCACACAAAAACACTGGAATCTCCCTGTAAACCCTATTGTGGAATATGGCATTTGGCAGTTCTTTTAATAGCTCCGAACTGTAGCTGCACCGATTGAGCCACAAAGTTTGTAAACCTAATTAAGTGTGCCACTGGCATGCCACATCCAGTTCTGCAAATGAATCAGAGACTTCCCCTATCTGCAAAACAATGGACTGCAAGTGTCCCACTGTACGTTACCGGTAAAAAGTACTGCTGAGTTTTTATAGCCAAGTACTGACAAAAAACAAACTTTAGGCTACGCATTAAAATGAAGACACGTTTAGCTTACATCCGGTGCTTTGCTGCTCGCTAAACAGTACTTAATGCGGGCAAGTTGGTAATAAGTACGCTGTTTATTTATAGTTCTTGTCACTGTAGTGAACAATCAACCGTGTCAGGTTTACACTTTCGGTGTATGGTGTTCAAACTTACCATTGCAAACTTAAAACCGAGCAAAGAAAACTTTGTGATTGTCCATTTTCCTTAAAGAATAACACAAGACGAGCAGCACTGGTCGTCGCCATTTGGTGTTGAGGCATAGTTCATCTGTCGGACTATTTCTGCAAACAGTTCGTCCACAGAGCTTTTATTTTTGGCTGAAGTTTCCATGAACGGGCAGTTCCATTCGTCCGCCAGAGCCTTCCCTTCACCGGACGAAACCTCCCTTTCCCCCTCCAGGTCCACTTTGTTTCCAACCAGAATCATCGGCACTCTTTCGTACCGTTTCACCCGAATGATCTGATCCCTCATCGGTTTGATGTCCTGGAAGCTCTGCTGGTTCACCAGGCTGTAGACCAGAATAAAACCCTGGCCGTTTTTGATGTACAGGTCTCGCATGGAGGCGAACTGCTCGGTCCCAGCCGTGTCCAGGATCTCCAAGACGGACGGAGAGGAGTCCACCTCGATCTCCTTTCTGTAAAAATCCTCTATCGTGGGGTCGTATTTTTCTATGAAAGATCCCGTCACGAACTGGACGGTTAGTGCCGATTTACCGACGCCCCCGGACCCGAGAACCACTACTTTGTACTCTCTCATGGTGCCTGAAACAGCCGCCGACGCTGCTGCTGGTTCCTCTCCGCTGTGAGCCCGCTAGCCGCCCTGCTGGGTTTCAAACCGCTCACCGTTGCACCTCCGCCAGCACTTTTGTACGGGCTCCGGTCGCTGAAAACGGGGCGTGGCTGTCAACTATCGCCGTTCAGGAGGTGAATACAGTTGTTTTGCGCCCACGCTCACCATTTGTATTGTGGCATGCTGAGGTCCCGAATACAGCCCTACCGGTTCTTGAGCAAGCTTCCCCCGTTTTCGTTCAAGTAGCCACCGTGCGTCCGTAGCTTTCTTTTTCACAATCAAGTCGAATGTAGCGGAAAACAACTGCTTCCTGTTTGAACCTTCAAAATAAAAGTGCTATATCGATCCATGCAGTAAATTTCACCGTATTATGTTTTTATCACTCATCGAATACATTATCTTTTTTATTTAAATCATATTCAATTTAAATCTAGATTTTTTTTATTGCTAATTAATCGTTTTAAGGAATTTATCATAGACTCCCAATCATAATGCTTTGATTTCCGGTGTGAGCATACTAACTTCTGGATACCTGACAAAGAGCCTGCCCTGCCTGCCCACACTCGTCACGCAGTCTGCGTCTTACGTCACTCAGTAAATACTCTGGCCAGTGTTTAGTTAAAGGTGCAGTACGGCTGTTATCGCATAGTCAGCGTGGTTGATAGCCTCAGTACTCATACAGACTTGCCACACCTTAGTTTCGACATCACTGATCTTTGGGCTTACTACCGCTTGACTCATTCTAAATAACTTACGGGAAAAGCCAGCCTTTTGTGATTTCTACACACAGCTTGTTGCGTAGCCATTAGCAATGATGTTTTTCCCCCTTCCTCTCATCACAAACATTTCACGAGTTTCAATATTTCCAACTAGGATTTAACAAGTCAAGCTGAATTACAATATAAGATGTTAATTATGATAATGATTAGGAAATATGTGGCCGACGTGCTGGTTGTGCTTAACGAGGGAAGGGCATAGAGAACAATGAAATGCCTCATGTGAGACGTGAACCCCCCACCCCCCTATATGTGACACATTGGAGGGCTTTCGTCTCCAGTGTGTTTATTTTTTATTTGTTTGTAAAGAAACCTCGAATCAGATAAATCTTAATTTCCTTGTTCAGCAACTTGGTTCTTTGGGCCACTTTTGTGAGTCAGCCAAAACATTACACATGCAAACCCACCAGGAAGGAAAGTTGTTTTTCTGTCATGCACAACTAATGGCTTGTGTTGCAAACTTTAATCCCAGTGAAAAGCCATGTGATAAGCTTTTAATAAAGTAGTTATTTAAGTCATCCCATGTCTTTGTACGTGCATGTGAGTGTGTTCACAGTCATCATTATGTCTGCTTGTAAGCTTGTAAAGTGTCCGCTGATTTCAATCAGCGCCTGGAAGCAGTGACGATTAAACCACAGCTGTGACATAATCACCTCCAAGGATGCCTTGGAAAATTCTTCTGAATCAATAGAAGTTTAATCTTTCCACAACTCACCATCAGTGATACACCACACACTCATGAAGTTTGATTATAATGCAATAATGAACTAAACCCATGAGTCAGTCTTAAGCCAAAAGAATACACTATATTTTAAAACATTTACACACAGATGGAAACAGACTTTTCCTTAGAAAGTCTGAGGATTTTCCCATAGGTTTAGTTTGAGGCGACGGTATGGGAAATGTGTGGATTTCACCATCGTGTGGGCTTCCCAAAGGCCCTGCAGGCAGCCCCTACCCAAATCCCATTAAGAAACAACAAGCCAAAGCCTATATGAAGACAAATAGCACTCAAGCCTCGGGGGAGTGAAGGGTAATGTGACTTAAAGCCTTGTGATGTGGATTGTCACATCTGTGAGAGTGGTCACTGTGAATGTAAGGAGCAGACCGTCCTGTTGGAGTTTATTTTCACACACTGCTGATAATTAGATAGACATGGCCACATTAACACTAAACCCCAAAGTGAATTGTTAACAAGAAGCTATCAAAGAGCTGAATAATTGTGATCTTTGGCCTTTGTCTGGCTCCGTGAACAAAGAACAAGAGTTGCTGGGGGGAAATTTGAAAAACATGGAACATGGAAATGTTCTAATCTTTTAAGTCGTGTTCATTTCACCAATACAGCTCAAGGGAGAATATAAAGAGTAGTACAGAGTAATATTTTGATGTCCAGAGTTCCTATTTCTTTTAACGCTGTTTTTTAAATACACCAACACTTGAGGGAAGTAGTTGGCTTGTCAGCAGTGGAATGCTGCCTCACAAATATTCAGCATCGTCTGACTGGTATTCGGTGCTGGGCAGGTGAGTTTCTAAAGAGTTAAAAAAAAAAAAACATGTTTATCTAGAGGCTGATCAGAAGTGACACCGAAATACAGGTTACAAACCAGAAAATCAAAATCTGATAGTTAAAAACAGACACACATATTACTGAAGTAATATTTATTACGATACAGCAGACTTACGTAAAGTGGACGTTTAAAGAAAAAAAAGTTCTTGACTTCGAATCTAAAGAATAATGTCACACTGAAAGTAACAGGTTGCTGACGCCGCCTTTTCGAGATTGTGTTACTTTAAAAACATGACGTCAAAGCAGGCTGAAGGGTAACTGAAACTTCTATTCCAATAGTGTGAAAACATGTTGGAAAATCCCTGATAGTCAAAATAATTATGGGACAGAAGTGTTCTAACAGCGTGACGTAAATGTGGTTTCATTCATTTACATAACTGTGGAGTTGTTTTAAGAGTAACATTAAATATTATTTGGTCAGTATTTAGGTAACTACTGAGCCCTGAAGTGTGGCTCTGGGCCATAGTTCATGCATGACTGTCAGAAGAGATCACTGGTGAGTTAAGGATATGGATGATAGCCAGATCATGATCATTTAAGTATCTGCACTGTAACACTTGTAGGTGTTTCTTGTGTGGGCTGATTATATTTTTTAAACACAATGTATTCTTATTAAGTGCTTTATGGCTGCCAGTTTGTCTTAGATTATGTAAAAATATTCCATTTTGTGAAGTAAATGACAAAATGACATCTGAGAGGAGTGTTGAAAGCGATTTGTAAAAGCTTGATTCACTAAAAACTAGAGGCACAGAATTCAATTTGCTTGTTATGTCATGTCTTCAGCTCTATATAGGTTTGCTATGCAAGCAGCTTATTCCAGTACCTATGTTTTAATTTAGCTTAGCAGTCTCCAGCAGATGTTCCAGGTGTGTCATATGAAAGAGCAACATAACCCAGTTGCCCACACCGAATTTCCATTGAGAAAACCCTCTAGTAGCTGTAGTAATTATTTAGCACTTATTATACATTGCATTGATTATACTTTTAATCCAGAGATCTTACATTTTACTGTAATTTTTAACACGGGACCCAGGATCATATTGCCCATTACCTTGTGGTTTGCAATACTCCAAACTGATATAGTATTGATCTGTTACCAAGATCAATACTTGGTAACAGTATTGATTTTGGTAATACTTTAAAGGTACCTTATGTAGGTACCTTTAAAAGTACCTACATAAGGTACTTTTAAAGGTACCTTATGTAGGGGAAGAGCAGTATCATTTATGAGATCATCATCAATTTGCCAATGTATATATATATATATATATATATATATATATATATATATATATATATATATAAAAAAACAACACCCAGCTCGCCCCTGCGGGCGGTTTATCCTTCAAGCTCGGGTCCTCTACCAGAGGCCTGGGAGCTTGAGGGTCCTGCGCAGTATCTTAGCTGTTCCCAGGACTGCACTCTTCTGGACAGAGATCTCTGATGTTATTCCCGGGATCTGCTGGAGCCACTCGCCTAGCTTGGGAGTCACCGCACCTAGTGCTCCAATTACCACTGGGACCACCGTTACCTTCACCCTCCACATCCTCTCGAGCTCTTCTCTGAGCCCTTGGTATTTCTCCAGCTTCTTGTGTTCCTTATATATATATATATATATATATATATATATATATATATATATAGATAGATAGATAGATAGATAGATAGATAGATAGATAGATATATAACACAATTCAGCAGGCAATATACTTAACTGAGATGACGGAAACAGGGTATTGCTCCTATTGCGCTAGTATCAATCTGATATCATTACTAGCATTGATATACTACTATATATTATCGATATTTGGATCAATCCACCCACCTCTTCTAGTTAAACCTTTATAATATCCATAATATCTGGAGGACTGTTCTCTCAGCTGAACATCTACAACAATACAATAAGATGTACAGTGACGGGTCTTTAATCTTCACTCCTGCTCCTGTGAGAGTTACAGTAGACTAATTAATATGTCTGCAATCATCAAGCTAATTAATGACAGTGAAGTCTCCTCTAACATTTTCACCCAACAGAGACATTTGACACAACAAGTTTTAGGCTCTAATTTCAAAAGATGGAAAGTGTTACAGCAAAATGTTATTACTTGGTTCTGATGTGGTGTCTATAGCCTCATGACCTTAGTTTAATTGCTTTATTTTTATAATTTACTGTTATTCTCTGTGGCAATGAGTGTGTTTTAATTTAAAAATCCAAATGGTGAAAGATGGCCATTCACTAACGTCACAGCACTGTGTAATGATTTTCAAACACATTATGTAAATAGACTTCAAAGTTAGTCATGTAGCCACAATTGTGACATAAAAACCATCATCCATTGTATTTATATCTTCTTATTATCCACAAAAGAAAAAAAATTGGCAGCAACTGGTAAGGACTACACAGACACTGATTAGAGATTAAATTTATCATACCTCTGCTGCCACTAGTTTTTGCATCTGCTAGTATGCAGGGCTCTCAAGTGAAGTCTAAGACATAATAACATCACCAGTGTTGTGGCTCTTACTCAAAAAAAAGAAAAAGAAAAAAAAAGCAGAACATAAATGTAGGTTTTCATCCGGCCACAATTCACAGGTTAGCGTAATGTGTGAAGTGCAGGAAGAAAGTGATAACGTTTCTTGTCACTTGTTGGCTATATTAGTCGAATTAATGGGATTTAAAATCCAATGAGACTCGCAAACAACATTTGCCAGACAAGTTAATCTCATTCAACACCAAATGAAGGTGTCTGACGTCAAGGGTTGATTACTACAGTTCAGTAGTAACTAAACTAAAAAGCATATATCAGCGAGTCATAGCAGTGTCCGTATTACTGATGTTAGTATAACAGTGATAAGAAGGCACCAACCATACCTTCTGTCATCATGACCACAGTCATCATGATTAACATCACGTCACAGGATACAGGTGGTATGTAACATGTGTGGCAAAAGACTATTTCCCGCTGTCACATCATATGGTGTTCCAAGAAGTTCTTCATCATTTTCTAAATGCAAAATGTAACAACAGCAAGAATCTTATGTTACCGATGCAACAGCCGTAGTTCTTGACTGCTCTAATGTAGTTCAGAACATTAATTATGGCATTTACGTATGGCAGAGGGGCACATACAGACTCTCATCTAATAAACATGACAATACTCTTGGGTGTAGTAGTTCTTATAAAAAAGGACAATTGCCAGTGAAATGACAAATATGACCTCAACCATGAGCGTAAATTGTGTGAAGACGCATTAGGAGATCATTGTATGTAAATTTTTGATTGAATTCTGGCCAACGCTGTCAGAAGAAGAGTAATGGTTCCTGTGACTTCTGGACAGATGGCTTGATGCCTCGCCATCACATGAGCTCACCTGTTATGGCTGGATGAGCTAATAATTTAGTACATATCTTTATATCTTTACATTTTTGAGTAAAATGTACCAACATTGCTTATCTCTGCTTTTGTCTTTTGTTGATCATCACCTTTGGCTGCTTTACTGGGATGAGTGTACACAAGCTTAGTGTTAGCGTCATGTATAAATGATGCTCTTGCAGGTGGGTGTAGAGCTTTGATGTTGTGGTGGATTGCTGTTCCGGGACAAAAAGCAGTTTCCTCTTTTACATCACATTCCTGTAAAGAGGCAGGAACACTCCTAACATGAATTGTTCCTAAAAGACTGTTAATGGCTCTACCACTTTTGTCCTATTCCTGAAATGAGGTCAGTGCAATTGTTGAACAAAAATGCATAAAAGGCAAATGGGATCAGTTTTTTTCCTATTCTCCCCGCATGACTTAATTGAAGAACGTATGCAGTTCAAGTAGTGACTTAATGGTTTGATTAGTAAGTGCAATATGATCACTGAATGTCATACGACAATGCATTATAGTACTGCCTTACACACATGAGAGATGTGATTATAGTAATGGGTTACTTTAGAGCATGTTGAAGCCAATGCTGGTTACCACAATACATCTTTTTATGTGTAGGTTGCTAATTTATGACATCATGGCCCCAGCCCTTACCCCAACACCAACAATCTTTTTTCATGATTTTGCAGCAACAAAACAGCTAAAAATGTTTGTGCCTGGACACAAACCTTGAACCATGCCTGAGTAAATGAATAATTCCACAAAGTTAAAAAATAAAAGTCAGATTTATTCATTCATTCAGTATGACTTGAAGCAACTGAGCCTATAAACTCATACTGAAACATTTTTACAGAGAACATAGAGTAGTGGAGCCAATGGCTGTTTTTTACAAACAAAGCTTTTCTGCAACCACAGAAGTCACCTCCTGCTGGTAATTGCAGAGAATAGCAGTATAAAGCACTTGGGCTTGGTTTAGGTTCTTAGGCTAAATTTCCACACCCAGAGGCTATGTACATCTTTACATTCAGTCTGGAGGTGGATGTGTGCTTATCCTCCACATCCTCCTCCAGTTTCTGACCTGAAAACCGAACTACAAAGGCAACGGCTCTACATACATCCACCACGTGATTCCAAGCAGAAAAAAAATAAGTATTTCTGACAGCTGCAGAAATTATGGGTTCGCATTTATGTTTATTTTGCAACAGCCTTGTTTATCTGCATCTACTGAAGATGACATTTACATCATATGCACACCAGTGCATGACTTGCAGATGCAGAAAGTATGACACTGATGCAAGATAGGCCGCTTACTGCACAAAGTCACAAACTCTAATAGATTCCTATTTCAGTTTTAACTGAAACTAACACTGAAACTCAGTAATTCAGGTTTCAGCTGATGCACTATGGGGGTTATAAAGCTCTACTTTTCAAAAGTTGATCAACATCTGAGTTGTTCAATTGTGATTGCAGGTCCAGATCAATCTGTCTCCTGCTTCATAAAACAGAAGAGTTAAAGTGTGTTCTTGATCTAATAGTTTGACAAACAAACAAACAAAAAAAAAACCTCGGCTTTTCTCTAAATACATCAAACATGTACTTAGCAAAGTTTAGCAGCTTGACACTGACTTTTCCCAAAGTTTATAAACAGGTGTTCACACTGATTGCATGTTCCTACAGAATACTGGGTCAAGGCTTTTGGAGACAGCTTTTGCATTTTTTTGACAACATGTCTTTTCATCTCATCAATATCACTGATTGATGCTAGAAGTGCTGTGGTCAGTGTAGAAGCTGTATTTTACAGTATTTTAACAGTATTTTTTGAAGTTGTCTTGGTTTTTGATTTATTTTTGTTGAAATTATAAATGTCTGTTCTGCACTTTCCATCAACAGTTTTGTTTTAATATAAATCTGGGAAAACAGCGTAAACTACACTTGAAGCTACTCAGTTGAAACAAGACTGGGCTGTAATTCTTAACCCTTACAATTTTGCAAATTTGTTCCATATCTATTCAGATGGATTTTAGACCCACAAATGTGGGAAAATGATAGTTTTAGAGAATCTTGAAACCGTAAAAGTGTGTGCAAAGTTCAAAGGGGACCTTGACACTGTCACAATAATTGTCTGTGTTCCCAACACTTTTTCCAGGTTCCCAGGCACTTTGACGGATCAGTGTAACAGTGTAAGAGTTGTATGTGGTGCACAGAGGTCAGAGGAAGCCGTGGTACAGACACATGATGTGTAATAGAGCAGCATGGTGCTTAGCACTGTCATCTAACAGACACAAGGTTTCTGCTTCAAATCTGGGTGCTCCAGCTTCCTCATTCAGTACAAAGACATTCCTGTTGGGTTCATTTTTTACCCTTAACCAGCGAGAGAGATAAAATAATTGAAGTGTACAGAATAAAATGTTGTATGAATGTGTATAGGACTTGTGTGTAGGACTTGTAATTAAACACACGTTGAGTAGTCAGTAAGACTTGAAAAACACTATATAAATGTGAATATGTTTGTATCCACAGTGTAAGAAAATAATCAAAAATGAACAACAATCACTCTCACAAGGTTTCCTATCACCACTTTGAATGCAGTATTTTGCAAATAAATAAATAAATCTTGTGTTATAAGTTTTAATTAAAGGTGAATTAATATTGGTAATCAAAGATGATTTTAGATTGTAGTTTACATAATAAATACCAGCAATTCCAGAAAGTTGTTTCCATTTTAATTTTCATTTAAATTATTACATTATTAACTCAATAAAAATTATTTAAATGAAAACATTTAAATGATCATGGTTGTTATGTTTTTGTTACTTAACTAATATGCACTTATTGTGGGTGTATTATGGTATTATTATGGGTCAAAACTGACCTGCACCACACTGTGAAGACATTAAAAGTGAGTAGTATGTAAAGGTTAAATGAAAACCAAAAATACTTTTCCTTAAAGAGTCGTTAGCTCAAAAGCTATGAATAGATGGACCAGAGGATCAGGTCTGTCTTACTTTTCTGCATTGGCATGCATTATCCAGTGGAGGGCAGCAGACCTACATCCATCCATGCTGATGTGGTGACATTTTGTACATTGAATTAAAGGCGGACAAGAAGGAAACCCTCAGGTGAGTTATTTGTGAAATTTTAAGTTATTTTACACAAAAAGGAAAAAAAATGCCCAGGAAAATGTGTGGGAGTTGACATGTTACTGTTATATGATTTGTTGTGATCTGCTATATGATTTTGCTTTTTTTTTTTAAAAAAAAAAATGCAAAGATTCTGAAACAGAGGCATATAAAATTCACAAATATACCACAAAAGAAGATTTTCATTTAATATTACTGGATACAAATTCAGTATTGTCCAGAGGAAATGGAGACAAACGGCTGTTGTGTTCTGTGAATTGCCACTATTGTCACCAGCAATGCCAGAATAGTCTGGAGAAACTGATGGGGCCATTCAATCTGTGACATACAACTTTATAGCTGATCAAAAAAATTAATCAGAAGAGCGCATGAGGATATGTAATCCAGGACAAGGCAGAGGACAAAAAACAGAGAGGACTGGTAAGCAGAAAGAAGCAGGCTGAGAAAGAAAGGGGAGACACAGGGTCTTTCATGCAGACCACAAAGCCGGCCTTTCATGTGTGGAATTTGGCCATCATTAATAATACATACATACTCTATACAGTTCAGTACAGCTGAGTGCTGGGGGTTAAAGTTTAGGGATGAGAGTCACAGAAGCCATCATCATCACAGTGAAGAGTCTGACATTCCCACTTCCTCAGTGAAGCTGATGGGGGAAGTTCGTTAATAATGAGAAATGCTGTAAGCGAGTGTGTTTGCTTCATGGTTTGGAGTTTGAAGGTTGCCTCGAGAGACTGCGGCAGCATTGCAAGTATTCTTGTCATAAACAGATGTCATTCGGGAGAATGTCTAAGGTTCAGTGTTGTGGTCAAAAGGAAGCTACTGAATCGCAACAGCGATGCCATTACTGCTGCTGCAAACACAAAGGGAGTAATTCATCTGTTAAAATAAGAGGCACTGTTCCTCTAACCTACTCCAAGCACACAGACACACACACACACACACACACACACACAGTGGAAACGGCTTCGAATAAGCACAAATAAAGTACTTCATATATCTTTGCCTTCCGCCAATGCAGGATGTGCTTGAACAACATTCAAGTTCACACTATGAGAAAATATTTGTGTGTCAAAGGATGCCTGCACTTCAGGATCTTTGTTTTTTTTTTTTAACAATTTCATCTCTAATAGCCAAATGCTATTTTGGAGCATGGCACAATTTTTTGGGGGAATTACATCTTGGAGCAGTATGTTTGCTTTCTTGAGAATCAAGGAAAAGAAACATGATGATGAAACATACAGTATTTATAAAAACATCACAGCAAAGTGAGCATGGGACATGTTTAACTGTATTTATCTAGAGATGGACTGAACAATAATGAAAAACCAATGTGGTGTCTAAGCAAAGCAGCTGGTTAAACTTTGGAAATTTAGTTAACCAAGTGATTTCTCACAGATGTTAATCTGGAAATGTTGTTGGACCTTTAATCTGTGGTTCACATTTAGGGTCTGTGGTTCAAGGTGGTTTAAAGAAAAGAAAAAAAACATCTGTTATGATGATAAATGAGAATGCTCGTTTGTTTTCTAATGGTAGCTCTATTTCCACACAGATGGTAACTGATTTCAGAGAAGTGAAAGCAGAGCCAGCAGCAGCTTGTCTAGTACGTTATTCTCCCATCAGTCTCCTGTCAAAGACCAGAGGTTTATCCACAGTCTGCATTAGCAAACAACCTGCTGCAAGCTGCCGGCCTCTCAGCTTGACAAGCTCTAGCCAACAAGGGCATAGACCTACCCCATACAGATTTTAGCATCTCTGTTTGTCAAGCTGCATTAATTCAGGTTCCAGAGGCAAGAGCCAACTGCAGCCACAGGATGGGAAATATATAACGGATGGATGCAAACAGATACGAGACTTTATGACAGAACGCTGTCTGAAATGAAAAAAGAGAGACGATTTTACTTTGATATGTTACAATGGATATTCATTTTTAGATTTCACTTCACAAGCCCTGCCTGTCTTCCTTGCCCTCAAGGAACACCGCTGCTTTGGATGGACTGTTTCTTGGCCTGACATTATGACTCCATGCAGTCTTTTCTAATCTTTACTCAAGCCAGAGTTTAAACTTTTCCACTAGACAGACTGTGTGAAATGAATATATTAGAACTGTAATCTAAATGAAAGACTAAAATCAGTGGTCCCCAGCAATGACTTGATTATCTTACCCCACTCATTTATTTTATAAACCATTTATTTTATAAGCCATCAACCCACCAGGGACTGCTGATAAAGAAAATATCCCATGTGTCATGGTCGGACGGTCCTTCCCGGGGTGACCTGCCTGTGTGTATGTGTGTCTTTCTCTCTCTCTCCTTCTCCTCTACCCAGTGGCTGACACACCTGCACCTAATTTGCCACCCACCTGTCACTGATCATCCTTCGTTGTGGGCTGAGGTATTTAACTGTGTGTCCAGATGGCAGTCGACGCTGGATTGTACTTGAAGCTCGGTAGTCAAAAGTGGTTTTTGACTTGTAGCTTAGCTTTAGCCGGCTAGCCTCCTCATCTGGTGTTTTTGCTCGTTTTTAGGAGGAAAAGATACAGAGCTGGAGGTTGGAGAGAAGGAGACCGCGGGGTTAAGCTATTGGAGGAGAACACACACTTGGATGCAGTGTTGGGAAGGTTACTTTCAAAATGTATTCCATTACAGAATACAGAATACATGCCCCAAAATGTATTCTGTAACGTATTCCGTTACGTTACTCAATGAGAGTAACGTATTCTGAATACTTTGGATTACTTAATATATTATCATGCTGTTTACAACTACATGAATGTACTATTGCTGTTTATTATTACTGTTACTGAAGGTCCGCGGCTCCGAACCGTAGTAAAGGGACCTCTGGCTAATACGGTGGGTTCTGTGTCGGGCTAGTAGCTGAAAACTAGCTTTACTTTGTTGTCTGGGTCAACTTTGCCAGCGAGAGACAGAGAGAGGCGTTGAAAGGCTGCTCCAACGGAACTTATTGTTTTTGGAGGAAAACACGAACACAGCGTACAGTCGAGTCTTACTTACAACTGGGCTCGTCAGGCACTCTTCTTGGCTGCAGTGGTTATTATTATATTTACATGCTTCCAGCTCCCGCTTTTGCTTGATGACAGCTCGTACTTTTCCTTTTTCTCCTCGCTCACAGACACATAACGTGTATGGCAGTCCATTCTCCCTGCAGCACGGACTACACTGCCCATGATGCTACATTCTTTAGAGCTATACCTGTAGCATTCTGCCTATTAGCTTGGCACAACAACAACAGGCGCTCTCTTACCCAGGAAACACGCAGAGAGAGAGCGTCACCCTGTAACCATGGCAACCGTAACGCTGCCGCCTGGAACAACAGAACGTAGCTGTCAAACAAAACCCAAACAGTCCTGACCCGCCACAATATGAGACAGGAAAGTACCGCCGTGTAATCCATTTATTTCAACAAAGTAACTGTATTCTAAATACCACCTTTTTAAACGGTAACTGTAACGGAATACAGTTACTCATATTTTGTATTTTAAATACGTAACGGCGGTACATGTATTCCGTTACTCCCCAACACTGCTTGGATGTCACTTTGGAAACTCACCTGCGCACCACTGGGAGTTTGGAGAAGATCACTGTGGGACTTTGCACTTCACTTTGTGTTTTGAAACTGTTTTTGGGCACTGTAAATAAACGCACTGTGTACTTTGCATCCAGAGCTCTGCGACTGAGTCCGTATTTTTCCATTACCCGTGACACCATGAGGCTAAATCTGGCACATTTCCATAATGGATCCAAGTTCTCATGATAATTAATGGGTATTTACCCCTTAACCAATCAACGTAAAGACTTAAGGCTTATGGAGTTAAAACCAGTGCTTTTCATTAGCAATCATAACTGCGTAATCACCAAGGCTAACTGCAAAAATCATGGATATCATGGATTCAGTAGCAACATAGAAGATTAAATTACTTTGTTAAAGGCTTGGACTCGTTCAGCCTTTGAGTAAAACTAAAACCTATTTTAGTCTTTTCAGTGAAAAGATAAGTGACCGTGAGCCATCATTCACAATGCCAGTACACTGAAAGTGAAGGCACTAACTGAAAGTCAGCCTTCACTGATTTTATTATCTTCTTCTGTGTTCTTCCTGCTTTCTCATGTCGAAATTTCCTTCAGTAGAAAGGGCAACAGAAATACAAATATCCACAATAAAACCAGAAAAAAAGGATATATACAATCAGAAAAATAGATATCATGCTGTAATCAATGTTCTAATAAGGCCAGTGTCTCAAAAAGGAATAAACCAATTTTGAAGAGACAATCGCAGCTTTATTCGTTTATTCGTCTGCCTACATGTGGATATGAGGGAAAATGACTATATTTAATATGTATCAGTACGTACATGACCTTAAACCCACTGCCCGCCTGCAAACCTCAGAGTCCAGCAGAAGTGACTCACACAGCAGCCACCCACTGCTATCCTCAGCTAGATCAATATTCATTTGATCAGCTAGTTTGTGTGTCCCGAGACCCGCAGGCTAAAACTACATGCAGGTGCATGGCAATTTTTAGTCAGACAAAGGTTTCTGTTCAAACTAGCCTCTGAATAAATCATATCGATGATCATTCAGTCATTGCTGCAGTACCTTGGCTAAGTTTAGCAGGGAATCCAGGACAAGTAGATCACCTTACACACACACACACATTAGTACAGAGAGAATCACAGACATAGGAAACAAAAGTTTGTACAGGAAACTGTGGTATGGTGCACTTTTGTCTTAACGGT
This sequence comes from Neolamprologus brichardi, assembly GCF_056152115.1. Classification (NCBI taxonomy): domain Eukaryota; kingdom Metazoa; phylum Chordata; class Actinopteri; order Cichliformes; family Cichlidae; genus Neolamprologus; species Neolamprologus brichardi. The sequence continues at coordinate 25,131,440 of NC_142117.1, read as the reverse complement.
CATTTTAAGCAATCGCAGTTTCACTGAAAAATGCTCAACTCCTTTTTTAATGCTTATCACTTCCACTTCATTTTCACTACATCCCCCTTTCACTTCCCTCTGTGAACCAGTGCACTGAGACACTATTTTGTTTTTGAATCTGTTTTTGTGCAGAGAGACATCTACCCCAGACAAGACATTAACAGGACACCTGTAAAGTGTGTGTGAAGTATGTGCATGTCCGTGTACGTGCATGTGTGTGTTAGTTGCCATTCTTCACCTCGCCTAAACCCAGACCATTAATCATTTGCAGACATTCGATGGCCACTACACTCTCATACTGGCACCGCATGAAGCCTACACAGACATCTGTGAACACAAACAAACACACACACTGAACTGCTAGGATTAATAGGGTGAGGCAGCCAAGCAGCACAGGATAATAGAATCTAAACAACAAGGCTGGAGGGAAAGAAAAAAGAGGAGAGAGGAGAAATAGGGGGAGGCATCTGGAGACAGAGTGACTAATCACTGCACGACATGGAGAATGGAAAGGGGAGAATATAGGCAAGTTAGAAAGGTCATGGGTGAAACGGGGAATATGAAAGCAGGTGTTGTATATAAAAACTGTACGTTTTATTGCAATTTTGTGCCTTTCTTCGATTAACGTTTGGCCCTTTAAGATGTGGGCAGGTGCTGATGCTTCAGTTTTAGAGGGCAGAATGTTTCATCAGCTCTTTTCTTGAGAGGAGAATGCACTTGAAGCTGATTGTCTCTTTCAGCTAATGGAGAATGGGTACAGAGTGCAGATGCAGAGAGTGGATGCATCTGTGCATGGGCTAGTTCATATTTGAGTGTGTGTGTGTGTGTGTGTGTGTGTACCTAGAGCTGAAAGAAAGTATGTTATGCTATGTTAGGTGGTGCGAGAAGACCAAAGAAAAGGATTACACACTATTTTCTGGCTGACTTATTTTCTTAATTTCTAGCTAGCTGATGAAGCCTTATCTTCATGTGGGTTTAATGGGGAATGACAGGACCTTCCCTTAGTACATTTTACACTTTAAACACACCTAAACCAATAGTGCTGTAGTAATAAAAGCACAATGCACCCAAGAGTCACCTGCTAAGCATGCAAGGAAAAACACTCCTCCCTTGGGAGACTTCTTATCTGTGGTTGATCAGTAATAGGCCAGGATATGCTACACATGGTGACTGGGTACAAAAGTACTGTCAGTGTGCACGTTTCTGAGAAACAGCTACACATACCATAAGTGCGATACAGTGTTAAATGAATGAGGCGCTAAATTAAAAGAACTCTGAACTCATTAAGTCGGAAGAAACTAAATCAAAAATACAAAGGCAAAGTAAAATACCAATTAGCACAATGTGTCAGGCTCAGAAGGGATCTGCAGTCGCTGCTTTTTCATGAGTGTTTTCAAAGCTGCCGTTGCTAATTAGATTCTAAAGAACTTTGCAATGTTTAAAACTATATTCATTCAAAATTTGACGAATTGTCATTGGACTTGTTTCTAATGTTTTGCTTTGCTGAAGCTGAAACTTTTGAAACACTATTTTCCAGTGTTATTAAAACTGCAACACCCTGCAGCGCTACATGCTGAGATTCTTTTCAGCCTATTGTGATTATATGAAATTATGGCACAGAGGTTTGACCACACAGTTGCAGAAATAATTACAAGCTAAATTTGTAAGAGAATTCCTTTACATGATGTTCCACATGCTGAAATCAATGTGCGTGTCGCATGGTGCCATGCTCATAAATCTCATAGAGGCTTTTGAAATGTTTACACTTTGTTTTTCAGTGCTTTCTTAAGCGCTTTGCTCATTTTCCATTCTTCAGTCAGAGAGCAAATAGTTAAACCATTAGTGCTGAAAATATTTGGAATGTGGAGAGGCAGAACATTTTCACAAATGAATTCCAGAGAAATTTGCAGGATATAGTATTGTCCCACCTACCCTTTTGCATTTGCATCACACGGGAAATGAGAAATAATTTGTTTGGTGTAGGTGTGGAAGCTGCCTGGATTAAGGGTGCTGTTTACTCTGAATTCACCCGACTCTTTCCTTTTTCAATTCCCATCCTGTACAGCAGGAATGGAAGAAATCACATGGACCATAACATGGAGCTCGCAGGCTCCAGGGCTCCAGCACAAGTGGGACAAGAGTTCTGTTCATTGCTCACCGCGGCAAGATGAGGGCCTGCTATTAAATCATTCAGAGTTAGGTGCAAGCACAAACAGAAAAAGTGTGTTAAAGATGTAGTTCCTCGGGCACCTGGAGGGAACATATATTAATTACACATATTAATTATTAATTAAAGCAAAAGACTGGATATAAGGATTTATTAATCCTATTATTCTCATTTCAACACACGCTCCAACTGTATACAGCTTGCAAAAAGAACAGTGTAGTGGTTAACAGATTTTCTTGTCAATTTGTTTGATTCAGGCCAGAGACACAAATCCTCTTTGGGTTTGTGTCAGGAAGGACATCTGTTGTGAAATGAAACATGCGCACAAGCCACTTTCTGTGGTGACCCTTTGTGACAAGGGAGCTGCTGAAAGTAGCCTTTTTAGGTGATGTATGGCTTTATTTATTAATTTATTTTAGGTCAAATACTGTACAGAAAAAAATTAATTAAAGTCATGACCTTAGGATATGAACTCGTGGCAAAAGCCCTGAACATCAATGCCCTGACCCAAGCTTTAGGGTGAAATTTTAAGAGACTCCTAAGTCTTCCGCCAACTTAACAAACAAATAACCATTTGTGGTCATCTTGCAAGAGTCACCATAATATGATGGATGCTCTTAGAAGCCACGTGATGGCCAAGACATGACCCCTCAGCTTCTGAATATTTTCTACTTCTAAATAAAAACAATTCTGAATAAATTCAGGAAGTTCCTAATTTCCATTATTCACCTGCTCTGTACAGTACTGTGAATTGAGTTCACAGGAGTGCACATATGCAAAACACATGAAGCAGATAAACAGGTTGTAAAACCGAAAGCCAGAGTTATTTTTAGGCTAATTTAGACTCAGAGAATTCCACATCAAGCATTTTTGACACTGTCCAAAGAAAGAAAATCCAATAAACAGGTACAACTAACAAAACTGTGGTGACAAATACAAAGGAAGTAAGACACACGGACAACTAAAAAAAGGAAAAGACTGAGTATAATTACAAAGATAACTAAGTGTGGGAAAGACTCGGGTAAAATTAAGGTCAGAGAAAGGAAGGGAGGAAAGGGTTACAAAATAAAACAGGAAGTACAGTGCTGGCATGTACACAAATACAAACACACAGAAGATAAAGAGATAGGGAAACATCAGAAAAGAACCCAAAACAAATTATGGAGCACAGCCAAGTAAAGGGTGTAAATTAGAGCATATCAATGACTTGCCCTAAAATTCAGTTTTTCCATACACAGAAGCTTTTTTCCATTTCTGCTAATACACACACTAGCCCACTGTAAATATGGAAGTGTGAATGTAATCTGCTGGAACATAAACTTTGATTTTGAGAGATTTATCATCCATCCTTCAGCAGGGCAATTAGCAGACTGATAGGCTGCCAGCTAATAAAAGCATTAGACTCTCAGAAGGGTGCATAGCTCAACATCCTTCAGAGGAGTTTCACAACTTACGGACAAGCTGCAGGCAAAGGGAAGCCAGTTTTATATTCTTCCTTTATTACAGCAGGCCGTAGCTATAGCTAAGTTAGCTGTAACTCTTAATTTTATTCCTTTTTTTTTTTTTTTTTTTTTACATGTGAATGTTCAGTGATTCCATTAAAAGTAGCTACTGCTGAAGGCTTTGCTATCTTTTTCACGTTATAAAAAGCTCTTGGCTTTCTATAATTCATAGTAATTTCAGGGTGTATTTAGGAAAACACATCTTATCTTTCAAGAAAAGGGCACCAGACATTAAACAACAGACAAATGATGTGAATGGAAGACCAGAGCAGCAGAACATGCACGAGCCTCTTCGATTATTAATCTAATATGTTATTAAGCAAGCCTTTGTTTCTTCTGTTTGTAGCCCTCCCCTGCCTCATCCTTTAGTAATGTCCTGTATGTATACTGTAATATGGAGTTAATAAAGTGCCTTCATGTACCCTTTTCTATCTTGTGTTTCTTGCCTGTTTTTCTCCTTATGTTTTTATGTCTCCACAACACATTTGGTATCTCCTCAGTTCTCACCTTCTTGTTCTAACACCTTACACCTTATCTTATCTCGTCCCTATATTCCCAAGCAGTAGAAGCCCTTTAATTTAACCTCAGTTCATTTTGCAAGGATACTTCCTATCTCATAACTCTTATCAGACAGTCCGGCCTTTCTCTGCACTGTCTGACAGCGCTATCATCACCCAGCGCTACTAGGCCCTCGGCAAAACTGCATCTTTTGATATCGGTTAAAAGGGAGTTGATTTTCCTTCTTAGGGTTTCTCTAATTTGGGGATAAACTGCTTGATGGGCTAATTTTTACCCCACTGTACAGAATCAAAGGCGCAGGTTTGTGGATGTTAGCCAGTGAGACAATCGTTCAAGCTGATTGATGACGATGCCAAGAAGCGGCAGAAAATCAACAAGAAGCGAGACAAGAGTGGCTGCAGAGATATTGATCATATCCCTTATGACAGCAAAAATATGACAGCCCTTCCTCTGCCTCACACCCCCCCTCACACACTTGCTGCTCCAGCCTGATCTAATCCTTCCACATCTTATATGCAATAACACACTTCTATGAATGGTACTGGCTGCAGTCCAAGCCATACGCATTTGTGGTAAGTGTTTAGAAAAACACTGAGCTACCACAGAGTATAAAATTCTGAAAGTCCCCATTCATTGCTGTGCATATTCCATACGCTTATTCCAATATGCTCACTTCAGCTGCATTTCTCCACCTATTCCAGGAGGAGAAAGGCTGAGATCTGACAGGGAGAGAGAAAGAGAGAAGGACAGCACCCAGCAGCAGGAAACACAACACTATGTCACGTAACAATCATATTATGCGATAATTACTGGTGCATATCTAAGCGGCAGTTTAATCTTTCAGCCGTGTATGGAGGAGCAAATTTTTCCAATATTTTATGCACTGTTGGCTGGTTTAATTTGCTGGATAATTTTACATACTCCATATCAGTCTGTAATTTTAGCATCCAAAAGATAGCTGTGGACTTTTGGTACTTAATGTAGTTGGTTTATTTCACTGTTTACAAATGCTTATAATATGTGGACTGTAACACAGCTTATTTCTCTAGCTGACTTTCCCTGGTAAAAAAAAAATAAAAAAAAAAATCCATGGACCCATGATGCAAATCTCCTGTTCTGCCGCATCCCAAACGCGCTCTATCGGACCAAGAATTTTCAGATGATTTGAGCTTCGTGACATAGTGTGTTATCATTCTGGAAGCAGCCATTAGAAGATGGGTACATTGTGATGAGAAAGGAATAGTCATAGTCAGCCACAACACTCAAGAAAGCTTTGGGGTGAGGTGAATGATGATAAACTCGTACTGAGGGGTCCAAAGAGAGCTAACAAAATATCCCTCACACTATTACACCAACTCCAGCAGCTGAACCACTGATACAAGGCTGGATGGATCCATGCTTTCATATTGTTTGTGCCACATTGTGACTTTACCATTTAACAAAGGCAATGTTTTTCCCAACCTTCTGTTGACTAATTTTAGTGATCTTGTGTAAATTGTAGCTTCAGTTTCATGGTGTTTCGAGGGACTCTTCTTCATTGTAACAAGTGCTTACTTGCCTTCCTTATCAGCACAAAACAGTCAGGCCATTGTCTTCTGACCTCTGACATCAACAAGGCCTTTTCACCCAGAGAACTGGATATTTTCGGATCATTCTGTGGAAATCCTGGCACTATTACTCTGCCTGACATAAAAGTAAACACTTATACTTGTAATACTTCTTTTTTTAACAGTAGCAAAGCAAGTTCAGGTTGATATCTGACCTCCAAAGTGTCATCTTAGTTAGGATATCTTAAATACACACACGCATTGGCAAAAGGCATGCTGGTTTGCATTTGGGCATGCAACAACAGCTTCAGTCCTTTCACGGGTATGCCAACTGCCAATGAGGTGTGAACTTTCCCTACCTGTCCGGCAGTGTTTGGTCTGGTGTTAGAGTGAGGGTTCTTCTTTCTCAAGCACGCTGCTGGCTCATATGGGTGTGGTTAATGGGAAATTTTTCATGAATTGTTTTCTTTTCTTTTCTTTTTTTTTTTGTTTGAAGTCTAGGATAATATCCAAAATGTGTCAAAGCAGTCTGACTTTACCAAATAAGTGCAATAACTTTTACCACTGTTCTGCTGTGGGTCGATGACTGATAGGAGCAAGTAAATACATGTTAATATCAAAGCACATCAGTATCAGTACTGCAGCACTGTAACCAAGAGTCACATAGCGAAATGTTTTTATAACATATTTACTTGGCTGCAGGAGCAGGAAAACACATAACTGGTTGTGTGACTTTTCTTGTAAACTGCTCCATGTTCTGCACAAACAAACAGTTTCATGCTTGTAAAAAGCACTTGAAGCTTTCCAGGGCACTTAAATTGTCCCAGAAGTGCAGTGTTTTCTATAAGGTTTTGTGCACATGTGTCTTGTAATATGTTACTATTCAATATCATGAGGCTTTTTCAGAGTTCACTGATAACACAGAAAAAATTGGAAACTTATGTAAACAGAAGTTTATATTGCCTTGTGGGTATTACAGCACTGTCACATGACGTGAATGCAGCCACTACAATTTGTGACCTAACCACAGCCTTCTCTTGATTGTTTGTATCACAGGACAACACACTGACATTTTGATTACATTTGTTGTTTTGCGGTTAGGGATAGTTTTTGGCTAAAGCGGACAGTGCTCCCTGTGATGGATATGGATCCTGTGCCAGGTCCCACTGTAAATCTGTGGAACAAAGTTGTGTGTTTTTGTTTGGCTGTCTTGACTGTGATTACTCTGCAGGCCCTGTACCACCAACAGGGTTCTCTAGAAAAACAAGCACAAATTTTCTTTCTCCGCAACTCCCATTACTCTTTACACTTGATTCTTCCTTCTGTTGTCCTCCGTCTTCCCAACAATTATTCAACTAACATTCTGCCTCAGGGTAGTAAAGTAAAGAAAAGGTTATTTTTTTTCTGATGCTAAATTCAGAAACGAGAGAGGAGGATGTTGGAGAAAAAAGGTGAAAGGTGGCTAAGATGGGAGGAAAGAAGTACTGGCAAGCATCCCAACTGTTTGCAAGTCAAGATTTGACGCCCATGCGCAAAAGCACTGATGTTGGCAAGATATCCTGCTGTGGTCGAATTTAACCTTCCTTCCATGTGCATGCAAACAGTAGCTGCTTTTGAAAATTAAAACACCACTACCTAACACACCAAAATAAAGGCTACAACAGCCACCCACTGGAATAAGGTCTTCATTGCCTTCAGGCTGTCTCATACAGACACACGCACAAACAGCGAATACATACACACACACATTTGCAAAGGCCAGATATGCAGTTTGCACCTCAAAGCCAGGAAATCAAAAGCCGTTTGTATTCACGGGCGCTGTGTGGAGGAGGAAAAGGGTTGGTTGCTTTCCTGTGCCCGCAACACTGCACCGCCGCCGGGTCCTGGCGACAGCTTCACACCCCTGTCTGCTTCAATGGGTCCGTGGCATTGTGACGGACACAAAGAAAGTCTTAGGATAAGCCAGGAGGAAAAGGTGCCACTCTTTATTCCTGACTCGTCCCCTCATTTCCTCCTAGCTGTGCTAAAAGAGAAAGTCAAGAGCAGTGATGAGAACAAGGGGGAGCAGCGAGAACAGAGCTCTGCACGAATGTCTCCAAAACAAGTGGCGTTTGTTCTCTCACACCTCTGCGAACATTTAAGCGAGGATGCGTGCAGCTGGTACAAACAAGGTGAAATTATACAAGTGCTTATAAATTGTCGACTGTAAATACAAAGATGTACTGACACAGATATGTGTGGCCCCGTATCTCCTGTATAACTGATTTACTTCCTTCCTTGACACTTATAAATGACCACATTACAGATTTACAAAGGAAGTACAGACAGCAAACATTTACACAGACCAGGGTAAAATATATACCGATAATTTCTCCAGAATGTTTACAACAGATACACAACAGAAGTGATTATCTGCCAAAACTCGGACACAGTGCACCAGTTACTTTGAGGTATCTCATTCAAAAAAAATCTTCAATATGCAGATTGAGTCACAAAGCAGGTTATAAAGTATGTGTGTGTTTATGCGTTTAGATCATTTAAAAGCTGATAGTCTTTATTTTGTAATATACACTTGAGTACTCAGAACCTGTTCTGGTGATTCAGTCTGAAGATACTGATAATGGATTTTGATAGTAGGCTCATGTATGAAGATCTGCACTAAAGATAGCGACAGTTAAAAACACAAAACTAATCTGGAACATCACAATATTCTGCATAGTCCACCTAAGAGAAACAAAGATATTATTTTTAGTATCATATACACAAAATACTGTCATTATTTTAGTAGGTAAAAGGAGTGAAAGCTTGCTGTAACAGAGCCGTTGGAGACCTTCACCTCGGAGCTGTCAGAATGAAAAAGTAGTTGACCACATTTCACACCCCTTCAGTAATAGAAAAGAAAGAAAGAAAGGAGGAGGGATAGGTAGCCCTCTAAAGGGAGAGGTCCCAATCATAGTGCATTACAATGTCTGTATGGCACATCCATGCAGCAATCTCAGGTTCAGTGCATTTAGTTTTTTCCTCTAAAGGAAAAAAAAAAGATCACCCCATGTCCACTTCCTTAGGCACAAGCTCTTAGGTGTTCAATAGCTATTGGTTATTAAACGTCAGCTTGTGAATAGAAAATGTGCTTCTAAGTCCTATTTTTACTGAACAAATAAATGAACAGTTTTTTAGTGCCTGTAGGAAAACCTATTTCCCCGAGCCTGGTTCATCGCAATGATCACTAATGATAAGAAAGAAGAGTGATTGCTCTACCATTTAAAGTACAATACAAGTACAGGACGATACAGTACAGTAGCTTATCAATATCAACAGGCTGCAAGCAAGCGATATTTATCACAGGGTTAAAATGACTATTTATCCTAGTTTTATCAACTGTTGTCCAATGAATTCTACATACAGTGTTCAGGCCACACACACTGCATTTATTTCTGCCAAGTCCAAAATGTTTTCTAAAGCTAAAAGAGATCCACAACCTGGTACACACAGGTACCTCGTTACAGCCTCCGGCCCCCATTCTCCACATACTCAGCTAGGCTGTTAAGCGCTGTTTCATCACTCTTTGATTGAATGACATTCTCTCCTTTCCTCGAAGTCTTTTTAGTGGCCCGTGACAGCTTCCTCCTGAAGGTGTCTCCAGCCAGGAAGTACAGAATAGGATCCACACAGCTATTGAGGCTGGCCAGACCCCGCGTCACCTGATAGGTGGCATAGACGCGGTTATTAAACTCACACATGTCAGGGGTTTGGAAGTACAGCCTGGCTCTCATGTTGAGGTTCTTCATCACATGGAAAGGCAAGTAGGAGACGGCAAAGACTGCAAGCACTATGATAACTAGGTGAATGGATTTCTGCCGCAGAGGCGCATTGTTCATGTCATTGCAGATTAATGCTTTGACAATCATGCCATAGCAGCAAAAAATGACAATAAATGGGATGCAGAACCCAAAAACCGTCAAAGTCATACTGTAGATGAAATACCCCGGCAACTCGTCCTCTGTGGTGGTGTCGTAACAAGTGGTTGCGTTACGCTTTAAGCCAGTCCGGGAATAGTAAAGGATGGGGGACATGCTGATAACAACCAAAAACCACACCAGTGCACTGGTAATAACTGCATTTTTCTTCTTCAGTCGACCCAGAGACTTGAGCGGGTGCACCACTCCGGTGTACCTGTGAACACTGATGCAGGTCAGAAACAGAATACTCCCATAAAGATTCACATGGAATATAAAGCGCTGCAGTCGGCACAGAACGTCCCCGAATATCCAGTCTGTTTTGTTGAAGTAGTAGAAGATGAGGAAAGGCAGTGAGAGGACGTAGCAGAAGTCAGCCAATGCCAGGTTGAACATGTAGACAGAGATGCTGCTCCAGGGTCTCATATGGCAAACAAACATCCAAATGGCCAAGCTGTTGCCCACCAGCCCAGTAATGAAAACTAGGATGTAAACAGTGGGCAGGTAATAGAACTGGAAACCTGTCTTGGTGAGGGAACATCCTCTTGTGTGGTTATGAAGCTCTGTCACATTCATTAGAGAGGTCAAGTTCAAGTCTGTGGTCATGGTGTCAGGGGCAGAGGAACGTCCTTTCACTGCATGAAAGCAAAAGACACATGAGTAAATATTTAGTATCAGCTGAACTATATCAGGTTAAACTGATCTGTTTTTCACACGCTATAGGCTGGCTGCTTTGTTTAAAGATGACCTACGCCTGAATTCAAAAAGCAGTTGAGCGCACACTTGGCATTCAATTGCTTAATTTAGCAGAATTCCTACAGTCCGACAACCACTTGTGACTGAACACACACGAAGCGAGCGGGGGAGTGACAGGCACATTACGGCACTCACCGTTGAGGCAGAGTTGTATTCCACATTCCTGAAGCCTTCACAGTTGGACAGATTTCAGTCAACACGCTGACGGGGCGTCACGAGCTGTCAGGTATTCCTTCCGTCTCCTTCCAGTAATGGAAATTGATTAAAAGTTGCGATTTCCTTCGGGTTAGCGCTGATACACTTTAAGGGAGTGGAAAATCTGCTGTCTGTTCGTCACGCGGGACGACGATTTCCCACAACAGCGGCAGTGGGACGCAACTGAGACAGCTGCAGGCTCTGGCATGAAGAGCAGAAAACAGGATCCGTAAAGAGAAAGGAGGCTCTTTACGCGCGAGAGGGGAGGTGCGCACACACAAAACCACCGCACGGTTCCCAAACGCATTTTCTGCTGCTCCCGCCTCCTCCTTCATCCGAAAGGCGTGCGACAATTCATTCTAAAGAAACATGCCTATAAATAATCGCCTTTGTTTACCTTTAACAATTGTTATGCTAGTTAAACTCACTTGCTTACAGTTGGAGTCAGTTTCAGTTGACGTCCCTGCTGTTAAAATATAACCTTCGCAGATCTAAGATTTTATTTAGCTGTAGATTCGTCTAAGTATAGATTCACAAAGCAAAAAGTTCCCTAAATAACAACACTGTTTTTCAATTTGACGTCTAGTGGGAAATGTTAACTATAAGAAGATAAATCAAGGTGATTATCTATTCAAAATATTCCGAAAGTTATTATTGCTCGGTGGTAATCGAAGAAAAACAAATACTATTTAAGTGTGAAGTGGGCAGACTCCTCATTTACTATAGTGATTTGTTATATTTATGGGTTTGTCTTTGCAACTCTCATTTTGCACGTTCCTCCACCATTACTGTCAAAGCTTAGACAAAATAGACGCATTAAAAAATCTAATGTGTTTCGTATACATGGACATCGATGATCAGTTTGTGTCTCCTGAAAAGCTGAGACAGACAGCTGGATGTGTGCATCATTGCCAAGGACAAACCAGACACTGGCAGAGACATGGAGAGGCTGGTGGAGAATAGTGAAGGCTGTGCAATGACGGAGCCAAAGGTTAAGTTAATTTAGCTGCGATGCCAAACATCTTAAAAATGGTGGAAAATGCAGCGAGCCAAGATTCAAGCAATAATCTAATGGATGGTATTAATAAGACAGACAATAAATGGCCACCATTAACTTGGACGAAGATCTATCAGTGGATAAAAGATAAGGTAAAGTTACCACCCCATCCCCCCCAAAAAATATTAATAATAATAATACATTAATACACAATTACATATATTGAACTTAACAAAAGTGGACAAAAAAAAATGGCAAAACTCCATCAAGGCAGCTCACTCCATGGGCAGTATTTACTTTCACTATTGCATTCTGTATATATTAATTTTGTTTACTTTGTTGTTTTTAAAAATACTTTAATAAGTTTGTAGTTCTGTGAAATTACAGATTACCTTAACAGGAATAGGTAATGGAGGCTTGACAAGACTTTCTTTAAAGATATTTTGGGGTCAGGTTTAAAAAAAAGGCAAATATGAATTGTAAAAGTGAGGTCAGAGGTCAAGAACATTACATTTGAATAAAATCTATAATATGGATAAATATATATAGAGAGGGAGGGGCTCAGAGTAGAGCCACTGCTCCTCCACATCGAAAGGAGCCAGCTGAGGTGGTTCGGGCATCTGACAAGGATGCCTCCTGGGGTTGGTGTTCCGGGCATGTCCCACCGGGAGGAGGCCCCGGGGCAGACCCAGGACATGCTGGAGAGATTATATCTCTTGGCTGGCCTGGGTACCACCTCCAACTTATTCCCCCGGATAAGTTGGAGGAGGTGGCTGGGGAGAGGGAGGTCTGGGCTTCTCTGCTTAGGCTGCTGCCCCCGCGACCCGGCGGATGAAGATGGATGGATGGATATATATAGAGAGAGTAGATGCTTAGAATCCACATATACCAGCCTAATTTCCTAAATGCTGCCAATACAAACAAAAGCAGTAGAATTTAAAGCATAGTTTCAAAGATAAGACTGTGAAAGTCTGACCTTATTTGACCTTGAAGAGGTGATATCAGTATAATTCCATATATGCCTATATGTTGTCAATATAAATAATTACAGTAAGAAACCACTTTAAATGGTTCTATATAGCATAATTGTCACTTTGACCTTGAATTCAATCTGTTGGCTTTGGAGGAGAGGTCAGAGGTCAACTGTGGCATGATATTTAAAATCTTTACATGGTACTTTCTATCCTGACAATACACACAACACTTCAGATCAGGATCATAGCTTCTATGTTGTACGGCTTTTTGTCAATTTTGACCAATAAATCATTCAGTTGACATTGAAGATTTTGGTGGATGTAAGACACATTTTAATGGATCGTTAACGTGACCCTGCTCTACACTCTACAAAGTTTTATCAGAAATGACACCATTCTTTTTGAGCTATTGTGTTCACAGGCAGAGAGAATGACATGTACGAAAACACTAATAAAAAGATAACCACTTCACTGGAGGTAATAACATTGTGCAAAGGTTACTGACAAGAAAAAACTGGTATAACCCCCTAGACTTGTAATTAATGATTACAACTAATAAGCATACTTTATTCCAAGCAACTGCTTCAAGGTTAAACTAGAAAAGTGCTTTCCTGGTTCGTTCTTCAAAGCGCCAAAGATATATGCTTAACAAGCACAGTAGGTTTAGTTTCTCCCAGTTAAAACCAGCCTGAGGTTTTGTGTAATGCTGTGAGTATGCTATAGTTAGAAAAAAGTGCATGATTATGATGTGTAATAAAATAAATAAACTGAAACTACTGAACTCAAGTCACAGCTTGGCAGCCAACATGAAGATCCGCTATTAGCTACTGTACAGAGATGCTTAACAGTCACATATCAAAGTAACTCTCCCGTGAAACTGTATCATTCACATGAATGAAGCCATCACATGAACAGATGGGAGAATGCAATAGAAAACCATTAATGGAAAAAACAGTTAAAAGGTTTAACTGTGTGTAAACATTAAGATTAGGAAATGACAAAATGAAGTAATAAGCAGAGAACATATAGGGCAAATTTGGTCACAACTATGCTTCTTCCACACTATTTGAACATTTGTGGCCCCATACACAGTTATAAAGAGTCGTTTAAGCATCTGTTTTGGAAACCTGCAGCATGGTAACTCTCTTTAGGTATATAATCAGTTCAAGATATGAGATATGAGATATGATAGGTTTTGCATCTGCCAAAAGTGAAGCATGCTGGTTGTAGTTTATCCTGTCGGTGCACTACAAACACAGCAAGTAGGCACTGTTGGGAAAGAGTCAGTCAAAACAGATTTCTTCAGGCTTTCAGCAGAGCAAAGATTGACATGTGACATTTAGATTTAGAGTGTATCTGCTTCTTCTGTTCTGTCTAACGTATGTCCACGCCAAGCACTTGTCTTATAAGACCGAAGTTAATGGAAATATGTAAATCCAAGGTTTTGAGGGAGGATTAGCAAAGTCAGAAAAATGCTGCCTGCACTTGCCATTACGTTTCCTGCCAAGGACTCTATACTATTTGGCTCTAGCCTCCATTTTCTTCCCCAGAGGCTGACAGGGACAGAGACATATTGGGCATGGCTTGATGCTCACAGTAAGTGGAATTTAAATCTAGAAACCACCGACACTGGCAAGGTCAGTGGACCACAAGAGCAATTATGCTTGGTTAAGATTTTCACCACCTTTGTAAAGTTTGTAAAAAAAAAATTGTTGTGATTCACCCATTTAGCAAAGACCACAAATAATAAAGAGTATGTCTAAGGGGCTTGGACTTCTTTAAGTTGCCTGAAGACGTTTCACCCCTCATCCGAGAAGCTTTTTCAGTTCTAAGAGCAATTGGTGGAGAGTCCCAGATTTTAAGCCCCATGGGAGTGTCCCCAAGAGGCTCATGGACTGCCTGTTGATCCTCTACCTAATCACATGAGCCAAGGAGTGAAAACACGTGTAGGTCACAATCAGCCAAGGTTTCAGGTGAACCTGCTGTGAAACCTAGCCCAACCCTATCATGTGATGTCCTGAGGTCAAAAGACCCAGGATGTGAGTGGGTGTTAAAGCGTCTAGGAAGGGATCTCAAAACTGGATTATAGATGGCAGACAGTTGATGTCGTAAAACACAGTTTACGACATCAACTGTCTGCCTCCTTAGACTACAATGACCTGGAGATTTTGCACACAGACAAAGAGTGTGAGTTTCTACAAGTCAGTAATACACACACACACACACACACACACACACACACACACATATATATATATATATATAATAGTTACTTTTATATATTGTATTTTTTTTTTTCCAACAGCTGCTGACATTTTGATTAAATATACCTGAATTCAAGAATGAAAAGATAAGTTCGCCTCAATGTCAGGCTGTAACCTCCAATGAAAAAAGATGTCAAACACTTAATATACACATAATATACAAGATTTGGTAGTAACCTAGAACACTGCACAAAGGGATGGACCATCAACAAAAATAAGTGATTTCTGGCTGCTCTGGAGCTTTCACTGATATCACATTGGTTGTTCTTAGCAGACAGAGTTGGCAGTGTTTAGTATTGAGGTTTATATTGTCCTAAGTACAATGTTAAGGCTCCAGTCACACAGGCCTAGAGACCACTCCACCACCATCTAGCAACCCCTAGAAAAAGACATACATATTGCCTGATTGGTTGGCAAGAGGCTGCTGATAATCACTGGGAAATTGATTGTTAAAACCCCAGATACACTGATATTGAGACCAGTAGGTGACGCCCTGGCAACCACTGGTTGCTAAGATAAAATATTGGCAAAAACCAGTTGGCGAAAACCTTGTGATTGTTGCTTGTGTTGTACTTTTCATGGAAAACTCCCACTTGTCTACAAGCAGTTGGCAGCTACTCTCTGAGGTGTTTTACTACCGTTCAGCTCATAATTAGATATTATTTACAGGCAGTTTGATGTCTTTTAGGCAAACTACAGGTGACCGCAGATATGTGCTAGCAAACCAAGCACAAGGAGGTTTTTGGTGCACCACATATTTCACAGCCAATTTCACCTAGTAACAGCCAACAACCTCCAGTGACCACTCGCCAACTGCTCGGGGGATACATATTTTTTTCCTTAAAGCTGGTGGTTGTATCACACCAAATATGACAGACAGCTCTCAAGCAATGTCTGCATGATGTGATGTGAGGAGGTCCTGAAGGTGATGACATTTTTCTCACCAAAGAATTTTCCCACAGTTGACATGGATTAAAGATTAAATAAAAAGTATACACATCAATTTAAATATTTAAAGTTTATCCAAAAAAGCACGTTATGATTTGTTTGTTTTTGATGAAACATTATAATGTAAACTATAACTGCAAAGTTGAAGCCAAAAGCAATGAAACATGGCCTTGAACATCTCAGTGCGCTCAGGGGGTTTGTAGCTTTAATGGTTAGAAGCTAAAGGTGGCAATCACATGACAGACATTCTTGTCTTTTGAAAGGATCATTCATTTTTATATAGATTTCAATTATGAACGTATTTGTATAGTTAAATGATATTGATAAATCAAATATGAAAAAAAAACTGCAAGCCCAGTGGCATAAAATCTGCACTCATTACAATTAAAAAAACACTGAGCTGCATGATGAACATCATTTATGGATAAACCTGGCCTGACTTTCCCTTACTCTGCACACACAGTCATGGATTTTGGTGAGTCAGCTGTTCCCAGTCAGAACCAATCCGTGTCTGAGGGAGCAGTGTTCCCTGCACATGCTTCCAGGTGTGAAGCTAGATAAGGACAATGCTGAAATTACCTTCTGCAGCTGTCATGGCCTCACCCCCATGGATCTTCAAAATATCTCAGCTGTCAGTTTGATTTGTGTAAAGGCAAAAAGAGAGCAGCAAGAAGCACAGCTTTAATTCAGGCACTTTAAAACAGGTCACTGTTTGAGAGCTATAATCGAAGCCCATCCTTAACTTTGAAAAGCCCTTTGGATCCTGTTGTTTCTCAGTGGTTTCATTCCCAGTGTGAAAATTCTCTAAAGTTATTCCTCATATCACTGATATGATCATAAAGTAAGCTAGAAAGCAGAGAAGGGGAATTCTATGTGTCTCCATCTCTGAACTGTGTTCATTTACATCCTATTTCACTGGCGCCTCTCACAACCCATTTATTGCAAGTTACGATGGCTATCAGTGTTTCCTGCTTATTTTAATTTCATTAGCTGTGGAGGAACTGTGCCCCTGAAAAAGAAGTAACAAAGATTAAACCCTAAGTCGCATTAGTATAGTTAGACCAACATCTATCTTCCTCAGAAGCAAAATCTAATTTGGCAAATTGACATATGTGTGAGACAATTATTTCCCACTGTATCTCCTAAGCTCCAACGACTGTACCCCAATTAGCTCTTTTGTTCTTCTTCTGTCCTGTCTGTCACCTTTTTTTCTTTGACAGTCTTTCCCCCATTTTTTTTCTGATAAATTAAAAATTTTCCAATTCCAGCCTCATCACATCCCCACAAGAAAACCAAAACACGCATGACTGTGATGAGCATCTCAGCTGGTTCTGATCTTTCTTATCTACGTCCAACAGACTGGGGTGGAAAATAATGAATTTTTCTTTTGCAATTATTCTGCATCACTCATCCGTTCTGCTTTCTTTTGGGGGCTCTTTTGTGTCCCGCGCTCTTTCTTTCATTCATCTTTACTTGTTTAAGATGAACGTGGCATTTTTTTTCTTTTTCCTTGAGTGAAAAAAGCCTGCAGACGAGAAATGGCTGGAGTTTAAATGAGATTAAAACCCAACACTGGAACTAATGGTAGCCTGTGTTTTCTCAAGCCAGTGAGTGGCTGTGTTCCCAGGCTAAACACCTACCAGTCTTCTTTGAGGGGTCTGGGAGAGCAAAACATTTTGCCACATTTCCAGTAAGAGAACGTCTGATTGCCTGCTTTACTTTCCCCCGCGAGACCCTTGTTGTAATTATGCTACCAAACACAGTGTGACACAATCTCTAGCTCAGTTTTCAAAAATGCTAGTGCTGCGTTTAAAATAGCTATTAGCAGGGCAGCAGGGCTCAGATTTTGTTTTTAATCTTTTATATTTGGGATGATTTATTTTAAATTACATTTTTTTAAGTTGGTGTTGAGAATGTGTTGTTTGAAAGAAGGTTCAAGTTGGCAGGATGAATAAACTGATTGCACAGCTCTAACTATGATGATTTGTGTAATCCCTGTGAATATATAAATCCATGCTGGGTCTCCAATTGCACACTTCTATACTTACACTCCTCATTTCAAGTGCTTTAAATGTGTGTTCTCTAACAAGTATAGCTACACCCATTTTGTGTTAAGGTCACAACAGCTAAAAAGTTGAGTTTGGAACCCTGCACAGTAAAAACAGTGTATCCTCCAGTTCGAGGACAGTACATGTGTTGTTGATTTGGCATTCATGCATTTCAATCTGTCCAGGAAGACCACGCCTAACAAGAACATGTGTGGCCTGATGCTCGATAAGCTGTGTTACTATCGCCATTTAGTATTATCTGGTTAGAAGTAACAGCTTTATAGAAGCGCACAACAACAATGAAGCCTATAACAGCGAAAGAGCAAGATTACTATATTACTATAAGTCATGGTTGGAAAGACCACACCAAATCAATGCTAATTTTGCTTACTTCTTAACAAGTTTGCCCTATCAGCCCAAAAGGTGATAATATATGAATTCTGTGTTCACTGCACATATTGTTACTTGTAAACATATTATTTTACTAACCTTGAAAAGTTGTTATTCATCTAAAGTGCCCTGCTGATCTGCTCGTCTGCTATGATTGGCCAAGAGCAGGCGTTCTCACTGAATGGGCCTTGAAAGAAAGGTCAGTTAAGTCAGGAGCGCTCTTTAGTTTTTAGTAAACAGCTTGGTTGTGTTCGCACACACGAGCACACACATGCTCACTCAAAGGTCAGCTGCACCCTAGGGCTCCTCTGCCTGCAACTGTGATCAACAGGCTAAATCTTTTGACCAAACCTACGTACAGCCTTCTCTCTTCATCTTTAATCTCTCATCTCTCTCCATTTTCCTATCACTCTAAATGCATCCTCTTATCCACTGTGTGTCCAACTTAACCAATTGGCAATGCATCCATTTACATTTGTGGGCCCACATTTAGCAACTGACTTTTTAGAACGTGATCAATTCAGTTGAATGTCACAGAGGCTTCCTATCAAGTAGAGTGAAGGTCAGTGTGTCTGTTCTGTCTAAATACCACAGTAACATAGTGCCAGACTGTTTACAGTGGAGAGATTCAAAGGGTGGCTGATATTTGAGCTTTTGTAAGCTGCAATGTGAATAGAATTTTTTCATGTTCTTCTTCATTCAGCTGCTCACTTTAGGGGTCGCAACAGCGGATCCTCTTCCTCCAACTCACACTATCCCTAGCATCCTCTTTTGCCCCACCAACCCTCTGCATGTCTTCCTTTGCTACATCCATGAATCTTCTCTGAGGTCTTCCTCTTTTCTACCTCCTGGCAGCTCCATCCCCAACAACCTTTGCCCACTATGCCCACTATACCCACTATCCCTCATCTGCACATGTGCAAACCATCTCAGCTTCGTCTCTCTAACTTTGTCTCTGAACCGCTCAACCTGAGCTGTCCCTCTGGTGTGGTCATTTCAAATCCTGTCCCTCCAGCTCACTCCCGCTGCAAATCTGAGCATCTTCAACTCCGATGTAAACTTTCACTTTCACTCTTGTTGCTAAACACCACCTCTGACACTCACCATCTGCTCCACCCTGCCTGCACTCTCTTCACACCTCTCGTGTCCACTTTCACCAGCTTTAGTTTGTTGACCCTATTTAAACTAATCTACTTTCACAGCTTGTACTTGCATCTAAGCAGTCTCCTACCTTTGCCTACTCTGCATATAGCTCACAATATCATATGTGAAGATGAGCCCATGGTGACTTCTGGCTGACCTCACCTGTCCATTATCAGAGCCACATGTATGCTCAGCAAAATCTGAGCTGATTAACAAGTGGGGCAAAAGATTTTGAGTGAAAAGGCACACGTTAATAACAGATGTTTTTTGTGCCTAAATACCTTCTTAAGTTGAATCTAAGGTGAGATGCTGTTCACATAGAAGCTTCAGTGTCATGAACAAGTATGCACTTGTATGGACACCTACAACAACAGGCAGCAGTTTGGTATAAGGCAAAATACTTCCATGCTGGATAATTTAGTTCAACAAACTTGGTGAAAAAATTTTAAAAAACACTTCAGATAATCACAGTTTAGGGATTTGTTATCTCATCCAGTTGCTGATCCTCTTCTTATTCTCCCTTTTCAAAAAGTACAGAGACCTTTCAGCTGGTGGTATTCGTGGTTTCCAGTGAATGGGAGTAAGTCATCTGGCAATTAAGGATGTAAATGCTTTAATGGAGTGGGCCGCTGCAGTACGCTGAATAAAGCAAAAGGAAATTTTGAAATATCTTTGTGGATGCATTAATGTGTTAGGTAGTGAGATGACTGGCCTCCACAGTCTGACATTAGAAGTCTTTAATGTCAGAGCCACGATGAAAGTGATCCCCACGTGGATCGTGGGGCGATCGTGGCTCAAGAGTTGGGAGTTCGCCTTGTAATCGGAAGGTTGCCAGTTCGAGCCCTGGCTCGGACAGTCTCGGTCGTTGTGTCCTTGGGCAAGACACTTCACCTACCGCCTACTGGTGTTGGCCAGAAGGGCCGATGGCGCAATATGGCAGCCTCGCTTCTGTCAGTCTGCCCCAGGGCAGCTGTGGCTACAACTGTAGCTTGCCTCCACCAGTGTGTGAATGTGAGAGTGAATGGGTGGATGACTGGACGTGTAAAGCGCTTTGGGGTCTCTAGGCGGGACTAGTAAAAGCGCTATACAAATACAGGCCATTTACCATTTACCATTTAAAAGGATTACCATCTGACCATTAAAAAATTCTGACATGCATGGCACTATTTAAATGGACACTTAAAAAATCTGCAAAGTCAGACCATGAAAGTGTATAATTCAATATTACCTTCTTTTTTTTCTTTTAAAGTAATATTAACTATAGCACCCTAAACAAGAAACAGAGCTTTCTAATGTCACAAGCCAAAGTGCACAGTATTTTTTGTTTTTGCAAAATGATCACCACACACACACACCAGGAACAAAGATACAGGAAATCTTTTTCACAATTTATTGTGCATATTATGAACTATTATGAAATTTACAGGGGATATTTGTACACATATGTTCGTTACATTTATAGACTTTGTGGTTGTTCATGGGTCTGTGTGCATGTACTTTGATGTCTTACAGTCTAAACAAAACCAGTTAAAGTCTATGACATGACAGCTGGATCAGGAAATAGCTGACTAGACATTTCAGTTTTATACACTTTCATGTAATCCTTAACCAGTAAAATAAAATCTGTGCTGATGACAAGTAGTTAAACTAAGTGTGACCCTTAGGCCATGAAAGATGCTTTTATCCAATCCCAATTTTATTTGTTTACCTCAAGGAAAACCATTTACAGGCCAAAGTACATTTTTCAACAGCGAGCCTGTAAAAACAGACAGAGACAAAGGCACATAACCTGATATATGAGAGGAGCAGGGTCAAATGATCAACCATGCCCAAAGTGAGTTCAAAGTAGTGTGGTGGGTAGGAAAGCTAGCAGTAAGGGTGAATAATGGAGAGAGCTTTCTGTTAATTTTGTTGTCCCAGTGACTGGAAACAAAAGGAAACTGAGATGTTTCAAGCAAAGTGGGAGTGAAAGAGGCTAATGCTGCATTAGCGTAAAGCTTCTTGTGTGGCAATATAGTGGAGCTAATGCTGACTCACAAAGACTAAGGAGCTTAATTAAATATACAGGATGTACATTACTATGTTTTCAGGAGAGCCTCTATTGATCTGGGGACAGAACTAAGTGACATTATACTCAAATAGTTAAGGATCACTTTCATTTTTACAAATCTTATCCATGAATTTTGCACTAAAGAGTAAAAAATGTGTTGATATTTCTGTGCATATTCACGTGACTTTATATTGTTTGATTAAATATCCTCTCTGGTATGAAAGAAGAAAGGAAGAGCCATCTGAATTCACAGACCTGTTGCAGCTTCACGTGTTTATTCTTAGATCGTTTTAACTTCCTTCACTTTAAAGCCAGCCTTCCTTTAAGCCAACTTTCTTCCAATTTGCTCAAGTGGGAATTATCTAATGTCAGGAAAAAAATAAATAAAAATTAGGAAACACAATTTAAGGAATGCATGTAAAAATGCATATATGTATCACTGAAACTGCAGTGTCGAGTATTTAAGAACAATTATCAATGCGTTAGCATAGCAGAAAATCCAGCTTCATATTGTGCTCTGATGAAGTGCTTTGTCCCTGAAGAAGGTCAAACTATTGTAATATTCCCACAAATACAAAAGCATTGTTTAAAAATGAAATACTCTTATGGAGAGCTGTGCCTTTTGCTTGCACATGCACAGAGCTCTTTATTTGAAACTTTCGCTATGTTTGTGATCATGTTACAAATGTGATCACCCACCAGAGAAGCTCTGATTCACACAACTGGAATAAAGCAAGGCCATTAAAGATGGCAGTGACAAACGGAGGGTAAAAGGGAGCAAAAAGAAAAGAGAAAACAAAGTGTCAAACTTTTCCCATTAATGATGCAAACTGGTGTAAAACTGCTTCCGAGTGTTTGATAAATGAGGTGCCGGATTTTTAAAAGCAATGTGCACTGGTGAAAAATACCAGATTTATTATATTTGAGACAAAGCATCAGATGTAAGAAGTAATTCATTTCTCTAGAGTCGGTACTGTACGGTGTGTAAACGAGCATGTCTAAACGTGCTTCATGGCTTTACAGCATAATCAGCAATAACAATGAAAGAGAGGGAAAGGAAGACTGAGTGAGCAAAGGAAAAATGAGAGGGTAAAAATGGAACGGGCATGATGCAACAAGTTTATGTCCTTATACACTCGCACGCCGTGTCTCGTTCTCACACACACTTGCCTTTAGCCGTGCAAGAAAATTAATGCAATTAAGTACTTTTTATCATGTTTCAAATAGGGATTAACCAAATTCCAATTCCCTCTTGATTCAATCATCATATCCATGGTTTACCACGAATCAGCTTGCCAATGTCTCACAAATAATGAGGAACATTATGTGTTATATGAAAAGGTTTTAGAAGGAGTTGCAGTTACGGGCCATCCCTGTTAGACTGTGAGTTATCAGTATTCAGCACCAGGAGAGGTAGGGAGATGGATGAATCCCAGGAGGGAAGAAGGCTTAAAAGGCAGATGAAGGGACGACACATAGAGAGGAGAGAGATGTGACGACGGGAAGCATTAGTACAGAGAAAGGGACCAAAGGGTGAATGAATAAAAGCGAGGAGGAGGACGACAAGAGGGAGACAGTCAGAATATAAAGCACCAAACAGAGAGGGAAACTGGCAGTTATGAAAGGAGAAAGGGAGCAACAGTGTGTTACATCTGGAGAGGAGGGAGCGCCAAGAAGTGAAACAATTCATCCTTTCTTATTATTGAAGGCAATGAAAGAACAGGAAGGCAGCAATGCACCATGGGAGTTCTGAGGCATATAATTGGAGATGAAGAGAAGCGGGCCAAGAGGCAGGTTCAAATTGAGTAGCCCCCCAAAAAATTATTTCAGACTGAGAATGAATAACTTTCCTAAAAGTATCTAGCTTTTGGAGTGTGAAACGGTAACTGTGAAGTTTGGCTTCAAAGGTTAGAAAAACTATTTTAATATGCCAATAAAAGCACAAACAGCTGAAGGTCTAACCTTTTAAACCAGTGTCTCCCAACCTTCTGGAGCCACTGCACATATTTCACATTAGAAAAATCAAACGGCACACATCCAAAGAAAAAAATGTCACAAAAAGCATATTGATAATTTTTCCCCGTGCACCAGGTATAGAGGAATTGTCCCTTGCCCCACAAGGGACATTGGAGGAAAAAAAACATGAAGATGAACTTTTGAGAAATCCCAAATTACCTTTGCGAGATCTCGCAAAATAGGCAGCATCCTTTGGAGGCCGACAGCTCAAAGCTGACCAGGAGGTCGAGGTACGATGTGCTGGGAATGCGGTGTTCTCGCCAGCTCTAGTGTGCCTCAACCTCCCAGTCACCTTCGAGCTGATGGGTAACAGAAGTCTCCGAAAACCTCGGAGCACTTTTGCAAATATGTGACGTCTTGATGAACCGAGCAAATATTTGAAGTTTACACAGCTACATTCTCGCCTGAAAATATCTGAAAAGTTTATTTTGTGACTCAGAAAGAGTAATATTAACACGAAGTAGCTGCCGCCATTGTTGGAAAGTGGAATTGCCTGGGCCGCGCTATGAATTCTGGGATATATTGGGCCACGACTCCCGACTCATCCATCAAATTCGGGGAAATGAAGGACGCATTTGGAGCAGCCTTCGAATTGGGACAGCCTTCGTAGCCTGGCTGAGACGTAATCAGCCTTCAAATGCGGCCTCCAAAGGATGCAGCCTAACTCAGGATCTTGCAAAAGTTTTGTGGGATCTTGCAAAAGTTAATCTTCATTTATTTTTCTCGAATGTCCCGTGCGGCGATCTGTAGAATTGGCTGGGTTTGTCCCCAGTATATCGTTTTTGCTTTCTTTGCTTTCTTTTGACTACTAATCATGCTAGGGCCTTCATCTGGGTCTCACAACATGATTGTTATGTAATTTCTTCTTCATCTTCTCCTGTTTTCCTGGCAGTTGGCAACACATTTAATTAGAGCAGGTAGTTGTGCTGCCCTCTAGTGGAAGATAATTTAATTGTTCTGCCCGTTACGCCGATCTCTTTAGTACTAATCATGTGGAACCAGATAAACTTCCACGGCACACCTGATCATGTCTCACGGCACACCACTGCGGCAGGTGTTTGGGAAACACTGCTTTAAACATGCAGTGCTGGGAAGTATTTGGCCCCTTGATGACTTTTACATATTTGACCCATTTAAATGTTTCAAATTCTGAAACAAATTTTAATTTTCTATAAAAAAAATTAATTGCTTAAACACAAAGTGCAGTTTTTCAATAAACATTTCACTTATTTAGGGGAAAAGTCTCCAAACTACCGGCCCAGTGGGGAAAATAAAACTGCCGTATACGTGATTAGTAGCAGTGCCTCCCTTGGCAGCAAGAACTGAACTAACAACTGAGTGTTTGCAATAACTGGCACTGAATCTTGCATATCACTGCGGAGGAATTTTGTCCCACTCTTCTTTGCAGAATTGCTTTAATTAGCTAGAGGGTTTTTTAGTGTCTTTGCAATCATGGCTAAGCATCTCAATAAGATTTACTTTCACTTTGCTTGGTTTTTTTCTTTGTTTTGTTTTGTTTTTTAGCCATTCAGAGGTAGACTTGCATAACTCAAGTATGCTTGGGCTTCGGGGCATGAAGTGATGACCAGACATTCTCCTTTTTCTAGTAGAGAGCAGAATTCATTCATTTGGCAAATGTGGGATGATCCTTTGTCTTCTTTTTGGTCTGCATTGGTTTTCTGGGCTGTAAGGACAGCAGTGGAGCTCTCCTATGGATGCCATTTTTCTCATTGTTAATTCATGAATCTTAACTGAAGCAAGTGAGATCTACAGTTCTTTAGATGATGGTCTGGATTCTTTCGTGACATTAATGAGTTAATAAGCTCTTAAAGTACTTATGATGGCCCAGCCACTCCCAAGAAGGTTCAGTATTGTTGCAAGTTTTCTTAATTTGCTGTCTCAGACACTTAGAAACAGCTTTGTAATCCTTTCCAGACAGACAGATGTCAGTGCCTTTTTTCTCTCAGCTGTTTGTTTAGATTGTGGCATGATGTGCTGCTTGTGGAGCTCTTTTAGCCTACTTCTTTTTGTCAGACAGGTTTTATTTATATGATTTTGTTTCTATTCAGCAGGTCTGTCTGTAATCAGGTGTGGGTGTGGCTACTGACATTGAACTCAGCTTCCCAAACAATGTAGTTAATCACAGTTATTCATGATTTAATAAGAATTACTTTCTTACATAGGAACAGATAAGTTTAGATAACCTTTTTAAATAAATAAAATCATTATTTAAGAACTGCAGTTTGATTTACTTGGGTTATCTTTGTCTAATATTTAAATTTATTTGATGATCTCTTTAAAGTGCAAAAAGAAGAAGAAAAAATTAGGAAGGGCAAATATTTTTTCACAGCTTTGCAGCTGTATGAGATGATGATGTCGGAGACTTCAAGGCATTAGAGTTGGTGGACATTAGGGATGTTAAAGAAAGCAATTTTTAAAATCATGTACAAGGACATGAGTGGGCCTGATAACTATGATTTAATGGCTTTAAGTAGCAGATACTATAGACAATGCTAATGTTAATTTGTCTCAATATGGGAAGCAAATCTGTGCTCCAGTGGTACTGAAGAACTGCTTACTTACAGATAAAGTTGTGATTTTAAACTTGCTCTCCAGTCATTCATTCACTGACTCTGTGATGCCCTTATTCATTTACTGCAACTATTGCTTTCCCCTTCCCTCACATTCTCCAGTCTTTTTTCCTTCCAGCATATCTCACAAATTAAACCAAAGGAAAGTTATGCTACATTTTTCACTTCACATTAGATAGCCGTATGGTCTGGTGAGCACCATTTTTCCGTGCCTAATAAGGTAAGAGAAAGGATTACGAGAGCGTGTCGGTCCAACTTCAAAACACGCCTTCATTTCATCCACTGGAACCTGGTGATTTTTTGCTAATTATTAATAGTAGATCTGCAGATATACAGATTATTTGATTTTCACAATCATACAATCCAACAGTGACCCAGATAAAAACTGTGTCCTGAGGAGCTGTGGTTTTGGGGGAGGGTTCAGGGGATGCTCGTTTTTTTGGTGTCTCTGACTGTCACTCTGGTTTTAAAAATTATTCACAACCAGGTTCATAAGAAGCTGCGTGCCTTATTTTTGGCTGTCTACGTGAATACAGTCAGGCCAAGGTCACATCAAGGAACACAGTGGTGGGATGGGCTGGGGAACAGGAAATAGCAGAGAGATTATACACACAGCAAAGCACTATTTTTCTCCACCCTGGTGGGTTTTTAAAAATACTAACATAATGTACAAAGATTGTGTTTAATGAGCCTTTTGATGTACTCTGTATACTGTGTGAGTTCAAGGGATGAAAAAAAAAATAGAAACAAATGTAGGAAACCAGAGGAAATGAAACATGTTCTGTGATAGCTGTCTTTTGTATGCACGGCAATAAATGCTTCCTGTTTCCTGTTGGTGCCAAATAATTAAAGCTAAAACAGGAACAAAAACAAACAAGGAGGAGGTGCATGAGTCCCAAAATCTGATGTGGCATGACATGCTAGAAAAGAGTTAACTGATAAAATTCACTTTTTTCTTTCTTCTTTTTCAAAGTGTTACATGAGAAAGTAAAGACCACTCTCCCATCTGGCCATTAATCATATGATTATGCAGACTGATCTCATTTATGTTTTTTTACTGACGATGAAAAAACGAGTCACTACTAATGACTTGTTTACAGTAGACGCAATGGAATGTACAGTAACAGAAGGCTGCTAGGTTGTTTGTTCACTTGTTTGCGAGTAAGAAATGAGCTTAGATTTCAGTTATTGGAGATAAGGTATCGGAATTTCAGGAGCGGGACCACACCTCCAAACGCGCTCCTTCCGGTTCTCATCTATATATGTCCCCCCAGCTCTACAAGCTGTTCATTCTCGTTGATGTGCCCCACCCACCTTCCCCTTTTCAATTCTTTAACTCCTTCACTTCTGTTTAGTACATGAGCCGTTTGGGGACCCTTCAAGGCTTTCCCCAAACCGCAGCTCAACTCATGTCCAAGCCATTCACCTTTACCTACTAAAACGCTGTCAAACCTAAAATGAGGGTGGGTGGGTCCAGCTAGTGAATATAGACCTAGACCTCCTTGGCAACCACGGGTCACAAGGGGAAAATGGACACTTTAAGACCAGCTTGTGAGTAGTTGCTGGAAGTTGCTGTGAATTTGTAGTTTCTATGTGATTCTGTGAATTGACTGCAAATACGGTGCTGTACCGCAACCCCCCCTTTGTGATTGACTTGAATGCTAGCAGACTGCTATGATTGTCCCTACTTGCAGGACACCAAAACATGTTCCAACTACTGACTGAGCAATAGTGAAACTGTGAAAAGTATAACAGAAATTGAAAATGCCTTCAAAATCTAAGTTGCCCATTTTGAAACATGTGGATTGCAGCATGTTTCCTTTTTGAGTCTCACTTTTTCCAATTTCACTTCTGCTTATGGTGAGCGTTTGCAGACAAGTCAACTATAGGCAAGTGCAGCAATACACTAGCAACCAAAGTAATCACAAAGAGGTTTTTTGCCAAGGCACCCTTTTTGCGACTGATTTCACCCAGCGACAGCCAGCAACCAGTCAGGGATAACAGATTTTTCCCGAATGACTTGTGGTTGCCAGGGGTCTCTATGCCTTTTTGACCAAGGCTTTAGGGAAACAGCTTGCTCTTGCATTTTGCTCTGCTCAAAGGTAGGTAATGCACTGCCTAGAATTCAGAGTAGTAGTGCACTCAATTCCTAAAATGTAAAAAGACATATAGGTTTTAAGGATTTGGGAAAAATAAAAAGATGGTCACATTTCTGCACTAAGCCATGCTCAGCATATGATGGCTTATGTCACCATTAGAGCACTGGACCACTCTAGCTTCATTTGTACATTCCCAGAATCAGAGTCAATCAATCTTTTCTTTCCACTCACAGCAAGAAAGTATATACTTGTACAACGTCAAACTTTGGTTTTTAGAAGACCTGTATGTAGCCCAGAGAGTAATGAAAAAGCAAGTCTTTATTGGATATTTTTGGGATTCAGAAAAGTGTCAGCTGCAGAACCAGAAGTAGATAAATGAAGCTGAACCTGATGAAACACAGTGAGCATTCTAATGCATACATATATCTGCCATATCATGTGCCTTACAATAAACTGCCTTTGTGACTCTTCCTAAATCAGAGTGAATTAATTAAACCATCTGTGATTTAGGTGCCAAGTGTCGCTGTGCTGATAGCCTCAGTGAACAGGCTGCTTTATGAGCGAAACAAGAACCACACAGATGGACTACATAAGAAAGAGTGAGGGGTAAAAGAAAAGAATAAGCTGTTGAGGAAACCCATTAATCAGAGTAATGGTTTAAGGGTAATACACATACACACACAAAACATGAGCAGCATACTGATTTCCGCTCTGTCTTTACATTCAAAGCCTGTGAAAGGGCGATCCCGACCAACCTTTTCCCATTTCTGCCCTCGCAGACTGCATGCAGGGTGACACTGTGAAAGAGTTGACTTGAATCCATTCTGGCCTCTCACTCATGACTCCTCATTTCATCCTCTAGCAGTCCACAGTCCTGTCACAAAGCTGAAGTTTGGCCGACATAGCAGCTGTTGTAACAGATTTTTGTTTTCTCTCATTCTTCCTGTGGGCTCTGGTATCACTGTGAGATTTTTTCTTTTGGGGTTAGGATTAGGGTTTGTCTGTCTCAGTGCAGCTCTTACTCTCCATCAGGTCCTCCCAAGTGCAGTTTCATATTTCCCCAAATAGCACTGCAGCTCTACAAGGAGAAACGTCCGGCGAATTAACTCACAATAAGGGATATCATACAGTGTGCCAATACTATAGCATGCCTCTGGTGACCCTCAGTCTCTCTCATTTATTCCCGTCTTTGTGCGCTACACGTAATGCCGAGGGACATCCTGTCACCAAGTGAATAGTGGCTGTTCATCTCTGGGTACAGCTGTGCCCTCACTACCCTCTTTGTGTGACCCATATTCTGTCAACAAAAAGCTCTGCCAGTTGTTATGTACCCCCTTCTTCTTACATTATCTAACAGCTAAAATATTCAGTCAACTACATTCTATTCAGTATCGGCTAAAGGACACACTATATACCTAAAAGTTGATTTGATTGCTTTTTGTCTCATTATATTGCCATATAAATTATGAAATGGGACATATGTGCCCACTTTCTTGCTTCGATTTTATAAATTAATATTAAAAAAAATGAAATGAGAAGGTGTGTCCAAACTTTTGACTAGTAGTTTGTATCTGGCTTAGAGTGCACATTTTTTGCATCCAAGGCTGGTTCAAGGCTTCTAACCTGGGACCAGTGGGACAGTATGCTTCCTGCTTGCTGCCCACTCCTGACCTGGGAAATGCAGGGGTTGGATGCAAAATGTGTTGCACATCATCTCTTTATAACTAGCTCCAGCCAGCTGTCATCTGTCTGTTACTGTCCCCAGTATAGATGGCTGTTGAGAAGTCAAGGGGACTTCCATCCATCGGTGGTACGCTCAACACACTGGTGCAAGATACAGTAGGTTACAGGCTTACCAACAACTTGTGATTTGTGGCTAAGCTGGTAAAGCGTAATCCCAATAGAAGTTTGTCTTGCTTGGAGAGTTGAGTTCCAGTTGGTGGTGTTGTATGGTAAATCAGTGCAATTGCATCAGACTGGTGTCCAGCAGGGGTGGGGAAGTCCATGTGTGTGCTGCACCTTGAGGGGCCCATATGTAGCCATGTGAATCCTCTGCAGGACAACTAGTTATGAAGAGACTAGTATGTTGGCAGGGAAGGCTTTCTTAAAAGTTGCTAACCTTTTCACTGCACAAATGTAGCAAGCAAGCAAGACTCAAACCTTGTTAGTACCAACACCAGAGAGGAGGATAGTGCTACCGAGGGACCAACATCCCGTCATACTCCCTAAAAGGTTCCTATAATATTTGATTTAAGATATTTGCAGGTAATTTTTGGTCAATTTATGGGACAGAATAGATTATTTACTTACAAGGTTACAAGACTTATGATCCCCTCTTGTAGCCTGAGTGCTACTGGCCAATCACATTTAAACTGGCTTTGATTTGTTGCTGTTAAACAGTCCACATGGAGAGGAAAGAACAGATTGTGTCTGGTGAAATTCAATCTGAGAAAGATTTTGTTTTTTATGACCTCTATTTGCAAAAAGTAACTCACACTCCGAACATTAAGTCTTGGCCTGGAAATGGTTTATTGTATTTACTAGGACATGATCCATAAAAATTTTTTGGAAACAACATTTAGTAGTTTATAATATCAAAAGACACCATAGCTTTACTGCAGATGAAACTAATACAAAATCATGTAGTTGTCAAGATGTTGCTTTGAAATCAACACATAAGTGAGAAGTTTGATCTCACTCTAATTTACAGCTTAAAATGTTCAAGGTTTTTAGCCAGGCCTAAATTGCAGCTATGCATCCAGCATCTTTGGACAGGCTTCAGTTACACGATATCAAAACACAACCAAACACATGCGTGTTACTGGCAGAGCAACAGAGAGCTGCAGAGATTCTGCAATGGACTTGAGCTGGTCGGATCGATACCTCCCTTCTTGCTGGAGGAGATGCGATTAGCTTAACATGCGGAAACTCTTCCACACTGTCTCTGTTCCACCAACACAAGAAAATATTCACAGACACTTACTGTAAGCAGACACAGCACATTTCTGTAAACAAACACCTGGATGCTGACAGACACACACACACACACAACATCCCACTTACACCCTAGAGAAGATCGAGCATTTCAGCTGTGCTCCACGTAGCAGTCAGTGAAAGTCGTAGTGACTCAGCAGTCAGACAGCAGTGAGGGAGAGACAGCGACATCACTCAAGTGACGGTGGGGACATCGGACAACAGAGCAAAGTAATAAAATCATTCTGTTAAAGTAAAGGTGACAGTGATAATCTATGCTGTCTGTCTTTGTGATCATTGTCTATCAGCCTTGGAATTACCTGCCACAAATCCCTTTATGATGCCTGTTTTCTAAGATTTATTATTTACCTCTGGACCTAAATGAAAAACACGTGCGCTCCCTTTAATGTCATTGTGCATTTTGTTTTTCCTCTCTTCCTTTATTTAGCTCTCTTCCCCTTTCTCTATCTCCTATTCCTTTCATGAGTGCCTTCATAATGAGGTCAGAGCATTAGTCCATTACTGGGTCACTTTTAACTGCTTTTCTAACCCCTTACTAGAGCAAACACACTGCTCTTTACACTGTATCTATAATTTAAAAATAGAAGGACTCTTTTTTTTTTTCATTACACTTCTCAACATTTTTCTCCCCTGAGAGGAAATTCATTAAATGATATTTATTGTGTTTTAATGCACACTTATGGCTGAGTGCTCAGAGTGCAACTGCTTTTTGTCCACATGGCAACTTGTCTGGAGGTTTCAGTCTTCTTGTATCCACACAAACAATGCACACACACACACACACACACACACACATTCAGCTTTATATATTGTTTTAAAGGGAACCTAATTGAAAAAAAACGACGACATGTTGAGGGGGTAGTAGTAAGTGAGATTC
Organism: Neolamprologus brichardi; assembly: GCF_056152115.1. Taxonomy (NCBI): domain Eukaryota; kingdom Metazoa; phylum Chordata; class Actinopteri; order Cichliformes; family Cichlidae; genus Neolamprologus; species Neolamprologus brichardi. The sequence goes on along the minus strand of NC_142117.1, from coordinate 25,099,386 downwards.
GTGATGTGTTGAGGACATGAGGTCATATATCATACTTTGTGCAGCAGGCGACAGAAGTTGCCATTATTGGATCAGCACTGCTTCATTAAACCTCCACACGCCGTTGGACAGAGAGATGAAGGGAGGGGGAAGGAGAGAGAGAGAGAGACTTGAGAAGGAAAAGTGAGGACAAGGCAATAGAAGGAGGCTTATCACTGAGTGAAGGAAGGGAGAGAGGTAAAATAGTTTTATTAAAAGACCGGGTGGGGGGGGGGGGGGGGGGGGGGGGGGGAGAGAGGTAATGTGGAAAACAAACAATGTAAAGAAACCTCAACCATCCAAAATGTTCTCTAATGATTTTCTTGTTTGTTTCAAGCAGATAATCTGCCCTCGCCTGACAGTTTCCTTTCAGTGCTGTCAACATTTCCCCAGAAATTGATGCGTTGGGTCAGCAGCCCACCAGATCTTACAAGTTCCACAGGTTGATTTCCCAACATTTTTCTATCAGTCTAATCATAATGTAATTTCCCTGACATCTCTCATTGTCATTCTGTTTGATTTAGTCAAGTTTCAGAGCAAATGGCATCAACAGAAAGTTATGGAACCTAAAAACTGTCATAACTTTCAAAAGTGCACATTGAACCGGGCAGCACTTTTTTGAGGATGAATGGAGATCTGTTTGGATGCCATAAAAATTATTAACTAAAAGATAAGATTGAAAATTAGTATGACCACCTTGCGGTCTGCCTAAGAGTTGCAACCAGCTCCAAGTGACTGAAAAGAAACTAGCAAGGAACAACCATTCAACTAAGAGAACCATCCTTTATGATATCTACATTACCTTATCTTTTAGTTGTGGGCATATTAAATATTTAGATAGGTTATTAATAATAGCTCAGGCTTTGTTGAATAGAAAAAAGACTGGCATCTAAAATAGATTAGGCACTCCTTTACTTGATATTGGTATGGCCAAAGGAAGGGACAGCGTCAGAAGCAATCATTTCAGTCTATATATAGACTTATTACTAATTTAAAAAAAAAGAACTGTTCAGAAGCCTTAATTCACAAAGAGAGGGTGCCATCTGGTGGGTGTTATTTGAATCGCACTTTTGAATCAACATAATGGTCCAGCATACGTGTTGGGTCTCTGAAGGGAAAAAAAAACTCGACACCAAAAAGCTCCTGAAAACTTGAAGTTATACATTTTTATGAGTGTGTAATTAAAAAACAAAAAACAAAGAGGACGGCTGAGTGTGAACATGCACGTGGTCTGTCCTGTGGCTCCTGAGCACTGGAAATACAACTTGCTGACAGCAAAGATGGTGTAATCCCGCGGCAACTTGATCTTTACTGTCTCATCAACATCTTCTGTTTTGGCTGATTAAAGATCCTTTCGGATTATATGGGATAAGGAAACGTTACCAGTGTTAGAGAACTCTGGGGTCATTTTAAGGACTAAAATGCTGACATAAAACTTTACAAAATCTTCCTTTAATTAAAGTATTGTGCCAACAAATCACACAATTCCTCATTCTAATTAGATAGCTTGCTTTTTAAAAGACTGCAGCCAAGTCACGTTTAGATTCTATCGGTTATTGCATCTCTATCTCAATTAAAATCTTTCCTCTTAATTAGAAATTTCGGCAGGCAGGACAAACTGATCCATCATATATAGAGAGATAAAACAAGATTTTAATGAATGCTACAGTATAAATGTAGCAAATTGCTGGCTGGAGGGGGGGGGTACATAAAAATTACACGTATCTTATTTGAAGACAAAAATCTTTAACTGTACACGATAAAGACCTATCATGTTTGTAATGTGAGTTTACAATACTGCATTAAATTCCTACTGATTTTGTGTGGTGGCTGTCATGTATCTTGACATCATCCTTTGTGTGGTTGTAGTCAGCTATGACTGCTGAAACAGAAGCGCTTAAATTAACTAAAAGGTGAAGCCTGCAGCTCATTAGCGTTAGCTTGGCAGAGAGAGCGGAAACAGCTTTGTCTTTAAAAAAAAAAAAAACAGGTCGCAGGCAGAAATTTTATTTGTCTGCAATGAAATAGAATTTCAAGGCATTTCATTTTCAATTACAATGTAAATGAAAATAAAATGCTACAGCCTCATAAAGGGAGAATAAGAGGGTAACAAGCTAGGTTTTCACGGGAAACAACGACATAATTATATTGTAAGTAAATTTAAGTACTGTGTAAGTAGTGTGCAATTTTATGGTAATTTTGCAGTAAAACAATATTTACACATTTCAGATACTAAATTTACTGTACTGCGCTGTGTGTGTGTGTGTGTGAGAGAGAGAGAGACTTGTTTACCTTTTAATACTGCTCTTTTATTTGGATACGAACAGAATGTGTAGGCCTACCTGTCAGGCAGGTTGGCAGATTACAGATGCCTCAAACACAACACACTCACGCTCCTCTCTCGAATCAGGCAATGTTTTAATGCTGCCACTTTTAGCCACGACTTCTAAGAGAGGGCGCCATTGAGCCAAAAAACGTCGCAAATACATTGCTGTTATTATGGGAATCACAGTGGAATTAGATGCAACAGTAACACTGTTGCAAAGGTAACTTACAAGAGAAAAAATGTGCAGGTCTGTGGAGCCAATTGAGTTTTTCTTTCACAATCACTGTTGAAAAATACAGTTCAAAAGGAGAATACAGGAAAACAGTGTCCCCTTTCCTGAAAAAATCCCTGTTAGGCAAGGTTATGTAAAATGGGGAAATATCTTTTGTTTTGCTGCAAAATCACCCCAAAACTATTCAATGCTTCAGATTATAACAAACTACTTAAATTTACTTAGAGTATTATTATTTGCTTCTTGTGAAAAAAAAAAGACTTGTTGTTCTCTAATTCTAGTGTAACAACATTTATGCATTTGTGGGTAAATATAAATAATTTCAAATAAAATTAAGTATTATGAAGTGTTACAGTGAAACATGTAAAGGCCACTTGTTTAACACTGAATATTCTGCTTAATACAGCATGTCAAACATGTGGCTCGGGGGCCACAATCGCCCCACCAAAAACTCAAATCGGGCCCACTGGAAGGCTTTGGAAAATATGAACAAAGACAAACATTTTAGACTTTTAGTTGTATTTTTGTAAGTTTTGTAGTTTTTTAAATGATAAAAACTCCTGGGATCAATCATAATACGCTAGACTATTGAAGTCATTTGATGTCAATAGATCAACATTTAAATAACATGTTTTTTTTATAGTTAGTTTCAACAAAAAAGAAAGAAAAAAATTAAAGTGAAAATTATTACTACTCACAATTCAGTCCCAAAGAGTCATTCTAACAGATTTCTTCTATTTACTATAGAAGCATTTCTTTATCGTTTACTGTAGAAAAACAGAGACATGTTGTTGAAATAGTGCTTATTTTTTCTTGAAGATATAACTGAGGGTTTCAGTGCGCGGTTAAACTTCTTAACAATGACAGAAAGGGAGGTTTCACTGGTGTGGCTCACAAAGGACAAAGTGGCCTGTATGTGGCCAACAATGTAAAATAAGTTTGACATTCCCTTTAATACAAAAATAAAGATGAATATGTTGCATTAAGCTTCATTTAACGCTTGTGCTACACACAGCCAGGACAGCCGCTCGCTTCTTGTTGTGCACAGAAACGAGCTCTAGTATTGTAATTTGTGTTCCCTTAAATTACCCAGAACATCCCAACCTTGAGCTCAAATGAAACGACACATTTTAAACAAATTCTCCTTTACTTGAGTTCATTTGTAAATTTTTATTACATTTTTTTTATTCATAACAGCAAGAATCAAATATAGCAATGCAGGCCCCGTGAATAAAATGGGTCACGTACTTTTTCTCTTAACTCCACACATCCATCAGTGTTGGCACAGCACACCACAAGCTATACTAACTACCTCCATGACTGGAATTATTGCATGATGCTATAGTTAATAAAAACCAAGGCAAACACAATCCTGTGAGATCCAGAACATACCACACCCCACCTCTTTATAATTTTTCTCATATTTCATTCAGATGATTGGATTTTATGGCTTTAGACTGTTGCAATCAGTAGTTTTCTCTACACACGCTTTCCAGATGAGGTGGCTGGTATGCAAACATGACGCATCCTTTCAGGGGGCCCGGAACAGTAAAACAAGCAGAAACAAACTGCAGCAGAAGACAGAATACATCATCTTAGCACTACAAGCAGAGAAAACAAACGACAAACCAAAAAAAGTTCAGTTTACATTATATCATAAACGTAAGCATGCGTGCTTGTAGAAGATGAGAGATGACTAAGGTGATCAGGACAAAATTTCAAACTAACTGGTTAATAACCAAACTACGAAGCAGTATATCATTCTGCAGTTATTCTTAAATTCTGACCTGATGTTGAACTACGATCGGGTTCGGTCAGTTTCATCTACTAGAAGCACAGCTTACATAAACATAAAGAACATACTTATAGCTATGGTGTTTGTGTTGCATGTATTTTAACTCTCCAAGTGGTGAAACTTCAGTGAGTATATTCTCAGGAATCTTTTTTTTTTTAAATAAACCACTATTCTATTTTTATATTTTTTTAATATATATTTTATTCCATTACATTGATAGAATATTGTATACTGTAAATACATCTTTCTGTGTAAATGTTTTCTTAATCAATATTACTGTGTTGTGATTTCTTTTTTTAAACTGTATATGTATTTCCTTTAACATGCATTCCTCTCTGAGTACAGTAAAGAGACAGGACGTGTTGTGATTGGTTGGGCCTGGGCGGGCGTGGCCATGACACACACCTGTGCAGTACAGGCGGGTTGGGGGACCAGACAAACCCAGTCAGGCCCTTACCCTGGAGGGTAGTGGACGCCTCCTCCGGAAGGTTACCTGGCAAACTACAAGCTGCTGACAAAAAAGAAGAGCAACACTTGGCCTTTTCTGAAAGGGGTAGGAGAGTGAGAACTCGGTGCCCTTTTGATGCAAGCAATTTTGTTCAGCCTTTCATAAGATTTTTTTTTTTTGTTATCCTAGCAAAATTCCTTGTCTTGATAGACATTATTTTTTTTATTCAAAATAAGATCTCAATATACATGATTCTTTCTTTTTTGACTATGTACAGAAGTGCAAAAAAGTCAACCATTATCACCTCAAGATTTCCCACCCCACCCTTGTTGTTTGCAGATGGCTGGGTAAGAAACGAGAGCTCAGACTCGGTTTCCTACTCGCCACGTTCACCTGACCCCGCCAGCAACGCCCCCAAAAGTGATCAAATATGCAGCTTGTTTTCCAACATGGCCCAATTTCCAGGGAGAGTAAAAACATTAAAACAATAGTTACTATTTGAAATGGATACAGTAGAAAATAACATCTTTACTCTAAACATCTAAGAACTAGATTTTTATAATAGTCTTTTTTTTTTCTTATATGACTAGTTACAAACCTTACAATCGTTAAAATATTACTCGTTTATTGGCGACGGTTGCCACAGCGACAACCTGGGCCTCTCTGTTCTATTATTTCATTACTTTTAGATACTCATATAAAACATCTTTGTTCAAAGAAGACAAAAAAAAAAGACTAGCGAAATGAACAATATGCATACAGTTCAACAATATGCATAACGTAGAAAATATTGAGTTTACAATTGTAATCATACGAAAATTAACATTACATGGAATTTCAGGGAACTGTGCATGAGGAACACGCAAACACACACACTGTACCTTATATTCATTATAAGAAAGATAAATATAATAAGCCAAACTGAAAAACTGAACTAATATCAAAAAAAATCATCCAAACAAAAAAATCAAACAATTGTTGTTGTCTAACAAAGAAAACCACAAGAGAGTTAAGAAAACACAGACAAAAAAAGTGACAGTTACATAGTGCTCTCGCTGTGTGTTAATATGGCGTGGATTAGGCAACTGGATGGTTCAAAATGGCATGTTGCATTGTGCTGACCCGATAATACATTCTAAGGCTTTGGATGAGTTATACAATCGTTTATATTCTTGCCACTTTCCCTGTACTTTCCACCAATTGACTATGCCTGAAAAAACACCCAGAATATTAAAAAATAAAATAACATAAAGAGTTCTAGAGATCTACTCCAAACACTCGATCCTTCTTTGGGCTACATATTTTTAAGAATTTAGCCCCACTAGTCTATCCACAACACCTAACAACAGTGACACGAAAAGACTTTGGCTGACTATCTGAAAAACAGTTCTCAGGTAGACATAAGAACAAATACTCTTAAATATGTCTGACTTTATATACACTACACTGAATTTACTTTAACCTGTCTTAAAATATGAATAACGATACCAATGAAAAACAAATCGGGTCGTACAGGTCGCGTATTTGCCAGTCACACTGTAGATTTTGACTTCTGTCTCACAGCAGCGTGGACATCATCTGATCCTGACCCTGTGGTGTCATCATAACAGTTTCATCGCTGAGAGAGCTTCTTTGGTCTCTCACCCAGGCTGAGATCTCACAGTCTACTCGTCTGATGTTTAGAGTCAACAGACTTAATGGCCGCACAGAGCTCGGATTACGAGTCAAGACATTTCACGTCTAAACAACTGACATCAACAACAAAGTTGAAGAAAATAAAATGAAAAGCTAATCATTCAGTAGAAGATTTATGTAAAGCACACGATCCGGGGACGGTCATCTAATCAATGGGGCGATGGTGCTCTTAGGGAATCACAGACAATGACGGGCTATGACATTGGACACTTCATGCTGTCCAAAAGAGAAAAGAGACGTATTAAAGGGAGTCGTTGAGTTGCAACACTTTGTAACACTGCTTCTATACCATTCATGTAGTTTGAGATGTATGGCACTTTACAGGGAGGCCTGCAACATTAAAGACATGTGCTTAAGAGATAGAAAGGTAGGCTACAAAGGTTTGAAAGACACCTCACAGACATTCAGTTGCTATTTTGCCTCTGAGTGCACTCATGTAATTTCCCTTATATCAGGTTTAACAAAATCAAATCATTAACAAAATCATTGTGCATGCATATGTGATTCAGTCAGATTATTTGTTTCGTTTTTCCTCAAATGAAATACAAGGTGCACCTTTGTGTAAACAAAAGACCAACAACCGATGAATAAACACGCACAACGTAAGTCATGATTCTTGGTCAGCAGACGTACCGATTCAGTCGACGTGTTCAGCGACTGCTCCACACATTTACCTTATGTTAACATTCAAAGTGTGTCTGGTGAATAAAGGTCAGTTGCCTCTACAGAACGCAAGGCAGTCTTTGATGCGATGTTGTTCTTTTCTCTTGTTGTGTAATAGTGTGCATGAAGTACACATGAAAACGCTTCTAACAAACTGTGCCTCCTATGTTAACATGCAGATTTATTCCAAACCAGTTCGGTCCTCCGTTTCGCTCCTGATGTTACGAGCATGAAGGGTGACCACTAATCTTGGACTTGACACCAGCACGCTGCAGCTCCATCTGAAAAGAAGTGCATGAAGTGCAGGAGGTCAGTTGTGAGCAACGACAAAATGGCGAAGCAAAGTTAGTGAGTTTACTGCTGACTTAGAGTTCAATCAGACAATAATGCTGATAATGGAAGCCTCGAAGTTTCTTTCTAAAATTTCTGTCTAAAACAAATGAATGTATGGTTTCCATAGTAACTGTGAATTACAAACTGTACTTGAACCACTCATTTGTTTTATTATTTGTTTATATATACATATAAAGCGCTGATTTTTAAAAAAAAATGTGCAATCATATATAGAAATACATCATGTAAGGCAAAAACTGATAATTTACCATTTTAACAACCTTGAAAGTCAATACTTGGTATGACCACCTTTATTATTCAACGCTCTAAGGGAAGCTCTCTTGCAGTTTCTTCAAGTAATAATAATAATAATAATAATAAATTTTATTTATAAAGCGCCTTTCAAGACCCCCAAGGACACTGTACAATAGATAAAAACACAAAGTAGTGTTCAGGAGTAGTTGTACAAGATTCTTGAAGGACAATAATGTGATCCAGGCTTTGGAAAACCACTGAATAACTGGAAAATGTTCCACTTGTTTTTCTATCTGTTGTTACTGCAGTGTGTTTGCGATCACTGCCCTGCTGAAAAGTGAGGCGGATGGTGTTGCACGGTGGATCAAAGCGAGGATAATTTCATCAGTTATGTTCTCCAACACCACAGGCTGAAATACACCTCTAAACTTTGACAGAGCCTCAACACTGTTTTACAGAGGTCTGTAGATGCTCACTGTTGTACTTGTCTTCTGACTTCTTTGCATATTGATGATGATTTGAATCAAAAATTCAAATTTACTTTTTAACAGCTTCTTGAAAACCATTCAGCAGATCCATTTATGATGGATCAGCTGAACTGCGGCAGCTGTGTCAAACTCCTTGAAAACAAAATCTAATGAATGAGAGGTGGCTCAAAACTTTTGTACAATAATGTACAAAGTTATAGTTAGCGAAAATCAAGGCAAACAAAAAGGTTAAATGAAGATCTCTGAGGGGAGGCAGACTATTTCATGCACTGTTACTGAATATTAGAACCCATTAGCTGCACAATTGTCCAATATGAACATATTTCTTAGAAGCACAAGCTGCTTTAGAACAAGATGTGATATTTGACATTTTTGATGTTACTTATTTGTCATCAACGTTATTAGTATTTTATTATTTCATATATTATTTCATATTATTAATATTAACTATTTTTATGAGTTTTATATCGACACAGGTTATATCAATCAATTCTATAATACATTGTTTATGTTCTACTTTACTAAAACACTTAAAGAGCTGAGATATTCACAGCTGTATCAAAAAGAAAACAAGATTTTTTTTTACGGTTTTCATACTGATTTTGAAAAAATATGTAAAAGTATGCAAACACTGAGTGGCTGAAATTAATTTGATCTAGTTCAGCTGTATGATGACTATCATATCGTAAATCTCATCAGCGGGGAACCAGGAGCGCAAGAAAATCTGATGGATCACTGTGAAAACTTCCACAGTGGCCAAGTCATACAAGACAAACAGGATATTAATTCATCTCTGTTGGCTTGTGCTGTTTGATAGTGTGGAAGCTTATTTGCTATTCCTGGCATGTTGTAGCTGCTGGCAGCTTACAAGCTAGTTAATGTTTCCAGCAACCATTTAGAATCACAACTTTAAATATTGGCAAACATTACTGTATAAATTTCAACATGCAGGGAGGGAATGTAAACAGATAAGCACTCGACGCTCTACTTGGCAGCTTTTAATACATTTATTTATTCATATTTCATTTAGTTTTTTTTAATTCTACCTGTTTTGCTGTGTTTCTCTTGATTATTCTAAGCTAAGTTAAGCAGCTCCTGACTCCAGCTTCATCTTTAACCTTCAAATATGAGAGGAGACGTAATCTACTCTTCTAACTGCTACCAAGTAAGTAAACAATTTTATTTTGTAAAAAACATTCCTGATTAGAACCTTAACTCCCCCAAAAAGCAAACAAAAAAAAGCTTTTGCAACTCTGTCACATCAGGGGTTTGGAGGTCTTTTTCAGAGGAAAAAGATTTATTGTTCGAATGCATTGTGTGAGGTGCTGGAGGTGCAGTACATACTGTTCTGAGACTTCTACATCTGGGTCACATACTTGTGACTAGTCAGATGGTCTGCAGATATTATTGGAATCTGATTGGGAGGAGAAAAGACAAATAGGGGAGGAGGGGGGAATGGGAAGACAGAGGGAAATAAACAGAAGGGTCTACTGCAATGAGGACAAAACCACAACCGCTAACAAGCATAAGCATAGCGATTATGTCTACAATCACAAATTGAGATATTTAGAAATAACTAGCAAAGACCAGAGGTGAGCCTTGTGCACCACTCATGCATTTTTCATTTCATTCACATTGAAATTGTACGATTAGAGGAGAAAAAGTCAGAGGTGATAGCAGACTGTGAAAGAAGGCAGGAGAGGAGCAAACCTGATTGGCTGTTGCTGTTGCAAAGGGAACACTTGTGGCAGATGTGGTGGCTGCAGACACAGTGGCTGGGGTAGCACCGTGCATCATGGGTACTTGGAGGGGGAAAGATCACACAGGCAGTTGAACCAGAGCAGATTTAAAGCTTTTAATGCTTGACACTTCATTTGTATGTCTGTGTATAGAATGCTGATAAACATGAGATCTAAACAGGTTCAGATTTATTGTCTGCTTTCTAGCAATCTTTAACGTTCTATCTACAAATATCCCAGCAATTTGCGTAAACTCATAGCAACTCACCTGCTGTGGAAAAAGAAACGAAACGTCAGGGAAATTATTTAAATAGCGGCTAATTGAAATTTGGACGAGCATATCATATCAGGTGGCAGCGTGTTATTTTCTTGGCGGGGAGCATTCAAAACTGAATAAGAGAGTTCACTGGGTTTTGCAAAAATTACAGTACAATCAGGATTGCATAAACTTCACACAACATCTCTATCCTTTCTTCCGCTACCACTGATAAATCCTCATGTTTATTTGGCATTTATAACCGGACAGTATAATGAGGTGCTCAAGAGGTTAAAGAGGTTGAAATGTAAGTTAAACAAAGCAGGGGTCAGGGGATTTTGAACTGCAACAAGCATTAGGTGACAGACAGATCTGTGGTGAAGCAAAGAGGTCTACAGTACAGAAAAGTAAAGCACATCATTTCCAATTGAAATTACACAAGTATGCTCACAATCAAAATTTGCAATTTACATTTGAATAGCCTGTGTTGAAAATACACTGAATATCATTTTGAGTACATTTCAAAGTCTAAATTAAAAAAAAAAACTGTGCTCACTTTATGTGGTGAGTTAAATGAGAGTGACTACAATGGGGTTCAAAGATAATCAATAAGGAAAGCTGGCACCTACCAACACTTGTTGCAGGTGTCATGCACAATATCGAGCCTGCCCATCATGCATTGCAACAGGGAGTGGAGTGAATAGGGGGGAGAAGAAATCAGCAAAATGCATTACAAGTGTTACAAAGTCAGACAATATTGGATTCATTCTGGATGTAAACATGTGAACTCTTTCATAGAGTGGCCACAGCTTATTATATAACAGCATTGGTTATTATTACTTTCATGGCTTGCAGTTGCTGTAACTGCACATACTGCATATTTAAGAAAACATATGCATGCAAGTTCTGAGTGGGAAGAGGTGTAAAAAACTGAAAAGAAAACAAAACTTGCTGGCCAACCCCAGTTTACTGTTCAACTTCTCCATTAAAGTGAAGGGCAAATTAAACGCTACCACTACCCCAATTTTCCTGTCAGGGCCATGGCAGCTGTTTGTACGGTGACAGGTTTGAATGGCTTGCTTTTTAAGCCCTCGAACAGTGTAGCTGTAGTGATCTGACAGTCCAATAGAGTGGGACATATGAGGATCTGAGGATCTGAATGTCTCACAGATGGGAATCGATGGCAGGCTATTGTTAGGCTGTCACAGGAGAATATGGGGCACAGTTAAAGATGACTATGCAGTGCCCAAAGAAGAACATTTTAAAAAGCTGTGTGCGTGTGCATTTTGTGCATGCACATGTAGTGTACACCTTGGGTATAATTTACACTGGCAGAGAGTGAGGAAGTGCCCCTCATGTTCCAGCAGTCGTGGATTGTCTTGCCCCATTTTTCAGAATTTCAGTTCAATTAAAGTCATATCTTGCTCCTGCTGTTCCTTGTATTTTATATAATGAAAAAGTCTTATAATGTTTTTATACCACACAAAACATTTTGAGCCCAAAATGTTGATTTGTGACTAATTTAATTAAATGTATATTTCCCATGTAAATGTAACATCAAATGGTCAACTTAATGAACATTTTAATAAATATTTAAATAAATAAAAACTTTGATTTATTTATCTCAGTTGCATCTTATTCAAAATTACTGCTTCCTGTTTATTAGGATGATCTTTTGAGCATGGTTTATGTGTATTACTAAGGGTGTTTTAAAAACCTGCAGTGCTTAGTTCATTGAAACTCTGGTTTGTTTTTTCCCTCAGTGCGATCATTTGGGCAGATGTGAAAACAGTAATTGGACTCGGGTGTAAAACAATCGCACCGAGACCCTTTGGTTCCGAATGGACTCCAGAGCAGTTCGTTTTTCATGTGAACATGATCCGACCCAACTGCGTTCCAAGTTTGAGCTCAAAAAGTTCCCGTTACCATGTATGCTTTGTATTCTGAATGCGGCAAGGTACTATAAATGTGCCAAAGTCTGTGCGGGCAAACAACTAACCGTGAAATGAATATAAACTCTCCTCTAGTCTAGAATGCAGCACCTTCTTCCTGTATTTACTGTTGTTTCTCCAGCCCCAGACTCATCTGGCCAATAAGCAGCCTAAATATTTTCACGTTGTTTTTGTAGTGAAGCACTTTGGTTCACTTGGATTTCTCCGTGTGTGAAAACAAAACAAACCACCGGGAAAAGCTACAAGTTTACAAACTCATGAACTGACTCGGGCCAGAGAAAAGAAAAAAAATACAGGTGTAAAGACATCCTAGCACTGCCTGCCTGTTTATAAATGAAAAAAAAATTAACCTTTTGACTATTTCTCTTCCCACTTGTGACACCAAAGTTATGCCCATGCAGTACATATATGTGCAAATAACACTGTGCAAGTTTTTCCCCCATCATTTCACACATTCAGCCAGTCAGTGCAGATACCAAACCATAATCAAAGGAGTGTGAAATGTGAATAGGATAACTGCAACAAACACCAGTTAAAGAAGACTCGGACCTTACCTGATGGTATGAAGGCAGCCTGCTGCTGAAACTGCATGTTGGCCAGGGCCTGTTGGTACGGGAATACACCAGCATTGAACATAGTGGTGGCACCGTTGGCTTTTTCAAGTGCAGGTCTCTTTGGTAAAGGAGGCAAGACGGGAGGGAGCCCCTGAAGAGGGGACAACATCAAAACAAAAGGATGGGAGTGAGGGAAATCAAAGTATGGTAGCAGTGACATTCAGGACAGAGAGAAGAAAGAAATTCATTAGAAGATTAAATTGCCCATCAAAACAGCGATCAAATATATTGGCAAGCAAGCAGTGGACTACATTACTTCTGTCAGAGCAGGCGGACAGAGGTGCTAGCTGACAAAAAATTGTGTGACATATATCTTACGACAAGCATAAAAGTCCTCAAGATATTGTCATGAACCTTTTTACATGATTTTAGAATATTACAGTAGATACAGTCAATATTTTGCTGGCTGAGAACTCGAATTTTCTGTAAAGAGAACTTAGCAGCTGCTTAATATAAGCTGAAGCACAGATTGTTGGACCACCAATGGAAATGATGTAGTTAGGGAAAGTTGCGCTGTCAGCTCCATGATAATAGTAAACTATACGCCATGTTAAGACTGTCATGACATCTCTTTACCAGTTACACATGCAGTATGGGAAATGACCAACACATGCAAAGACTACCATAGCTTATACCACAATAAACATTTGCATTTTCATGCTTCCAGTGAAGTGTTTTTTGAGATTCACTTAAGGTGATGAACTGACATTGGAAAATGTAGTGCATTTCCAGTTTTGAGCCACTGTCACATATTCTTCGCTGATGTGATTGGAATCTGTTTTTAATCTTAAAACGTCAAACCAAAGGTTACAATCAGTTCATCACCCTTAAGTGCTTTCTCATTTAGTTAGTTAAACACAGCTTCAAACTATATCTATCACACCACAGCTGCATGCCAAGCTAAAAGGTGAAAGGTCATAGTACCAGATCAAAAGTTGCGTCGAGGGGTCGCTTCAGTGATTTGACAGCCGACTGAGTCTTAATTAGCAGGCAGCGAGCACATGATGGCAATGGGCCAATGGGGTTCAAGCGCATTAACAAAAACCAGCAAGCGAAGGTGCGTCATGGGGGCAGCAGTGCAGTGTGGGTTGGTGAGGAAAAAAAACAAACAAAAAAAACAAACAAACAAACAAAAACAAATCATTGGAATGCAATATACAACAATTACAAGACTTGTGCATGCACATTAATGGCTTTAGGGTTACTGAAAAGAATTACAGCCCTTGGCAAACTTTGCTGTCAGAAGAAAGTTTTTATTTTCATGAATACGAAAATTCTATGCTATGGTCCAGAAAAGATTATTAGCCAATGAATGAGCTTTGATCAAATACATTCATTTGAAACAGACTATAAATATTATCTAATGTGATTCTGCCCTCTGCTCCAGATGCACTACTTTCTTAAAGCCTGTGGTGGCTGGACTATGGCAACTGCACTGAAACAAATTTCCTAAAGTGGCACATGACTCTTGGTCCTAGGCCCGTTTTAAGGGTCTTAAACGACTGCAGTTTCCAGTACTTGTGTGATTCTCCTCTTCCTGTTTTTTCTGTTTCATTCACATGATTTGAATAAACCATAAAAAAATCACTGACATCTTCAGATGTGTTTGTTCCTAAATTCTTACTATAATGATCCTAGGGTACATGTATATATCCTATCTTCTCTTTAACAGGTGGGCCAATCTGAACAAAACTTTTGTATCACATACACTGATTATAAAATTGTAGATACATTTTAAAATGTTTTATTACTAAATCCTTTGTCCTGTCTCTGTCCCATCGCCCCCAGCCGATCATAGCAGATGGTTGCCCCAGATGCTGCTTCTGCTGCAGGTTTCTTCCTGTTCAAAAGGATTTTTTCCTTCCCACTGTCGCCAAGTGCTTGCTCATGCAGGGTTGTCTGATCATTGGAGTTTTCTTTCTAATATTATAGGGTCTTTACCTTACAATATAAAGCTATAAAACACCTGGAGGTGCTTGTTGTGTTCTGGCGCTATATAAATTAAATTGTATTGAATCATGTCATCCCCCTGCGAATGCGATGCTGTGTTCTCTGTTTGAGATTGTTTCATGTGTCACAACTAAATACTCAATGAAGACTTTGAAAAAGCGTCACAGGTCCGGCTATTTGTAATAAAAGAAAAAAAGAGAACAATAATTTAGTCTAATTCTATAGATACACTGTCGTAATAATTATCATTGTGCCATTATATTCATACTAATTGCCATTTTATATCCCAGGAAGTTACTACATTTTATTTGGAAAAGATGAGATTGGACATGATAAATGGCAGGCCTGCTCAAATTGTGCTGAATCAATCGAAATAAACAGAAATGAAAGGTTAACTGAAATAAAGCTGACCCATATTTTTGAATTCAGTGATGCACAATATTATCTACTTGGCGGAGCACGACCTTTTTACTGTCTCTTTAGAGAAACCGATCACTGCATTGCGGAAACAAGATCCAAAATATGCCGCAGTCTACACAATTGTCTTCTCAGCAAAAAATGTTACACATCTATCGATTGTGAAAAAGCAAAATGTAAAACTAACAAAGCAGCAAAACAAGGAGGAGCAGGCGAGGGGAGGCTCAGTCACATACTAGCACGATTACTGCTGCTGCTAATAAAGCACACATTGACACAAGCTACATCTGTATCGTTTTAGGGCGTACTGAGTCAGAGCTGCAGAGGCACAACGGCGACTAAAGGTTGAGGTTAAAAGCAGGGTAAAATGTACTGGCTCAAGCAACGCTGTCGATACATAGAAAATTATCTCCAGATTAGAGTATTTGTGGTGCAATGCTTCTGCTCCAAACTAAAAAAGAAATTATTTTTGGAAAAACTATACATTTTAAACTTTAATGTACATTAAATGACATTTAGCTTTAATTGCTAACAGCAGGTTGTGAGATTATAATACATGAATGTTTCTTAGTTTGATTTGCTTTTGGAGGTGTAATGTAAACAGATACCTACCATGGCTGCAGCAGCTGCAGCTTGGTTGACTTGGTGTTGGGCGGCTTTGATTTTGGCCTGCAGGTGAGCCGGAGGGTGAAAGTACTTGCACTTCTCCCTCGAGCAGCGGCCCTTTATGTAGTCCATACACACGGTGACTGTGTTGTCGTTGGTGTCGATCATGGTGCTATCTGCAGGATGGGCAAAGCGACAGTCGTTCTCCCCACGCGTGCAGTTACCCCTCTGATATTCCCGGCATACCTGGGGCAATGGTAAGGATTTGATCATAAACCTAACACACATACACACACATACACAGTTACACACATAAGTTACAAAGTTACTGGTGAGTCCACGTGATAAAGCAATCAATCTGCTCCGTCATTTCACATGGTATCAGACAAGGTAACCGATCTTAATGATGGGTTCAGCCATTAATGTTGATTGATAAGCAGAACAGATCCTAACCAACGTTTACAGACTCATTAATCACACCGCATTCATCCATTATTTAAATGAGAACTGTTTTTGTCCTTCCTGAGTCTGACAGAAGGGGGCAGCACTTGCATGAAGAATTGGGAAAATGCCTTCTTCATTCTGAACGTACAGACTCAATGAGGCTCATGGGAAATATGAAGGTGGTTACCCTCGGGGGAGGCTGTAGCTGACGTAATTGTCAGCCGCTGGCACACAGTAGCAAACACACGCACGCACACACACACACACAAAAGGTGGGTGTGTATATATATTATAAGGCAGCACTGTTTTTTTTTTTAATTTAGG
This sequence comes from Neolamprologus brichardi, assembly GCF_056152115.1. Lineage (NCBI taxonomy): Eukaryota > Metazoa > Chordata > Actinopteri > Cichliformes > Cichlidae > Neolamprologus > Neolamprologus brichardi. The sequence continues at coordinate 25,082,831 of NC_142117.1, read as the reverse complement.
CACTTAAAGAGCCTTGCAATAACTTCAGATCTCTGCTCTCGGCGCTCCATCAGACCGTTGAGTCTGAACTGGATTCGAGATGCAATCCTCCACCAAAAGAAATGCAATTTCATGGTGCGTTGTATTGATCTATCAGTTACTGTGATGGAACAAGCCATTTACTAAGTCTGTTTACCAGTCTCCCTGTCTGCGTGCATAAAGGATTTGATTTGTGGTGGACCGGCTGCCAGACAAAAGGCCACCAGCACCGTTATCTGCAAACTGCTCTGTCTCCAGTCCTGACAGCTCATCATCTACGTTCACTGACTGCTGTGAGTGATGGCGTTTCTCTCTTTGCCTGTCCCTTGTTTCTCGTGGGTACCTCTCCCTTTCTCAGATATGTATGCCTACACGTGCACACCACCCCACCACTGCTAACCAGTAACTACTGTTACTTGTCTTATTTTTTTTAAACGAGAGACTGCCTTGTTGTCAGGCAGATGTTGTAGAGGCGGGTGAGGGAGGGAGGAAACTTGGAGAGAAGGGAAATGTAAGCGTGGTTGACGAATATAGAGTAAAAAGACGAGGATGGAGATGGAGGAGAAAGTGAGAGCCTTTGGTGATGAGGTGTATGTAGGCTGTCATAGGAGAAAAAAACAGGAGAGGACTGAATGATAGGATTTGATGTTCTCGGGACCAGATGTCTAACTAGCCCCCTGAGCCACTTGCATCACCATGGTTGCAGGTGACCAACATATGACTTTATGCATGATGACATGTTGCAGCATACCGTATGTAAGGAAAAGACAGCAAGACTTCTGGAGCATATTTTCTCAGGAAAACTGTCTGGGGCATTGTCTTCTAAAATTGGAATTTCTCACAGCCTAAAGGAAACAGTCCGAAACACATCAACTGAGCGGTATGTGTGTCGCTCCACAGAATTCCAGCTATGTTTACTTTGAACGACACACACTGGAAACTGAAATATGACTGGCCCCTTTCTCTAAGATATTTTTAGCAAACCTAGTTCCTTTCAAATTAAGAAACTAGGATATGAAATCTCCTCATCAAAAAGCTTCACCCACACATGCAGCCTCACTACCTCTCCCGCAGCCTGACCACCGCAGATGCCGTTGACCAACAGGCCTCTCTATCTAAAAGGAAAACAAAAGTGGAATGAGGAGAGTATTTCTGATTTGGCTGATAAATAGTTCATATCCTTTTGCTATCGATCTTTTGCAGGACAAATCGTTTTAATCCTTTGTCTGAATCGAGAGGTGCATGCTCTCCTACTCGCAGCGTCTTGCCTCCACTTATCCTTAACCTCTACAGCATGACTTTTACTAACGCCTCCATAAAATTCAGTCAGCGGCCTTTGCTTTGTTTCTGGTATCTCTGTCTCTGCCTGCTCCAACCCCTCCCCTGATGACCACAACAGGTCTACAAATTGATTTCCTATCTTCCGCCTCCATCTCTCTTTCCTGTCAGTGACCTGTTCTGTCGCTCTGCATGTTGTCGATTCATTCACTTGGTCCAAAGACTTACTCAGCCTCACCCCCATTAATTACCCAGCTACCCAACATTACATCTTAAATGTAACCTTCCTGCATTCTTGCACGCCTCCTGCCTGCCTCCAACGATTTCCCCATTATTCCGCTGCCACTGTTTCTCGGGTGGGGCTACATAATGGATGAGATTGACTTACTGTCCAATTAATGATTATCTGAACGCAGCTGGAGGAGGGGCGCTCATCAGGTTTCAAAGAACTAATTGCTTTCCGAGAAGAAGTAAAGATTTTTCTGAAAATGACATATGTACATTATAACCCGAGCTTGTGCCAGACAAAATTATCCCCTTCGTATCGATAGAGTCAGCAATGGTAATGTTTGTGGATGCTTTCATTAACATCTCATTCTCTTGCTTAAGTCTGAGAAATAAATCTGTCTTGGTAATGGCATGTAGTTAGTGTAACAGGAATGGTGTATATACACAGACGTACAAACAAGACTGTTAATATTGAACAGACAGATCCTACATCTGAAAAGCTTCTGTTAGAAAGGTGTGAAAAAGGTATTTCTCCCAATCGTATTTTATAATCTGCGAGTATCAAAGGAATCACAAAAAATTATGCAAATCCTCCCGATGTGCTTACATATATTTTTCCCCCACTTTTTCTTGCGAATGTGTGTAAATGTTTGTGTTCCTCCTCACCTCCAGTCTGTCTGTCCTCATGAGTTTCTGTGCAGCAGCGGCGGCAGCAGCAGCAGCAGGTATGGGAACGCTGGGGTTGCTGGTGACCAGTACGGGGGCACTGGGCAAGATGTCAGCGGGCATCAGGCCGGGCGACACAGGGCCAAGGTAGGGGTTAAATGCAGCAGCCGCTGCTGCAGCAGCATTGGCATTGGTTGCAAGGCTGGGTGTGACTGAAAACATGGGCTGAGAGCACATGCAAAATAAGAGAGTTGGTCAAAATTGATCCACAATGATTTCTCACAGTCTATGTATAAAGACGCTACATATATAATCACATTGTTTCTTCCTCATATAAATATTACGCCTTGTGGATATACAGCATATGAGGCAGAAATAGAAGATTATCAGTAGCAAAGCAAAAAATAGGAACTCTGATTGTGGATGTGGAAGGAAAGATGCAAAAACAGATAATTAACATCTGAGGAAAAAGAACATGGCTGCTTGTCTTTCATTTGCACTAACGCCCAGAGCAAGCGTCAGTATGTGGTGTCACCTTCTTCCATTGATCAGATGGAATCACATGCTTCATACCCCAGATATCAGACAGTTAGCAGTACTGATGAAGGACGTCAAGCTGTGTGAGCATGTGAGTGGGGAGAGAGGCTTCACTGTAAGATAAAGTACTGCCTGTATGCGTTGCACTGGAGTTTGACAGAGAGAGGAGTATGCACTGCAAAGTTTTCCCTGCCTGATCCTGACCTCAGCCCCAGTCTAAGAATTGTCTTTTGAGCCCCTGCCAACAGGACACAGTGAGTAATAGAGGAGCGGCAGCCAGGGCTGTACTGATACATTCTTCCTAAAACCTCCTCACTGCTCAGCGATGACTCAGAAAATCAGAAATAATTCTTTCGGCACTGCCCTCTGGAATGTCTGAAGAGTTGTTTGCGATCATAAGGTGCTCTGGAAAAGCAGATGTGTCTCACTCCAGGTGCTCAGATATCAGTTTGAGATATTTGCAGCTTGGGGTTTGGATGGAATAAGCATGATGTCATCTAAAACATTTGCGGTCATGGGGTTTTAACTATGCAGTGATATCATCTTGCAAAGAGTTTGAAAGCTTACTAATAGGCCTTTTTTGGAACACGTCGAAGTTTCAGTATTGATATGAAATTGAATATTCACATTAATTAACAAAAATGTTATAACAGAAACATCTGTAATTGCATACAGGGCTTAATTACGGTTCAGCAGTATTTGTTTTCACTATTCCCAGTAAAATTTGTTATCCTCTCTTTTTCTGGGCATGTTTGCTGTTGTTGTTTTTTGCATAACGGTGGAAAACCTAAAGTTAAGTTTTGCTGAAAAGTCCCCACTACAATTATAATGATCATGACGGTAAAATGCGACATAACAGTCATTGCACAACTTTATTTATCTAAATTGTGGTTTTACCAATTAGCCACTGAACTGGTTATAATGGACTAAGAAACATACTATATAAAGATATTCAATACATATTGAAACTCTTTTTAAACAAGCTTAAATTCAGATTTGAATATTCTAAGATTTGTACGTCAGACGCACTGACCTAGTTTGACCTTTCTTTGTTGTAGTGCAAACACTTTGCCACATGAGCCATAACTTCAGCTCCTAAATATTTAAACACAGAGATGTGGCCAATTACAGCCAACCACTGGAATGTCATTGGATTGTGGCTTCATGCTTTGACTTATTTTATCTTCAAAGAGGATCTGTACTAAACAGGTCCTTTCCTACTGTGAGTGAGTGACAACCAGCTGTGACAGACCGTAACCACTTCACTGTGTTCATGGTCCAATGCATGAAATTAAAGTAGGTTACCTACATACACTGAGGAAGGATGGATAGCTGCAGATAAAAGAAAAAAAGGGGGGAAATAAAATGTGGTAGAGATACTAAGGGTGGAAGAAGGAGACTGAGCTACAAACACACGGTGAGGTTAGGAAGAATAAAGTCTGATTCCTAGAAAGGTAAGTACCCGGTTTTACCCTTTGATCCCTGTGCACAGAACATGCTCTATTTTCTTGACTTTTCTTTGTAGTGGAGGTCTAAAGCCATCTCTCCTCACTGCTGTCATCCTATCTCCTTCACTTTACCTACCTGTCTTACCCTGCCCATTTATCTATTTCGGCTGCATTTCCTTCTCCCTTTCTTCTTCTGCTGTGTCCTTCTTTGTCAGCTTGTCTTCCTGCTTCTTCTCTCGTCTTGCTTTCTCTCACCCCATGACATAAACAGAAAGGAAGGCTTTGCAGTTCCAGGGAGATCTATGCTTCTTTAAACCCCATCCCTCCCAATGGGGCTCTCAACTCAGCCTCTCTTTTCTAGATAGGGTTGATAAGCCATCAGCTAAGTGTGCACTTGCAGATGTGCGTCAAAGCACACAGCATCTTTTGAACTCCTTTGAATAGTGTTAGACAAATTCACTCCAGTGCTCTCACTTAAACATAAAGTGGACAGTGGAGATGACAGAGGAATTACTTCAAGCCTGACTGGCAGTTCTCATTGTTTCTGTAAGGTCTCTGGATCGGTCATGGAAGGATTCATTTGGCTGAACGGGGCTGTGGCTATCACCTTGAACATCCTTGAAGCATGCTGCACATACATAGAGCAACATTTTAATTCAGTTTGTTGTGTGTGTATGTTATATGGCTTTATGGATGTGCTGCTAATCATTTAAAATAATTCCCTTCATTGCCTTATACCAGGACTGGCTATCCATCCATCCATCCACCCATCCATAGTTAGAACCTAACCCAACTGCCTATTTAATCCATTCTGATTTGCTAAACATAAATGACCAAAATAAAGGTTCACGTATTAGTTTTGTAAAGCAGTTACTAGTTTTTTAGTTTTCTATATTATGCAATGTACAATCGAAAGGGAAAGTAAGAATAAACTTTCATCAAATTAACTAATTCTGTCAATTTTCTTTAAGCTAAACATTTTTTTCAAACTCATTCACAGAACTGTTTTTCATGGCTTTCATGTTTTTCAAGTTCATTTAAAGAACACTAAACAGACAAACAACCCAACCCACCAGCAGTCCTATGATCGGCCTAAGTGCTGATCATATGATTGCCCTTATGATCGGTTTACATTGGACAAATGCTACAAATATTATTTTTAGGGGGGTTTAAAATCAGGAAAAGAAACGTTTTTATTAACCCTTACAACCTGTTTATACTTCATACCTTTGTAATATGGTCCTATTTGGAATGTATTTGTTTTATTGAATGTGAAACTGGCAAGAACATTCTGGAACTGCTGGGATTTATTATATAACCACTAAACCTATAAACACTGTCTTTATTGTTGTCATTAAGCAAATCCTAGGAAATTACCAAGTATAATTATGAATGTTAATTTAGCAATAATAAACTGTTAGATGACAAAGCACACAAAATTGCTTATTGCAAATTAGTCTGTGCATTCACAGCAGTGGTAGGAAACTTTGTGTAGGACTGTTTTTCCTATACTCACTGAAATGGCATGGATTATGGTCCTTATGAGCCTCATGTCTGATCAATCTTGTGCTATTTCACATACAGTGCTTAACAAATTATCAGAACACCCAGTATAAAGTCTGCGTCACAGATGATCTTAATTACACAGCATAATTACCAAAATCACTGCTATCATTGTTTCTGTAGTGATTATTCCACCAGTAAACATCAGCTAATCAAAACTATGCTCCTAATGTTAGAATATAATTGCTGCTGTTATCCATCCAATTTTCAAATGTAATGTTTTACAAAAGAGTTGAAAAAATAACTAGAATATCATTAATTAAGATTAAGACGCAACATTTCAATTATTTACTTGCTGGACAAACAAAAATGTATGTTATGCTTGATTAATTTCTGACTTCTCAGAGAGAAGTCCAGTGTGCCGACTATTTGAGTCTAAAATGTGAATTCAGTTTGTTAGCTGTTCAATAAATACCAATAAAACAAGACAGCTTTCTGAAATATTTGTGTTTTTTTGTTGTTTTAATGACAAGTCGTCTAATAAATTTGTTAAGATCTGTAGAGTGGTAAGCAGTATGTGCTGCACTGACACTCGATCGAGCCAAAGTTTTGGCTGGCTACTGTGCCAAATCTGTACTGTGTAATTTTTTTGTGCCTGCTCACTGTCTTCATATAGAGTATGTGTGTCTGCTTCCCATCATTCTTTGTTTCTACTGGTCATGTCAATGAAGAAGCTTCCGAGACAGCATGTTTGCATTGCACCTTGCCAAACCATTCATGCACGGTACAAACCACAGGAAATAATGGTTTTCAGAGGGCAGCGGTGCTGATGTCACATTTCGGGCCCTCTTACAGGAACCTGGGCAAATATGGTGGGAACGCAGCTCTCGTGACAGTGTCAGGTCTCCTTTGAGCTGTCACTACTGTCTCATAGAAAAAATTCACACTGACATCACATGTGCAGTTACACAGTTTCAAAATTCACTAAAACCACCATTTTGACCCAGACTAGTGGACATAAAATCCATCTAAATGGATATGGGCCAAACAGAGCCCTCAACTCATTAACATCAAAGGACTGACAAACACAAAACACCTTACAATACTCATCAAAAGACTCAAAAACAAAAAAATCTTACACGAATCCACTACAAACTGTATCTGGGAAAAATATGCTTATTTGCACACTCAGTCACATAGTTACTGAACACACATCTAAAATATACTATATTTGCAGATTTTGCATCTTGCACATCTTCGTCTTGTCTCGTCTACAATATCTTGACAATAACTTGAACCAAAGGAAAAAATGGAGTCAAGCTAAGTTCAATGGATATAACTTTTTAGGAAAATTTAAACAAGAGTTTGTGCTGGCCTTTAATTCACTAAAATCTAACTTCTATCCTTTTTTAAACCCTGATATAATTGTGAGTATTTTTCCGATATCAAGCAACATTTGAGAACCGCTGCTATAAATGACTAAATTCAATTAACATTTTGCAGTTAAATATTTTTTACCTGTTGAAAACAGAACATTTTAGACATATGGTCATTGGTATGGATATTTATTGTAATAATTATCCATAATTAAGCCCAGAATGTTCAAACCGTTATATTAATAGGTAAGTAACCGTAAGTACTCTGTCCACTGACAAGGTCCAGCAAATCAGGCCAACTTGCATATTAAAAATGGATGGCTGTAGAGTGGTTATTAGTTTTTTGGACGTGTATTTGAATAGAATTTTTTATATGCAATGTGCAGTTAATTGCCACTTTATTAGGTACATAATTATTAATAGCTTTAGGCCCCATTTTGCCTTTAAAACATCTTTAATTCAACAAGGTCTTGCTCAGAGACTGTTTTGAAAAGTGCTTTGTTGGATTAAGATCTTGTGACTGGAGCCCATTGGAGTACTGTGGACTCACTGCCATGTTCAAGAAACCAGTTTGAGATGAGTCTGAGCTTTGTGACATGGCACTTTAGTCTGTTTAAAGCGGGCATCAGAAGGTGGGTACACTGTGCTCATAAAAAGATATATTCAGGTAGGCTGTGGTATTTAAATGATGCTCAGTTAGTATGATGGGGCGCCAAGAAATTATTCGCTACATCATTAAACCACCACCACTGGCAGCTTGATAGAAGGCATAATGGATCTATGCTTTCTTGTTGTTTTCGCCAAATTCTGACCTTACTACCTGAAGGTCACACTAGATATTGAGATTCATCACACTGGGCAAAGTTTTTCCAATCTTCTGTTGCCCACAAGATTGGAAAAACTTGAACCTTGAAGCAGTACCCCATCTACTTCAAGGTTTAAAAGGTTGTGCATTCAGAGAAGCTCTTCTGCATACTTTGGCTGTAGCAAGTGGTTAGTGGAGTTACTGCTGGATTCCTATCGGCTCAAAGAAGTCTGTCCATTCTCCTCCGACCTCAGGCATCAACAAGGCATTTTGCTGCTCAGTGGACATTTTTCAGAGCAGTCTCTACAAGCCTCCAGGGTTTGTAGAGAGGTGTAGAAAGGTGGACAAGAATATACCTGCTGCTCGGTCTGTGGCTTTTTGTCAGACTCCGGGACCACGGCGTTGTTCTTTGTAGACATATTTTCCTCATTGCCTTGTTTAAACCGCCAAAAATGCTGGTTTAAATTTCGTGACTCACTGACGAACCATTTTGTGGCATGCAGTCTAACGACATCACATTTTGGTGACTGCTCGGATCACTTGGAACCCCAGGCGAGCAGATACTAAAAAAGGTACCTGGTACCAGGGCACAATGACCTAATGGAAAACCCTGAAAAGGTGGCGAACCGTGCCAAGTCGATCTGAGTGGGTACTGATGGAAAACTGACTTTTGACCATGTCTACATGCCAAAATGCACTCAGTTGATGCTATGTGATTGGCTGATTAGACATTTTTGTTAATGGGCAGTTGAACAGGTGTACCTAATAAACTGTCTGGTGAGTGACTACTCACCACTGGTTGTAGCTGTGTGCCGGGCATCATGGCATTAGCGAGCTGCATCTGCTGGGCCAGCATGGCCATGTTTTTCTGTTGGATGAGGTTGTTTCTTCCATTGATCTCCAGCTGGGTCTTTAGGTGAGGAGGAGGATGCAGGTACTTACAGTTCTCTCTGGAACAGCGGCCCTGATGGGATGAGAGACGAAGAGGAAGGAGGAGACAAGGAGGGCAAAATCAAGGGAGGGGGGTGGGGAAGAAAGACACATGGGAAGTGGTGGATTAGAATCCTGTTCCCTTTAACCACAGCCTAATGTATAGACGTAATGAGCCTTGAATTAAGTCGCTTCCCTCCTATTTAACCGGCGCCGACCTCACATCCTTGACATCTGGGCCTGCCACTCTTTTTGCCATAAAGCAGACCAATCAGTTCTGCAGTAGATGTGGGCTTACCACCTTCTCTATTTTCTCAAGGTCCCATTGGGAGACAAATTAGCTCCAAGAGCAGAGATAAAGAGGATTAACTGTCTATCTGCTCTTTCTAAGAGATTGCTTTACACAAAGCAAACATTCAACAAACACAATGTTGCCGTATACTTGTGATAACAGGAACACTTCATTGTCTGGAAATTATTTTTTTGGTTTCATTTGTTTATTATTTGATCAAAATCACCAACTTTGTGATCATAATTTCTTCAATGCTGAAATAACATCTTTAAATTAAGTCTAATTTTAAAAGTAAAAACAATTGCGTTGAATTGATTCGGCATTGTTGGTCTAACCCCAAAGAAAATTTGTTTTGGGAATCTAAATTAGCAAAAGCTCCCCAGTCTCCTCTATCCTACCACCTAAGAAGCTGTTCAACTTGATGCTCGATGTTTTAAAAAGCCCTGTGAATCACCATTGATCTCCACTCATTTCAAACAAATGAGCCATGTGTCAATATCGGACATAATTTCAGTAAAGATGAGGCGGGAGAACTGATGTAGGATCGATACGTGATTGGAGACTCCTGTGACACGAAACATAAACACATTATGGCAATCTAATGCTGTATTATGCTACTATGCTAGAGACTGTGGTCTGTGTCTGTGCGGACTCACTGCTGTGGGTGCTTATATTCATCCTGCAGCCAGCAGCCCAAAGGGAGGAGAGAATGTAATTTACACTCTCATAATGCCTGCTCCACTGAACACTCCCCTGGCTAGGTGTAATATCTTAGATATCTCCACCTCTCTTTCACTCCCCCTTTCTCCCTCATTTTCTCCCTTTCACATCAATCCCCATACATCCTGAGCCCCGTGCTGATATTTGCTCTCCTCATCATGAATACAGAGCAGCGCAAGTGCCGACGTACCGCTGTGATCTGTGTATATATTCATGTATGTGTGCAGCATTTGTACTACTCCTTGCCTTTGTCAGCTTCTCTCTCTCTTCTTCTTCTTGTGCCTCAACCACCTCATCAAAATGCATCCTCAATCCATCTATTCCCATTACTGCTTTATGTAAATCTTTTTTCAGGGGGACTGGGAAACCAGCCCTACGTCAACTCCACAGTGTCCCCTCCCATGGGGAATTAAAGGTTGGCTGTCATGCGACTGCTTATCTCAGTGAGATTACCTGCTGCTCACTGTGGCCTACTATGACACCTTCCTTCACAGCCTAACACATACACTCTCCCACTCTGGCTTTATGCTTAACACCTCTCTTCTTTCTCCTCCTTTCACTTCCTGGTCTTGTTCTGTCTCTGCCTCTCTCTCATTTATTCTGCCTAGCTACAGCATGAAAGGTACTTTGCATTGGAGAGTAGCAGAATGTCAAGACTTCATCCAGCATTTTGATTGGCTAAAAGCTGTGAGGAATAGCATTCCCAGCCTGACCATTGGCCCAAAGGCACATATTGACAATGCTCCAAGTCATCCCTCCCGGTTCATCCCTATGTGGCTGTAAACTATTGATCAGTGTTAATTGGTTAATGTCTTTTGATTTTCAGGGTACATTCCCTCTGGACTCAAGCATGTCAAATCCAGCCGTGTGTGTGTGTGTGTGTGTGTGTGTGTGTGTGTGTGTGTGTGTGTGTGTGTGTGCGTGTGTGTGTGTGCAATCAACTGTGACAAAGCGGCCCCTCAATTACATAAATTACAGCTCTATCTGAGGGCTGTAATTTATGTAAGCTCTTTTTCAGCGGGGTTCCCTGCATCAGTTTTCAGTGGTCAAAGCTCAAAAGGTTTTAAACACTTACACATTTTAACAAGCCATACTGGGAATAAGCTGCAAAATAATTACTTCAAGAATAAGAAACTTTTGTAAAGGTTTTTAAAGAAGAAAAGGTTTAAGCTTCTGGTAAACAGGTGGTGGAAGTGCTTTTCTATGACGAGCAAGAATGTAGTTGATCTCATGTTGCCAGTTTTTTATCGAAATATTTATATAAAAAACAACTACCTGGCATTCTGGTGCTTTTAACTGGCACCACTCAATCGTTCACTGCAGTCAAACAGTGTTATTTTCAAAATAACATGGACAAAATTCTTAGGTTATGTTTTCGACAAAAAGGTATTTTCTTTCTCGAAGATGAACAATATCAGCAAATTACGTGGACCCTGATAAAGACAGAATCTGAATTATCATTTATTGGCTACATTCAGAAAGGTCAGCACCCTGATATATTCATCCCCTCTATTTTCACCAGCAGGGCCATTATCTATAGCAGCGTTGTTGTTCTCCGAACAATGCCATGCATGAGCCCGAGGTCCTTGCCAATCATTGTCTGTGATGTTAATGTTTTGGCTTCTCTCTTGTGCCTTTTCACCTGTCTGCCTGTCCTCCATGGAGACGTTAATATGCTAACAGACTACTAGCATCTGTCTCTCAAGCACTCTCCCTACTGTTCCATCTTCTTCTCCTCTCATCTTATTTTTGTCTCTTCTGTCTTTTTCCAATTCATCAGGTCCAGTTCTCTGCAACTCCCTGCCCCATTCTTTCTTCTTAAGAATTAAGCAAGTTTCACATGTTTGGTTCACTCTCCTAATAATGAAGGTAGCTATTCCTCAAATCCAGATTCTAACACTTGAACCAATTTACCTTCCCAATATTTTAGTTGCAGCAAAGAATAGTTAAATGGTTAGCACTTTAAAGACAGGAAATCACTTTTCACTATTAAGGTGTATGGAGAATAGAGCAATCTGTTCTTAAAAATCCCCTTAACCTCATTAAACCAGATTTCTCCCGTGTTTATTATAGTTCCACACATGCAGGTTATTCTGGTTCGGCACCCAGTACCAATTTTCCAGCTGGTCTTCAGCTTCACTATATAAAGGGGAGAAATCTCATTAGCTTTATCATGCACACCTGTCCCTCGAACCTCCCTGACACTGTCCCTTGAGCTCACAGTACCAAACCTCCCCTGCAGCTCCGCCACAGTAAGTAACAAGGAAGTCTTGGCCAAGATGTTCGACAGCTACACTGAGAGTTTCTGAAACCCACAGAGGCAATAAGTCATAAGTAATAATAACTTATAAGTCAGTAGATAAACTGATTGATTTCCAGATTGTGAGTTTAACCCAGCAGTTTAACCCAGAAAATTTGAGTCTTGGTCGAGAGTGCAACATCCTCAACGTCTGGGCAACCACCTTCGGTCACAAGGTGCAGTCGCAATCCTTGTAGAAACTGCAGTTCCTCTCACACAGATTGGAAAATGTTTACAAATAATTGCTTACCAAATTGCTTGCTAACTTAATAAATACAACAAATTGTTACCAGATTCCAATCAATCTGCCCAGATGAGCAAAACTCGTCTGTGATGAGTCTCTTTCCAACAGCGGACTTAATTCATTTAAATGCAAGGTGTTTAAGTTCTGGTTATATTCCTATATAATAGCATGGCTGCCAAGTACCTATGTAGTTTCAGAGCAACAGAGACAGTCAGTCTGCTGACTGTCTCTGTTGTTTTATCACCGTCTTGACGTACCAAATTCTCTCTGAAAACGGCACATGACTGTGAGTCGTCATAGACCAGGTCCCTAACTTTAACATGGCCATTTCAAGCCATTTCAAGATCGCAAGTTTATTGCACACCGTTGTAATAATTCTGTGACTGAAGCCGGTACAAAGATCAACAAATCAATTTGTGTCAGCATGCAGTGATAGATAAGTAAGTGGATATGAAAAGATTTTATTCTGAAATCTTTAATCTTAAGGAGACCCTTGGTTGTGACTTGTGGGGCACAGAATTGGTAATTATCTGCTTTTTGTTTTTTCCTAAGTATGTCATGTATTTATAAGAAGGAATAAAACAATTTAATTTCAGGAATTATATAAATTATTACTGCTGTAGTAGTAGTAGTAGTAGTAGTAGTAGTAGTAGTAGTTGTTGTTGTTGTTGTATTATTAATACTACTATTCCATAGCAGTAATTACTGTCAATATGTTTTTTTAACTGCTGCTTTATTTTATCATCAAATGTAAGTGTATTTTTTGTCATGTCTCGCTCCCATCATCCCCTGGTTCTGAGATTTCTTCCTGTTAAAAGGGAGATTTTTGTCCCCTTTGTTGCCAAGTGTTTGCTAAAAGTGAATCATTTGATCATTTTATTGTAGAGGTTTTACCTTCAAATATAAAGTGTCTTGAGGCGACTGCTGTTGTGATTTGGCACTATATAAATATAATTTAATTGAACTTAAAATGTATTATATACATAAAGGGATCAAGGGTCAAGACACTGACCCACATGTTTACGAAGTCATCGAATCACTATTTTTGCGTACATGTGAATGTTTTGGGGCACTGTGATCTGAAACGCGCAATGTCGGTCTTACTTGTTGCCTGCGGTGCTTTGACAGCTCTCTGAAAGATGTGCCTGAGGAATTCCAGTGAATAAAACCTGTGGCAGAACTCCTCTCAGAGATTGGCAACAGAGGCAAAGACAAGAACAGAAGAAGTAGAAGGCAGACAGTCAGAGAGAGCTACAGAAAAGCAAAAGGGAGTGAGACAGACAGAGACACAGATGCAGAGTGTGCTTTTCATATTAATATTAATCAAAGTGGTCTGTGCAAGTGATTTCGGCTGTGCCTTTGTTGGCATGTATCTACAGTATATCCTCCAAAGGGCTGAACGGCACATTGCTTTCCACAAAGTCCTTCTGCGCGTTCACTCCCGTAATCACACACTGATTCTGAATGATCTTTTAATCTACCCATCCAGAATGACTCATTTCAACATAATCCAACAGCCTCTGATCTTTTCCGCATTTTCACTCTGTCTCTCCTCTCGGTGTGCCTGAGCTCCCCTCAAACCACGGCTGCACCGTGAACACCGTGACCAGTGTGACAACTGTAGAGCTTAAGTCTGGACGGCCACCGTTCCAAGTCCCTTTGCATTATTAATTCTCTCTCAGTGGAACTGCCTTTCCCTCCTGCTCCCAAAGACAAGCATCAATCAAGAAAGTGCCGTCTGGTTGAGGGCTGTGGGGAGAATACACAAGCTCACACGCAGACACGCACTCTGGTGCATGTGCTTTCCTGACCAAAGGTTCCTGTTGGCAAGCATACGTCAGACAAAATATGACATCAGATACGGTACAAAGAACAGCCTGTCTGAGGACTCAGAGTGCTGCCAGACAAGCCAATGTTGTTAGTACGCGCACACATACACCCCACAGACACACGTACACACTCTAAAACAGAATTTTATTAAGCAATACAGTTCAGCTGCAAACCACTGGCAAATCAGGCAGTATGTTAGCAGGTAAACTCGATGACAAACATGTTTTTCGGAGACAAAAAACATCCTGTTTTCATTGCCTTCCCTTTTTCCACCTCTCCCTGTTCCATAGCTAATACCAGCCGGCTATATAAGTCTCATTATCTCGATCCAATCATTTATTAAATCTGGAACACCCCAGGTGCATTAGTATATTAGCCTGGATCAGTTAATGACCTTAAAATCTCATTTAACTGGGCAGAGGGATAAGCCGTTGAGACAACGACAAAGATAGACGTGTGGACAAAAGAATCACAGACAATGATAGACGAGGTGACGCAACACACCTGGTAGAAACTAGTAATGGAACATAACAGCGGACGAATACCACCGAACGTCACGGCTGACGTAGAATCCGAGGAAAGCTTTTAGCTGCAGTGCTCAATTAGCCAAAACACCAATTACATTGCCCAATAGCACACAGAGTATTAGCATGTTTTGGGTGGACGTTGGTACAAAATCATTAGTGCAGGAAGTTAATGGCGGGGCAAAATCATTAGCCCCCGTGGCTAATGACAACACTCTGCTGCTGCTGAGCTGAACTGCTCTGAGTTTGTGATCTATTACCATACATGACGGACATATCTAACTCAAGTAGCTCATGTCAAAGGAGCATTTGACATTTTGATTCATTTATTACTGGCTATCATTCTCCTTTTTTTAAATTAATATTATGCTCTGCATTAATCAGTCCATTTTCAAGGTAAGATACAAAGAGAGCTCACAAATCCCAGTGCTTCTTTTATTTGCTCTGAATACACAGGCTAAATCACATCAATCAAAATATCAAAAACTAATGATAAAAGCCTAGAATTAGGATTTGGTAGGATTTTTTTGTTAAGATTGTCTGGATTTAATCATGAAAAAAAAAACAGATCCCATGCAGGACAGATTTTGAAATTCTTTCCATTTTGCTGTGAGGAAATGAATGAAAGTCTCCAAACAGATGATCAAGAAACAGGCACTTGCTGAAATCACATGAAGTGGACAGAAACGTCTGAGGAATTACAGTGGCATTGCAATTTTACCACCAGTACTGACTTATTTCACAGTGGGCCACCCGACAACTAAAGGAGTGCACTGGAATTGGTTCAGAGAGTGTATACCATGTAATCATTAGACTCCCTTGAGGCCGGGCAAATGAGGATAAGGCATACCTTCTGTATCTGCTGCTGACCGGTCTGAAAGTGAACACGAGCATGGTTAAAAAAAGTCAGCATTAGCACCCAAGAAATAAAAAAAAGGATTAAATGAAACGTCAGCAGCAGAGCCTTTTTTCATCTTTGCTCACTATGCTCCTTTTACTAAAATCACACAGCTCAGACTTCTTCATTTTATTTTTCACTTGCTTATAGGGCTGTTCGATATAACGATATATATCGGATGACGATATAAAAACGTCTATCGTTTCATTTTACGCTATCATTTGTTTCGTGGTGTCGCAAAATAAACTGTTTACGGCAATATTTTTTCATCGTTTTGATGGTCACTGTAGTGGCTATATTAATTTCTTAAAGTTCTCTCTTTCTTTTATATTTAATATAACCACACTACAGACAAGCGCTTGTTTTTATGCGTTGTCGTTATTTTCACATAAACCTTTCACAATAAAGCTCAAGATCCTGTTGAGACTTTTCAAAAATAAACTGAATCACGTGAAAGATCTAGAGTATTTACGGATGAGAAGCAAAAAAGAGCAGTCAGGTGCTAAAAAATAAACCATAGACTCAAACAGAACAGGCTTTTCCCCGCAGCACGCTGTGTAATAAATACTCACAAAGAAAACGGCGGCCGTTACAACCTATGTCTAAAAATGTATAATTTCATGCATTGGTTAAAACACTCGACTCCAAGTACATGACGCCCAGCTGGAAACACTTCCCACAAGTCGAGCTGCCCGAGATTCACAGAATTTACAGAAAATGTTACATTTTTGTGATTTATATTGTTATCGGACGATAGATGTCTTAATATCGGGATATGAGATTTTGGTTATATCGCACAGCCCTACTTGCTTATAGAATCTGCTTTAAAATGCGGGATGAAAACGTTCAAATAAAAAAAGTCTCTGGGGCGTCTGACCCTCTCGGCTGCATTATAGGTGGGAAGTGTTATCTTGGCTCCAGCGGGAACGTCATTGTAGAGTTGGGTAAGGCAAAGTCCCTAATTAGCTTTGTTCTCATTTAGTCTACAACGCTATCTCCCCTCGGACAGACAAATACACACATTTTCAAACACATATACACACATATAGACAGCAATGCAGAGAGAGGCGAGAGAGACCACCCCACAGCCCCTGAGATCTGGCCCTTCTTCTCTATTTCTCTTTCAATTAACCCTCTTCCTCCATCCGTTCATCTTTTTCTCTCGGCCTTTATCTCTCCTTCACTCTCTGTCTGAGCGTTCCCTATTCACAATCTTTAAAGTTTAGTCTAATTCAGTTTTATCTCCCATTCACTCTGTCAAAAAGGCAGGCAAAGAGCAGACCCATTAAAACAGGCTTAATGGAAGACTGTTGAACAGGCAGACAGGATTCAACAGCTTTTAGACCTAATTATTTCCTGCCCATCGTTGTAACGCTCGTTCTGCAGTTATACTGTATGGGCGTCACTGGCTGCTGGGGAAGGACCTCTGTTCTTTTTTTGGATTTTCTTCATCTAAACCTTCCCCCTCTTCTCATATCTTGCTCTCCATCAATTTTCACTCTGCTTAAATTGCTTTACACTTATTGTCATTAAGTGTTCATTAAGAGGTGGGCTAAAGAGGTTTTTTTTTTTTTTTAATTGTTTGCTTATGACTCTATTTCAAGGCGGGGGAAAAAAGATGGAGTTGTCCTTGTAAATGAACAAAAGATGCTTGCTGACAAAGAATGGCAGCTGCCTTTGGTTTGTGCTGTGATCTTTAGCAGCTACATAAAGTGGCTCCGAAGTGAAAACAAAAGATGCTGTTGGCAACAGGAGACGGGCAACAGAGAGCGCTGCTCTCAGCCAGTGAAAACTGCATTTGACCTGGTCGCTGGAGAGCAAGAAGAACAGTTCGATGCCTTCTCTGCATAATGACCTGAAGAAGGCCTTAATATCAAATGACTGTTCTTTTTTTATGAGTCAAGATCAGATGCAGTAAAGTCAGCTGGCTGGAATGTTTTATTCAGCTCCTCTGATGAGTCATGGGGGACATGGCAGATAATCACAAGACCACAACCTAAAGCTTCAGAGTGTGAAAAACTGTGGGCAAGTTGTCAAATGCTAGTAGAGACATCTCTTCTTACATCCATGTGTGGCACATCTTCATTCACGCTCACACATACTCCTTCAACAAAGGGTGTCACTGTACTGGCATCAGCAGCTAGTGTCATTGCCTTGAGGTTAAAGCAGATAAGAGAGGATTAGCATTCATTACTCCACAGAGTGATGATACACCCACTGCAAGCACACACAAAATGATGCACGGGCATTCTTAAAGCACACACACTCGAGGAGCGTAGCCAAATGCTTTTCTCCAAAGATTATATTAATAATAGAAGGGAAGTACAAAGGAAACAACAGTAATACAGCATGTAATCCTTTGTATCATCAACAACTGCAGAGCTGGAAATCCTTAAACTGAAGCCTTTGGGATACATGACGAGTTTTGGCATTGTTGGGGGAAAAGAAAAAGAAAATAAGCACAACAGTAAAAAGGAATTAGCTATTCAGTATATTCCTTCTATTTCCATAATGGTTTCATGATGAAGTTACCCGTTTCCCATGTGCACTACCCAAGAACACTCAGAACAAAAGTAAGAATTGTTTAGAAAACTGATAAATAGGCGTCTTTCCCCCCTCAGAATCTTGTCTTCTCTACAGGAAAGGAGCATTCAGCACAGAGTGTCTTTTTCCTGTAAAGAGCCAAAAGGGAGCAAAAGTAAAAGACGGGCAGAAAGAATAGAGACAAAGACTGAGATGGAGTCACGGGTTAAGGATGTATTCTGTTGGGGTGATATATCATGTAGAAAAGCATGACACAATGTGTCTTAATTCTCTCCCACACACACTGTGCACAGCAGAGCAAAGGGCCATCACCCCCCTCCGTCTTCACATAGCGCCTTCCGGCTGCACACTCATCCACATCGATCCACATTGATCAAAGTCGGCTTGTACCACTTCAGCAAAGAGCGGGGACACGCTGGACAGGCTGATCACCTTCTCTAAGCCTCTCTCACAATGGACTCATCTTGTCAGAGGTGCCACTGCCACGTATTGTATCCCGCTGTAGTCGCAAAACGTAATGTTGTCCATCCACAAAGCCAATTAGAAAGAAAAAAGTATGAACAAATTCGGGCTAAAACTGAACAGAATTTATACAGGAGCTTACATGAAAAAAGCTTGCTTGAGAAAATAAGGATCTGACTGCACTCTAGATGTCATTCACATCAAATATTTGTGAGGACATGTAGTCCAGTCTAGACTTAAAATACCAGCAGGGAAGCTGCGGTGGTAGACACTGCGGTGACAGACAGCAAGCTGTCAGCAGACCCAACACAACACAGCTGCTGTAGCCCTTCTGATGGCTGAGCCTGATACCGATGTAATCCGGTTAAAGCCTCCTGAAGAATCACAATGTCTAACAGCAAGCCCTGCAACATGCACTATAACAATAAAGGGATATTACAGACATTCTTCAATATTGCACATGCCGAAGAGCCGACTGGCACCACTCCCGTTCACTTCCGCACTCCCTTTCTCTGTTATTACTTTCCTTCCATCTGCACACCATCTTCCTGCACTTCCCTTTTCTCGACCTCTCCATCATTGTCCATGTGACATAATTTGATTTCTGTCCATCACTCTTTCACTGTCTTTCACTTTATTTCCTTGCTACACAGTCTCTTTTCCTTTCTGACGCCACCCTCGTGTCTCATCCGTGTCTCTGCAGGGATTACACTCTCGGTGTCTTTTATGTCACGATGATGCAACTGGTGATGCAGACATTTTCTGCAAATGACACAGTCTCATTGCGTCATCTCACCTTGTTTTATTTGTCATTGTTTACTTGTTTTATTTCATTTCATGTGTTCATTTGCTCAGGTTTGCATGAGTTGCATGTTTCCGGGTGGGTTTTACAGGTAGTCTTTGTAGGAAGAAAAAGAGAGAAGAGCCGTGCTGAAAGCAGCCAAACATCCGCTCCATAATGGTCACGAAGGATCAATACTGCATGGCGACAAAGTGCTGATAAACAGTGTGGTTTCTGTTAATTAGCACTTCTCTAAAGATCTCTCTCTCACACACATTTTCTCCTCCTCTTTTCCCTACTCTTTCACTTTCTGTACTTCCCTCCCACCCTCTTCATTCCCGTCCATTAAAACCCTTTGTTTCTCTGACTTGATCGCTTGGTCACTCCTCTAAGTCTGCTGACGCTGTCCTCCCAACCAACACTCTATCTCCGAGCAAAGAAAACAAAGTGAGGGGAGGAATCCGAGTTCTTTTCACAAGCGTGATGAATATCCCACTCCTGTGTTTGTGGCTGACGGCTCTCAAGGATGAGATTTAATGAAGCTCTCATCCAACTCTGATTATTTTCTAATTAAAGGAAGGAGAGATGAGGGCAATAAGTAAATTCATGAATGCATGTTTATAACTGCGAGGCAAAAAACCCCCCAAAAAACAAAACGACAAATACGCCAATGACAGACGCCAAAGACAGCAATCATACTCAGCTGAATCTTGTTTACTGCGCTCCATTGGGAATGGAGGTCATTTGGCAGGAATACACGATCGTAGCACTTAAACAAATTACAAATCTAACACAGAAGTATGTTTAACATGTTCAGCAAAATGCGCATGCAGCTGCTGTAAATATTTTTTCTTACTTGCATTAATTCGGCTGGACTTCATGGCTAAGAAACTGGATATCTGCAAACATTTTTCTTAGGATGCTCGGGAGTTAGGAAACTTTAGAGGCAGTTTTTCATACCTCTTGTATCTTGCCATTCAGTTCTTGTACCAATAATTTAGTTATTTGTCAAATGTGTTGCTTAGTTGGCCTTTTTAGAAGGTGAAAAAATAAAACCCTAATTAATATCTATGCTGTTTAATGTAAATGTTGTGTTTAAAAGTCCTTGTTGTATTTCAGAACTGAAGGTTGTACAGAGAGCGCAGCTAAGGTTTGGTTCTGCTAAGAGTAGTCACCAAGCGTAGCTGGTCAGTAAATCCCTTCAAAATATCAGGCTTAACCATTTCTAATTTAATATGTCTTCACATTAAGGATGTTAACCATTAGTTTTTTGTCAAATGTTTGTGAAAATAATAATAATATGAATAACAATCAAAAAATACCTTTTTAATGAGTAATGCATATGTTGTTTTTATAAGTTATTTTTTTGATATCAATACTGATTGTTAGGATCCGAGGTTTGCTTACACAAATACATTTCTTGTCTTTCAGTGAGGCTTTGACGTTTTTAGCAATTAGCCTAATTAGCCAAGACACTGTTTTGTTTTCATCCTGTAATCAAATGCACTGAGTCTATACTCCCTAAGCGTAACAATAAGACAGCAACAGTATGCAGTATGGGCTCAGTGTTAACACCAGCTGTTTAGAAGTAAAATGTTAATAATGACAATGATCCCAAACATAATGCCATGCATGCATGTTTGCAAACCATGATAGAAAAACATAAAAGGGAACACTATGAGTTACGGATTGGCCTCCCCAGAACCTCAACATTATTGAAGCACTGTGGGATCATCTTGACCCTAGAATGAAATAAAAGGCAGCCAACATCCAAAGAGGAGTTTTGAATGTCCTTCAAGAAGGCTGGAAAATGAGAAAGCTTTGCTAAAAGTGTTCAGGATGCGTTGAAGTCTAAGCTACTTTCAACTGCTTGCTTGCCACAAGGGGACACCACAGCAAGTAGCTCTGCATGTTTGATTTCAGTTTTTATGCCAGATGCCCTTCCTGACCCAACCCCAAGGGGCATGTGTGTCTCCAGCTAAAATCGAAGCAGAGACCTTTCTCTTGCTAAACAAGTGTGTTAACTACTACACACTGGAGAATAAAACTGTTCACACCAAATATTGACTTGTTAAAATTGTATAACCTCTGTTTTTGCCTTATATACTATGTCTTAATCTGTGTTTTTACATGTTTCATGTGACCCGGGAGCAGCTAAAAGTAGTTTGTTTCAATCACTGCACCTATTTCTCATTGTCCTAGAAAATGCACAGTACTGTAGATGAAAAACAATTTTCAAAGACACAACAGTTTGTCGTGTGGAGACATTCATTTCAATCCAGTTTGGTTTCACACAACACCACAACTATCAGCCTCTTATTGGAAGCAGTGCTGCAGACTGCCCGTACAACACGTCTGCCTTTGTTTCCACTTTGATCATCCATGATTCTAATTTCTCTGTTCCAATGCGTTGTGATTTGCGAGCTATCCTGCCGTGGCTTCCGTGACGACATAATCACTTCAAAAATGTCCAATGACACAACAGCGTGAGACATGCCCAGCCTCCAGTTTCCTGCCTGCTCTAGCCTGCAATATCATTAACCAGGCACCAAAGCCACTCTATCGTGATCACCTACCTGAGGTGAATACTTATTATTTTTCAGGACCCTTTGTGCTTTACTGAGATCAGCGAGTGTGCTTGTGTCATTGTGTGAGTGGGTGTCTGCAGGCGAGAGTAAGTCTTTGTTGCTCATGTCAGTTTGTGTGTTTATGTGTTGGAACCTGAAAGTGAATGATTACACTTCAGAAGAGCTACTGCACGATCCCCGCACTGGTGCGATTGGATGAAGAGTGCGGGGTCAGTGACGGATAGAGAGAAGCGGAGATGGAGCAAAGACGGGGGTAGGCAGAATTACGGTGCAGCCAATCGACAGAAGCAGGAAAACAAGTTGGCAGATGACTCTCTGTCCTGGGGTGAATTAATGTTCTGTTGCTTCCACTCTCCATTTACTTCACCCTCCACCCCCGTACACCTTACTTGTCTGCAGTCTAATTTAAATGTTTGTTTTATTACATTAACCTGAAAGAATTACAAATGGAGAGCTTTGAAAGGAGCCCGAAGATAGAGAGAGGTGAGGTCAAAAAAGGGGAGGAGGTGGAAGAGGAGGAGGGACAGCGATCAGCACACGCGGAGAAAGACGATGAGTTAGTTTGGTGAGACGGGGGACGGGGATGGGGGGAGTCGAGACAGGCTAACACGAATGGATCGCGCCATAACTGATTAGATATTCTATCCACAACAGCACTAGCAGCAGGAGCAGCAATAGCAATGGGACATCACGACTCAGCACGCAGATATGATGTTACCTTCAGACTTTCTAAATGTCCAGGGCCCTCCAGTTTGTTAAGAAAACACATGCAGAAGTACGCATACGCAATGCAGGAAGAATGACACACATATTTGTAGAGAAATACGCAAAGAAAGATCACAAGTTGAAAAATGAAGGGTGCCAAAAGGTGAAAGAGGGAAGTTTCCATGAGCTGGGAGGCTATTCCTGAATGCCCTTGTATATATTTTGGCTCTGGTGTTGTTGTGTCATGTCTCCATGCTGATGCAGCATGTTTAAAGATGGATGTGTGTGTGTGCGTACGTGCGTCTATGCTGATGCAGTGTATCCACAGATGGATGTAATGGTGGCCTCTCTGAGGACAGAGAGACATTTAGAGGAGACGTTTCAAGGGAGGACCTGCTCATGAATATAGCCAGACAAAGTTAATAGCTGCTGGCTGCGTGTTTTCACTCCTCAGTTCACGGCAATGTGCTAATAAAAGTCTCTCTTAGGCCAATATGTGTGAAAGATTATATATAGTATATCCTGCTTAGGAAGACCAGACAATATAAAAATGGATCTGCAGAAACCGTAAGAAACAAACAGAAGTATAAAAGTACTGATGATCCCACAGTGACCGAAAGGTGACTTTGGGGTCAAACGGAAATTTGTATCAGCTAGAAAATCAGCAAATACTCTCTGGTATGTAACTTGTTCTGCACACTTACTTGGTAAAAAAAAATAAAAAATACAGTCTAATTTATTTCACTCTAATTTTCTGCAGTGAAGCAGCCCTTGACATAAGTGTTTTTGCCACAGAGTGTAAAGTCTAATGGGAATCACTGCTAATTTTAGCAATCTAGACTAACTAGCTTTCACTTCCTTAATTTTTCAAAGTGTAATGGGAGCTCCCAAATGCCAGGACACAGCATCTGCTAACAATGCTCACCTGTGTTTGCCCAGCAACTGATTACTCAAAAAAAGAAGCTCGTTTACTAAAATATGTTAAATATGCAAAAAAGCATAATGATTGTAGATTACTGAAGTAATTACAGTGAAATGAGCAAACAGCCTGGAAACAAACTAAAAACTGCACTCTAATTAAAAAAATATATATATAAAAGAAATAAAACTTATGTAAAAATATTACACCATAACTCTGGTCCCCGGAAGGCCAAAGATAACATTACAAAGACGCTTAAATTTTGTCCATCGTCTAACTAATAAAGCCCCAGACAAACAAATGTCTCACCAAAATATGATGAAAAGTGATAAAAGATAAAATCGCTGTGTGTGAAATGGAAATGAAAGTGTCTGGGATGCCTGTAAGGTAAAAAAAAAAGAAGAAGAAGAAGAAAGGGGAGAAAGAGGGACGGAGGGTGGGATGGGTTGAGTAGAGACAGATTAACAGAGGTAATGAGAGGAGAGGATGAGAGCGCAGAGCATGGCAGGAGAATACAGATACAGAGCAGATTAACTCTGTCGGAGTACGTTTCCTTTTCAAAGAGTCCTTATTCAATATACTGCATCCCTCTGTGGACTACACACTAACACACGCTCACACCTCTCCTTCTGTTTTCTGCCGGGCTCTCATCTCAATATATATTGCCTAGTCTACTCTGCTGTTATCTGTTCTCGTTGCTTTCCTCTCGCCCGCTCTTGCTCACCCCTTACATTTTTGAAAACGTTTTCAAGGACTTTGAGGTATACAGTATAGCTATGTAGGTCACTATACCTTCCCAATGCTGCTGGCTTGTGTGTCTCCGCAATGTGGCGATGTATGTGTGACTGTTGAGTGTAGCTTTTAAACACTGATCACTGTGACAGGGACACCAGGTGATCATTGCGTAAATATATTTGTATATCGCAAACTAAGCATACAGTATTGATTCAAACACTAGAGCTTTACAACACAAATACATCAGCGTTGTTGGTTCAGAGGATAATGAGTTTACCAAAGCTGGAAAGTGGGTTTTTTTTCCACTGACTATCTTGCATGAATTATTAAGGTCCTTTGGGCGACTTTAAACAAACATAATAATACTCCATCTTATTTGATTAGAATGTGCTTATTTAGTCCCCACTGGTTGGTACATCAAAGTCTGTTTTTTTAAGTAAGGATTCAGCAGAAATCAGACCTTGTTGTAGACTACAGCCACATCCCAGCGACTCTGATAACAGCTAACCTTTTTTAAATATTAACATGAGCTTCTGTGGGTTTTTTCAGTGCCTACGAAGCTTTTGCTTTTTACAAGAAACCATTGTAATAACCTCACTTGTTGCTTGCGCCACTCTATCGCTTCCTTAATGCACTTGAACAGGCACTCTGGTGTTTATGGCGGTAATAACACACATCACCATTGGTGTGATGATAGCAAAGGATTCTCTGTGTTATTGCAATAATACAGTCACCATATCTCAAGTACACGTGGAATCACTGGTATAATCTTGAATGCTAAATGTGTGCGTGGAACATTTAATATGCATAAACAGTGGCAGGACTTTATTAAGCTCAGACAATAAATGCACATTTACAGGCCAAACTTTCAGTTAAGAACTTGGCTGCGTTGGGTCAAACAAACAGCATCTTGGAGAATATACTTCAAATGCTCTGCTGAATGAAAAGATCCAGGAAGGAACGGCACTTGTGTGCTCAGCTGTAGGCCGTCTGGTTCTCCAGGGCTTTATGTGACACATCACTGGGGTTTGGCTCAAGTGTGAAATGAACATCCCCTGGATTGCCAAATCTAAATATGTCCTTACCTAATAAAAGTCAGACCCCACACTGGCCATAAAACTTGAGACAAAAGGATTGCAGGACTTCAAACAGTGTTTGATCTTTCATTGCTGAACTTTCTCTTTGTCTATGTTAGTTTTCTTTTGCCTTTTTCTTTCTGGTAACTATAGTTTTGAACACAATGAGCAAGTCAAATTAAATCAAACCAGCACCCCTCTATAAACACATTCTTTATAAGATGTTTTTTCTGGCTTTGTACAAAGAGTCAGAATTGAAATCCCTGCTGCCTGATTGGTTAATTACCATAAATCCTCTAACAGCCCATTATTCAACATTACATCAGAACAAAATTGCTGACAGACTGTTAAAATTGTGATATACTATATTTACACCATACGTTCGACCAACTTGAATGTAGGCCACCAAAATACTTGTAGCTTAGTGTAACATGCAAGCATGTTTACTCAACAAAAACTATTAATAATAAAAAGAAAAATATTAAATTGTGCAAGAAAGAGAGAACAACTTGACAGCACGCACTATGCTGTTTTTCACATTTATTCACCACATGGCAAAGAAAGGCTGCAGATTCAGGACACAATGCCCTTGCAGTTTACTCAGTGAAAAGGTGAGGAACAATTACAAATACACTCAAACTAAATATAACTTTTTCTCTTCATAATCTTTCATGTAACATTTTTTTCTGCCAAACCTCAAGTTCCACCAGCATAAATAAGAGAAGGGCAGAGAAAATGCATTACTTATACAACATTTAATGCTCCCTTCTCATCACAGAATTTCCTTTAAAAACTACTAATATATGTCTGTGAGGACTTTGAAGTTTTTGTGTGTGTGTGTAATGTTGTTTTCTTTGAAACAAATAATTTGATCATCCTCAGCGGGCTTGTTAGAATTCATGTAAATATGGAATAACAATATATTCCGTACAAGATGAAAAAAATCTTTGTAGTGAAATTGTGATTATAAAAACTCCCGCTCCCCAAAGAGCAAAACTAAGCTTCCTCACGTTTCCTGTTAAAATAATGTATTTTTAAGAATAGAACACATTTTCAACAATGTATCATTTAGTAACTTTGAAAGTAGCTATTCAACACACACAAGCTTTAAAGGGTTCTTAACTTCTTATAGAAAAAAGCCAATTTACTACATTTATAGTGGAATCAAGTTTAATATTTTAAAATAAATACCAATGGCCAATTAAAAAACAGAAGTTTTAATGAGAAGAAATTGCTGAGGAAGTCAACTCGCTGTCAGATAATTTTAGCACAGTCATCAGTAGCCAGTCAGAACCCCTTTGGATTTTTTGGCTCACTCTCACCTATTTCCCATCACAGTCCAATGGTAAGTTTATTGTATTTCGGCAGCTTAAATGCCCCCAGATTTGCTTTTTATTCACTTGCAGTGAAACCAGCTTTCTGTCCAGCTGTTAATAGCAACAAGCTGTTGAATTCCTTCAGCAGGAGACAAAAGAAAGAGCATATCCCACTCTTTTCCATTCTCTCAAACAGTTACAAAAATACATTGTTTGTTCAAATCTTCTGAAACGGACTCTTTAGCACACGTGAGTACATCCTGATCTGGCATCTCTTTCTGTTTAAATGTAAATCATTTTAGAGACTATACAAGGTCACTCCAATGCCATGACATCTAAAGGGGAATTTCTGCACCAGGACATGGCATCAAGCTACTTCTGTGCTTGGCAGGCTGAACGGAGAAATTTTTCAATACGACACAACTGCACGCAAAGTCAAAAGTGAACACCAACTCACAGAAACTCACTGTTAAAAATGAGAACTCAGGTTGTAGACATGTCTGGTTCATTTGAAAAACTTGAAAAAAATGACCTATTAGAGAAGAGTTTTGAGTATTTGAACAAAGTGGTAGATGCTGTTTGATTTATTATCGTAGACGACCTCTAAATAGAATGATGGCTGAAAACATTTGAAGACTGGTAAAGAAGCAATGCATTACATTATCATTACTTCTTCCAATAGTAAATTAAAACTAAATAAAATCATTTTGAAGTTGTGCTGTATACCCAGACAGATACCTCATGTCTTTGTAAACATCGTATTCTTTGTTCCAGGCCATGAGGGTCAGTCTCACTGTAATATCGGCCAATCCTAAAGAGCCTCTGCCTCATTTCCTGTCTGCTTTTATCAGTCCATCCTCTGTTATACGCCCCGTAAATGGAACTTTACACCATATTCACCACTGACAAAAACCTATTTTTGTGACATTACCTAATGGCTGAATGAAGTTTAGGTATAAATAAAGGTATTATCATAAGAGACCAACTGGTAAGAATTCACAAGGCTGTGATGTGAAAATAAAATGTGCATTTACTGAATCTGAGAAAGACTTGATTCAATACATAAAGAAGATAAAATTAAGGAAGCTATCCATGCGTCTTTCTATTTCTCCTGCTACAAGTCCTCCTTTCCTTTGCTAGCCTGCATTGTAAAAGCACCGAAGGGCGGGTGGTGTGAAAAATTATCCAGGGGTGGGAAGCCACGTTTAGCACCATCCATCCCTTTACTCCTATTTTTCTATCCACATTCTCCTGCCTGTCCTTCCCTTATCCCCTTGCCCCTTCTCCATGCCTGGCTATGTATTATGAATTCATCTGCAGATAAAGCAGATCTATCATTCTGTCATGAAGGCAGGGAAGGGAGGTAGACTGTGGAATGCCCTGGCACTGAGAGCAGGGAAGGGCTGTGCGCATAGTGCTATGCTTCCTTGCGCATTCCCTGCTGCGCCTGCTCTTGCCCTCTCCAGCTCTGTCTGTCTGTCTGTTCTCATGATCCATGCAAGGCCCCAGCTGCCCCCCTTATCCATTCCTGTCTTACCTGTACCAACTAAACCCACACAAGCCACCTTAGCTTCAACCAAACAGCCCATAACTGTAATAACACAGTGCCTGGCTTAACAAGAAATCCATCCCCAGGTATAAACCAAGGCCTGCACTGCTTGACTGACTCTCAGCTCAAGTCTCCAGTTACACAGAATAACACCCTGCTTGCCAATCAGATAGGGGACAAATTACAAGACGTGCACAAGAGAGTACACAGAGCTCTAGGATCCAGAACGATTGTGCCCATTGGAGCCAAAATATAGAGATTTACCTCACCGATATCTCTGCATTCAACACATATGAAACATATGAAGTAATGAGAATGCAGTTAGAGGCATGTGTGTGCATGTTGTACATTTGTCTTGTGTTTATCCCGTGTACGTTCACTTTTATGATCTTTCGATGCAAAACAACCTCTCGGCCATCATGTTTGGCTCTCAGCCACTGCACAGCCTTTACACACAATCTCGTTAATGTTGATCAAATAAAAAATGAACTGCATATTCGATGTGTATGAGTGTTTATAACATTTTGCAGAATCAAATTTAAGAATACATCCATCCAATTTTCTTAACCAATCGAATTCCTATCCCAGCTGTCATTGGGGTAGAGGGTGGATAGAAACAATCATTCGCTCTCACAGTCACACTTAGAATCATATTTAACCTAACGTGGTTTTTGACTGCAAGAGGAAGAACCCAGCAAACCGGCAGAACCAAACCCAGGACGTTCTTGCTTTGAGACGGTGCTAATCACTGCACTGCTGTTCCACCTACATATGTGTGTTATCAAAATTTACCTCCTTGACTGTCTTATTTTCTCTTCTTTTTCTTTAACTAAGTTCACATCTGACTCCTTAAAATTGTGTTTTATCTCAAAAGAAAAACGCCTGAATTAAATTACGTCAGCATCTCCTTATCAAATTAATAACATCTGAGATATCAAAATGTTTATGTTGGCATTTGTTCCCCTAGAGTATCTGCATTTCAATATACAGAGTATAATGTCAAAACGAGGTGTTTATTCTTTAACTATGCTAACATTATGGTGGTAGGGTAAGTTTTGTGTCTTCTTGGTGATTTCCTCCAGAATCACCAAGAAGCAGATGTTTCTAGTTTGGACTGAACATTGTTTAGACTGATTTTGTTCTATTTGTAAAAGTATTAACATTCCCATCAGTCTCAGCTATACTTTGTGTTTAGCTGGCAAACATTTGTATGCTAACATGCCAAACAACAATGGGGGCAGCTGTAAAGCAGACACATTAAACATTATCACTAATCTTAGCATGGCTCTAGATTCAGTTCTGCTCAAAACTGGCTCAAAATCAGAAAACTCTCCAACCACAGTGGTTAGCTGCCGTGAGCTAACACTCATGAGTCAAGATGCAAAACCTCTCCAATGTCTCCAGTCGCCAAAATCAAACCTTTGTCCTCTGTCCACCTTTCGTACCACTTACACTGACAACAAAAGCAGTTAAGCTTATTGCAAAATGTATTAAGTAAATTTTTTTGAAAGCCTATAAACAGATTTGGTGACAAGCTACACTGCGACATAAATATCTGTGTCATTTCTTCTGGAAGTTTTAATCAAAACTTTACTCGCGCCTAGGGCGTTTTAATCTCTTTTAAGCATTGGATAAATAATTCTCGCCCCATTTATTATACCTTAATATATGTATTTGTGTTTTCTTCACAACATCTCAGCTCAGTCCATTTTCCTCCCTCTTTCCATCCACTCTGCCGTTTGATTTTTCTTCCCCTGTCTCGGAGAGAGGAGTTGCATAGTGGGAGTGTGTTGTCTCAGTGCCAGGGCAAAAATAGACAGTAAATTACAGAGCCTTCTGAGAACACCCCACTGTGCTGCATGACCTCAAAATAACACACACAGACATATACCCACAGACTTACATACAAACGTGAATTACACAGTATTCTGTCCTACTTCTCTATTTCCCATGCAGCCCGTTGATGTGACGATCACACAAAATCCTTTGCAACTTTGTGCCAACCAACAGTCCTGCACCAGAGTTATGTGCCTGCAAAGGAAACTTTGAGTCTGATTCACAGATGTTAATGCGATTATGGCCTCATCTCAGCTTACCCTGACACACAAACATACTTTTAAAAGTATTTATACAGATCTATATGCATTCTATTGCCAAAGTATAACCAAATGTAGTCATAAGAAGCACAGCAATAAAATAATATTTTGCCTATTTTGTAGTCGAGTTAAACAAACTGATCAATTCTCAGACCACCCTTGTCAGCAGCATAAGCTCAAAAATAAAAATAAAAACTCCACAAAAACAAAAAAACAGGGCAGTGCTGATTGAACATCACAGGTGTTTGTCATACTCACCTTGAGAGAGTCAAAACAGGCAATGACTCTGCCATTTTCCACTTGACAGCTCTTGGCGGGGTGGGCGAACTTGCACTCACTGTCTGGTCGTGAACAAGTTCCTCTCTGGAATTCCCGACAAACCTCCAGTGTCAGCCACTTTGTGTCCCGGATCGGTGTCACATTCACCGCCATTTTAAACCAGGAAGGAGGGGTCGATTAAGAGTAATAGATATCCAGCAAATGCAGTTATGTCTATTTCTGTATGTTTCTAATAACACTGAGGAAAATGATGAGAAAGTACAGATAAAGGACATGGGAAAAAGGCAGACTTTACAGGTTTTCTCCCCAGGGTTTGACTCTGAATTTAAGCCTAAGAGGCCTTGCTGTCGTCTACCACCTGTGGCCCATCCTAAGAGTTTGTTTGGGGCTCCTTCAGCACCTGTCACCCAGGGCTTAGGCTGCTGACGGCCAGAGAGACCTGCTTTGTAATCGCTCTCTTTCAAACACCCACACCATGCACACCAGTTCTCCCTGTGCCTTGCTTGCTCCTCAGCTGAACTGTCAGGTGAGATGAATGGCAAAACACATTATCGATCGAGTTGGCCCATGATGAAAAGATGCATGGCTGGAGGAGAGAAGAAAGCAGGAGAGGAGGAGGAGGGGGAGAGGGGCCGGTGGAGGGGAGAGCAAAGAGACAATCTTCTTCTGCTAAAACGAGCCGATAAAAACGCTGTGTCTTCAGTATCGGCCTCTGTCTGCGGAGAAAGGTGGCGTGTTTGACTTCCACAGAGGAGGGCTGAGTAGCATGGGTGGAGAGAGGTCTGGCTGGCAGACAGAGGAAGAGATGGAGGGGAGGAGGGAGGTGTCAGTAATGTGGAGACAGCCTCAGCGGACGAGGCTGGCAATCATGGCAGTCCTGGTGCTCGTGGTGTGGCTGGCAGCTCCAGCAGACATGGACAGGCGCAGAGGCACACGCGGCTTCAGCGGAGCCAAACAGCCACAGGGGTCAGCGAATGAAGGCACTTCTCTCTGTGGAGAAGGAGGGAAGAGTATCAGGGTAACAGCGCTTATTGCACATACATGCTCACAAACACAAGGCTAATACTCTTCCTCTCAAACATACACAATTGGATTCAGACACAAAGCCTCATTTGAACTTGCCTCCCATTCATTTTGTCGCGCACGCTCTCCCACAGTAGCTCTCGCAGACACTACCAGGCTCTCAGCTGGAAAATCAAACACCACATTGCTAACAGGAAAGCTCAGCAAAGCTCAAGCATTCAGGCACAGACAATTTATTTCAAAAGTCGACCATGAAGAAGAGAGAGGGGGGGAGACAGAAAGTGGAAGAGGGACAATTATGTTATGCATCTTCGGCTGCATCAGTATTAATTAACATTTAGAATTAGTGCCGTAAACAAACAGAAAATAATGAATGACAAGTGAACGATAACGAGACAATACAAAGAAAAAAAAGAAACACAATAAACAAAAATCAAGTAACTATACTTCAAAATACTGCAGCCAGTACTTACACGCAGCTAATGGCGAGCACTCAAGTATCAAAGTATTGATTCGTGATTTAACAATCGGCCCATCCCCAGTAAGATTAAAAGTAGCCTATCAGCAAGCTAGACGGTCCGAGCGTCACTGCTGGAAGGTTGCCAGGTAGGACAAACAAGGCAATGACTTGTTAAAGGTCGCTACAGAAGAGGGAAATATTTGGGACGTGCTTCTTTGTTTTACTTTTGTTAGACTCATTTCTGTGTGATATTTAAAGCATTTTATCCGAGAAAAAGTGGTTGCTGAAAGAACATGACTGTCCCTCAAATCTCCAACAGCTTACAGGAAGTGCCCAAAAACCTACATCCCACCAGTGATTACATCACTTCTAGGTCTCCCACACTTTAAGAGATGAAATGTTTCTGTGACAGTGCTATCATGAAACAGTGGTATGATGTTTATATAAAGCATCCAACTCGATAGGAGTCCTCTGGTAACTTCAAAATGACCTTATTTAGAGTGACCTCTCAGTCAATCTCACCGTGGCCTGTGATTCACACAGAGGCTCTATTCCTAAATATGTATTCCTGGTATTAGGTAACGCCTCTTTAACTCCAAAGCATGGTATAGTTTCAGTGGGGTTAAATTAGCATTTAAAGTGTGTAGAGGAAGAAAACTAAGTCAGAAAAAAAACAAGCAAATCAAATCAAGTCTGTGTGGATAGATATCAAGTCTTAAACATGACTTTAAAACTTACTCTCAGGTGGTTGTATTAAATCAAAGCATTTATCTCACTGGGCTGTCACAAAAAAACCCTTAATGATGCCAGATATTTAACAGTAGAGGAGCATCAAGGACCAACTTTTTTCAGATTTTTAATCAGTAGCAATGTGGCCAAGAGTTAAAAATGACAGTTTGAAGAAAAATGAAGAGGTACATGACTTAGGAAGGGAAAAAGCATAATGAAATGAAAGTACTTGGTCAAGCATTGATTGCTCCTATTTGGGCCAGTCACCACTTCGTGAACTACTTTTTCAGCCCAAAGCTGATATTTTGGGCAAGTGGCAGCAGAGTGAATAGAGAGATGACTACTGCTTGCCAAAATTAGTCTTCTACATCACCCACTCTTTCTTCCTGACCTTTCTGGTATCAACATATATTCAAACATTGTTTTTATTTCTGCTGAAATCTCTAAGACACACATGTCAAGATGTGAGTCAGCACTTCCTGTATGCAGACAGAAGTACAGGAAGTACAAATTAAGCATCAACAACTAACAAGTCAGGAAAACCACCGGTTACATTCAGGAACAGGAAGCCGTGCACCGAAAAAAGAAAAACAATTCTTTGGACAGATGAAATCAAGATTAACTGTTAACAGAGCGATGGGAGAAGAAAAGCACAGAGATGGAGAGAAACGGTTTATGACCTGAAGCATACTGTAACATCTGTCAAACACAGTAGAGGCACTGTTATGGATGCTAGTGGAATCGAGTCACTAGTGTTTATAGATCATGTAATTGCTGATAAAAGCAGCAGGATGAACAGTGAAGTGTACAGCGATATACTCTCTGCTCAGATTCAGCCAAATGCTGCAAAACTAGTCAGATAGTGCTTCACAGTGCAAATGGATAACCCTTAACAAGAGTTTCCCAAGAAACCCAAGAGTTTCTTAAGGCAAAGACATGATATATTCCTTGGTGTCCTAATCAGTCACCTGATTTCAGTACATCAGAGCATGTTTTTCAATTATTAAAAGTAAAACTAAATGCAGAAACCCACAAGCAAGCAGCATCTGAAGGTGGGTGCAGTAAAGGCCTGCAAAGCATCTCCATAGAGGAAACACAGAAATTACTGATGTCCATTTGTTCAAGACTGGACATTCATTGACAGCAAAGGATTTTCTTTGAAATGATATAAAATGATGTCCGCCCAGTTACTTTTGATCATCTAAATGTGTGATATAAATGTATAAAATGGCTCTAATTCCTAAGCATTTATTGAAAAACTTTTGTTAAACCCCTTAAATTAAAACAGAAAGTCTGCACTTCCATCACATCTTGACTGCTTAATTTAAAATTCAAAGCATCACGAGGTCAAGCAAAGGCTTGAAAGAGAATTCGTAACAACTTTGGAAAAGAGAACCAGAAAATTGAAGGACCCAACTAAATGGTACTTAATGACTTGGCAGCAAATGTCGTGGGTACGTTGTAGCTGCTGGAGCTGAAACGAAAATATTGTGAAGATGAACTAAAAAAAGCACATCCATGATACTTTAACTTGTTGTTTGTCTTTGTTTGTTTGTTGTTTTGCAGGCTATATAAATGTGGACATCTGAAAAAGATTACCTCATTACCAACGTTGTAATTTTAAAACGCTGAATCTAAAACATATAAAATAGAATAAAATGTTTGTCACACTGAGATTAGTTGCTCATCCTGTAGATTTATATTTCTCCTATCCTGTGGATAAAAACATCAAGTTCACCAGGGAAGACACAAAGGATGACTGTTTGCCTTTCCTGGACTGCGCTGTGCACATTGAAGAGAATGGCAACCTCAACATCGAAGTTTACCGGAAGCCCACACACACGGACCAGTACCTCCTGTTTGACTCCCATCACCCTCTGGAACACAAACTTGGAGTAATTAGGACCCTACACCACCGGGCAGAACATGTTCCCTCTAAGCCTGAAGGGAAAAAGAAGGAACACACACATGTAAAGGAAGCACTCAAAACGTGCGGCTATCCTAAATGGGCGTTCTTAAAGTCAGCAAAGAGGCACAGAAAAGAAGATCAGACACCAGCGAGGGAGGATAAGAAGGACAGACGCAACAACATTGTCATCCCCTATGTAGCCGGTGTATCAGAGAAACTCAGGAGGGTTTTCTCCAAGCATGACATCCCGGTGTACTTCAGACCCAGCAACACACTCAGACAAAAACTGGTTAACCCGAAAGACAAAACGCCAAAACACAGACTTAACAATGTGGTGTATGCCGTACAGTGCAGCGAGGAATGCCCAGACCTCTACATTGGAGAGACCAAACAGCCACTTCACAAGCGCATGGCACAACACAGAAGAGCGACCTCCACAGGACAAGATTCAGCTGTCCATCTGCATCTTAAGGATAAAGGACACTCTTTCGAGGATGCCAATGTTCACATTTTGGACAGAGAGGACAGATGGTTTGAAAGAGGAGTGAAAGAAGCCATCTATGTCCACTGTGAGCGACCATCTTTGAACAGAGGCGGTGGTTTACGACACCAACTCTCTGCCATCTATAATCCAGTTTTGAGATCCCTTCCCAGACGCCTTAACGCCCACTCACACCCTGGGCCATCTGACCTCAGGAATTCGCATGATAAGGTGGGGCCAGGTTTCACAATGAACTCACCCGAAACTCTGGCTGACCCACACCCAGTTCCACACCTTGGCTCAGGCGATTAGAGGATCATCAGGAGGTCCTTTTGTCCCTCTGTGGGGGGACACTCCCACCAGGTTTACATCTGGGACTCTCCACCATTTGACCTTAGAACTGAAGAAGCCTCTCGGATGAGAGGTGAAACGTCTTCAAGTAACTTAAAGAAGTCCAGACGCTTTTCTTTGCAAGCTCCTTTGACTACGATGACCTGGATGACTGAGAACCTTCACAGACATTTCTCCTTCCCGCTGTGGAGATGATCCAGTGTACCTCAAGTCTTTATTAAGGCATTCGGCATCTGTGACTGAATTAAAATTAATTAATGATAATCCTGAAGTCTGGCAATACAGCAATGCTGAAACTGATGGTAAACCTTAAATTTATTGTACTGATGTATGTATTCACGCTATTTATTTATAGCACACTCTCTAAATCTGTCATGGTCCCTGTGCCTCACCCTGTGTTTTTGCTCTTTCTTTCTCTCTCTCTCTCTCCTGCCGGGGCGGTGCTCATTATGGGCTCCCACCCCTGGCCCACGCACCTGCTATCTCCACACCTGCTGCCTATCTTCGCAATCCCGAGCCCTACTTAAGATGGCAGCACGGTGCTACTCGTCGCTGGATTGTTGAGCAATCAGCGTCAGTCCCCCTGCAGTCAGAAAAATAGATTCTGTGAGTTTCTTTCTGTCAGTCTGCTTCTAACCTGAGTTTCTGTGTACAGATCTTTCCCAGACCCGGGAAAGTAAATAAATTCCCTGTCTTCCTTGCAAGGATCCCTGGTCTGCGCGTGAGTCCGTTTACACCCCGTGACAAAACCTATTAAACCTTGGTACTAACTAATGCAGATTCTAATAAAACAGCATGATATCCATGGCTCACCCACGAGAATAACAAACTGTTGTATGTCTAAAACATATCATCACATCTACAAGTTATAGTAGGAAATGCACCGGTAATTAACATTTACACGATTTGTGTAATCATTTTTTTCCTCGAACAGCTTCGAATTCTCCGAACTAAAGCCATTATCTTCTTTCCTCTTATTAAAGATGCACTAGTGCATCCGATGGTAAGCAGTGTGACAAAGTAGGCACCAAAGTACCTTTCCTTAGTATTTACAGAAGTCATCTGTCTCGTGTTATGGCTGCCAC
Organism: Neolamprologus brichardi; assembly: GCF_056152115.1. NCBI lineage: Eukaryota > Metazoa > Chordata > Actinopteri > Cichliformes > Cichlidae > Neolamprologus > Neolamprologus brichardi. The sequence goes on along the minus strand of NC_142117.1, from coordinate 25,046,147 downwards.
ACAGACGCTTCCAGTTTGAACCATTACAGAGCAAAACCTTCACTTTCATACAAAGCAGCATACGTTTCTCCGAAAACATGTATTATTGTTGCCTTTATAAGTGTCAGCTATCCCATGTGCTCTGATTATATTTGAACTGTGAGTCAAGTGGCTATGATGTCATATTTAAATTTGATTTGCCAGACTACAGGACAGTATTCTTCATAGGACAGTTCATAAGCCTTGCAAACATTTCCATTGCAGAATCATACCCTATGAGTTAATCACAATAGCTGTGCAGCATTCCTACCAACGTTTTTAAGGGACACATAACTTTTTCTTTTCCAAAATCCACATTAAAAATTCAAAGTTTCAACATTTTTTATTGTTTTCATTTATTAAAAGTAGTTTCAAAAGTGTAAATGTCTCACATGCACTATATTATGTTTATAATTTTTCAAAGTGTTGATCAGCATGACCAGAAAACGGACAACAGTTGTACTTTTCTGTAACCTAAGTTAACAATGTAACACAAAATAATGGAATCATAACTGAAGTGCATCAAAAACGATATTCCCAAGTGGGGGATGATCCTGGGTCTCCTGGTTAAAAGTCTTGTTTTATTTGGTCTAAGCACAAAGGACATGAGACATCAGAGCATAACCCCACAGTTCAGTTGCACTGAACTCTCGCATATGCTCATATAAAAGGGAATATGCCTCATTTGCAAGGCTGCATGGATAAAAAGAAAGCAAACAGAGAATGTACATGGATTTGATTAGACAAACTTACCCTTGGGTCCTAAGGCAATGGCATGCTAGTTTTCTGTTAAGAGTTATGCTTTCTGCGGGTTCTGGAATATCCTAAATGAAACAGCTATGACAAAATAATATAGATGTAATGGGGCTCCACGTTTACATGCATTATTAGTGCCAGTTCCACACGGGGGAGGGAGTGAGACCTTAGTCGACTCTCACCTCAAAGCAGGATTAAAACTAAGAGGTAACAAATGTGAGAAATGACTCTGGCACAGAGGAAATATATAAATAAAGAAGTCATCAATAAGCATCTTACCACGTGTGAATAATGCATGTGGCCATTTCCCATAGCCTGAGGCAGAAGATATTATTACACCATCAGATCAACTAGCCAAAGTAATAAGTTGGAGTGCAGAAACCTGGGGATGTTACACTCCCACAAAACACCCCGATTTCTTCAAACCCCAAACAGACACATGCACCCCTACACACACACACACACACACACACACACACACACACACACACATACACACATAGAGTTCATTAAAAAGAATAAAATACTGGCTGAATATTCTGTCTCATTCCAGGCCAACCCCAGCTGTTGACACGTGGTCAGCACAAAGCAGACTGTAATGCCGAGTGTCACCAGGGTTCACGTATCTGCTCGTTTAAAGAGAGCCATCTGATCTTGTGTTAATCTGTCTGGTAAAACGGTGCCATTCATTTGGCCCAACTCTACATTATTTCATGCATATAACAACTGACCAGGAAAAACACACTGATTTAGCTTAGAGTGACACCCCTGCTGTGGAAGTACTGACTACTAAGACCCTCTTACTAACATATCTGCAACACCTTTATAATATTGCAAAGGTAACACTGATTTGGCAACTAATTTGAACAAAAATAAGACTCAACAAAAATAATATCATGTTATGTCTGTGAGAAGCTGCATGTAACGCTCAAAATGGAGAAATCTGTGACCCCATGAGCGACTCAGCCTCTGGGGACAACAGCCAATGTTTTTGTGGCTTTCTGTTATCCAAATATTTGAGTCAAGATTTCCATTTTTGTCCTCTGGTCATTGTTTCCACATCCAGATAAAGAACAAGAAGGTAATAAAAAGTTACAGCTCATGGTTTATGGACGCTATATCCAATTTGCTTGCCAAACGCAGGTTTTATCTGCATGCAACCACAGCCTGCTCACACATGAAAAACTCAAGGTAGGCTACAAAAACCTGAAAATATTCATGTAGCAAAAAGACTAATTTGTTAAGTAGCTATTGGTAGTAGTAGAGACTTATCCACTATTAGCTAGAATTGAATGAAAAGATCACCAAATTTATTGTAAATCATTCTGAGCTGCACACCAATATCAACTAGCAGTTGTGGCATTTCACATAAAAATGCAAATGTCACCCTGCAGGTGGCACCACTGAAAAAGTCAGCAGGGTTCATCCTCTGGGCACCATGAACGTCCACGTAAAATGTCATGAGACTTAAATCAGGAGTTGTTCAGGACGTCTGAGCCAAAATGGCAAGCCAGCCAATAAAACAGAAAGAAAGGCCAAACAGAAAAACAACACTGCCATTTGTAGCATAGATATAACTAATTATACATTAGTTGCTCAGAATGATGTCAGTGCTATTTTTTATATAGTTGCATACCATGATATTAATTTGTACTGTTGAGCATAACACACATGAAACTGAGCTGTTAACTGAAGCAACATGCAGCCCTGCATCTGAGAGTAATGAACAGACAAAAAGAGGAAGAATGAGGAAGATTTTTGTGAACACAGGCCAGAGATCTGAGTCATTTATTCACCTTGAATGACTTCCAGAAAAGGGAAAAAAAATAAAACCAAAGGTGAAGAAAAGAAAGCTAGAAAGCAGGTTCCTTCATGTTTGATTTCCTACGGATGATCTACCAAACACAGTTCACTGAGAAACAGAAGCTTGCTGCAAACTAAGAGAAAATAATATGCTTGAAAACAGAATTCCCCAAGAGAGTCACACGGTAAACTCTGATCTACTAAAGTGCCTTCGGAGTTGCTGTCTAGCATTTGAAATGTCTTGTGTGTTCATGCAGTAAGTTGATGGTTCAGCCACTCTTTAACTGTTACAAATTCAGCCAAGAGTTCAGAATCTGTTTTTTATGCTCTTTCTCTCTGGAATTTGGGAATACAGCAGGTTAGAAACGGGGATTTTTATCTTCTGGCTCAAATTTAATTGTTCAGTAAGTTTGCACTGCGGGTATTAAGGAAGAAGTTGGTGGCGTAAGAGGCGAGGACTGGGAAAAAAGAGAAGGGGAAATTCAGTAATGTGAGAGGTTAAAGGGCGCTGACTGCAGCAGCAGCAAAAAGCAGATGCTGGACGCTTCGTATTACACCGCATCACCGGCTGACCAGGATATCATCTATAAACGACCTGAGCTGCCCTTTATACTGATAGGCACATCAGGGAGAGCCTGCGAGAGACAAATAGAGTAAAGAAGACCAAAGGTGGTGACAGGAAAAGGCTAGAAGCTGGAAAGCGATTGATGAGAGGCAAACAGGAGCAATTAGTACAAGTCTGTAAGAGACAGAGGTCGGTGTCTGGTAGTAAGACAGGAAAATCAAGGTGTGAACTGGCAGGTACGCAAGAGGAGGAATCAAAGGGGAAAGCAGGGAGGGGAAAAAGCAGAGTTTTAAAAAGCACGCCTGGCATTCTGCTGTGATATCATTTCAACATTTCTTGTACCCTAATCTCCACCTGTTCTCCTTTTCTGTTTCTTTACACATGCATGCTTCAGTGTTTCACTTATTTTTCTCTCCCCAAGTCTTTATTCTTCAAACAAATCTGCTCGCCTTCTGCTAAGTTGCACTCGCAGTATCATGTGACATAAACAACTCTGTGAACGTGGCTAGTCTTTTAATAGTAGCTGTCCTCGTTTTATTCGCCCACTGTCTCAGCCCCCTCTATCTCTCCTTCTCGCTGTCTCTATACTCATTCCTTGTTCACACAACACCTTATGCTGCAGTACCACCAGTAATGTGCTGCAAGGTCACCATCGCCACGGCAACTAGATAAACCATGCTTAAAGCAAGGACAAAGTGGTTAATGGTGTCAGGTCCAGCCTCATATCATAGCAATATAAGGGAAAGACACAGAGTTTTCAAATGACACTGTGACATCGGGAACGGCCACTGGGCTGTCCATTAATGAGGCTGCAGTGGTTAGGAGCAGGGGTAGCGCAACGGCAGGAGACAACGCCTGTATATATGCATATAGCTTTGCCGCAGGAGTGTCAAGCATAAGGTCCGGGGGCCAGAATCGGCCCGGCAAAGACTCCAATAAGGACCATTGGATGTGAAGGACATAGATTTTGGACTGGTAACTGCAACTTTTTGATATAAAAGTTTTAGACAAAGTTATTAACTTACGGATTTGGGGGCGATCGTGGCTCAAGAGTTGGGAGTTTGCCTTGTAATCGGAAGGTTGCCGGTTGGACAGTCTCGGTTGTTGTGTCCTTGGTCAAGACACTTCACCCATTGCCTACTGGTGGTGGTCAGAGGGCCCGGTGGCGCCAGTGTTCGGCAGCCTCGCCTCTGTCAGTGCGCCCCAGCGTGGCTGTGGCTACAATATAGCTTGCCATCACCAGTGTGTGAATGCGTGTGTGAATGGGTGGATGACTGGATATGTAAAGCGCTTTGGGGTCCTTAGGGACTAGTAAAGCGCTATATACTGTAAATACAGGCCATTTACCAATTAACAGATTTCTGTCATTTTACTTCTTACGATACATGTTGACAGAGTTCTTTAATTTAATACAACAGCATTTCAACATCCATACATTCTCTTCCGCTTATCCTTTTTAGGGAGCCTATCCCAGCTACCATATGGCAAGAGGCAGTGTACACCCTGGACAAGCTGCCAGTTTGTCATAAGGCTAACAACCACTCGCACTCAGATTCCCACCTCACATTCACACCTAATTTGGAATGACCACTAACTGCATGTCTGTGGACTGTGGGAGGAGGCCATAGTTTCCAGAAAGAACCCAAACAAACACAGGGAGAACATGCAAAGTCCACACAGAAAGGCCAGGTGGTGGAATCGAACTCAGGACCTTCTTGCAGTGAGGCAACACTGGTCTGGTCTTTAAACCACACATCTATCCAAGTAGTTTCAAAAGTTGTTTTTGGTTATTTTCTGGCCCAGAATGGTGCATACTATTTAAATACATTTTAATAATGGAAATAACAGATACACTGTGCTGCAAAATTGAAATTTAATGTGCTATGACTTAACACACTTGATTAATGGTGTCCTTTCTGACCTGTTTTGGAATATTGCATGAGGGATTTTGTTTTCTGAATACAAGTTATATTGAAGGTTTACATGCAGTCCTAATTAGAGAGGAAACTAATTTCCTCGATACGAAAACATCAAATGTCACAGTGACAACGAAAAATGGATTGTTGCCTTCAGATGATCCGCAGTTCTGCAGCGAGAGTGCTGACAGGGAATAGAAGGAGAGAGTATAATTTTCCCATATTAGCTTTTCTTCATCGCCTCTCTGTTAAACTAACAATCACATTTAAAAGTCCTCACATACTATAAGGTCTTGAATAATCACGTCACATCTTATTTTAAAGACCTGATAGTACCTCGCTCTCACACTGCTGGCTTACTTGTGGTTCGTAGGATATTTAAAGTTAAATGGGAGGCAGAGCCTTCAGCTTTCAGGCCTCTTAAGTTTGGATTTGGGAGACAAACACCCTCTCTACTTTTAAGATTACACTTAAAAACTTTCCTTTTTGATATAGCTTAAAGTTAGGGCTGGATAAGGTAACTCTGAACCCTCCCTCAATTACAGTGCAATAAGCCAAGTCTGCTGGGGACTTCCTATGATCACTGAACTTTTTTTTTTCACTTTTATTATTTGTTATTAGATTAACTATTACATTAGTTAATAATTAATGTCTGGTTCTCTTCCACATTGTGTCTTCTGTCCTCTGTCCCTCCCCTCGCTGCCCCTCCCTGCACCTGGTTCTTGAGGCTTCTTCCTGTTAAAAAGGAGGTTTTTTCTTCCCAACTTTCGCCAAGTGCTTGCTTGGGATCGTTTAATGGTTGGGGTTTTCTCTGTATTATTTTAGGGTCTTTACCTTACAATATGAAGTGTCTTGAGGCTACTGTTGTTGTGATTTGGTGCTATATAAATAAAACTGAAAACTGTGCCTTAGTTTGATTTTAGGCAATTTTCTCTTGAATCTACAGTACCTCAGGAAAAATAAAGTCTTTGCTTGGTTTCCTCCCTCTCAAGCTGTTAGAGGAACAGTGAGGGGGATCTTAGTCATGGCACAAGTGAACTCAAATACCTTGCTGGGGGTTTAACTGAAATTATAGGGCTCACACATGAACCCTGTCAAACAAACTCAAGCTGGAGATTTGATCTGACAGTCTTCAGCTGAGTGTTAGTCATTGTGGAATGATACTCCATTATGATGACGGTTAGACAGATTGTACCATCAGGGTAATCTTATACCTCATTCTGATGCCGAGTTTGCGACACTCATACACACACGCATTAGCACTGCGACAGCAGGCCTGCATCAGCTAGAGGAAACACAATTGTAGTGATCAACGTAAGGGTAACCAAGTGCATTTATAATCAGGATACTACCATATGAGCGATACATATGCATATGCACATCAACGATCTCTCGTGCACTCTCTCTAATTCACACAAACACATTAACCACACAGTCTGTGACTCCCTCCTTTAGCTGTAAGACAAACAGAGGGGAGGGGAGATGACAAGGGGCAGTCAAGTGGCACGTGTGCAAGCTGTCGTCTGCACTGTGGTATCAGCACAAGTGTTTAAAGAGCCTGACATGCACATTGACAGAAGGGGGAGGCACTTGTAGCACACTCATATGACTTGGGATGTGTGAGATCATACAGATCATACAGATATGTGGTTTGGTATGCTACACAGGGAGAGGGGATTACATGCAGTCCTCATGTACACATATATTGTGTGGATGTACACATTGTCTTCCTCATTTACTGCAGTACGGCTACTTTGCTATGGTGATGCCAGCCTGGTGTAATGCAGCGGCAGCAAGGGTGTCACTGAGTTCATGGACATAAACCAACCCACTGCCAGACCAGTCTGCTCCTCTCTGGAATAGCAAAAGTGTGGGTGGGAGGGTAGATTTTGAAAGATTGGAAAACGCTGAGAATGAGAGGAAGAGTCACAGACCGAAAGACTGATAGAGACAGTGAGTGATAGAAGAAGATGTCCAGGGGATATAGATTTAATGGCTGGAAAGGTGGAAGACAGATGCTCTTGAAAAAGGAAAAAAAGCCAAAATTGTAAATTCACTTGGCGTCTCAGCATGTGTCATTTCAAGCACAGGGCCATTTTCAGCAAACGCATAAACACAATCGATGTCACTGACATGACTGTTCAGTTTAACAATGTCTGTTTCGCTTTGAGACATGTCAGCCTCGAAAGACAATACAGGCAGACAAGTGAATGCAAAAGTTATAATAAAGAAAAGCGACACAGTTAAAGTGACAGACAGATGGAAAGACAGGGGAGGGAAAGGTGGCATGGCCTGAGAAACATAACAGATATTTTGCAATAATGAGAGGAGTGAGGAAAATGAGCAAAAGGTACAAAAGGTAGAGCAAAATGAGAATTATTTATGAGCTACTTGGCTGTGGAATTCCTTTACAGAAAAAAAAAAGATTAGTAACTGTGAGATGATCCCCGATAAGGAATGGAGGTCTGAAAAAGCTTAATAACGTAACGTAAAGTTCAGTAGATGAAGATTATTAATGCTAATGATTTGACCTTCTGGGACTTTTTTCCACATCCAAGAGTCTGGCATTTTTGATCAAATGAGGAAATACCAAAGAAGTGCCCCTCTCAGAAGAAAATATCACCACCACACCCACATACGAAATGCAGGATCCATGGCTTGTCATCAGATCAGCAATCGGCCAAACATGGGGATAATCTGTACTCTTCAGCTGTCTCTGACCAGTGATTCTGTTTGACACCTTAATCTGTAGAAACCACAGAGGGCTGCTCTATGGAGCCAACTGTATTTACTATAGATTACATCTTCCACTAGTGTGCATTAGTCCGGTGACAGCTTTGCAGACTGCAGGGAAAACAGCAATCATACACCATTGACTGACTCACTGTGACTTTGCCACTCGCCAAATGGCCTCGTAGGACTTCCCCAACCATTTGTCTGAGTGGCTGTCTATCTGCCACTTACACGCTCTGTGTCGAATTTCTGAGGCTTGGAATTCAAAGTCGTGTCCGCTCACGTTCTTTTGCTTTCACCTTGATCAAAGCATCCACACCATTTTCTTATTTTCTGGTAACTGAATAATGCAAATCAGAGTAAGGGTGAGTTCATGTTGTTATGCACATACACTTTAGCTTTTTCAAACAAACACACTGCTCATCTGCATTCAACAGACTGCCCCATGGCTGCTGAAGACAGCAGGGAGATGACATCACTTCGAAAGGACAGAAGAGGTGGTGGATGAAACTAGAAGGTGGGGGAGGATGAGAAATGAGGACAGACCTTTTCTACATTTTTTTTTAAATTGCAAAAAATTCACAAACGCAGGTAATCAAGCATTCTCTCGCTCTCCCTATTAGAGCATCTTCTTGCCTTACACACTCCTAGTTGATTAGTCAGAGTTATGCGTGCTGTGAAATTCAGTATGTATCTGAGTGCCTCCACACGCCGCTGTTCTATACCCTAATGACCTTGTAGATCTGCAGAGAAGTTCTTTCAACCGACTCAGACACTGAAAGAGAAGCAAAGCGAGAGCCACAAAAAAAGCAGGCAGACAGAATAAAACTGAAAGCTGCAGGGAGAGACAGAGACAGAGATGTGCAATATGAGAAAGTAATACTGTGAAAGAGAGTGGCAGGTGTGGAGATAATGATTGATAACAAGCAGCAAGGAGCGTCAGTTTGTGTATGTGGGCTCAAATATGGTACTCGTTTTACTTCTACCACTATACATAGCGGTAGGTGTGCCGCCCACAAACAATCAACATTCAGGCATCATTGCATTTTTTTTCTGCTAAATTTTAAACCTGTATTTTCAATTTTGTGAGTCACTATCAATTGCCATGACACTGGAGCAAGATACCATTAAGGGAAAATCACCTCGCAGCATCAAAATAAGTCTTTTACCGGTAAACCACCGCAATGCTTTTATTGTGTTTTTACTGCTCTGGAAAGTGATGGTATAGTCCTAAATGTGAGCAGCTATAAGCTGTGCCTTTGATAAATTAATATTTTACCTTCTTTTTGATAAAAAAAATAAATCAGAAAGTTCAAAAGATTTCATAGAGAATTTTAGGTGTGAGGCACTCATGAAGCTTAAAATGAAACCCTCCATTCTGTCATCGAAGAGACATCATGCACCACAACCCCTTTTTGTGCAGTGTGGAAAATGTATGTAGATGAGTGGCAAATGAGATGTGCATGAAGATAAACTGGGAATCACATTTTTTAACAGAAATTATGCACATGTAATAATCATAATTTCCTCACACGATTGCTCCTCATTTCCTAACCAATCCTGGTGCAACGATAATAGCATTTAATGTACTTTTCTTAACGGACACACAGTTAAGCCCTGTACATATTGTGAATATTTTACATTACACACAATATTCAACAGATTTTTTTTTTTCTTTTTTGCACGTGCGTTTGTGTGTCAGTCTGAGTAACGTTCAGGTCATTTCCTGAGGGCAGCTGCACTGTAAACACCAGTAGCCTTGCTTTTGTACAGAAGTGCAGGACTGTTCTCGAGTCAGAGATTGAGTTGGTGTGTGTGTGCGCGTGTATTTATGTTTCTCATTCAGGTATCCATCAGGGTGAGAGCATATTTAGCATTAGTGTTACCAGCAGTTTTCACACAACAGGGACTTTATTGCAGTCCAAAAAAAAGACAGACACGGTGTAAACTGCCAGAAAAGGGAATGTGTGTCACTGTGAGTGTGTGTGTCTTTGTGTGTGAGTGTGTGCTAACTACTCTGCAAAACATTAAACACCAACCTTACCCATTCTTTTTTGTCTGCTCAGCTCTTTTCCACATTTATGCTCTCGCAAATCAAAACTACCACACATTAGCAGCGAGGCGCAATGTCAATCTGCACATGTACACACATACTTAGAAACACTCATAAAACTCACTCAAACACCCATCAACACATCAACACACTCAACGTCCAGATGGCAAATAAAAATGTTCAAAAGCGAGTCACGGCAGAACAAAGGAGAAAAAGTAAGAATGGACAACTCGGTCTTGTTAACGCAGAGTAGCACGCAACCCACACAAACACACACACTCACACACACACAGGCACACACACATATAAACTGAGTAAACAGCAAGACTTACTGTATCTCTGCATGGACTCATCTGACTGCTGCTGAGGGGAGAATGGAAAGCGAAAACCTCATGCTTGCTTCGCGGCACTCCTCTCTTTCACTCCCTCTGCCACCGCCCCCTCCTCCTTCCTTTTTCCTTCGCTTTCTCTCTCCCTTGCCTCTTTTCCTTCCTCCTCCTCCTCCTCCTCCTCCTTTTCTTCTTTCCCTCTCTCCCTCCTTCCTTCTTGGCAGAGCCTTACAGTATTCAGATACACCAGTCTCCATATAAGGCAGCACAGCTAAACATGTCACACATAATTTATCCACAGCAGGCTGCAAGTTCACCTTTCACAGCCCGTGCTTGGATCGTATGCAATGGAGGGAGGGGAGGAGAGAGGGAGGGCAACGCAGGGGAACAGACAAACTTCTGCTGTCAACAGCCACGTTCCTACGATTTGGCTGCGCGAGGGAGAGTGCATGCATCCGTGTGCACGTGTGTATGTTAACAAATGCTGACAATCAGACCGTGACAGTGCTACCGGAGACCGAAATGCAATTCACCTGCACTGTTCCGACACCTCCCTCTCTGTCTCTCCACCATCTGTATCTGCAGTCAGTTAATCTTATACAGATGATGTTTGCGAGACCTGTCCACCTGCACGCCCCCTCCTCCACCACCACCCTGCTCTCAGGAAAAGAGAGAGAACTGCAAAGGAGGAATACTTTTAGGAAGACTTGAAAAAAAGACAGGAAGAGTTATAGTCTGAAAGAGGGAGAGGCAGCAAGTGAGAAGGGTGAGATAAAAATAATATGTCAACAAATAAGATGCTATCCAGAATGCTGTCTGGTTGCAGCAGGGAGAATCAGCGCAATTCCCTCTGATGATGTGTCAGGTTTTGCAATCGATGGCTTCAAAAATACATAGTTCCTGACCTCTCTTCTGCCTCTCTCGGTTGAGTTTTTCTCTTTTTTTTCTTTTTTGAACCTCATAGTCTTTCTAACGGTCTTGAAGAAAAACAAAAGCACCATAAAGATAGCTGCTGTGAAAGGCAAGAAGAGGAAAAAGCAAGAAATAAGAGAATGGGAATAATAATAGCTGCACTTGAGAAGCCGTGTTGGCTGTTAGCTTTTTCCTCCCTCCTCCACAGCTTCAGTCCACTCACAGGACAGCAAGAGTCACAGCTCTGTTGCCATGGCTTCTAACTCCATCAAACACTACGTCAGGTGCATGTGTGTATGTGTGTGAGCATGTGTGAATATCTGGCTTTGTTTTTGCAGAGGTGCGTGTGTGTGTGCGTTCATGCATGTGTGTGTGTGTGTGTGTGTGAGGTGGGTGTTACCGAGTGACTCAGAGCCACATCACTGACTTATAGCAGCAGTATTTCATCCTGTATATTATTTATTTGTGCATGTGTGTTGATGTGTGCGTGTAAGACAGTAAGTGAAAGGTGTTGACTGAACAGCAAGCTAAAGCCCGCCTTCAAAGGCACCTATGATGGATCTCTGCACTGCTCTAAGTGTTTAGCTCCAGCTTCTATAAATATTTATCGGTTCGTTCATAGAGTCAAAGCAACACAATACAGACACCAGCAATACGGAATTCAGATTTTAGAGATGGCAAGTCATTGTTCTGTGCCCAAAAAAGGTCCTGTAGTTGGCTTACAGGACTATGCTCAACTGGGGCGCTGTGTGTCCAAATGTGTACATGTTGCACTGTGATCTTTTATAAATCAGGTGAACTCTAAAACACTAGGAGTTTTAGAGTTCACCATTTTTGCACTGGAAAAAGCATCATCTGTAGTCGGACTATGCATGCTGGAATAGTGTACTTATGATAACAGTGAGGAAGTTCAGTTTGGAATGATGCGCACCTCTTGCCCTTAATTATGAAGCAGCGTGGGAAGGACAACCAACCCTGATCAGAAATTACATCACTGCTAGTCAGCTAATATTAACAGCCGCTGATGTTGTGGCTGCGTTTGGTGTTAATGTGCATAAAACAGTCATTTTCAACACAGAAGAATTTAGTACCTGATGTGTTTCAGAGGCTCGGCGAGTTGTAAATGTCCAATAAATGCAACAGTTAATGTGACACATTCAAATGCAGCAGTGTTACTTCAAATAAGTGCACAACTTGCCCTGTCTGATTTGAAACTATCCTGTCAAAATTACGCAAGTGTACATAGTGTCACTACTCATGTACCTCATTCAGAACACTCACCAACACTTCTGCAGGCAACACGGCAAATATTACAATGTTAAAATGATCCTTTTAAATGGAAGAAGAATATTGTGGTTAGAATTGTTGCTTCACAGCAAGAAGGTTCATGAGTTCAAATCCAGGCTGGGGCCTTTCTGTGTTCTCCCCATGTCTGCGTGAGATCTCCTCCCACAGTTTAAACACATCTATGGGGTTAGGTTAAGTGCATGTGTGCACTTGTTTGTTAATGTGTTTCTGAAGTAACCATGGGTATGGATGTTTGTTTGTCTCTATATATTAGCCCTGCATGAGATTAGCGACCTGTCTAGGGTGTACCTAGATGGATGGATGAATGGATGGATGGACCGATGAACGGACGGATGGATGGTTAATATTCATCTAGGTCAATTAGACACACATAATATAACTTAATATATATACTTTGTCTACCCCCAAATGTTCAAAAAATATTTTTCTCCTTAACAGCAAAATATTCTGTGTTCATTAGTCTTGAACTAGGATCTCACTGCCCCTTGCTGTTGGCTGGGTAGGGTAGCAATAGCTCTTGAAACAGTGCAGTGTGTTCGGTGTCAACACAAGCAGTAACACATGCTTCAGTGGAAGGCAGAGCTAAGTCTGTAACTGCAGGTTGAGGTGATAATGTTTTGTGGATATGTCATTAGGGGTGACATGTTTTACACTATTTTTGCAGCTTGTCTCTTTGCTAACAGAAAACTATTGATTAGTCTTATAAAAAGCTACTCAAACTTCAAATGTAAAACTGCATTTCTTACTTCAGAAAATCAATGGCTGTGCGAGTGTTACAGAGCAGCTATTTTTATTTGTTCTTTAAAATGCAAGATGTATACAAATGTTAAAGATGACTGAACCCTATTTGTAAGGAGCTGATGTACTCTGATTACCAGCTCCAAGGTATGAATCTCAACCGCATATGTTCCATCTGAGACAAAGTGTAAGTAGTATGAAATGGAAATAATCAAGTAAAACGCAGTTCTTTTAGAATTGTTTGAGTAAAAGGACTTTGCACAAGCAGCCTTCTAGTCAAAAGGGATAAATACAGTGATGAAAAAACAAGGCAGAGTGAAAGGTCTTGGACTTGCAGATAATTGCTGCAATTGCAGAAAATTTATTGCACACTAAGGTTCCTGCTCACCACTCTGCTGATGTCTGTGTATGGAAGAGAGAACGACAAAAGACTTTTGAGTCACTGCTTTCGAACATAAGCCGTTACACGTTCAATCCTTTCTCATGCTGATCATATCAAAATGAGGTCATGGACTCGTGAACATGTGGAACTTGTGTTCCAGGTCAATAAAGGCAGGAATGAGGGAAAATCTCAAGTAGAACACCAGAGACAGCCTCAATTGTAGTTGAACGTGCAGATCTGGACCCATATATCACTTTTGAGCCATGCTGCTGAGCAAAGCCAGGGTTGGGCCCAGACCAAAAGAAGAGCTACTACGGTACCTTAAGTCAAAGGAGCTTGCAAAGAAAAGCGTCTGGACTTCTTTAAGTTACTTGAAGACATTTCACCTCTCATCCGAGAAGCTTCTTCAGTTCTAAGGTCAAATGGTGGAGAGTCCCAGATATAAACCTAGTGGGAGTGTCCCCCCACAGAGGGACAAAAGGACCCCCTGATGATCCTCTAATCGCCTGAGCCAAGGTGTGGAACTGGGTGTGGGTCCCAATCAGCCAGAGTTTCAGGTGAGTTCATTGTGAAACCTGGCCCCACCTTATCATGCGAATTCCTGAGGTCAGATGGCCCAGGGTGTGAGTGGGCGTTAAGGCGTCTGGGAAGGGATCTCAAAACTGGATTATAGATGACAGAGAGTTGGTGTCGTAAACCACCGCCTCTGTTCAAAGATGGTCGCTCACAGTGGACATAGATGGCTTCTTTCACTCCTCTTTCAAACCATCTGTCCTCTCTGTCCAAAATGTTAACATTGGCATCCTCGAAAGAGTGACCTTTATCCTTAAGATGCAGATGGACAGCTGAGTCTTGTCCTGTGGAGGTGGCTCTTCTGTGTTGTGCCATGCGCTTGTGAAGTGGCTGTTTGGTCTCTCCAATGTAGAGGTCTGGGCATTCCTCGCTGCACTGTACAGCGTACACCACATTGTTAAGTCTGTGTTTTGGCGTTTTGTCTTTCGGGTGAACCAGTTTTTGTCTGAGTGTGTTGCTGGGTCTGAAGTACACCGGGATGTCATGCTTGGAGAAAACCCTCCTGAGTTTCTCTGATACACCGGCTACATAGGGGATGACAATGTTGTTGCGTCCAACAACATTGTCATCCCCTATGTACCCCTATGTATGTAGAGAGGACAGATGGTTTGAAAGAGGAGTGAAAGAAGCCATCTATGTCCATTGTGAGCGACCATCTTTGAACAGAGGCGGTGGTTTACGACACCAACTCTCTGCCATCTATAATCCAGTTTTGAGATCCCTTCCCAGACGCCTTAACGCCCATTTACACCCTGGGCCATCTGACCTCAGGAATTCGCATGATAAGGTGGGGCCAGGTTTCACAATGAACTCACCTGAAACTCTGGCTGATTGGGACCCACACCCAGTTCCACACCTTGGCTCAGGCGATTAGAGGATCATCAGGGGGTCCTTTTGTCCCTCTGTGGGGGGACACTCCCACTAGGTTTATATCTGGGACTCTCCACCATTTGACCTTAGAACTGAAGAAGCTTCTCGGATGAGAGGTGAAACGTCTTCAAGTAACTTAAAGAAGTCCAGACGCTTTTCTTTGCAAGCTCCTTTGACTACGATGACCTGGATGACTGAGAACCTTCACAGACATACGGTACCTTAAAGATTTTGCAGAATCGAAAATCATACAGGGACAACCTGACATAGCAAGTCTGTTGTTAAACATTCAAGGTCTAATCGCAAACACTCTGTGTACAAGTACCAACATATTTTGGGGCCCTGCTAGTGTGACTGTACTAAAAATGAGGGAATCTTTCAACACAGCGCTTTATAGCAGACCAGTAGTAGAATATGTGAATATCATTTGTTTTAAAACCTCTTAAACTCACCACTGAAATAGTTCTGGTATAACCACTGTTATTCAGAGAAATTCTGGATTTACTCTCACAATCCGCTTGAGCCAAACCACTATTTTTCAAGCCCCCCCCGCCCCCCAAACTTTTAACTAAAGACAGGCAGGCATTTGGAGCGTCTGCAGAAAACACATGTAACAAAGCAGCTATGCAGATACATACATGAACAAACCTGGAAATAATCAAGTACATTTTTAAGCACCAACACAGCTACGGAGAAGATTAAGAGGTAAAGAGGATACAGTCAGCAACAGATAACATGAAGGGAGACAATTAATGAAAGCAACCATTATGAAAAAGAGAATCAACTCCATTTTGAATTTGACAGGTGGATTTTGAGCAGTGGAACAGCAAAGAGACTGTTTTTTGGCCAGTGCTAAATGGAGACAAGCTGAATATTCACAAGACATTTTTGTGCAATCTGCACTGTAGTTTCTTTTTTTCTGTTCTTTTTCCTTTTTTTTAAATTTTATTTGCAAAAAGCTCTTTGCATAGCCTGTTAATGTTCAGCAAAAACAGATCCCATATCTACATAATTGTTTCCAAAAGGTGCAAGATACACAAATATAGTTCCTCGTGTCATAGCTCCTTTGAGGGCTCTTTTGTGATAAAGCACTATAATAAAACTAATTTCAGCCATATTTCATTTAAACACAGAATTTGTATTTCTTCAGAAAACACATTCAAAAGTCTTTCTGAAATTATGATTTAATCCAAAATAACCAGTTTTACTGACTGATTTGGGTTGGGGTTTTTTTGTCTTTCTACTTAACATTGTTAAAACATGATTTTACACTTGAGTCCCAGAGGGGAGACTTCCCAGTTGAGTCCGGAGGTGATAAAGTTTAAGAGTGTGTGCGCTAAGCTGATTCAATTGCGCTTTTCAGGTTGCCTCAGTCTCTGGCGCAAGAGATATGGTCACAAGCCTCTGTGACAGTTAAACCGCAAAATGACCCGTAATACAAAAGCTACCCTTTTACCTGTCAGCTTACACCAGTGTCATTTAGGGCATATACAGTAGACTACCTTAAAAACGTATACGTTTTACACAATTGTATAATTGTTGTCTTTTTTTATAGATAAATAAATTTTTTGTCCAATAAAAAGATATGTTTTAGTATAAAATGAACATGTTATGCTGTTTCTGATGAATTTAACTGTCCAGAATGACAGAGCTTTACTGAAAGTTTCATCATGTTAACCAGCACTATCTGAACAGAAGCACGCACAAAAATCACATCCAGTGTATTGAAACTGGCTACAGTTAAACAAATCTGCTAGATCAAAGGAAAAAAACATGCAAATACCAAGCCAAGTAACAGCCAAAAACTGACATGAATATATCACAGGCATATCAACTATTTTGATTCCGCTCTATTTAATATACTCTTCTTCTTGAATAATCCTAGTTTCAGGTTTTTTTGAGACAGAATTTAGCAGCAGTCACAAGCAACAGGCAAAGAAGTTGTCGGGATCATAACATGTCAAATATTAATCACACCCTGGCTTCTGTATAGAGCCACTCTTCTCTTCTCACTTGGCAGGGGCGAACAGAGAAACAGACGATCTCGAAAAACTCGGCGCTATCTGTGCGGTCAGAGCAAAGCTGTCTTACCTGCCTGGACGTCCGTGTATTTTCTTGCTTCGGTCTGGGTGTATGAGTGCGTGTGCGCTCACAGACAACCCCTTGAACAGGAACTGATGAATCTGCACGACTTCAGCCCTGCAGCGTGCGGTGCATTATGGGGTTTCAGTCAGGCTCTCTCTCTGCTCTCGCTCGCTCTCTCTCTTCCTCTCTGGCACAGTGTTAGAGGGGGATGTCCTCGCCTCCTGTCTGAAGAGAGGAGGGTGAACTCACACACGCTGTGTCCATACACACACATGCAAACACACACACACACGATGCAGAAGAAGCCTCGTGATGACGATTGCCGCGGCTTTGGTTGCCATGGCAACAGCTTCCCTCCCACCCCCCTTTGCTGTTGTAGTTCAGACTGAATATTCTGATAAAATACTGATAAAGAAAGAAAATACTTCACATGCTGAAATCTCCCTGCATGCCTCGATTTCACATCTGCTTGGAGCCAGCTGACGCTGAAACGAGGAAAGACTCTTGTGGTCATGTGACCACTAACTGTTGCTTCTGCCTTCTTACGTTAAGAAAGAGCAGTATGTGGAAAGAGGAGAGAGACAGATAACGAGTGTCTGTCTCGCTGTGTGTGTGTCTGTGTTCTGAGCATGCGGGTTGATGTAATGGTTACTGGAAGCAGGCTTCCTCTTTGCGGTCTCTTTCCTTTTCTCCATTGCTACTGCCAGTCCACTGAGGCCTGCTGCCTTTGATAACACATTTCAGTCACATTATAAACAAGGGAAGTACAGCTGGATAGCCCAGTAAAATGACTGGGTGGCTACACATGTTCATGCAGGCATACAGACGGACATACAAAAAGACTAACGGTTCCCTCCACTATTCACTTTTCTGGAGGTTGGTTAGTTATTTACTGCACAGATTTATCAACAACTGTAGACTTATAGACAGAAAATGAACAGAATCAGAGGGCGAACAAAGGAGCAGTATAAAGAATGAGAAGTAGAGGGAATGAGACTGAGGAAGAAAAAGAGACGAGGTCTCCTCTCTACCGTTGCCCATGGAGACAGAGTGGGTGGAAGGTCGTGGCTGTCCTTCAGGCCCTATAAATCAGCATATCACAGCTGAGTCCTGCAGCGCAACCATCACGCTGGTAACCCCCAACGCTCAGTCTTTAAACGTCTAGCTTCGCTTTTCGTTTATTTTGCATCTTCCACCGCACTCTCTGCCCCTCAGTATCTCAGTCTTGGAGCAAACCATTCTGCGTCTAATCCATTTGACCCCAAATTAATCAACAGAAACACATATTTTTGCATGTTCCAAAAACTTAGTAGACAACACTTAGAACAGAAACATCCCCACTGTGTTCTCTGTCTTTTCGGTAGCCATGGGAACAGATAAGAACTGGGATCAGTGAGCATCGATTGCTGAAATTGTTTTGACAATAATTTAATCAGTGAGTTTGGCAGCAAAAGGCAGAAATCCAGGGTAAAGACGAGGTCAGAGGCAACAGGTCATAGTGAATTTAAGCATGCCAAGATAACTGATTGAATTTAGAGATTTTTAGTTTAATGATATAAACTTTATATTTATTAACTCTACAGGTCCTTGTTTGAGCTGCATGATAATAAGACCTGTACTTGGATTTAGGCAACAAAACTTTACACTTATGAATGCAGATGAAACCCTCGAGGGGGAAAACATGAACTAAAAGCTCTGTACATTAGTATACTAAGGATTTATGAGATGTAAATGTTTATGGTCAAATCATTATTTAAGTCCTTTTGTGCCTGTGTCATTTAGTTTTAACAATTTAGTGTGACCTAGGCCGAGCTAGCAATGCTCGACCATGAGAGTGACTCCTGGAGTAATTAATCACATGTGACTAATGTTCCTCTCTATTAACTATGCGCTACATGGAGTAGGGAAATTATGACAAAACCTGAGGACAGGATACATGTACAATGGTATGCAGTTAAATTTGACAGTATAATGGATACCTAAATTACAACCAGCATTACATAGGATCTATACTTTGGTGTTAAATTTGTGGTGTAGAAATGTAATTACATGTAACTTCTATGTAGGCCATAATGATTGTGATTGGCCTGTTTAGTATCATCATTTTCTCTTATGCATTTCTGAATACTTTTTGATATACCTTTTGAATGGATCAGTGACAGAATAATAACCCCAGCCTCACTATAAGAACTCACAGATGGCACCAAATTCTCAAAACTAACAGAAAGGATGTGAGACAACATACAAATGAGTGAAAAAACACGAGGGATGCAAAAACGTTTGCTCTAAATCCACGAGAGAAAAATTCTCAGCATTTTATTGCCACTGCATATTCACTACAGAAGTTTAAATCAACAATTATTGTGTAAAGCTCTTATTCTACATACAACTATATACTCACGGGTTACCATGCTTCTCTGAGCTGCCAACTCAAACTCACCACTCTACTTTTTTCTTTAAGTATGCAGAGAACATGCCACTAAGTTTCAAGCTGCTCCTGCAGGCAATTCTCTGAGGGGCAGAAAACTAAATTAAATACACTGGGCTTTTCCATGGGTTTTCCATTTTTGCCTCTAGAAGAAGCATGTATCAGTACAAGGACTATTGCTAAACACTCAGGTGGTCTGTGTAATGAAGGGTCCTTGAAATTGAGGGACACTGAATCACCTGCTCAGATATGAAAGCCAGGATGATTAGTCTGCTCTCTGGGACTAATGGTAGTAGCAGGTGTCCACAGACTCTGGGTGCCACATCTATTCATTAGAGACATTAACACTAACCCCACACACACACAGAGCAGGAGTGAGTGAGAGAGAGGCAGAGAACTCACTGCTCATTGGAACGATTCATTAACAACACTTTAGCTCCCCTTAAGCGCAATAGCCATTGATTAGGTTTATGCATAATGAAGGTGGTGAAACTGTTTAATTATTGCAGCTCTTAGATTTTTGTCCACTTTGGTTTAGATTTGTATAGCACATCTGCACTGTAAACATCGTGCACCTGTCTACACTATACTTTGGGAGTATTCCTGTATACATTAGAGAGACTAATGTGTACAGGAACTACAACTTCATCAATTGCTCCTGATCTGTGCAAGCAATTTTTCTCCGTGCAGCATTGTTGCAGGGTGGGGAGGTGGGACTCTGTGGCAAGTAACCTACTGCTATAGATAATTCACAAATATAATACACCCACAGACTTTATATAAATCATGAATGTAGCCACCGTGATGTCCCCCAAAGGCTTAACATTGGTGGTTTGGCTACAAGTTAGTTTGAGTTACTCCTTTTAAGCCAGAAGCCACCTCCTTTGGATAAAATGTCGAAGTTATTAGCTAACGCCAGTGAGATTGGTTAGCAAGGTGTTTCCAGAAAACCAATGGCACAGACACACATATTTGCTAATTAGTACTAAGTAAAAGCCTATTAAAAAAATGTCACTCACCCACACTGAAGGACGTTGAAGCGCTAACTTTCTGGATGGGTTGCACCACATTATTTGTCACATGATTCCATTAAACATGGTAGGTAGGGCCAGTTCAGTGATTGGCTAGCTGAGCAGCCCTAGCCAGGAACTAACTGGCTTCAGCTGCCTGGGTTGGGACATCTGTCAATCAAATTGATGAAATCCCTAAATTCAGTTTAGAGATGGATGAGTAATTAAATATCTATAATTATAATTAAATATTATTTAATACTGTAAAGTTGGGCAGTTTAACATGGAAGTCTGTGGAGATTTATGATCTAATGGAGGCCACTGGAGTATCTGCAGTTTTTGATATTTCCTCTTTGGCTACATTTTTCATTTCGACATTTTATATTTCCTTGGAGATTACTAGGTACCCTGGGGACAACAACTTGTGCAACTAATGCAAAAAACAAAACAAAACTGGTATTAACATAAAGTTATCACCAGTGTGTTAACTTTGCAGAATTTGGTTTGCACATTTGCCTAACTTGTGAAGTCCATTTGGGCTTGTATCAGGATGGGTATCTAATATAAAAATCTTCCAAATTAAATATGTGGCATTATTTGCTGGATAGAAAAAGTGTCACGGTTCTGGGTCAGGTTCGACCAAGCATTTTGAGTTCTTATGTTTTGGTTTATTTTTGAATGATTGTTTTGTTTCTCTGATGCTATGATGATTATTATTATTAGAGTTCCATGTTTCTGTTTATCCGTGTTTAAGGATTTGTTGTTTCACGTATTGTTTGAGTTGCATGTGTTATATTCTGTCTGCCTCTCTGTCTGCATCTTTGTTTAGTGGTTTCTTGTTTCCTGTTTTATTGTGAAGGTCTGTGTCTCATGTGAGTGTGTTCAGTTCTACTGCCCCCCTGTCTCGTTAGTCCAATTTCTCCCAGCTGTGTCTCCCTCCTGTTGCCCATTCCCTGATTACCACCCTGTGTATATTAGCCCTGTGTTTTCTTGTGCTCAGTGTCGCATTGTACCAGATTATCAGATTATGCCTGTGTGTTTCTGTTCTCAGTATTCAGTGTTCACTTCATGTTTTGTCTTCATGCCAGCAATAAAGCTGAAGTTTTGAGTTGTATTCAGTGTCCGAGTCTCGCATTTGGATCCTCCTCTCCATCCGCCTGCACACAGAGCCCTGACAAAAAGGTTTTGCTCATGGAAGTTAGAAAGTAACGTTAGCTTGCATAGTTGAGTGCCAGTCTGCTACCAGACAAAATAAACAAGTCTGGTTATATATCTGTACTGTGCAAACAATTTGAAAGCAAAAGGCTGCTCACAGAGCAGAAACGTACCTCTCATAATAAATGCGGAAAGAGTTGTAGTTGGTATTACAATAAACAAATATATTTTAAAAAGCTCCAGGGAACAAAAAAATGAGACCTAGAGTCAAAAAATTCCCTTTTCCGTTCCAGTTACTGAGAGCATTTTTTGTTCTTATTTTTGTGTTATGACACACCTCACAGTGTGATCACTTTATTCTATTCAATGATGCTCTGATATGTCATTTCATATCAATGATATGACACATCAGTGTGTCACCTTGGCCCCAGCTAGCTGTGACTACCTGTGGAGTAGGTCATCTACCAATTAGAAAATTGGTGGATCCGTCACCGGCTCCTCCAGTCCACATGTCGAAATATTCTTGGGCAAAATAGCGAAACGAGAGTTGCCCCCTGTTCATCCATCAGACTGTGAGGGTATGCTTAGGTGCAGATAAAAGTGCTGAATGTGTGCGTGACTGGGTGAATGAGACTTGTAGCCAAAAGCGCTTTGAGCACTCAAGTTGAATAAAAAAGGTGAACCAGACCATCAGAGCTAACCTCAAGAAGAGTTTCAACTGACACGATCTTCAAGTGTGCAAGAAACTAAATTAAATCAGTCAACTAACTAATTAATCAAAAACCACAACCTGAGAGGTTGTTTGGATTTCATCTATTATTTTAAGTTTATAGTTGAATCCTATAGGTGCTGTCACTCTCAGCACATTACGCTGGGATTGACAAAAAATATAAACACTCAGGAACCACAATTACAGGACTGTGGACATCATATGATTTAAAAAAAAAAAGGTTTGACGTCATGATCATAGCAGAAGGGAAGTCATTATAGGAGTTTGGGATAATAATGGTCTGAGGTAATTACGATAACACCATCGAGGCACCCCATCTAGGAATAAGGTAATGATGAATGGACTCATTTTGTGGCTCTCTATGATATGTCACAAACTTTCACTGAGGCAGTTCCAGGAGTATTATGCTAATATTTCTCTCACCTCTTTCTATATGAAGACCTTTATAGACAGTGTTTGAGCGGTATCTGCATAGATGTTATTTCAAGCACATCTTTTTATGTATTTATGTCATTCAGAATGATGGGGGGAATTCTTATGCACATATATTTTCTATCTTTATTCTCAGCAATATTACACTTCAATGGATGATCTTGCAAAGGTTGATCAAAGTTTAAAAAATGAGAAATTTTGACACCGTTCATCATGGATCCAAGTACACCAAGGTAGTGAGAAGGAACAAAAACATCACATGCAAATTTATATCTAAAACCATAGTTTATTCTGACAAACTCCAGGACATTTATATTTTAATTCTTTCCCTGCTATCAGGGGATGTAGAGGCTCTGCTGGACAGTTGCCATTTGATGTAGTCATCAGGGTGCTTTATTATATTGCTTGCAAAATGAAAAGACCCCTTTTTGTGATTACACCCATAGAAGCAGAGCAAAAATATTTTATATCATACATCTAAATAACACTGAACCTGTGATTAAATAGTGAGCGCTTAGATTAATCTGTAAACAGCAGAACGTCTAGTCAAGACTTGAGTTCCAGTTGCTGATGACGGTCTGAGCAGGCTTTATAAACAATATATCTGACAGCAAAATAATATTTACCCATTTATTTTTAAACACATCTTCCCTCGTCTCTCTCAGAGAAATGGAGCGGGGATGGGCGAGGGGTTCGATGTCTGCCTCTGTAATAATCAGACTCTTCCCGCTGAGACAAACTCACACCAAACAGAATGAACAAGCATCACTGCGATGAATTATTTTTAAAATTCATTTACATGCAGATTATCAACAGTGCCACTGCTGTATCATCCAAACAATATGAAGGAGGCTATTGTAGAACAATCACAAATCAAAACCAAATAAATACAATTATGTTTTGTGAAGTCTACAACAAAACTGTTTTAAAACTGTTTAAAAGAGACGCAAATGCACAAATACCGACCGCTAATCAGTCTTTTTCCTGCCAGAAACTCAAAGAGAATACCAAAATGTTGTCATCACCCTTAATTTAAAGGTTGTTGAGCCTGAGTAAGTTCTGCTTACACCAGTGAAATGTCAAGAAGAAAAAAGCAGCAACTCTCAAGAGTTTGGCAAGAGTCAAATGTCAAATTACCAGTAATTCTTTCAAAATTAGCAACACATTTTCACATAAGCAATTTTTTTTTCAGAGCTGATATTTTCATTACTTTTTGTTTTTATTTGAAAATGGTACTTTAGTTTAGTGTGGGTATAAATTATTCAAAATATGAGAAGTTGCTGAAAATACATAAGCGCGCTATATATCCCTGTATGAAAAAGAAATGGAAAAATACATAGTAAATGTTTATATGAATCATACCTACTGAAAACATGAACGTGGGCACTTTTGTCAATAAATCATGAGCCACTTTCGCATAAGAATTCAACAGGACAGCAAGTTTTCCAGTTTTTTTGGAGGGGTAAGGGAGTTGGTTGTTTTGTTTGTAGAAAACGTAACTAACACACGTGACGCCCACTCATGTATGGGGAATGTACACGAACGTAACATAATGCATACTTTCTTAACGCCCATAGGGAAAATACACCTCTGCATTTAACCCATTCACTCAGTGAAGCAGTGGGCAGCCAACAATCCAGGCGGGGAGCAGTGCGTACCTTGATCGGGGTAGCCGTTCAACAGATTTGAACCGCCAACCTTCCGACCATGGGGCAACCACTCTGCCTACTGAGCTATCCCTGCCCCTGCACCCCTGTACAAGACCTTTAGTTATGTTATGTGCACAGGCAGGATAAACAGTGGGTAATATCCAATAAAACTGATTTTACCAATTATTTACAACCAAAATCTTGCTCATGATGGACCATAAAAAGAAAGCCATCATTTATGAGATGTGAGAACTTGTGGCCAATTGCCATTGCTTTCAGAGGTTTCTGTAATGGCAGAACTGTAATCACAATCTCATCACACATCATTCATCTGCATGAAACCATACAAGGAAATGTCTAAACTGTAACTGCAGGGTAGAACAATTAACTTGAGTGCAACAGAATGCATCACAAATAACTGGAAGTGCATTCCTCCAGAACTGACAGTGTTCAGTGTCACAATACTAATGCGTAGATTCCTTCCCCCCAAGAGTTGCACGCATTTTGTGTGAAGGTTTTTAAAACTTTTAGTTGGTAGTTCATTTCACTATTGTGAGTTTGTTGACCACAAGGACCAACAACCACACTGTAACTAAAGGACAACAAAGATAAATAATGGGTTAGCTATGCAATCAGAAATATTATATTATATTACTATGCAAAGAAGACAAATAACCCTGCTTGTTCCAGTTATTCAGTCAGATCTGCTCACCAGGTTGGATTGTCCTCTGGCTGTCAGCTTGACAAGCAGTTCAGCACTGCCGCCCCTGACTGCCTTCCACAGATGAATGCCACTCAATTGTTGAGAAAATAATGTAAATTGTTGAAAAGTGTTCAATAGAAGAACATTCGTCGCAAGTGCTACTCAAACAGAATAATGTAATCTTGTTGCAACCTTGCTTGTTGCTGCTTAACTCGGAAAAAAATGTGGAGACACAGAATTATCAGTTACCTAACAATGCTGTTAGAAAATGCTCTGCATCAAATTTAGACTCAAGCTAACCTCAAAATAAATAATGGAATGGGGCTCTTAAAAAGCTTTGTGTATGAGGTACAGTAGGAAAGGCGCTGTATGCGAAGGAGGCCTTGATGTCTCAGATAACGTAGGTTACTCTTGGGTTTGATCGAAGTATACCTAAGGCTACTGAGAGAAGAGTTAGAATTCTGAAAAATAAAACACACCCGGGCAAGCACATATACATACACAGCACAGTCTGAAGCACACAGAAGAATGGATGCATGCACATAAAATATGGTGGGAGTGAACAAATCTCAGCAGATTGCCCTTGGTAACTTGGTGTTGGTAAATATTAATAAGGGCAATCTCTAGACTCATTGCAAGTAGCAGAAAGATGTGTAAATGTGTGAGATGGCAAGGGAAGGACAGGGAGACATAATGAATACTGAATAGAGTGCTGAAGAAAGAGAACAGATGCTAAGACATAGAGACAGACGGGTGAAGGATAACAGAGGAAAAACAAAGCTTTGGTTTAATGACAGTTTAGAAATAGTTGAGAAAGAAAAGACATGCTTTGGTCTAAGAGATGCACATACCTTTTTCAACTAACTGGCTATTATAGTATGTTACAATGATACAAAAAACGTTGTTCATGCGCAGATTTTATCTGATTAGTAATGCATGAACAAACATTGACTTTCTCTACTAATGGGCTTGAATTTGAAACCCCAATTCTAGAAGTTTTTCAAAACATGTGAGTTTTTATTGCTTCATTTATTTCAGTAGTAACCCTTTTCATACTTTGAAATGTGGCCAAATTTCCAAGAATTCCAAGTGAATTTGAACTACGAACTGCAGATAGTAGTTAGAATGTGCCTGTGTTAATAAATAGATGATTTATTCTGCTCGTTTCAGAGGGGGTGGGGGATTTGGGATTCTGTTTGCAATACCACCTATTTAATATGAGATAAAAACACAACAGCCACAATGAGTTTAAGTATATTCTACAAAAAGTGAAAATGGCGGGAACATACTGGAGCTGATGGGATTTATTATAAAACCTTGTATAAACATTACAGCAGTGAAGCACTCGTCATAGAATCTCACCATAAAAAAACTGTCATAACTACCAACTATAATTATTAATACTAATTCAACATTAATTAATATTTAGAATACAAAGCATAAAAATTATAAGGTAATTGGAAAAGTGGTAGGAAAGCTGTGTTGCATTTGTGTTTTCCACACTCATTGAAATTGCACTGATTCAAGCTTCTCAAAAATCACCATTGTCCTTGAACTGACTTACACAGGTGGATCTAAAACGAATCTAAACAGATATGGGTTCAATTTGACCCAGAACACTCTTGGTTTATAAAAATTAGTAGCAACTGTACAACTATGTCCAATTTGTTTCAAAAAATATTTTCATTTATTTCTGTATTTTGGGTAAATTCAGGATAATTCATCTAATTTGAGGCTAAAAGAATAACATTTGAGGTGTTTTATTGTCAAAACAGGTCAAATTTGACTTAAATTGTATGTAAGAGTTAAACTGCTAGCTCTGTTGTAATCACAAAAACCTAAGAAAATCATCTCCAGCATCAGCAGGCAGTATAAAAGATGTTCTGTTTTATTGGACAAACAAATGTGTTGTGAAATAATTTTGCCATGGATAATTGTGAGTTCTTGATACACACTGCACACATTCGTAATACTAGTATATTTACCAAATGAGGTGATTAGTGATTTAGAACACTTATTATTTTTTAATTTTTGCATTTATTTTACATTACTGAATCCAAGCAGCTTACCCAGAAGGCATGCATTCTTCGTTAACAGCTGGTTTATAACTATGGGGAAAGCCTGATGGACAATCAAGAGCATGCCTCCTTTGTGTAACATGTACTGTATACTGAAATCCGCTGATCTTCCACATGTTCTTTTTCAGTAGTGATTTACTTTTGCCTTTAGGGTCTCTGAGAAAGACTGTTTTATCATCCCTTTGAACATCATGCATATTTAAACATTCTCATGTATGCACTGTAGTGTATGCCTGCTACCAGAGGAACACAGGTACATTATATGGATAGATAGATAGATAGATAGATAGATAGATAAAAAAATATTCTAACAGACAAATAGGAGAGAAGCCAATAATCTGTGTGCAATTTTAACTTGACCTTTTTTGAGGGGAAAAAAATACAGTCACAACATGTATATATATCTCTTTTAGCTAAAAATAAGTCTGCTTCTCAGAGGTCCTGGCCAGCCTAATAGACTAATTAACTCAAATCTCTGGAGTACTTTGATAGTCAAAAGAAATGTAAAAATAAATAAATCACACAGCACTTTGCATTGAAGCCATGGACTTGCTGTCTTTGTTGGTGTGCATCGGTTTATGTGGATTTCCTTTACAAAAAAAAAAAATTCTTTCAACATGGATCCAAACATGCAAATTTCTGTCACACACACATTCCCTGACGGAATGATTTCTCACTTTTCACACCCTTTTCCCCTTTCCTTTGGAGACAGTAATCCCCAGCTGCAGCACTAATAGCATTAGCAGAGCATATCCAATCCCCTTATAGTACTCTGCCAGGGAGCTCAGACCTACCCTGAGACAGATACTCTGCAAGACTACATTACCCATACTCCTCAGGAGTTACCTGGTTACCTAGTCCGGTTTGGATTCGTGTAAACTAAGACAAATATTAAACACAAAGTAGAAGGCATTTTATACAAGCTACTGTCTACTCTCAGTTCTACCACAGAGGCACAGAGCACCAGCTTTAGTATCACACAGTTACTGCAGTGTTTATTGCTTTGTCACAAGTTGGGAGTACTATGGAAAAAGACAGCACAGGATAAAAAGGGCTAAGTGTAAAATAAGGTAAGCCCTACATGTTTAAGTTTAGTCATTATACAGCTGTGTGAAAAATGATACTGAAAGGCTGCAGCGCGTTAAAATCAATCAGTGTTTTTTTAAATGTAGGTCCAGGGATGGAACAGTCAAAAAGCTGCTTAAGGCTAAAGAATCTCAACAATTGTAACACCAGTACAACATTTTGCACATTTATGGATCCAATCCCTATTATTACTCATAAGCAATACAGCTTTTACTTTAACATTGAATGATCTCCTTTTCTCATTTGTGGTGCACTCCTCTTAGTTTTGCAACCACTTGGCAAGTAGCAAATCAGCATGTTACATATAAACAACAGGTGACTGTGGCAATCTGCTAGAATCCAAAGCAATCTCAAGGAGCTTTTTAGTTCAACAACATATTTCCCATTTGCAAGCCATTACATGCAGCGACAGCAAGTGACACTCACCAGCTAGCTGGAGAAAATAATTTTTTTTTCTGTATCCACTGGTGGTTACTAGGGGGTCATGGGCTGGTCTCCTGGCTGGTATGACTGGAGCTAATATAAAGGGTTAGAAAATGTGTGTAAGAAAAAGAGAGAGAGCCCTTTTGGACATGATCATTTTCCAGTGAGACAAGTTTAACCTCTCATGGAGTTAGCACCGAGATTTTTAAATTATGGATCTTTGTCTAATCAAACTAATTGTTAGTATGGGGTCTTATTTGTAAGCAACTCACATATTATTACATATCATTACAGACCAGACCAGATTTTTAAAAAAAGATTATGACAAACACGCCTTGCATATTCATGTGTTTTGAATGAACAAATAGTATGAAATAATTTGAATATAAAATTCCAGACCGGCATTAACAACAGCATCATTCCTGAATTATTCATGTACACGCAAACACCACAAAGCACTGTATGCACATTTCTGCGCAGACATACTTTTACTCACAAGTGCTCTTTTTTGTGCTAAGAGAAAATAAAAGTAGACAAATAGGAAGGGATGCAAAAAACAAACCCTGTTCCCAGACACAACCATCTAAGGCAGAGCAGCAGAGAACTTGTCTTCCTTCATCCCAGCCTCTGTAAGCCAGCTCTCAGCTTCTTGACTGCAGCTCCATCTCTCAGTCCTTAACCATTGCTCACAGTGAGTCATTTACTTAAAAACAAGCTGCACTCTGCCACGGCATCAGCTCATAAGTAATCATTCTACTGTGCAGCGTAAATATTGGTGTTTATAAGTGTTCTTACTTACTTTTTTTTGCATGTGTCCAAGGAATGATAAAGAAAACTAAGCAGATATGGGAAGGGAACACGGAAACCAGAAAGGGGTTAGAAATGAAAGAAAGATGGGGAAAAAAAACGAGGGTTGTGTGTCAGGCCTAAGAATGAGCTGTAACCTAATGAGTCTAAATGAAAGCTGACTGTCTGAGTTAACTCAATTCTTTGCTCCGCTAGTCACAGTTCTTAACTTAATGATGTTTGCTGCAGACTACTGATGCAAGAGCCAATGCTGGATTGTCTTTTTTGGTCATATGTTTTCCTGCGTGTGGCGTCCCTCTTCGCCACTTGCATGTGTAGAATGTTGAACTTGGCTCAGGGAGCACACGTGATGACATCATCCACACTGTGGAGCAGACATCCATTTAAGATATGTTTACCGTGCTTAAACCATCGGCATGCCTCTGTCCCTGCTCGTGTAAACACAGAATGCGGCTGACCATGTGCCCGCTTGCGTACCATGTGTATACAGCGTTTACACAAAACAGATAAAGAAATAAAAACCAGAGTGGGGAGTGCAGGTAGAGGAGGCAAGGCTGCAATCTGTGGCGATTTGGTTAAATATGGAACAAAGATGAAGCAGCGCAGGGGTGAGGATGTTCCAGGGAGGTCTCTCTGCAAAGGGTATAACAGATTTGGAAAGGAAATGTGTAGTGTGTACACAGAGGTGAAGAGAAGACATAATTCATGCTCAGGAATGCTATAAAGCTGTTTGTATAGTCAGCAGGCCAGCCCAGCCTAGGTGTTGAAGCTTTTTCGTACAGAACGTTGGCAAAAAGAAGAGAGCAAACGCAAAAGAAATTGTGGGAATTGAATAAAAGAAAAATAAAGGATCTATAGAGAGAAATATGTCATGTTATAAGTCAGAGAGAGTTTTTAACTCAGCAAGAATCCAGGCGCAGATTAGTGGAATCTGGGAAGCTTTCTTTAGAATGACATGTAAACTTCCTCCTGCCCTACTGCACCATTTCTACCCATTCAATGGTCTTTGTTTCAGTGTGCTTATGAGCAGCACATCTGCTTCACACATCATGTGATTCCAGAGCAAATTTACTATATCTTTCAGAGCCAGGTTTGTGTGTGTGTGTGTGTGTGTGTGTGTGTGTGTGTCCCCTGGCCCAATATCACAAAGACAGAGAGCAATTAAGTCATGCACACACCGGAGGGGGACACAATTCATGGCTCTCCCCTGACTTTTTATTGCTTGAATTCTTCTCCTTCTCAGTTCAATTTGTTAGCAAAAATAAATAAATAATTGAAAAAGCCTAAAACCTGGTTGGATGTGCTACCAACAGGGTAATGAACCCATAACTAGCATTTCATAAGCTGCAAGGCTGGAAAAAGGAGATAAAATTGGATACAGATGTGAGAAACGATGAACTCGGCAAACTTATTTTTTTAGGTTACTGTATTTCTGTGACATAAGCTAAAGCACTTTGACAGTGTGCATCTTGTAGTAGAAAGTGGAGGTGGGCTCTGCTACCAGAAGGCCACGAGTAATGTTATTTCCTTGTACCATAGCTACAGTGGCTTACTAACCCAAGCTTAACGATACGAGGAGCCAGAGCAAACCTCTGACATAGGGAGGGCTTGTGTTTTTGAGAAAGTTTCATCCCTCAGTTCATATTAGTGGAATTTCCTCTCCTGTGACCAAGGTCTAAGGAGAATTTGTTTTTTTTAAAAATACACAAAGCTAAGTAATGTGTGAATGTGGTAAAATACAGGTTATACAGGTAAACAAACTGGCTTTTTCATGGTAAAGAAACTCGTTTTAATAGGAAATTTTATATCTTTGGATTTTTTCACTGGAACCAATACTGCATGTGGCTGGTTTTTGTGTCTGCAAACACAAAAGAGCAAAATGTCCATTATCTTGAATTAACAGATTGAATTTCATGACTATTTCATAAAACTGCCATGAAACTGTGCTGGTGTTCCACTACCGAGGCAAAGGGACAGAGCATATATATCATAGAAATTGTGCTTGTGAAGAAAAATGAGTACAGTGCCACTGTGGTAAAAGCACGCTATCCAAAATGTAATAATCTGAAGTTGACGTTTGAAGGTTTGCAACCTTTAAACAAAGCCAGGTTTTAGGAAAAAATACTGCTCCCTATACAGATAGACTGAACATTAAACCTAAAGTGAGTCTACAGTTGTGCTGTTATCTACAGATGTACAGTAGTGTGCAGAAATCTTAAGCCACACTTCATTTCTTTATATTTTGTTTCCAAACTTGTAAATTTTTTAAATGGTCTTGAACGATTTGTTCACCAGGCTTTCTGAACGTTTGTACACTGGACATTGGCCAGTTGGCTTTCTCCTGTTCATTATCAGAGGTTTCTTTTTCCTTTTTGTTAAGGTACTTTATAAAGCATAAAAAGGCACTTAACACAGAACACAAAGGCTACCGACAACATACAACTATAGGCACTATGCACGTTTCAATTCAATTTTCTTTTATTTATATAGTTTAAGTTTATATAGCAAGATTTTACTTGCGCAACAGCTGTTGCCTCAAGACACTTTACATTGTAAATACCATGCAGAGAAAACACCAACAATCAAACAAACCCTTTTGAGCAAGCCCTCGGCGACAGTGGGGAGGAAAAACTCTTTTAACATGAAGGAACCTTTGGCAGAACCAGGGAGGGGCAGCCATCTGAAACAAACAGTCGGGGTTGATGGCAGAGAGACAAGCGAGGCAGAGATTAACAATAACATGTGAAATTGAAGATTTTGATTCAATTCATCATCATCAATATGTATGGACAAAGTCAGGAGAGAGATACAACAGTGAGTGTCTAAAGTTGTCTGTATAACACATGAACACATTCATACTTTGATGCACCATGAAATACCATCTGGATTGGCACCAGCTTTATACCAGCCTGGAGATCTATTCCCGAAGACTACTCTATTTTACATTTTCCTAGAAAAGCATAAAGGGGTGAGGGGTGACTCAAGACTTTTGCATCTTTTGAATCTGCTCCCCTATATCTTCACCTTTTGAGGATTGTCTGGGGTTTTTCTTCAAGTTTAGTTTATGTCTGGTTTATTCTGCTCCACGATCACGACTGTCTAAACCAACTCTGACAGGACGCAGTCACTATCTCGCAGTGAGATACAGTGGGGCAAAAAAGTATTTAGTCAGCCACCGATTGTGCAAGTTCCCCCACTTAAAATGATGACAGAGGTCAGTAATTTGCACCAGAGGTACACTTCAACTGTGAGAGACAGAATGTGAAAAAAAAATCCATGAATTCACATGGTAGGATTTGTAAAGAATTTATTCGTAAATCAGGGTGGAAAATAAGTATTTGGTCAATAACAAAAATACAACTCAATACTTTGTAACATAACCTTTGTTGGCAATAACAGAGGTCAAACGTTTACTATAGGTCTTTACCAGGTTTGCACACACAGTAGCTGGTATTTTGGCCCATTTTTCCATGCAGATCTTCTCAAGAGCAGTGATGTTTTGGGGCTGTCGCCGAGCAACACGGACTTTCAACTCCCGCCACAGATTTTCTATGGGGTTGAGGTCTGGAGACTGGCTAGGCCACTCCAGGACTTTCAAATGCTTCTTACGGAGCCACTCCTTTGTTGCCCGGGCGGTGTGTTTTGGATCATTGTCATGTTGGAAGACCCAGCCTCGTTTCACCTTCAAAGTTCTCACTGATGGAAGGGGGTTTTGGCTCAAAATCTCACGATACTTGGCCCCATTCATTCTGTCCTTAACACGGATCAGTCGTCCTGTCCCCTTGGCAGAAAAACAGCCCCATAGCATGATGTTTCCACCCCCATGCTTCACAGTAGGTATGGTGTTCTTGGGATGCAACTCAGTATTCTTCTTCCTCCAAACACGACGAGTTGAGTTTATACCAAAAAGTTCTACTTTGGTTTCATCTGACCACATGACATTCTCCCAATCCTCTGCTGTATCATCCATGTGCTCTCTGGCAAACTTCAGACGGGCCTGGACATGCACTGGCTTCAGCAGCGGAACACGTCTGGCACTGCGGGATTTGATTCCCTGCCGTTGTAGTGTGTTACTGATGGTGACCTTTGTTACTTTGGTCCCAGCTCTCTGCAGGTCATTCACCAGGTCCCCCCGTGTGGTTCTGGGATCTTTGCTCACCGTTCTCATGATCATTTTGACCCCACGGGATGAGATCTTGCGTGGAGCCCCAGATCGAGGGAGATTATTAGTGGTCTTGTATGTCTTCCATTTTCTGATGATTGCTCCCACAGTTGATTTTTTCACACCAAGCTGCTTGCCTATTGTAGATTCACTCTTCCCAGTCTGGTGCAGGTCTACAATTCTTTTCCTGGTGTCCTTCGAAAGCTCTTTGGTCTTGGCCATGGCGGAGTTTGGAGTCTGACTGGTTGAGGCTGTGGACAGGTGTCTTTTATACAGATGATGAGGTCAAACAGGTGCCATTCATACAGGTAACGAGTGGGGGACAGAAAAGCTTCTTCCAGAAGACGTTACAGGTCTGTGAGAGCCAGGGATTTTCCTTGTTTGAGGTGACCAAATACTTATTTTCCACCCTGATTTACGAATAAATTCTTTACAAATCCTACCATGTGAATTCATGGATTTTTTTTTCACATTCTGTCTCTCACAGTTGAAGTGTACCTCTGGTGCAAATTACCGACCTCTGTCATCATTTTAAGTGGGGGAACTTGCACAATCGGTGGCTGACTAAATACTTTTTTGCCCCACTGTATGTGATCTATGATGTTGCTTCTCATCAGTCAGACAACCAAAAATATTTCAGTTTTGCATGTTTTTTACAGTAAAACTTTGCTCTTTATTCCAAATTGTCTCACTTTAACAAAATGCAGGGACTAAAGCTCCACCGGGACAAATGTTACAGCTACTGTAGTGTTGACAAAGACTAGTCTGGCTAAGTCTATGTCAACAAAACCTAGTAAGTTTTTCATCTCAAGATAAAAAAAACAAAACAATAAAAAAAAAAAATTCATTCAAAGGATTAAAGACTTAAAATGTAAGCGTTTATGTAAAATGTAAGCAACATAAAATTATCCCCAATGCCACTTTTCCCCATTGGAGACATTGGGGATATGTATCATAACCATCTGTATACAATGTTTGTGTAATTATTTTCATTACCAGCAGAGACAAAAGTTCCACGCTGCAAGATTTAAGCAGTCAGTGTTTGCCATGTCCCCCATCTGTTAGCAGCAAGCTAATATTGCAAATGAGCCCTTAGGTAAACTTTACTGACTTCTATTTTTTCCTTTATTTTCTAGGTATTTGCTCATGAACTGTTTTGACCTGATATTTGTGTGAGAGTCGAGGAACCTTGCAGTTCATCTGAAATGGCAATATAAATATTTCAGTTATGAATAGAAATGCGTGCTGACAGATGTACCCAACATTGCCATTCACAGAGAGGTGCGGCGTGTGGAAAATTTAAAACAAAAGTACTGTTTGTATGATTTTTCTAAAGACAAGGTCGTGTTTTGAATTACAAATCGAGTGAGGAATTGTGGCACTGACAGAGCCGAGATTCTGCGCGGGGTTATTTTAGTTTTCCATCTGAGCAAAAATCTAATTTAGCTCCATCCCTCCCTGACCACATACCCATGCAGACTCTCCCTTCACAGTGCAACATAACTCAAGGACAGTGAGTCAGCCAGCCAATATGAGCCTAATCAAATCCACGGTCCCGAAATGTGAGCCACCGTGAGACTAGCAGAGAGTTGGGATGTCACAGGGCAAGACCTTCGCCCCATCTACCTGCTGACAGAGGCAATGACAGAGGGCGCATGAGCAGAAATGGCTTCCGTTTGTTCTGTTACCATTTTTTCCATGTATGTGTGCACCAAAGCACAGAGATTAGACACTGCCGTGAATAATTGCCACCTGGGGAGAGAAAAGAGAAGAAGGCAACGTTACTGACCAATAACGACCATGAAGGTAGAAACACTAGATAGACTGCTTAGATAAACAGACCACGTGCACTAACAATGACGAGCACATACAAATATGCATCTATTATGGATTTTTCTGTATTTCTTTTATACATATCTAAGTATAATAAAAGAAACCGAATAACTGTTCCTGACCACAGCACAACCATTGAAAATCTTAATGGTTTAGTTTCTCCTGGTGAGCACCTCCAAACATCATCTCTCTCCATATTTCCTCTATTTATTTTCTTAAAGCCAAGCAGACCAAGAGAAATTCCTGTGGGTGTGCTATTTAGGAGAACTTTTGACCACTTCAACAATGGCTGGCAAAGTGAGCCCCGTCATCTAGTGCCAACACATACAAAACAGGAAGTCAAAGAGGAAAGTCGTAATTCTTCACCTCTGACACAGATGCCTTTTATAGTAAGATATTTAGACTTTAAGCTGTCAGGCTTCATATTGTGAACTCGGCTAAGTGTGACACCTTAGTTCATCATGTTACTTTTTATCTTGTCAAACTGATGTGAGAATACCATCCACCTTCTGCTCAATGCAATATTTTCCCTCCAAGCGCCTGTTGCGAGCTCTGTGTTCTTAAGCGTGGAGACAGATTTCAGTGAAGTTCTCTGTGGAGCCTGAAAATTTCCTCGTCCCCTGACACTTTGTGACACCAATTAGGAGGTTGCTGGTATGACAAGCCATTGGTCCATTGACAAAAAAACCTCCCTAGCTGTGTTTATGTGAGCTATGATTGATTTTATACTATAGCATAGTGAGGGAACGAAAGAACGAAAGTAAAGACCGTTGCAATGATGACGACAGAGAAACAAGAAGAATCCAGACAGGAAGAAAAAGGAAACAAGCTGAAAGTTTTTGTTTGCTTTTGTTGTTGTTGTTGTGTTTTTTTCTTTGTTGGCCCACTTGACTGTCAGCTGATAGAGATACTGATTTCCAGTGAAAGAGTGATAAGAGAGCTGGTGTGCTCATTAAATACTCCTGTTATGAGCACCTGCTGTCTAGAGCAATGTACATGGCTTCAGAGTCATCACAGCAGTTTACAAGACACTCGCTGTTCTAAACCATTACAGTGGGCTTTACATAATGTAACCTGTTTCACGGCTCCCAGGTTCCCCATCACCAGCAGCAGTATGATGTCATCAAGTCAAGATGCAGAACAGGAGGACCATTATTTTGTGTGCACCGTGGATATGTTCACATCAGTAAAACTTGCGATGCCAGTAATGAAACAAGAGAAGATCCTTAAAAGTGTGTGTGTGCATGTGTGCGTGCCATGTGCTTGGAAATCCTCCACAGAAAACTCACACCTGCCAAATGAATGATAACAATTCATGTGGACTCTGAGCACGAGCAGGCAAATCATAGACAGATGCTGCCATTTAGAGTGCACCCCTGTGTGTGTGTGTCACAGTAACTGGCAGTTTAATATGGGGAACAAGTTTCGTAGCTAGTGAAAAATCTACAAGCTACTGTTGAGGATAATTGAAAGCAGGTTGCTGCTGACAGTCCTGACAGTTCACCGTCAGAGAACATATGCGCAACCTAACCAAATGTTATCTGAAGCTGTACTGTAGGCCATGAGCACAGCAGGACAGCATTATAGCAGAGAGCTCGCATGACCGTAACAGCATACAACCATAAAGCGTCTGGATATAGCCACAACTTAACCTTGTGCTTGACTAACTCTAAGGGCTGCCGATAAGAGATTGAAGTGAAAACATGTAAAGGTTATACGCAGCACTTAGCCGAGGCTGAGAAATTTAGCTTTCAGCAACGTTTTCAGTGACTAGCGAAGCGATTAGCAGACAGTTAGCTGACCTGATGGTGGTTTTGAATTTATGTGTCCCAGTAGACAGAAGAGGCAATCATATCAGTAACGCTGAGAAAGCCTTACACAGCATACACCACCAGCGTGTGTAAAACAAGCTTCTGGAACTGCAGTGAGTGAAAATGAAATAGATGCACAGCACAGCAAAGAATACCAAACGTTATCAAAGAAGATCACGGTTCGCACTAAGAGCGTCTGCAGGTCCATGAACACAAAACTCATAAAAGAGAGATATGGCAATCGTGCTTATTTAATTATGTTATGTGTGAAAGCGAACCTACAAAAGTAATTAGCATATTAGCTTATTAGCATAGCATATTATTACACATTTTCATACAGATTTTAAACATAAAAAAGCACAAAAAAGTAATAGTGATCTATATCTAAGAGAAAGCTGTCCAGTTGTGGCATTAATGTGGCTTCTTATACAAAAAATAAAAATGTTCATTAAATTACTTTTTTTTTTAACTGCTTATGCGTAAAACTATAATTTTCAAAATTGTCATTTTGATTAAACAGCTTGTGCATAGAGGTGGATTATCCATTACAGAAACATTTTTTAAAAAGTGTTAATTTAGAGCAGCTGTGGCATAAAGCTTACATTGGGTGGTGGGCTAATAAATTACATTAATAAATGGTAAGCATCTGACATGGATAAAACATTCTGAGTCTAAACAGCTCTGAAACTGCCCCCATTCTGTCGCTGTGGATTCCCACTTGAACAATGAAAACAAGAAGTGTTTGGAGGCTTTGAACATTTTTAAAATCAGCTTGCGTAGCTGGACCTGCCTGTGACCCCAACAAGGGGACAGGAGCAGGTGAAGCCCCCAATCTCCCCTCTGTCTGTGAAGGCCAATTTGTGTGCTGCTCAGACAAACACTGAATGAATTACTGAAACACGGCCTGATCGTGCCTCTGAGAACATTTTGGAAATTGAGGGCTGGAAGAAAATGAAGGACATGATTTAAAAAAAAGAGTAGGTAAGGCTGAAATGATGATAGAGGAGAAACATTGAAATAAGACAAAAAGGATTCAAAAGCGCATTCATGTAGAGAAAAGTTTATGACAAACTCAAAGGTTTTGGACATATTTGAAGAATTGAGGTAATTTATCTCTCATCCTCACCTCTGTAATTTCATACATGTTAAACCTTTACGAGACCATTTGCTGTGTCGAATTGTGATCCAATTAACCCACTGTCAAATGTGAACCATGTCGATAATTAGTGCAGACTTGTAGTGATAAAGCTCTAAGTGTGTCACCTTCCAGAACTAGGACAGCCGTGTAAGTTGCAGAGACTAATGGGAACACTCACTGAGAATCAGCCTGCATGAAGCAGACATTCACTCACCTCACTCATGTTTTACTGCACCATGAAAATGTCCTTTAAATTATACCAACTGTTGTCAGACCAAACAATATGGCCTTATTCTATCAACAGATGTGATTTTTTTTCCTTTTGGGCCACCCACTCCTTTCTCTTCCCTTTAGTCATTCTTGTTTTCTTCATCTTTGTGTTTCTTTGTGTACACACAAATACCTCATGGTACATTTGGGACTAATTGGTCGTCTCAGGTGGAGAGCGTTCGTCTAAGCAGATTAAGTTTGTCTCAAACACACATACACACAAATACAAATTATGAGAGCGCTATGACATTGCAGGAAGATGCATCCTCTGCTCTGTTATCTATATTCTTACTGACTCTCATTCTGTCTCCTTCTGCATTATTTTACTGTCATTCACTATCCCACAAAAACGCATCTTTATGATTCTTAACTTGTTCATTTTTAGCCACAAATGTTGATACTTTTTTAAAACTAAGTTCTTTGTCTATCTACACAATTCTATCTATGTATTTCTTTATAAACTAAGGTAGGACACTTGGAATTTCAGCCCGATATATGAGTATTGACTTAATGCTGCCCTCTGCTGCAAAAAATTGGCATCATACAATGTTTGCTGAGGCTGGTACACAAAATTTACAAATGTAATATAACCATGTTATGGTTTGTATACAGTTCCCGTGAATATGAACACAGTCTGCTTATCAGTGGATCTCATTTATACGACATGCAGCTTGTCTTTTGATGTAAACAACAAACACAACATGAATCACATATTTACACTTTCATGGTTTCATTTTACAGATGCTTTACTCTGCTCCAAAAGCACATACACGGCAGGTTTGAAGTGGACAGATGCATTTTGTTGTAACTGCATTCATCATTCAATAACATCCAGTTAGTGCAGCAGCTGCACAGAGTTGGCAGGCCAACAAGAGGGGCAAACAACAATAAAACTAAAGTAAACCATATAAAACAATTATGCTACAAGAAATTCAATTAAATTGTTTCTCTTTTTCCCGTTTCTTGTAGCAAAATGTCTTATTTCACTCCAGGATACTACAGAGCACCAAGTTGTGCATTGGAGAGTCACTTTGAACTGTTCAAATCACAAAAACCTCAATTCCTCTCCACGTGGTCAACGTAAAAACACAAAAAAATTGTAATGCAGACTGCATTTGCATGAAATGTCAACAACCCTTCAGCTGCACATGCTGTCATGAAGATACGCAAGACTTACGTTTGCTTAGGCCTGCCACCAGAGAGCACTCTTGTCCTACACAAAACAGCAAATAAAAAGATCTTGAACTATATTAAATATAGGAAAGGTATTATTGTAAAAATAATAATGTGACTGTTTCATTACGCTATTTAAACAAAGGCTTGCACGCTTCTCTTTTCCCAGCAGCAAAACAATGTAAAAGAGATGAGATGGGGAAAAATTATTTTAATTAATAGGACTTAATTAACTTTGAGAAAACTAAGTAAAGCATATTTTATGAGTATCATTA
Source organism: Neolamprologus brichardi (assembly GCF_056152115.1). NCBI lineage: Eukaryota > Metazoa > Chordata > Actinopteri > Cichliformes > Cichlidae > Neolamprologus > Neolamprologus brichardi. The sequence goes on along the minus strand of NC_142117.1, from coordinate 25,005,943 downwards.
TTTAAAGAAATAAATAATTTAAATAAATTAAACTAAAAAGAAAAGCAGGCATATCTAAGTTGTTTTTTTTTGTTTTTTTTTGAAAGGGTCATGTTCCACATTTATGTCCTTTTGTCTGCCTTAATCACAGACCACTGCTGATAAGACTTTTGTGTTTGGTTTGGTTTTTTGGCTTTTTTGGGGGGGGGGGTTTATGGTTGACTTTGGATAACCGTGTCTTTTATGTAATCTGGAGAATAAAAATGAATTCATAATTCAAAGGTGATTATATAGCCACTGTAAATATAGGCAAAACATAACGTGATTTTTCTCACATGAGAATTAAAACAGACCTACATCTTTGCCCTGGCGCTGGCCTCCGCTAGAACAAACTGAACACTATTAAAGACAGGAATGCTGAAAGATTACTTTTGATCCCGTAACCAAACAAACCTCTCACAGTCCCTGCCTGGGTTTCATAAAGACATGCCAGCTGTATTATGTCTGGCTTGCTTTATCTGGAGTTTAAGGTTTTTCAAAAAAATCAATAAAGGTCCAACCTGACTTTGTCTCACGCGAATGTGATCTTATGATCTCTCAGCACTATGTCATGTGCTTTCAAAAGGCTGCTAAACATTGTAAGCTCTGTTGCCAAAATATACTGTAGACTCATCATCAGGCTCAACATAATCACGATTAGTGTGTTATGTAACCACAGGACAGGTGTTGAATACAATATGCTGGAAAATGAACAAACCAACAATGTCGCATTAACATATTAGCCATTTGATTTACTCTTACTGATGATGAGAAGTGTTTTTATTGATGTGTAGACAGCATTTTCATATAGGCTTATTTATATTGTGCCAAGTCACAAAAACAGTCATCTTAAAGCACTTTATAAAGTAAGATTAGTAAACTACAATATTAGACATAGACAGACGAATGGATTGGAGAAGTCCCCTAGCAGCTTAAACCTATTAAAGTATACCTAAGGGTTAAGGGTTAGCTGACCTAACTGAACTCAAACTGAAAACTGGTTCCACAAGAAAAGAGCCTGTGAACTGAAAACTATGAAGTGCTCTGCTGGGATAATATCATACTATTAAGTCTTTAAGATATGAAAGAAGCTAATTTTTTGGGAGATGGATCCTAAATTCTGGATTTAACAGGTGCCAAAAACAGGATCTCCCTTTTTAGACCCTGCTAAGCACTTTTGCTGCAGTGTGTTGGATCAGCTAATGACTTATCAAGGAGCTACAATAGTCCTGCATAGAACAAATGAATGAACTAGTTTTCAGCATCAGTCTGAGACACGATGTTTCTAATTATGGCAATACTGTGCAGATGAAAGAAGGAAGCCCTAGATTTGTTTAATGTGCAGATTATAGGACATATTCTAATCAAAAAGACACACACAGCAGTTTTGGAGGCCAAGTCTGAGTTTTTATGGACAAAAATAATATAACTTCACTATTTGTTTTTTGTTTGTTTTAGTTTTTGATGTTTTGTTGTTCTGGATGAAAAATTATTTAAACACTGCATATGTGCCTAGCACGCAGTGAAAAAGAACATTATCACATGACTGTGAAAAACAAAGTATACCTACACTGCTTCCTTATGAATTAAGAGTCTGAGTAGCTGCTAATGAAATGCACTTGTGAGCAAGTGTGAGCACAAGTGTGAGTCAGGTGGAGCTCCTTTAGGGGAGTCAAGCCTCTCTTACTGTCTTTGCAACTTTGTACTGAGTACTGAGGTCTTCGCGAATAAACTCTGAATTCATTTCAATCAGGCAGTGCTCGGGCGACCCCACTGGCCTCTGGCCCCAAGGAGAGGCGCCGCTTGTCACCAAAGTAATCTCAAGTCAGACGTTAAGCCAACAGCTGAAGTTTGGGCCAAACTGTGTCATGCAGCAGGGCATTGATTCCACAACAGCAAATCTACAAAAGTATCAAGGTGTTGGAATGGAGCCCTGCATCAGATTGGTGGCCTGTCCAGTGTACCCACACTGCAATGAAAAAACAGGACTTCATTTCTCATGCACTGCAGCCCTGAAGCTTTCTTGATATTGCCTATGTAGCGGTGCCAGGAGGGGAGGAAAGGATTTGGCTGAGGCAGGTTAACGCCGAACCTACATCTCCTCGACACACACCAAATGTAGCGGCGCAAGGGATTACAGAGGAGTGAAACACCACCAACCTAAATGCTATTGTTTTCGACAACGCCACCTGGGGGTAGTTACACCCCAGGCAAAGATGATTAATAGATGTACCAATTATCACAATCACGCAGGTTTGTTATCTGCAGCTGCGGTGGGGCAAAGAAACAAACAAAATTACTAAAAATACTTTATTTGATAATCATCAATAGAAGTAAAAAGGTTCATTAAAAGGACTGCCTTTGTACAGTAACAGCCTGACAAACAGGTAAACTAAATAGAAAGGGGGAATACCGACCACTTGGAGGCAGACTACAGGGAGGAGTGCCCAGTGTGCCACCCGCTACTCACCCGTGCAACTTCACCGCAATCCTCACTGCGATCTAACTGGTGTGTTATACCTATACCCCAGTGTACACACATGCATGCTTTGGAGGAAGGGAAACCACCACACATGCCTAGTCTCCCACAAACGGCCGGACCTTCTCGAAAGAAAAGGACAGAAGAATTACACAAAATAAACAACTAAAATAAACAACAAATACGGATTCTATCCTAGAGTCTCCTTTAAACACACTTTAAAACATCACCATCAAGCGTAAAATACCATCACACAAGGGGCAAATAAATGCCGACCCTAGTTGGAATAAACCGAATTAAAAGTAGAAACAGGACAACAAGTAAACAAGACCATAAGACAAGACAGCAGTGGTGTAGCACGATCCTGTAATGAAACAGAGAGAAGCAGTAGTCAGGGTCCAAGCCCGTAAGAGTCTTGTTACAACTCTCTAAGGGTGATACTAAGTGAGCAGCTTTCCTGCAGTGCTTCCTGCGACCTGGGGAAGATGATGTGGATTCAAGGGCATCCCAGCATTAGCCCGAGTAGTCCTACGTAAAGGGGCCACACCATTCTGGACATCAGCAATACCTGGCAGCGGATCTGTGCAAACCACAGGGGACATTGAGGGTTCTAGCTCGACTGGTCTACGGGGGCTAGGAGTCTCCAGTCTTGGTTGGCAATTTCTTGGGGCCGGAGTAGGTTCAGAAACCAATAAAAACCACTCACCACCTTGCATAGGTTCCGCTATGGGGGCAGTTTTTAGTGGTTGAACTGGAGCACTGAAGGGACAAGGGGTCTCAAATTCCACCTTCTTCTGTAATAGTGAACGGCGAACATGTTTCACGTGACTCAGGTTATTTACCGGAGCAACAGTGTACATGGACCCATTTTGGTCAGGGGCCTTAAGCACTTTATACACCACTGAACTCCAAATATCCTGAATTTTATGACGGCCTCTAAGCCCAACTTCCTTCAGATAAACCAACTGACCTTCTCGCAGGGGAACTTCCTTTGCACGCTGGTCGTGGCATGTCTTACACCAATTAGCTTCAGGAATTTGCTTCGGTTGGGATGCGGGCAAATGACCCAAATAAACATTAGGATGGGTTTGCGCATCTTTAGCCGACACTTTTGCTCACACTCCTGGCACCACTGTTGGATGTCTCCATACATCCCTATCCATTGAGAAAATGACAGGCCATTGAGCACCATTGAGAAACCACATCTACTGTTCTCCGAACACCCTGATAACCATGCTCCTGGTGCAGCTGCTGCAAAACCTGACCCTGATGGGACTTGGGTAACAATACCTGCAGCGTCTCTTCTCTCCCAGGATGACAGACCTTCCGATATAGCACGCCATCCCGCTCCACTAACCTATGCCATTGCCTGACCAACCCGAGGGCCAGCCTTGAAGTGCAACCACTTTCCTTGGCATCAGGCCCCCGTCTCCAAAACTGCAGAAACTCCCAGATCATGGGGTCAGTCACCTGCAAAACATGAAGGTCAGACAATGCATACCCAGGGAAGACTGAGGTAGTGGCTTGGACAGCGGGTGTTACTGGTTTCCTACCAATAACCTGGGGCAAAGGGTCAGGTACTACAGACTCTGAGCCTAAGACGCCTCCACCTTAACCTCGGCTCAATGGTTCACGGGGCGGAGGTTTCCCTGAATGGAAGAACAAACAACATTACTTGAACTGGCTTGCGGTGCTGTACCAGCTGACTGAGCAGGCATGACTGTGGGTTCACCAGGGCACTCTCTGGCAAAATACCCAACCTTCTGGCACTGTCTACAAATTACGGCCTTATTACGTGAGGCAGGATATGGTTTGGAAGCACTATTCAAAGCAGCAAGACTCTTTGCGAGCTGATTCAACTGCTCTTGCTGACTTTTAAGAATCTCTTTCAACTCCTGTATTTTAGATTCATAGGGTGCAATACCTGCCAGACTACCTCTGAAAGGGACCTCCTGGACACTGTGCTGAAATCCTAACACCGGGGGAACCGAGTAACTTCTATCCCTACTGCCCCTTGGCATACCTCCACGCTCCCATAATATAGCCTCCCGACGAACATGCATCAAGGTGGCAGTAGGGTGGCCACGGACATACTGCTTTAATTCTCTGTGTAAGAAACAATCATTTTCAACAAACTGATCTCTAAGCAAGACATCTTTGTTCAGCAGATCACGAGGGGACTGTTTCACAACCCTATGCATGAGACACATAAGAGTAGGGATTCTTGTTGAGAACCGGTTCCCACTGTTTCAATTCCTTGGAATTGTTTGCCATTTTTGCAAATGATTCCCTTATCGATTCCACCTGGCAGGAAACACGGCGCCTAAGCGGCTCAAACGCTAAAAAGTTTGGTCATACTTTACGAGAACGGATGACAACAGGGCAACTTGCAATACTTGCAAAGTAGAGATTTCATTTAAGGGAGGAAACACTACGAATATGCAAAAGCATTTGCTCACAAAACACGCGATGACCTTAAATGAATGTCGTGTTTTTAATTCCACTCCAGACTTGAGAATCTCAACCCAGCAGCAGCGGTAACGTTTGCACGTCCTCTCCCGTTAATGCAGCAGGTAAATAATCAACTAACAGTGCATATTGTGTTAGCGCGATCTGCCTTATTATAAAACCTGCCATTATTGTGCATTTAGGTGACCATGATGAGAGAGACAGACAGAGTCTGGCTGGCGCTCGCTGGCAATTCTCGCTGCAGTCTACCGGTAGCGTCTCTTTTCAGGCCGGGATAGACTAATGTCACCGAGCAGTGACTACGTTTGTGGTAAAAGGCTTGCACCCATTTGCCACAGCAGATGCCCTCAAATTTTCAGTAAGTGAATGTGTTTAATTATAGGCAGGGACATTACTGGATATTCTTGTGTAATTGCTACAGAATAATTTATGTTATACTTTGTTATTGCTACAGAAGAATATTTATTTAATTATTTGACATTTACAATTTTTTTCCCCGGGGACCCTGTGACACCCCATAGAAGAGCTGTAGGCTGGATCTCTTAAGGATCTCACTGTTGGGTTTGTAAGGCCATGCTACTCCTAAATTTCTATCTTGTTCAAACAGAAGATATAAAACAAAGTTCTAAGCTAATCGACCTTAGTGTTCTCCTTTTTTAAAAATAATCGATAAAGAATCAAATCGTTAAACAGAATCGAAAATGGAATCGGAATCATGAAAATCTTATCAATCCCATCCATACATAAGAGCATGTGAAAATTCCTGTAATGTCTCTCCCTCCTGCTGTCATCTTGAAAAGAAATCCTTCTGCAGAGAAACATATGACTTAGTACACCCATACAGTTCCTGTAAAATAGTCAAAATCTTTTCACGATCGTCTTTCTCCTCTGGAAGCTGATATTTAATCTCTTCTCTGGGCTCGCCTTCCAGGTGATCATAGATAAACAGGGTTTGGTCGGCTGGTGAAAGATGTCGTACCCTCAAACAGGCCTGCACCTCTTCCACCCACTCGGCAATACCTATTCCAGTCTTACTGTTGAACCATGGGCACTACCTCTCCCGAGGAAGATAAATCAGTCTCTCAGTCACGGGAGCTTAAATAGCAGAATACCCATGGGTGAATGAACCCGTAGAAGCAGCACTGGTTCCAGGTTGCTCCGATTCTCGCTTTTGCCCCATCTGCTGATTTTCTGCTTGCAGCTGAGCAACCAAGTCCTTTAGCTGTGCGAGCTCTTCCTCCATAATAAAACAGAAGAGTATTAAAATATCACATTATAAAACCAGAAGTCCGTCCTGCCGCTGCCGCTGTCTTGTCACTACCCCCAATAAACCATACAAACGAACTTGATCCAAAACAAAAAACTGCGACACGTATGCTCTGCCTGCAGAGATCCTGTGAAACAACACCAGATTGTGGTGGCACAAAGGAGGATAGCGCGAACATCCACTTCTCCCCAGCTAATGATTAGAGGCCGTTGTAAGAAACAGCCATGCTTCACTACACCTACATACAAATGCATTTGCAGTGTCAGACATTGCATAGTCTACCAGCTGCCTTGTACAAAATCGTTGTGATGCCCACTAGCAAGAATTTGAGTCAATATTGTATTAGCACAGATAATAGTCCCATGAATTCATGCCTCCAACATGGCCTACTCAAGTAGCACACTTGCTCAAACTGCATACAATTTATTTAGAAGTGAGAATGTGGCATTTTCAACATGTGCAAAACCACTTTATTAATAAAGTGCCTGAGGGTGCCATGCTGAAATTATCCACACTACTGATTGAGTGACTGATAGTGAAGAAGAAAAATTATTTTGGGTTCTACATAACACATTATTTATAATACAGAAAGAGGAAGTATGAGTTTACTTTGAAGTGAGTAAAGAATTATTTTGAAAATCATGCTCTAACTAAAAAGGAACTCAACTATTGGTTGATGCAAGATGTACGTGACTGAAATTTTTGCAGCTTCTTATGAACAAGTATAACCATACAGTGACTCAAAAATACCTTCTAGAAAACATTTCAGTGCTCTTAGAACTTACGTCTTTAACGTTTGAACAACAAATTCCAGGGAAATAGCTCTGTATACAAAAATAAAGTAGCATTGAATGACTAGACAAAAAACAATGAAATAAAAACATTTTTGATTCATTTTTTATGAATTTTGCCGTTTTAGTCAGGACTGCAAGAAGCTACCAAGCAAGACCATCAGCTCAAAGGAGACTGTAAGTAAAATTATAGAATCATGCAATGAGTATGATTTTACATTTTAACACATTGTTGCTGTTTTAACATAAAATGCATATAGCTTCGACTTTTATTAATGGATGAAAATATCTTCTTTATACACTGATGCTGTGCTTTAACCAAATCCACTGATGATGTGTTTTTCAGATTTAAACACATTGTTGCTTTGTTTACATATAAAGAAGACAGTCTCAACTTTAGTTAGGCGTGGCTGAGAAAGGGTGAAAAAAATCTTATTTTCACACTTCTATTGATATTGTGGTTTAACCAAGACCACACATGATGTGTTCTAAAATTATAATTTTTCAATATGGGAAAATAAGACCTTCAGTAACTAACTTTTGAGCATCAATAACATTGGAGAATGTACTGTCGGACAATCCGGTGGAACTGACATGGAGGTTTTATCTTGAAACAGCACTCAGTGAACCTGCTCTGTAACTTTATGCGGTCTGTCACATCATGGCTAAGTCACTGTGGGTCATAAATCATTCACTTTGCAATAATTTTATTATGTCAGAAAGGGAAAAAAACGGTTGCACAAACTGACATGTTGCAACAGTGGTTTCCTTTTCCCACACTTGAGTTCAGTGAGCTCTTCGGAACAACTTATTATTTTACAAATGTTTGTAAAGGCAGCCTATGGGATCAATTCATAGAGAATAATAATATTGAATATATTACAGTGATGCTAGCAGTCATGCATTGTAATCAGACAATATAAATATTCGAGCAGAAATATGTGTTGACAAAATAGACTCAAATATGTTTATTTTATTATTCAGATTAGGAAAGATTTCAAATAAAACTATACGAGTCTTCATCAATTGAATGCAAATGTTTACATTTTTTTCAAAAATTCAGAAGAATTTAAACACTTGATTTGGTTGAAAATTTGAAAAATAAAATTTGAAAAATTCATTTTTTCCAACCCTTATTTCAATATCATGCTGGTAATAATGGAGGAGAGCTCATCTGAGCTTTTGATAAGAAAATTATATTATATATATAGCCATGTTTTCTTGGGCGTGCATCATGTTTCCACGCTGTAAATGCAAATAACTCGCAAAGTGTTTGTGTACTTAAACAATAAATGAAATGGCTATTTATGTCATATCAGTGGCACCAGTACCCTGACTACTCTGTGTTTACTGTTTCCAGTGTACAGAGGGAGGTTGCACCTGCTCACTACCGCACATCATATTCTCGCTAACAGCAGCTTTCAAAACAACTACACCATGGTAAGTCTTATCTTTACAAATATAATGTGTATTGTGCTCAATGTGTTCAGTTTGAGTTAAGGAGATCTCCTTAAAGTTTTCTTTTCCAGAATGTAAGACTTTGATATAACTGACTGGATAAATTAGTTTGAATAAATAATTTACTTTGTTTTTTCTCTCATTTTGCCCCAATCCTTCCCTTTGTCCTCTTCCTTTCTCCTTCTTTCACTCCTGTTTTCTCTTTATTCCTCTTTTGCTACAGGTGCTTAATTGTACGCAGATAGTTGAAGCACTGGAGACCTATTACCTTCCAACATTTTATGGAATTGAGTTCTCTGTTGGTTTCCTTGGCAACCTGCTGGTTGTACTTGGTTATATAGTTTGTTTACAACAGTGGCAGAGCTGCAATATTTACCTCTTCAGTCTTGCGGTTTCAGACCTTATTTTCCTCTCCACATTGCCACGCCTCTGCTACCTTTATTCAAATCACAAAGAAGAGAGCAATCTCTATGTTTGCGTTATCAACCGCTACGTCCTGCATGTAAATCTTTACTCCTCCATACTCTTTATGGTTTGGCTCAGCATGGACCGCTTCCTGCTCATAAAGTATCCAATGAGGAACCATTATCTGCTCAGGCCACGAACAGCTCTGATTGTTACAGGGTTGAGCTGGATAGCTGTCAATGTTGAAGTTGCCCCAATGATAACACTGATGGTGCAGGACCTAAAAGAAAATAATTGGACCAAGTGCCGAGATTTTGGCAGTCTGAAGGGAGATATCAGTGTGCTTGGCTACAGCTTGGGGCTGACAGTGACAGGTTATATTCTCCCTCTGTTTGGACTTTGTGTTTTTTCCTACCAAGTAGCACATCTACTGCGTGTCCAGGAAAGGGCTCTGCAGCGCAGCGTGGCATCATCATACAAGCGGCCTCTAAAGGTGGTTGCATCAGCGGCAGCGCTATTTCTGGTTCTCTACACTCCCTACCACGTGCTTAGAAATGTGTCAATAGCAACTATGCAAGACTGGGCAGGACTGGAGATTTGCACACGGATGCACATAAAGACTATCTATATCTTGAGCCGACCTATAGCCTTTTTTCACAGCGTAATCAACCCCATCTTCTACTTCCTCATGGGTGACAAGTTCAGAGACCTCCTAGAATCTAAGATTAGAAATATAGTCAGCAAAACAGTGGTGCAAAGAAACCCTTCATGAGTAAGGGTATTTACACCTCACATTATTATTAAGTAATAAAAAGATGTAATAGCATATTCTTGAAGTAAAATTATGAATGAAAGTTTATTGTCACATTTGCTGAAACTCTTAACTTTGCATTGCTTTATCATTGTTACGTCTTATTTGGGAATGTTTGCACATTATAGTGCCATATAGCTTCTTAAGCTAATAAAGACTATTGAAAACTGTCTGCTCTTTTATTATTACCTAGATTTCAACGTTTTCTCCACAAATCATTAAAGGGGGTATTTGTTAAATGAATATAAATTTAAATGAATTTTGATTAAATAACCGGACCAAAATTACAAAAAGGAAAAAAATATTTGCATGATCTACTAGAAGCAAATGCCATAGTCTGAGATGAGCTGGGTGTGGAATGACAAAATGAGTACCAATTACACAGTTTCAGCTCCTGTATTCACTTAATAAACCATAGTATGTAAAAATCTGGCTGACATAGTCTAAATCAACAAGAATGATTCAAATTCGAACAATTTTGGTCTGGTCAAGTTGGACTTTCCCATTTAAATGCTGCATGTTCTCCATGTGCCAAAGAAATGCATGTTAGGTAACTTGATTATCAAACCAAACACGATAAAATCCAACTAGAAAATTGAATCATAGAGGCGTCTCATGCAAGGATTTTATGCCCATCACGACTAACCACACCATGCTTGACCTATCATTTTATTTAGCCTGGACTACCTTCCTGATATTGAGACAGAGCAAACAGGAAAAAAAGAGATGAAAGTATGCCAGGACAAATATAACGCCTGAAGCTCTATATTACTTATAATATGATTTGGTGATATACTAAAACAGTAAATTCTCTGGGAATATTACATTTCAGACCACCAACGTCACAGAGTCATCATGGGTATCATTTACAAAGGTTTTATCCTGATTGCTGTATGTTGAGAACAGTTATTTAATTTAAATGCCGGAATGCATTTGAAACATTTACTCTCAAAATCCTAAAATCAATTTTGTATTTGACATTTGAAATTACAGATTAAGCTATTAAGCTTCATGAAAGTTTGATTCTTGCAACATTTAATTACTGGAACATTTTGTCATTGGTGAAGATGGTGTTAGTGCTAGCAAATCAAGTACAATTAACCAGGAGCCAAAGTAAGGATCAAGTAAATTTATTGTCAGATAGCTTAAAAAAAATGCACCTAACAAAGGAAACCCAGGACAAATAATAGAAACTGTTATATTGACAATTGAGCAAGTGGAGCTGTTTGAGGAAATAAGCTAGCTTTGTCTGTTAACTTGAAATGTTGCAATGTTTTTTTTACCAACAATGTTGGTAAGAAAAAAAGAAGCTAAAAATCAATGAAGACATACTGTGCCCAGTTTCATACACATTTCAAAACTTTCAGACCAGAAAGGCATAGTGTTAACCGCAGCTTGTTATTTGGATATCTCCCATATGTACAGAAGTCACAGAGGTGGTGTCACTCAAGAGAGAGGAAACAGTAATGCTCTAATGACAGGTGATCAGTTTAAAGTCACCTCACCGTTGCTAAAAGAAAAAGCAACTCAACTTCTTGTGTTTGTTAGAGATAAAAACAAAAGTCAAAGACAAACAAACAACTGTCATAAATACGCAATCAGACGTGCATAGAAAGCCAAATTACCAACTCTTTAATCGCACCTACATACTGTTCACCAAACTGGCAAATGGTCTTGTACTTACAACTCCAGCTAAGTGCCCTAGCCTTTGAACCATTGCTTATTGCGTATGAAGCAAAAACAACTCTACATGCTACATTCCTGATATGACGACTTTATATTTATGACTCTATGTTCCCAAATGAGAGCACTTTCTGGTTTTCCAAATGTAAAGTAGTTTATTTACATAATGTACTACCATAAAAAATTATCAGCTCATATTATAGGAAGTGAGACTTGTAATAATCGGTAAAGGTTAAGGCTCCAGATATTTTTCCTCTCTTTTTGCCATATTGCTTCTTTACACTGAGCTAAGCTTTATAGCAAAAATGTGTTTATGCCTATGGCGAAGCTTTTCTTTGCAGCATGCTCTTTATATACAGATGCCAATATTCTTCATGGAATGTGGATTATTTTATTTCACTGCCTGCAGCCTTGAAATGAAGATATTTTAAAGCACAATGCAAGTAGATGAGTTTCTGATGAGGATTTGAAGTTGTTTTTTTTCCTTTTATTAGATTAAAATGCCATTCATTCTGCAGTTTAAATTAAGGGTATTACCATAAGCAACTCTATGTGTACCATTTACATTTAAGGGATACACAACAAAAGGAGTCATTCTTTTTTGTTTTAAACATATTGTGATTATGCAAGCCAGTGTTTTTGATATTTTCTAACATCACCTCAGGCTTCAGTGACCTGCAGCTTGGATAAATGTTAGCTTTGGCTAAACAGACTGTTGTGAAAATTCTTTTCTGCTGTGTCAAAACTTACACTGGATTCTTTAAACCTCTAATGGAATATTTCAGAATTCTCAGTGGTATGCATTACTAATTAAAGCCATAAGATCAGACTAGATATGAGGTGCTGTGGATGGAAAACAATGAGGAGAACCATAACAGGCCAAAGAAAGTCCACAGATATTTTTACCCTCATATTTGCCTGTTGAGCCAAACACAACACTATTATTGTACTTTTGTGATGCCGTCATGTGTTGTGCTGCATTCAAGCCACCTTATTTGGAAAGAAAATGTTCTATACTCTCAAAATTTTGTTTCCTACTCCTATCCATTGCAATAAAATTTCTCAATAAATACACACAAAAACAGCAGGACCACAGAAAAGGAGACACCGCCAAAAAACAAAAGTCTACACCCAATCAAAACATTCTTGCATTGTGAAGAAATACTGGAATAACTACTACTGATCCTCAACCTTTTACAAATTTTCCTTGAGCCATTTAATATAGTTGTCTGTCATGCGACGTGCAATCAGGAAGTCAGTTGGCCACACGGTGAACATCAATGCTCCGTGAAATCCTGTGTCATAATGTTCATGTGTCACCTCAACGCCAGCAGCACGGAGCCGTGTGGCATACATGATCCCATCATCTCGGAGAACATCATACTCGCACGTCAGAATGTAGGCCTTGGGCAAAGAGCGTAAAGCTGCGTCTGGAACAAGCAGAGGCGACGCCCTCGGATCAGCAAGAGATCGAGATGGTCCATCTATTGCAACTGTTCCCTCGGTAACTGCGGGAGCACTGTAGTTGTACTTCCTATGATACGTTTCTGGCAGAAAAGCACTCCAGTTGACAAACTTCAGCAGGCTTGAAGACTCTGGGTTGTTGTGGGTGTTGGCCATCATTGCTCTAAAAAAAGCTTTGTCGCTGGTGAAGTACTCACTCCAGAAACGCACCATAAGAGTGCGGGGCAGAATGGGCATGTGCTGATTCTGCTGATATGAAGGCGTGTAAAGGTCCAGAGCCTGCAGCACAGGATAGATAAGTGCTTGGGCCTTTAACTGAATCTGCTGACTCGGCTCCTTTTGTAACTGTTTTGACAGAAAGAGAGAACAAAAGAAGGATTAAAATGTAAGTTAGCCAAGAAATGCATGTGTCATTGTTGTTGACTCATTTCACTTCAGTATTTTCTGTTGGGCTTCAAGTGTTGACTTGTTAATGACCTGTTAATTTCAGTGTTGTAATACCTACAAATTTAAATAGCGGAAGTAGCAAGCATGTTGGATTAACACAGCTGCCCACAAAAACAGGTCCTTGACCAGCCTTCATGCCTTCCAAAGAAATAGCACTTCTGTTATTTATAAGCCTAAGAGCCATTTTTGATAATACAGTTTCACACGCAGTGCTTTTTCTATACTTAAGCACCTTCGCATACACTCACTCAGGGTTCAGTATCTTGCCCAAAGATACTTTGAGTGGCATTTCAAATGGTATTGAGCCACCACGCTACAGCCGCCCAAAAGACACTGCTTTGCAGCGGACGCATTAGATGTAACAGTTCTTATTTATCAGTTAACCACTTCAATTATTTTTAAAGGCCAAATCAGGTCGTATGATGGTTGTATTTTAGGTGTTTTTAAGACCCAAGGTTCCTTGGTTGTTTTTTCCTAAAAACAAAACAGTGATGGTATTTGTACGGTATGTGAACTGTACAAAAGTTGAAATAAAGTATCTAAGAATTGATTTGCAATTCCTTAACCAAGAGCAGCATGGCAAAATTAAATTCCAAAGAGATTCCTTGAGAACTCCTGGTCTTGCTAAGACACTTTTGTTTTAGTAAATCCTACAAGCTGCTAAAACATCTTTTTTCATCTTTCAGAAACTTCCATGAACCTTATATAGAATAGAATAGATCTTAATTTTCGCTGTTACAAGAACAATGAAAGACAGTTTGGCATCTCTCCGTTAGCAGCATGTAGATTTTACATTAAAATTCCTTTAGAATAGAGAGAATAAAGAGAATCCACCCAAAAATAGACATAAAGTTAAAGAGGTACCTACACAGGGAACGTATGTATCTACACAGATATGTACAAGATATATGTGCCATATAAAGCAGCAGTTGCCATTTAAAGAGCAAGTGATCAGCGCAATGTAAGGTGCAATGCAATCGGTGGTAGTGCACATTAAGTATGATGGTTGCATTATAATAAATACAGTTTTTAAAACAGTTGAAATTTCCATAAATGTTAACAGCACAGTTAACCTTCAATCAGGGTGGAGGTAGAGCATGTTTGACAGCCTGTGGGTAGAAACTTTTATTGAGTCTGTTTGTCTTTGATCCGATCGACCTGTAGTGTTTTCCAGAGGGGAGGATGGAAAAAACGTGAGTGTCCAGGGTGCGAGGGGTCCTTGATGATGATACTGGCTTTCACTGAAGTCTGCCAGTATAAATGTCTCTGAGGGGGGTTAGTGAAGAGCCAATTGCCTGCTCTGCTGCCATCACCACCTGCTGCAGTTTCCTCTTATCCTTCACAGTACAGCAGTAGGTCAGAAGGCTCTCGATGGTGAGCGGTAGAAGATCTCAGATTGCTTTGTTCTTCTGAAGTCGATTACTGTGTTCAGATGTAGGTTCTTGATATAAGGCTCATTTGTGCTGGAGGTTTCTTTCTGTTAAAAGTTTTTTTTTCTTCCCACTGTTGCCAAAGCGCTAGCTCATAGAGGGTTATATGATTGTTGGGTTGCTCTCTGTTTTCTTTGAATTAGTGAACTTACCTTACAATATAAAGCTCCTTGTTGTGATTTGGCACCATATATATATAATATTGAATTGAAAAACTTGAATTGAATATAAAGATACCAATACTTAGATCCAAGACAGGAACAGTCTTCTGTTTCATGGTAAGAGAATACTATTTATCACACAGTCACTCAATAACCTATTCTTCTGCCACCTCATGAGCAGGAAAACAGATTCGATGTTATAAACAAAAGAAAAAAAACAGTACCTGTTGGGTGACTGCAGCTGCCAGGTTCCCCCCAGCACTATCCCCAGACACAGCAATGCGTCCAGGGTGCACATAGTACTGGGCCAGCACCCCCTTCTGGAGGAAATGTTTGACCACACGGTAAACATCCTCATAGGGGATTGGGAAGTGGTGCGCTGGAGCAAGGCGATACCTGAGCAGAGTTAACTATTTAAGTCATGTTTACAGACAATATTTCAGCAAACAAAGCACATTGGGAAAAAAATGTAATCATTTTTTTAAGACAAACAGACATCTTTCAAACTGAATAGGCAATAAAGAGACAGTAGAGTATAGAAAGGTTATAAAAATGAAAAGAACTTATTGCCATTTAGTTATTAACTTGAACTATAACTTACATAATGTGCAATGGATATATGTCTTTAAAATCCTTTGTTTTATGTAATGAAAAACTCAAGGAAAAGAAAAAATAATAATAAAAAAAGTATAAATATCTGGTTGCATAAGTGTGCACAGCCAGCTATATATAGCCCATGTCCAGAATCAAACAATCACTTCACAACTACAGCTGCTGCAAACTGCTTCTATGCTGCTGAAATATGGTTGACACAATAAACGGTTTTGTTTTGCTCTGACCTTTGCAGTGCTGGTGTCATCTCTACGAGTATTTTAATCTATTTGCCAAATGTTACGCATGGCTGACCCTGAGACTCACTAATGCTTCAATTACGCATTGAACCACTGGCAAAAAGCAGAAAGGAATTCAGATGAGCCAGATAAGGAAATACCCTACACACCCCAAACCCATACGCTGTCCACTTTACTACACAGTGGGTTGGTTTCATGACTATGAAAATCTACATTTTAAGAGGTAGAAATACCCATAACTAAAAAGATGTTTAAAAGGTGAAAAAAAATTATTTAGCGGATAATGTTAGTATTAGCAAACACACACACAGACAAGGAGGCGGGTGTGCCAAAGAATAGCAGTGGAAGTGTTATGATGGGGAAAAGGCTTACAGAGTCCCAAGCAAAAAGAAAAATAGAGAGCTTAACAGCATCATCACTTCAATCTAGCCTGTGACTAATGAGGGATGACGGGGACGTGACAAAAGAAAATTGTGTGTGAGCAACAGGGAAAAAGTCCGGGGAAGAGGATGAGACCTATTAATACCACAAACAAAAAAGAATTTAAATAATGACATAAAAAAAACATGCTGCTTCAGCAATACCTCTTTTTTCACAACAATATACATGACTATAAAATACAAAATACTTACTCCACTGAAAGAACAACAGCATCGAGCTCAGTGACGACTTTTCTGGCCAAGAGATCATATGGACTCATTCCTAAGTAGATAGTAGAAAAGCAGGATGAAAAAGACTTAAGTAACACAATACATCGCATTAAATTTCATAAATTTGATGCTACAGTAAGAGAGATGAACCTGGCATTCAGCTTAGCAATACTTCCTGGAAAGATTCATGTTACTGTAATTGTGAAAGGCCTTTAACAGATTGCACGAGCAGCGTGAGATGTGTCAAACTGCATGTCTCGTTTTTGGATTAGCAAGGGTAACCACCCCCTGAGGTCCCCACCGATCCTGCAGAAGGCATGCTATTTCCTCAGGAAACTGAAAGCTTTGTGATTTGTGATTCACAGTTTGTTCATTATTTATGATCCTGTCACAGTCCAGCCACTGGGAGTCGATATGAAGCTGTAATGTCATGAACCGCAATCAATCAATCAGAGAATATTACCACTACTCACTTGAAATAACAATGGTAATATTCTGAGATGAACACACAATGTGTTCATCTTTCAGTTCACCTTTAAAAGCCACAGAGTCATTATTCAGTGTGATAAAGGAGAACAGAGCCCAGCCCAACTACTTACTGGAACTCCCCAGACACCATCCTCCACCGTGCAGGTATATGATCGCTCTCCTGAGGTCTGTGTCACTACCTCGGTGCTTTGGCTGATATAACACCACCTCTACTCCATCAAACTTTTCTTCTGTCACCTTGACATGCTCATCAGAAACAGGTGCAATCTTCTCTAAAAGAGTAATGAAGTACATTACCCCCATGTAGTCCTTCAGGCCCAGTAATTCGCTTATGTCTGCCTGGAAATGGAGAAAGGCAAATGTAAGGTATAGAGAAAAACACATCACATAATTTGTTAGTGTTTGTGAAACATGAGGCATCTCTACTACCTTTTGTACAAATGATAATGTTAGGATAAACAGGCTTATACTATGTACACTTATGCCAGACTAACATCCATAATATTCAAAACAGAAAAGGTCAAATATGCCAAACTTGTGACCATGATAAGGAGGAAGCAAGAGAAACAAGGAGTCACAAGAACGCTGTCTGGCAAAATGTCAAGTCCCCTAAAGTTAACCGTTGAAAGAAGTCATATCTAAATGAAATAAAAGCATGACTGGTACTCCATTATGTCTGCTTGCTGAAGCAGTAGAAACCTGGCTTCAGGGTAATCAGCTGATGTGCCCACAATAAACTAATCAGAGTCATCTAGGACAAGTACCATCAGGAGCTCCTGTCAGGCAGTAGTTTTATTAAAAATACAAAACAAAAAAAACCACAAGAGGGTTCCCTTTCTTGGCATTTCAAAGACCAAACTGATGTGTACTAAACATTTTAGTATTAAATCAAAATACAGGATTTTGTTACAAAATGGTCATTACATCTCCAAAACAGATGATTTTTTGTAACTCTCATGCTCTCATGCTAAAAGGGAAAAATGAGATACCACTATCTCCAGTTTAATAACAGAACTGTCCTGTGGTGTTCGAGGTAGTAGCCTGCACCTTTTTTTCCTAACTGCATAATAATCAATATTAAAAACAAGTACAGCACTAAGATTTACTTAATACTTAGGATGTTAATAAGAAAAAAAGGTGTTCCAAAATAAATCCACTAACCATTATATTAAAACTACACTGTAGCCCACTGTAGCCTACTGATGATATGGTGCAACACTAATCTATGCAAACCGCATTTGAAGACAATAAAAAAACCCACCTCTATTAGCCGTAGCACAATGGGCTACAGTAAACCACCGGCGTCTTATCCGTCATAAACGCAGACGGGTTCCCTTGATAGGTTCTATTATTAGAACAGGTGAGCAGGACTATACAAAACATGGATTAGCATCTGACATAATCTGGTGTAACCAGCATGTGCATCTACATCAGCAAAAAAACAAACGTTTAACCTGCCACCTTAGCTGCTCAGAGAACAAAGGCAGTTTACCTACCGTTTCTCAGCTTGTGGCTATATAACACACATACAGTGCATTAAAGTGATCAGAAAGGTGTGTTCATACATCCACAATACTGAAGAGCCTACACTCTTTGGGGTTGTATTTCAGTAACAGCAGAGCGGATTATCAAGATAGACGGCAAGAATAGTTCTTTTATTTTTTATTTTTCTTACCAGATGGCTGAGACTTCTAAAGAAAGAGTTGGTCAGCATGAGTTTCCATCTCTCTTCTATCTCCTCAGGAATGGGCTCGTAAACGTAATAAGCGGTGAAAGAGCAGAAAGCGACGAATAGAATTATGCTTCCCAGCCTCATTTTCCAGCGTGGGTCCCTGGCCACAAACTGCGGGGTGCAAAACAAACGGGCTGTTGCGCTTGTTAAGTCACTTCGCTTCGCGACTAAGCTTACTCACGGAATCAATTCTTGGATCCGCGCGAGCTAAATTCTACAGCGAGCGCTCGGTGTCATTTTGTGGTCATCTGTGCGCAAATTCTGAGCTTTTCTCGATGCTCCAGTGGGCTCCTTAGTGCGTGTCTGTCTCGTGGAGCTGCAGAATTAATTGAAGTGTCAGTGATATGGAGACAGGAGCGCGCACGCTGTGTGCTCACGAGGCAGGAACCGTCCCACCTTGGCCTACAACTCAAATTCCTCAGGTGCCTTCTAATCGCTAGATTACACGGGGCGCGCGACTAAACTTTATGCTAAGATGCACCTGATGCACGAATGTCGTGGCTTGGAGCTCAAACATGGCTGGTGCATTCAGAGTTCCCCTTTTTTTCATTTTCCCTTTCACTCTTTCCATTCCCCGGCTACAAGTTTTCCAGATTAATTCATATGAGAAGAAAGTCTGTGTAGCTTCCATGTGGACACAGCTAAAGTCTGTTGCAGATTTGGTTGCAAGGCTGTCCAAGCTAATTATATAATTGGTGACGGAGCCAGCTCTGATGTCTGCTTTCTTGGTAGGTCTTTCAAAAGCAACATGACTCTCTGATGCACTCACGTTTTCAAACGCTGCAGGAGGGACGATTGCTGCTTGCTGCAGCAATGGGAAGAAGAATTTGCAGATGCAGGACTTTTTGGTTTAGTTTATCTTATTTTCATGGGCATATCTTTGTGTAGAAAAAGTGGCAAACTGGTTCAACAGAAGTGGCGCGTCACAAGAGATGTACTCGAGACAGATGGAATTTATTAAAACAAAACCGTTCAAACCAACACTGGAGCAATGCCAGTAGTGAAGGCTACCCTAGCATGTGCACTGTCAAGTTTTCTAAACACAAAAGAAGGCTGATGCCAGCTGGATCATCCTGGATCAAGATGAGAAAAAGAAGATGAGGGCCAGCCTTCATTACATTACTTCATTGCATTTGTTTGGTAAACGGTCCAATAAAAGACGGGGAAGCTGAGGTCAGTAAATAATGAGGAGCCCCTTTGCTGTCAAAGTTGCAAACTCTAGCTGTTTATGTTTTTAAATGAAATGATCCATATAATAAATCCATATCCTAAAGCCTTGGTCTGAAATAGTTTGATTTCTCTATAGGGTTCATCTGAGAAATTATGAACTATATACCTCCCTATGACTTAGAGTTGACCTCTCTGTTATGGTCTTTTTAATTTCTTTTAGTTGAACTGGAATATAAAATTGGCTGGTGTTAAGGTGCAGGTACGTGTCTCCTTCCATCAGCCGTCAAACTCAATTGAGATAGAATCTGCACGATGCAGGGCGTGACAGTGGGTGAAAGCATCCATGAGACCGCTCACTGCTGAGCAGTGGAATACTAAATCTCTTCTCTGAATACAAAATCACACTTCAGACACTCAGGGATTCTCCCTGGAATTCCCTCCCTCTCGTTCGCCTCCAACAACTGGCCTCATCTCTGCTTCTGATGGAGACCACCTCAGATCACTTTTAAATCTTTTATGGAGCTCTCTTCACTCTTTGCATCTTGTTAATGGGGAGGATGGGTGTCAGAAGATGTGGGGGTGGGTATGTTGTCTTCATCTACGTATAGTCATGCTGTGCAGTGCTATGCCACGTGACTCTCCAACACCCTGCTGCGTGTATGGGTAGCTTAAGCAGATATGTACTGAAGTGTAGGAATATGTGTTCATGTGCTTGCTGGTGTAATCAGTGTAAACTCACATAAATACATATGAATGTGTGTATACACACAGATGGACACATTCTTGGGATTACCAAATCTACAGAGGCACTTCAAATAGTTATAATTAAGGAACTCAATCCAGACCTCCCCTGCTTATAAGTATGAGTGGCAAACTTTGTAACTTTTTAAATTGCAGAGCCCCTGCTGAGGCAAAGCAGCTGCCCTGCATGACAAGAGGCATCTGAAGGCACTTCATTCCAGAGTCCAGAGTGAGATGAGTGGAAGGAACATTTATTTGATATAATAATCAAAAAATAGGTCAGGTTGCATGGCCAACTTTAAGCAACTAACCTCAAACAAAACCCAAATCTACAAGATTTTTCCAATCTCATTAAATTAAATCATCATATATAAACATACCTGAACACAAATATTAAACACAGATATTAAACTCAGGCTCTGCTAACTCTTAATTCGAGCTTCCAAAGTTGTTTTCATGCAAAACGATTGTTTTCAAAGTGTGTTACTTAGAAATGTAATGCCCAGAAAAACACAAAAAGCTTTTTGGACTATGCTCTTGATTTTGTTTTGCATCTATTCTTCTATTCGTGTATTTTTTGTTTTTACAATAAACAGGCTAAACAGGGTCAAATAACTGTCTCTGATTTCAAGCTTTAGGCCAAAAGCAGAGGCACAACTTTGGGAGGTTGCTTTGTGTTGTTGATCCACCCTAGTTACATATTTATCATTTAGGGATCGCTGGCTTCATATGTGAAGGGCTGAACAAGCTGTAACTTTTTATTTGAACTCGTAAAGACTGACCTACAAATGCTTGCATACTCTATCTAGAAGAATGGAAGAAGTATTTTGCCACAGAGTGAATAAGATAATCAGCATCTCCCTTGAGTGAAGTGAATAAGACAATAATATTTACATGGAACATATGCGCTGTCAAAGGTTGTGAGGAGTCAAACGTTTGCCCCTGTTTCACATTAGAAATAATATACAGTGCATTCCAAAACAAACTCATTGTTTTTTTCCAAAGCTCATTTTGTTTGCACCATAATACACAGTTCCACTATGGTTTTCTTTTGCTTTGTTTTTTGGGGCAGCAGCATCTACACAAACACTTTCTTACTAAATCCATGCATGGCAATATTTGAAATATTTCTTATTTTAAACAAATCCAGAGAAAGGATCAAAATCGGGAACAGAATTATCCTCCTGACAAGCAGACCTCTATTGCTGCCAAAAAGAAAAAAGTTACTAAAACAGTTACAACTAAGAACTTCCCTAAGCAATTTTCTGTCATTACAGTAAACATGAACAATGACATTTAATTTAATACAATTGTTACGGCCCCAGGCCTCAGGTGGCCCGCCTTCCTCTATGGAAATCAAAGCATTCCAGGACTCACGGGTGATTGGCTGGCCAGGGACCTATGCCCGCCCAACTTCATGCAGATCAGAGTGTGCCAGACCACTCACACCACTGGCTGTTGCAGGAGCATCATCAACCATCAAATGCTCAGCAACCCAAAGGGGTGGGTTTTGTGAAAGCTGAGGCCTGTAATGAGGTTCATGGTTGTGGTGGTAAGGACCCTTGTTTCGAACCATTCATTTTTGATGGCTCAGTATCGCTAACCGGCAATCCCTCTGATTTAAAACCTGTGCGTATTTCAAGGGACACTGGAGCTTCTCAGACTGTCATCCTCTCGAGTGTTTTACCATTTTCTGCTGAAAGTGAATGTGGTTTTAATTCTGTTCTACGGGGGATAGAGATGGGTTACGCTCCTAGACCAGTTCACAGAGTTTTTATCAAATCAAAACTTGTTACAGGATTTTCCCCGTTGCTGTTTGCCCGGCCTTGCCAATAGAGGGTGTGGCCATGTTGTTGGGCAATGATATTGCGGGAGGGTTAGTGCTCCCTTGTCTGGAGGTTTTAGACAACCCCCTAAATCAGAAGACTTCTGATGTTTCCGTGCACCCTGGGCCAGCCTGTGCGATTACTCAAGCACAAGCTCGTAAAGATACTGATGTTGCCAACTCTGATTCGGTGTTGATGTCCTCATTTTGCGAGGAGAATGATGTACCAACTAAAAGAAACAATGTTCTGTCACCCCCAGACTCAGTGAAACCTGAGGAGCCTGATCCATTTCCAAAGGTCTCTTCGCTGCCCTTGACTAGAGACCAGCTGTCAGCAGCTCAATTAGCTGATGACACACTGCAGAGCTGTTTCAAACGTACGGTAAGTGCTGAGCAAGTCAATAAAGAGCAACAAGCCTTTTTTGTAGAACATGATGTTCTAATGCGTCAGTGGTCTCCACCAGGTGCAGAAGGTGCAGAATGGAGTAATGTCAAGCAGATTGTCATGCCCTCTGTGTACCAGCAGAAAATCCTGGCTCTTGCCCATGAAAGCCAGTGGTCAGGACACTTGGGCATCACAAAAACATACCAGCTACTATTAAAGCATTTCTTTTGGCCTGGTATGAAGTGTGATGTTTCTAAATTTTGCCGCAGTTGCCATGTATGTCAGATTGCAGGTAAACCTAATCAGGTCATACCCCCAGCTCCGTTGTGTCCCATTCCTGTAGTGGATCAGCCATTTGACCATGTCATAGTAGACTGTGGGTCCACTACCTAGAATAAAATCAGGAAAGCAATACGATCATGTGTGCAGCTACCCGTTTTCCCGAGGCTGTCCCATTACATAAGGTTACAACAAAATCAGTTGTTAAGGCGTTGACAACATTCTTTTCCGTGTTTGGCCTGCCAAAGGTCATACAGACTGACCAGGGCTCAAACTTTCAATCTAAGTTATTCAAACAAGTGGCTAGCACTCTAGCTGTCAAACATATCGTGTCCTCTGCTTATCATCCTGAATCGCAAGGTGCATTAGAGCGGTGGCATCAGACCTTAAAGGCGATGCTACGCAAATACTGCCTAAAGTCTGAAAAGAGCTGGGATGAGGGAGTTCCATTTGTGTTATTTGCTGCCCGTGACGCTGTTCAGGAGTCACTTGGTTTTAGTCCTTCTGAGCTGGTATTTGGCCATAGACCACACGGACCCCTCAAAGCTCTGTAAGATGCATTTTTGAGCCCACACAGAGCGTCCAAAGTAAATGTAAGCAGGTATGTAAAACACTTCCGTGAGCATTTGAACCAAGCCAACGCTCTGGCTAAACAGCACCTTGCTGTTTCACAGGGGAAAATGAAACGCCATTATGATAAGGCTTCTGTTAAAAGAACCTTTCAGGTGGGTGACCAGGTTCTTGCACTCTCGCCTGTTCCGGGCTCAGCCTTGTCTGCTAGGTATAGCGGCCCCTTTAAAGTCTGTGAAAAGAGGGGAGACTGATTATGTAATTTGCACTTGCGACCGCAGATGCAAAACATGCGTCTGCCACATAAACATGTTGAAATTATACCATCCTCGGTCGACACCAGAGCCTGATGGCATCTGTGCACCTGTTGTAGCCTCTAGTAACCTAGAGGAAGGAGGGGTGGACGAGGTTGATGGTTTAAAACTAAGTTATCCCACCTGTTCTAGACCCTGTCTGTCTAACTCAGAAATGCTGAAAGCATTGCCGAGTTTGCTTGAGCATCTGTCTTCAGAGCAACAAGAAGACATAACTGTCTTGATTAATGAATACACCTGTTTATTCGGGGATGTGCCAACTCGCACTACAGTGCTAGAGTATGATATTGATGTCCAGGGAGCTAAACCTATTAAGCAGCATCCTTATCAAGCCCATAAACGCTTGCTCATGAGACAGGAAGCTGACTATTTGCTGCAACATGGCTTAGCGAAGCCCAGTCAAAGCCCCTGGAGCTCACCTTGTATAGTGGAGTCTAAGCCAGATGGCTCGCCCCGTTTTATTACAGACTTCCGGAAAGTGAACTCTGTGACTGTGGCTGACTCACATCCCCTCCCAAGAATTGACGATTGCGTGGACAGTATTGGGACTACTCAGTATGTCACTAAATTAGATTTTCTTAAAGGTTACTGGCAGGTCCCTTTAACTGAACGTGCCTCTAACATCTCTGCCTTTGTAACACCTGATGATTTTCTACAGTACACAGTCATGGCATTCGGCATGTGTAACGCTCCTGCCACCTTCCAGAGGCTGGTAAATAAAGTTCTCCGTGGCCTGTCCAACTGCAGTGCCTACCTAGATGATCTAGTAATTTATACTGAAACATGGCAAGATCATTTGGAAACTCTACGTCAGGTATTTCACCGTTTAGCTCTAGCTACTCTAACTCTCAACTTAGCTAAGTGTGAGTTTGCCAAAGCTACAGTGACGTACTTGAGCAGGGAGGTGGGACGTGGACAGGTCCGGCCCATTGATGCCAAAGTGGCAGTGGTTAAAGAGTCCCCCACACCTACCACCAGGCGTGAGTTGCGTAGGTTTCAAGGGATGGTGGGCTACTACAGAAACTTTTGTAAAAATTTCTCCTCTGTAGCCAAGACATTGACTGACCTACTCAGCCCAAAGGTTGAGTTTCTATGGTCAAGTGAGTGTTAAGATGCTTTGAGAGTGCGAAAGCCCTTTACTGTCACACTCCTGTGTTAGCTGCACCTGATTTGACGCGACCATTCAAACATGAGGTTGATGCCAGTGCTGTCGGGGCTGGGGCAGTGCTGCTGCAAGAAGACTTGCAGGGTTTGGACCACCCCGTTTGTTACTTTTCCCGCAAGTTTAATAAAAATCAGTTAAACTACTCCACCATTGAAAAGGAGACCCTGGCTTTGTTGTTGGCTCTTCAGCACTTTCACGTATACCTGGGGTCCAGCATGTTACCTCTTGTTGTGTACACTGACCACAACCCACTCGTGTTCCTTGCTCGCATGTTTAATCATAACCAGCGCCTTATGCGCTGGGCTCTGTTGTTGCAGGAATACAACTTAAGTATTTACCACAAAAAGGGGTCTGAAAATGTTTTGGCTGATGGTTTGTCCCAGTTGTAAACATGTTTTGTGGTGTTTGTTCTTTGTTTTTGTTCACACTCTGTAATGTCTGCTTTTGCCCAACATAGTTGGTATTTTAAGGGGAGGGGTGTTACGGCCCCTGGCCTCAGGTGGTCCCACATTCCTCTATGAAAATCAAAGCGTTCCAGGACTCACAGCCAGGGACCTATGCCCGCCCAACTTCATGCAGATCAGAGTGTGCCAGACCACTCACACCATTGGCTGCTGCAGGAGCCTTGAATACGACGGACCAATGACGCGGCTGCCTGCATTTACCTGGGAGTATAAAAGGCTGAGGAGTCTTCATGCTGTAACCCTCCTGTCTCTGTGCTCATTTATGTTACATCCCCTGTCGCCTAGCAGAGCCGGGTCGTAACAACAATGCATAAGGTGGGGTCTTTCTTTTGGTTTTCTCTGAGGTCCCTGATACACATGGTCACATGGTCTTTGGGGACTGTACAGTGACTGCAAATGAGCTGTTTACCTAAAATGTTGAACTTTAGTTTTCATCACTTTTCACCACCAGAGCCTCCCTATGTCTATATCGACCAACGCTGCAGTTTATTATTTCCACACTGTGCCTCATGATCATTAGACTGGGTGTAGGAGAGACCAGTGGAAAAGCTCTTTATCAGTGCTTACCTATGCAACACTTCTATCTTCAGGAATGTTGGCCTCTAACCTCAATTCCACATGAATTTCTCCTGTTATCACCAGACACAAGGATATCCAAGGGGGGTTGCATTCAGCTACACATTGACTAAACAACTCAAAACATAGATAAAAAGCTCTGGAAAACAGAATAACTCAGCCATTGCCTGTTTTAACCAGTTTTGACAAGTTATTTGAACTACAGCCCAAACATGGCGGAACATAAAAGGTTTGGAGTTTACATCACGTCTGACATATTAAAACTGGAGTCTACAGCTACATCAGCAGCTTTGAGGCTGTACTTAAGCACTACCTAAGCCCAGCTAATGTCAGCACACTAACATGCACACACTGATAATGATAATATTTGAATGCGTAACACATTTTTTTCTTCCATTTTCTCCATCTTATCTGTGTATGTTAGAATATGAGCAAGACTAAGCACAAAGTACTTTGCTGAGGACGATGGAAGAACCTTATCCACAAGCATTTGGTGATTAAGCTAAAATATAACAAAACTCGAGTTGTTGATTCCACCAAGTGACAAGTCAGAGATCGCAAAATTGATTATAATTCATCTCAAGCAAGGCATAAATACACTAAAATGAATGACAATACATCCAGTACCTGTAGGAAAGCCACATTCAAAGGCACAAATGTGGACCCAATGGAGCTAGAGGGAAGGTTGAGGAATCATATAAATCATATAAATCATATAAATCATTTAAATCGCAACTCCAGAAAAAAGACAGATGATATTGCTTAAAATATACTGTTAGTGTGAAAACATCCAGTATAAATTGTAGTCATCAGAGAAAAAAGTAGGAAAGAAAAGAAATGTCTAAAAAAAACAACTAATTTCCTGGTAGCTGTCACATAAAATACAAAGCACCATCTGCTATCAGCTATCTTTGTACAACATTGGACAAAAGCCTATTTATAAAAATATTTTATTCCATGTATCGCACTACATAAATGATAGTCACGACTACTCAAGCAATACTTCTTAAATGAACTTTTACAGGAAAATTACAAATAGCTGCAGTGCATTAATACTTAAGGTACAAACCCTGCTTGGTTATTGACTTTTACTCTCCAGCAGAGGGTGCTCTGTCCTAAATCAACTACTGCCAGGCTTCAACACATTCACTGAGTAACATTTTGCTTTGCTCGAGTCAAAATCAGCTATTCCCCAAAAGTGTTTTATGAGGAAAACCTTAACTTTTAAAACTTCTGCAGGAGGTAAAGGGTGTCCAGGGTGTAGCTTACTTCTCACCGTATAACGTTTGGAATAGACTCCACCCGACCTGCGACCCTGAACTGGTTAAAGAGTGAAAAAAAAGCACTTTCAATGTGCAAACAGCCACAGGGAGTGTCTGTCTGAACTGAGCAGACAAAGAAGCAAGCTGAGAATAATTACACCAGAACAATGTGCAAACACATCTGCTGCTAAAGGCACTGTCACCTCTTTGCCAACATATTTAACACTACTGAGTGGGCTCCTAGGAGACCACATGAATAATTAACTGTAAGACTAGCAAAATAAAAGTAATAATACTCTTATTATTTTAATAATACAACAATATTAAAAATAATAATAATATCTCCAGTCTTGATGTTACCATTCAGATGATGAAGGTAACAATGGCATCTGAAATGGTTGAAACGCGATGATATCAACACATGCTATCACAATGATGTAATATCATTAGGAACAAACTGATTGACAAAGTCATACAAAATCGAAATGATTAAAAAAAATACCTGTGAGATATCTCTGCATGGACCCCATTCGGTTGGATAAAACAGGGTTTAAACAGGGTTAAACAGGTGCAGTGTCACATAAAATCCCCCGTTTCAATCATCCTAGTAGTTTCCAAACTTTTACTAAGTCAACAAACTGGATTTTCTGTCGTTCTCCAAGGCAGATGGAAAGATAGGACCATGCTTTTACCGCTGCCTGAAAGTGAATAATATGATCCTGTGACTAATCCCATTAACTGAAATTCTGTTTAGTAAAGTATAAGGTCATGCAGGATAACAGGTTGGCTCATCTCTTCCTACTTTGGACCTCGGTGCTTTTTAAATGTCAGGATTCCTGGATGTTTCTGGATATTCCAGTTCTTGTGAGAGAAAACTTGGCCATCAGTGAGGACAAAGAGATATTGGAAGAACTACAGGGTCTGGAGGATCAATAAGCCACATGTTCAATTTTTATGTCCTTTTGGCATCCTTTGAGACACAATAAGGCCTTTAACTGTGGATGAGTGATGTAATTTACAAGCCCCTCAAACACAGACAATATTTTTAGTAGTGTTCTTTCAGAGTTTTGTAAGGTATCCAGAACCTACATTACAGCTTTATTTTGTAGTGTCTCAGACTGTTTTGATTCAACTGTAGAGCTCTAATCTTGCAAACTCATCAATGATACATCTATGTCTCTTTACAGACTTAACTTCTGAACCTTCCCACTATTTGTGATGGGTTTATCGATACAGATTGTTATAGGGCATCATTATATATTCAGGAAATTGTTTGTGTCATTATCTTTAGTGGCTAGTTAAGTGTTATCTTAAATGTAAACTTATTGTGGAGGCAGGACAGGTACAGTAAGGCAGTACACAGCAAACAGTAATTAGCTACTGAAATGAGCGAATAAAGATAAAAAGGTTACGGTAAACAAAGCAAACAGAGAAGATGAATGCAAAAATAAACAAATCATGAATCAACATGAGTCCACATAATGAGGTTACATTATGTGGACATTTATATTGTGTAATTTACAGTACAGTTGCTCAGCAAGTTTTCTACTTATTATATAACCTGCAGCATTTTGTAATCCGCGTACTTTTGGTTTCAGCGGTCGTTTAATTCGTTACGTGGCTGTGAAAGACTCACATTTTTGGTCATGGTTTTAATTTTATGCAACTGACAAACTGCAAGCTGTTTTCCATTAATAACATTCTTATTCAGTGAATTAACTCACACATGTGTTCAGTGTGATGCTTCCCAATATATGCAGATAAAAAAAAAGAAATGTGATCCATACCTAACACCTTGGCCCTTGATATCCTTTAATGGCTCCAATGGAATGCAGTGGTTTTATTGGGGCCACTAGAGCCCAAAGGATCACTAGGTATGGAAATATAGCGGGATAAGTAAGGTAGCAAGGGTTGTTTTTGTTTTCATAGTCCTGGGGCATTAGATCAAAAACACATGTTGTTACACTTGCTTCACGATTGGTTTAGTTAGTATCAAAACATTGTACATTAGAATTACTACACGCAAACAAAAGAAGGCAGGATGTGTGCACCACTGGGTCCTGCTACACCAGCACAGGCTGTGTCGTTTTTTTTTTGCTTGTCTGTGTGACCAAGAGTAAGAAATATGGCATGCTACAATGATTGAGATGCAGAACTCACGGCGTGCAATACAAAAAAAATACTTCATTTAAATAGGATCGCTAAGGTCAACTGATCACTGCATTCAGAAAGATAATCAAAACCTGAAACACAGACGTTTACAAGTCTGTCAACAGTTGTGACAGTTTGTATTGCTTGCATGCTTCTATATATCACAATAAGGTCACCTACATTCACACATGCTAACATGTTTGGGCGTCTATATATCAATGATGTCAAGCACATTCAATGGCTTGACATGGCATACTGACCATCAATTGCTGGCCACATACACACAGCACAAGCACAAACATAACAGGCATTTTTCACGAGTTTCCAACATCAAACCTCAAAAAGATTCAAGGGATGGTGTAACATTTTGACTAAATGAGTTTTACCTTGAAAACAAAAGTAAAGCGATAAAGGTAAATGGAAAATATCAAAGAGCTAATTATTGCCAATTATTCTTCTTTTCCCTTCAGTAACAAATATTAGATCCTGACTTACAAATTTGATATGGTTGTAAAGCAAATAAAGTTGTAGCAGTCTGTAAAGCATGAAAAAAAAAGGAGAAGAAGAAGGAGAATCGAATTACTATTAAGTTAATATGTGATCAGATCCTGAGGTTTCTGCCATGTATAGCATATATAAACTCCCACATATATAACCTCACTACACTTTATCAGGTACACCTTACTAGTATCAGGTTAGACCCTGTTTTGCCTTCAGAACTAAGTCTTTGCAGCATAGATTCGTTCCTCAGAGATTTTGGTCCATATAGCATCACACATGTGCTGTGTGAGATTTGTTGGCTGACAGGCAAGCAACACATTTCATTGTCATATTTAAGAAACAAGGTCCAGATGATCTGAGATTCATAACATGGCGCCTTATCCTGTTGGAAGCAGCCATCAGAAGATGGGTAAACTGTTGTCATCAGACCACACAACGTTTTTCCAGTCCAATTATGGATGAACAAATGTGAACTGTAGCCTAAGTCTGACAGGTGCGCCATCTGGTGTGGTCTTCTGCTACTCTAGTCCATGTGCTTCAAGGCTCAGTATGTATTTCAGAGATGGTCTTCTTCACACTTTGGTCTTAAGGGATTGTTTGGGTCACTGCTGCCTTTCTCTCAGCTCAAATCAGGCCGGCTATTCTCCTCCAACGTCTGGCATCAAACAATGTATTTTTATCCAGTGGATTTTCTCTTATTTCCTTGTAAATCCTGGAGATGGTTGTATGGGAAAATCCCAGCAGATCGACAGTTTCTGAAACACTTAAACCAGTCCATCTGGCACCAACAACCATGCCATGTTGAAAATCACTTAAATCACCTTTCTTCCCCATTCTCATGCTCCGTCTGAACTTCAGCAAAAAATGACACATGGAAAAAACAATAGTAACAATATGTGAAAGATCCTAATCATTTATAACATGACTAATGAAGTTAGTCCAGAGCGGAGGTCTGAGCTACAGAAAACTGTTGTCATATTCAATAATAATAATGGACTTTAATTTTAGGTCACGGTTTATAATAAAGGGATGCTGACAGAAGATACAAAAGGTCAGCCTGATAGATTAGAATTACGTCTCTGGTAAAATATTGTTTACAGATTTCTGTCTTACGGAAAAAGCAATTTAAAGCTAATTAGCCGCTAGTCTGAGACAAGTACGGATAAACATTACTATGAGGAACAAATAGTTGTTGACTAGCCAACATTAACAAACTGATGACTGATAAAGCTGAAAATAATCAAAAACAGCCACATGTGTTCATGGTACTATAAATGCTCATCAAAGCATTATTTCAGCTAAGTCCATTTTCAAATAATCATGATAGTCCGTGAGCATACAATCCCATGATAAAAGCAGTGCTGCAAAATCACTGAATTTGACAGTGAAATCCTCCATAAACCAATTTTTCAGAAGGAATTTAAGTTTCACATCTGTTCCCTGTTCACTTTTGCAGTTTTACTCGTTTTGATTCCCCTCAGCAGGAATAAGATAGTAATGGACAGACGAATACAGATGTGCACATAACACAAAAAGGAATATTAGAAACAGGATAAAGTCCAGCAGAGTTCAAAAACACGCGTCTGTCCTAATCAGGAGTACAAAAAATGATTCTGACAGCAGAAGCCAGTCCCAAACAGGCTTTTGCGATATTGAATTTAAGACAAAAGGATCTGAGTAAAAAATTGTTGTTGAATTGTTGTGCCTCATTATTCTAACATCTGTTTTTACTCATGAGGCCAAAATCCTTCTGTCTTTGTTTTGCTGTGGTCACAAAGACTAAAATACTCACTAACAGTAATCAAACAATCACAGTGCAGTTGTGAAAATGAGAATATACTGCTGATCTTAAAGCAGTAAAACACAGATCAATTAGGAATTTATTAAGCAGCCTGCTAAGAAACTCCAGCATTTTCTTGCTATTGCAAGCATCCTGCTGTGGCTAAAACGCTTTTCATTATCGCTGAGATGTAATTGCTTAATGTAGATCAAAGCTGGCTAGTTCAATGCCAAACAAAGCAGGATTCTAAGCATATCAGTGATTAGTAAAGAAATACCACCAAATTATTTTTAAAAAGTGATAGCTGAGCAAAAATGTCAGAGATACATAAGCTGCAAATGTATATCCATCAAACACATCAGTTGCACTCAGATTTATGAGTTTTTGTAAACAAAACTATGCATTAAACTGAAATTTAAAATCTCCAAATTTAGTCAAACAAGTCATTCTAATTTATCTCTGTGTGTGAGAGAGCGTGAAATACTTGTCAAAGAGACTGTTTGGAAATTCTGTTGCTCTCATACAGTCAGGTCATGTGATTTCCTCAGTGCTAGAGTGTGACTGACACTTCAGAGCTAACTTTAGCTACCTGACCCTGGCCTGGAGTCAAAGGCTCAAGGTAAGCGTGCTTTTGCACAAGAAGACTAATGTGTTAACAGTGTCAGAGTCTGAATGGCAACAGAGAGCATGTTTCTTCACTCGTTATATATCAGCCGCATAAACTTACAATAAACAGAGGATTAAACCATCAACAAAAGGCCCTACTTTACCTTTACCTACTTTATCTTTACCATCTGCCCTACAGAGCAGACGGTAAAGATGCTAAGAATAGCCAGAAATCTCAACTTATGTTTGGAAATTGTAAAAGACAAAATATTGAGAACTATCAAATCCTGCACTTATCTGTTAAAGCATATCAAGCCAACGTTTGCTTTCACTTTCAGGGAGTATTTCATTTAGCACATCTTGAATCACAAAGGGTAACATACTGAATAAATCTGTGAGCAGATGTTTTAGCTTTCAAATAACAGTCATTTTTTGCAAAAGAATTCATTCATCATTATCTAATAAAAGGGTGCGGTACAATCACAAGTATTGAGTGTAAAATGTACAGTGCTGACAGGAAAGAATGGTTGTTTCTTTGTTTTTGTTTTTTTTAAAAATGCTACTGCTGAGGTATCTTTCATCAGACCACTGCACTTAAACTGTTCCAGAAAACCTCATTACAGTAGCAAATGTAGCAAATCGCCTTCATGTTATCTATGCAGATGATATGCAAACTTGATTAATAAAGTTGCTATACAACAAGAGACTTTTACAAAACAACAACAAGATATGGGAAACGATAGGGCTCTCTGACTGAGCCAAATATCTTCTAACCTTCCATGTCATGACCCATAAATGCCAAACGTCACGTCAGCTTCACAGCAGACAGCTGTTAACAGTCTGACTAATGTCACATTGGTCAGGCATGTCAGGAGAACTGGGCTCGCTTTCATCAGTGTTGTTGAGAATTTGTGAAACTTGAGTAAAGACCTTGTCCAGGAGTGAAACACAGAACTGAATTCCAGTGCAACAGATTTTCCAAAAACTCAGACAACACACAAACTAATGCACTCTGCACCACACTCTGTATATATTTCATTTTCTTACATACATAAACATATTTATCAGCTAATGGAACTGGAATTAGAATTTCACTGTTACCTACTGCTACAATTATAAACATGTATCTAGACTTTTTCATAGCTTAAATAAGGCTGGGACGTCATGTCAAGTAGCTAAAGGAACAGTGGGATTGAACAAAGTGTATGAGGAATGTCAGAGTAACAGACTGAAAATGACTTAAAATAGTAGATATCTTACATCTGACAAAGACAGTCATTTAATGACTCCACGAAAGTGAAATGTCACCCATTTCAAATCATTTTCCTTGTACATTTGTGTAGCAATTTGTAGACAGTATCCAAATAAATTTAAATGACATGGGGATGGATGGCTCCCAACCCACACTGGTCTGGAAGGGTCAGATGAACATATGAGAAAAAAAAGAAAATGTTCTCCTACATTGATGCATCAAAGTAAGAAAAAAAATCTGGCTATCTGTTCTTGTGTCTGCATGGCATGGATTTTGTAATCCCTCCTTTTGCTAAACTCTAGGTTTATGCAACGATCAATCTTTCCAGTCTCCCTAATATACAAAGCCTGTTTGACGCTAAAGCTTTTCAAAAAGACCTCTCGGTGTGTTTACTGCTCTATAAAGCGCACCTGCAGATAGATGTGTAGACACATAAACATCAGTTAATTTGCATATCACAGACACACAGATAGACCAGATAATTAGAGAGAGTTTCATTTTTAAAGTAAACTACATACACAGATGTATCTAAAGTAAACATTTCTTGATACAGAAAAACAGAAAATATGCTGAGTTGTTATGAGGGAAAACATGTCAGGGATGTAGAGAGTGTCTCATGTCAGGCGATATTGTTTTCAAACCACACTATTCCTGTCATTCACCCCCTCAGAGGAGGGCCCCCAGTGAAAACCAAGCATTGAATGAGAAGGACTAAAACCAATGCTGTGTGTTTCCAGAGATTTCTCAGCCACCAGCTACCACAACATTTCTCCACATTCCCTTTAGCCTACACTGAATATTGAGAAAAGACAGCAATATGGCATTAACCATGGTGCTTCTGTGTGTATAAACGGAAATTTTCCATTAGCTGAACATTATTAATTAAAAAAAAACATAGTCTTAAAAAACCACCTTTAAATCTAACTTTAAATTTAACATTTTAAGCACTTGGCTTGGAGAACAATACAGCTGCCCTTGCAGTGCTCCTCATCTGGAGTGAATTAAAGCTCAAGAGAAACAGTTTCGTCAGCCAGAAGAAGGATGGAGCAAGCTCAACTTTCTGATCAGTAGATTCACAAACAAACAAATCCTGTTGTACTGGCCACATGGCTGTCCACATGCAAGCACAGGCTGTTGTAAACTATGCTCTTCCCATCATCTCCCCTATTCAGCCCACTAAGCCTCTTATCACTACCCTTTTCCATGTCTCAGAAGAGGCTTAACTTCTCAGTTCTAATGATGACTTGGATCAAGACATAATTAGCTCAAATATGTGTCTGCCCAAAAGAGAGAATAAGAAATCTGTTCTGTTAGCAGATTAAACCCACTTTAACTGGGTTGGACATGAAACTCGACATAATTTAATTAAGTCGTGTTTGTATAGGATTACTTGTGAAAGACGAGAAGAGAGGCTCACTAACTCCAATCGTTACAGCAGTAGGGAAGTAAATCAAAAGTGTAGGGGTCAACAGAGTGGGAGAATACAATATCAGTACAATCTAACCAGTTAGTAAATCAAACGCACACTTACATCTATCACATAGTGACAGTTGCTCGGCACTTTATTTACTTCATTTAAGTCAGATATCACAGAGAGAAGAGAAGAGAAGAGAAGAGAAGAGAAGAGAAGAGAAGAGAAGAGAAGAGAAGAGAAGAGAAGAGAAGAGAAGAAGAGGTGTTTGTGTCCATGTGTGATGGTGTGTTATCCAGATGTACAAGTTAAAAAACAACACCGATGGAATATGCCAACCTTGCCTGTGACCAATGAATGGGAAGCCCTATATCTACACAAATAACTAATCCAAAAACACACAATCATCTCTTCATCCTCTGTGGTTCTAAATGAATCTAAAAGGTTACACAGTGCAGTGACTCATTAGTCACAAGTATCTAAAAAACGAATACCAGTCCACTTTCTGTGAGTAGTTTCTGATAAACTGAGCCAGCTGCTGAGTGTCACAACCATAAAAGCTTCTTTTATTGCTCAAGATCTTAAGCCATTCATCATTATTTTATTAGTATGATAATATATTTTATTAAATTTTTATGATCCGGACATTAATTCATTTTGTTTGCCCCATGAGAAAAGATGGTATCTGATACCTGGTGGTTTCTGAGCAGTGGCTACAGAGATTAAAAAAAAAGTGGCAAAAAAGCACAATATATCCACTTTATCTTAACAAGAAACCAGGTTATAACAGTAAATGAATGACAGTTTGTGTGCATTGTGTATAACTTCAGTGACTTTTGTGATAAAACACACTAGTTAAATGGATGGTATGTTTTTGTTTTGTTTTGTTTTGTTTTTTATGGGGGGGGGGGGGGGGGGCGATGACTCAGCTCCCCCTTTGCATGCCAGAATAGTGATTTATGTGTGGAATTTATCATAAGAAAACCCCCCAAAAACACACACAAAACCAATTTATTCAAATGACCCATTTGATAGGAGAGAGGGAAGAAAACCGGCTGCTGCTATAATGTGTAACACATTGTGGCTTAAATGTGTTTTAATCTGACAGAAAGACTTTCACAAAAAAGAGTTTGTGGAGTATGTGTGGACAAGCTTGGGGTACGTTTTTAATCACAGAAAAGCAGGATTCAATGAAAATATGAAAGAAATATACAATAAATCATATCAGGAAAGTGTCAGCTTCTTCAAAAAGACATATGACCTCCTTCTAAGCTTGGTCATATGAGTCAAAAATTATTGTCTTGGCAGCAGTTAATATTTCCAATATCATCCCCAGTAACTCAAGATGAGGAAGACTTTTGTTGGCCTTTAACTGTCTATGAGATCTTTCAAACAAAGCAACTCCCTGCATTTTTATTTGTAGTTTGTCTAGAACTGCATTACTGCAGTTTATAAAGGAGGAGGAGAAGGAGGAGACTGAAGCATGTGCTCTGCTGCAGGCGCTCGCAGAGAAATGACTCTAGTCCCTCTGTGCTTACAGAGTGTGCTCATCTAAGAACTCAAACTGGAGAACTACTGAAACTGAATGTGGACTTTAAACAGTTTGACTAGGAATTTCTAATTCGTGCTTCTGCAGCAATTCCGGTTTCTACAGATGTTTTAGTGCGGTGAGAGAAACTGTATACAGGCTATCTTTTTTTCATGGTTTAAATTCTTCTGTCTGCAGATATTTTACTTCTGCAGAGTTATTTTTCTCATTGTTTTTATTTTATTTTGCAACTGCATGGACACATTTTGACTTGAATGCTTATCC
Source organism: Neolamprologus brichardi (assembly GCF_056152115.1). Lineage (NCBI taxonomy): Eukaryota > Metazoa > Chordata > Actinopteri > Cichliformes > Cichlidae > Neolamprologus > Neolamprologus brichardi. Next base: position 24,969,073 of record NC_142117.1, on the reverse strand, counting down.
TTCCCTAAGTTTTCTTCTTTGATAGCAACAAATAACAAAGACGGAAATTAAAATATACAAGAATAGAATGGAACGAATGAAGGAAATGGCTTGGAAATTAAATCTATATATCTTTGTCATTCTCTCTTCAGGTGGTTTTCATTAATGGTTCACGACAAAGTTTTGCTCTAATTTCCTGTGCAACTGAAGCCCCCAACTCTGTGCACAATGACTGAGTGTGTGTGCAGCTCTTCATACCTGCAGAGGTGGTTGCTAAAGACTTTGTTGTTCCTGGCTGCTGCGCTGCCTTCAAGTGCTGACTGTCCCAAACCATGCGCCTGCGATGTTACCACTGAAGTGCACTGCACCTTCAGATACCTGACTTCAATACCTGACCACATCCTGCCAGCTGTTGAAAAAATTTACTTCGGGTAAGAGTTGAAGTACACATACTCTTGGTGAAGAATTACTGAGTGATTTAAACTGCAGACTTTGTAAACAGAATAGCATTACAAAAAGTATTTCTACAAGTCAAACAGCTTTAGTCTAATAACTAGACCACATATAATTACTGTATGGAAAAGAAATAACCTTTCAGAATTGAGATAAGAAATGTTTATTTAAAATGTCATTGACTCAAGAAAACACAACTTTATAGCTTCAATTTGTGAAGCTGGTTAATCAACATGCAAATATTAGCTCAGGTTAGGCGACAAAGCCAATCTTGCCATTAGCTAACAAGCAATAGCTAGCAAGCATTAGCCATCAACAATCAACAATCTTAACCGGAAAACTTTAGCAGTGTTTAGTTTTATGTGCTTTGAGAGGCTTAGTTTCTCAAAAAATAACCAACGACAAAAAAAAAAAACAGCAAAGAAGTAAATCACCACTCTAGTTGGCATCCCATTGCCATTGTCATCCAGCTAGTAGCTGTTACCACAGCCACTGAATGAATTCATCATAAAATTAATCATCATTCATCACCAAATCGTCTACTGAATGCCTCTGGCTGTTATTATGTTAAAGATTCTGAAATACATGATGCATAAGCAGAGCTGCCTTACCTCTATCCTGTCTGTGGTGGCCTGGTGCTACTTCAGCCTGCTTGTAAAGCTATTTGTCAATCAAATGACACACAAGTGCATTCAATTATTGTAATTAGGCCTAATTAGGCCTCATTTCAGAATGTGACCAGGCCAGAGCAGAGTATTTACTGCAGACATCCTGAGATGTCTTGGCAGGATTAATACAGGCAGAATTAACAGTTAATTATGTAGTCATAATTTCCTCTACAAGTGTCAACTCCAAGGGCACGTCATGGTGCCTGCTGACACATACAGAGTGAACTCAAACATTACTGGGTACACACTATGAATTGTTTTCATTAATATGTATCACGATATTAGTAATTAACAACATTTACTGGCATTGTTTTAAACTTGTCTTCACATGCATGTATGTTTCAACATGGTAAAATGTGGCCCTGACCTAGCATGGCTAGTACTACCATCCATCATGTGTTAGAAGTAGTGTAACATGAGAAAGAGCCAAGGTCCCTTACCCCCCAACCCCCAAACACACACACATGCAAAAACCACCTTTAAACAGTTAAAAAATACTTGAAATTTTATGTATACTGATTCCTGCTACAAGAGCTTACTCTGAGATGCTTTAGTATGCACACAGCCTGGCAGTTTATGGTATCAAAATGGTAATTAAAATTATTAAATTAATTATTGAATTAAATTGCCTGAATGAGGAACAGGTAATATAGTCAGCACAATACTAATGTCCAGTATGTCAATACTGAGGGCAATATATACCTATAGTTCACCTAGTGAGGTTTTTTCACGTATTTGTCTGAGTAGACAGGTTCTGAATTAGAATGAATGTTTTTTTTCGCTGAGATCTTTCACCAGCATTGCCCACCTTTTAGGTTATATGTGCAGAACTTCAGTTGCATTTCAGTAATATTTCTGCAAAGTATATTTGAAGGCTCATTAAAAATGATGATCAGTAACCAAAGCTTTTTCATTTCTATGCCGTTAGGTACAACAGCATAACTATCCTGAGAGAAAATGATCTTTCAGGGCTTGAAAACTTGGAACTGTTGTTGCTGCACAGCAACATGATACACACTACTGAAGACAGAGCCTTCAAAGACCTTAAGTCATTACAGGTAAAATCCTTTGTAAACAAATTATTCGCCAACCTCACTGCAACATCCAAAATATATCTTTGTGTGACAACCCTCATTTTTATTTCATTTTGACTTGTTATTATTTTCTAGAGTAGATTTTCTTATTTCAGTTTATATTTTAAATTTGAAAATGTGTTGTTTTAGTTATTTTTAAATAAATTAGTTTACATGTTCGTTTTCATTTTTGAATGGAGGGCATACGTCAAACACAAGATTGGAGAAAATCAATAATGGTACTGCAATAAAAAGAAAGAATTTTTTGAAAGTAGTTGTAGACACCCACAGTTTCAATAGACATGGCTCATCAGTTGTAGTTGCAAGTTTCAATAAAGGTTTTACGAAACAAACAGATAGTAAAACCAAGGATATCTAGATTTTTTTTTATTTGCAGTTAGTTTTCCAAGTTCACAAAATTGAGGGGGTTTTTTCTCAAAAAGTATAGTTTGCATTTTTATTTTACTTTAGTTAACTATATTGTTTTTCACATCTAACTTTTGTTTTTAGTTTGGTTTTAGTTTACAAAAATAGCCTTACTGCTGACATCATATAGTTTTAATTCAGTATTTCTGTGATGACATACACCCATCAGTAAGTAGAGCATGCCTACATAAATATGTTTTTGTTTGTTTTCTGGTTTTTAGATAATATCTGCTTGGAGGGATGAAAGGTTCACAGCTGATTTTCTTTACTATGACTGTTGTGTCACATTTCCATCCATAATTAATTCAAAAGGACAAAAATTTTCAAAAAGCATAAAAAGACAACACAAATGTGAGGGGAAAAAAAATAAGAGTTGTCCAATTACAGCACAGGGTTTTCACCATGGCAAAATTGATTCAGAAGTATCACCTTTGCCTTTGCAAATCTAATTATAAAGTAATGAAATTTAAAAAAAGAACTCAGGCACAAGTAACTGTGTTTAACCAATAACAGGCAGCATAATTCAATACAGAATTTCAGTGTCACAAGTCCAAACTTGTAAAAACAGAGTTCTATCAACTCTTTTGTGGTGCATTTTCACAAAAAGTAAATGCCTCATGTTTCACAAAGAATGTTGAGTGATTCACAATAATTTTATATGTGTGTGTGTTATGTGAAGGATGGTCCTTGATTCCTTGCACTTTTTCAAACTAAATAAACAGTCTGACAATAATTCATGTTATGTCTATAAAAACAATGTAATTGTGTATTGACATAATAGCTTTCAGTTATCATTGTTTTGACCACCATCTCCATCTTCCTAATTGTGTTTTCCAAGGTCCTGAAGATGTCATACAATAAATTAAAGATTATCAACAAAGAGACTTTCGAAGGCTTGGATAGTCTGCTGAGACTCCACATAGACCACAACCACATTGAATTTATAAACCCGGAGGCTTTCTTTGGGCTTACCAACTTAGAATTGGTTAATCTGGAGGGTAACTACCTCCAGCAGCTCCACCCGGACACATTTATCACACTGAGACACAGCCAGGTTTTCAAGGTATCATCAGTAAGAACCATCCACCTGTCAGACAACCTTCTGACCACTCTGCCAGCAGACATTTTTTCAGGCTGCAGTCAGTTAGAAAATGTCTTCCTCCATGGAAACCCCTGGAAGTGTGATTGCCGTATGAAGTGGTTCTCACTTTGGGCACAAAGAAATACAGGTAAGGAGTGCATCTGTGCTTTGGACAATTTCCAAAGTACTTAGAGGCATATAAAATTGAACCGTGGTTAACAGCTAAGAAAGTCACTTACTGAATCTAAACAGTTTCTTTTTCATTAATGCCAGAGAAACTTTCTCTAAACCTCTGTAAACCGACATTTGCTACCAGCTTTAATAAGACCCATCTGGTAAAACTGCTGGCAGTATTTGTGGTTGTACTCAGGTTTGAGCATAGTATGTTTTTCTCTTAAAACCTAATAGTGCATGGGATTGTATCCCAAGCAAGACAGGCATATCCAAGAGAAGCATATAAATCTTTGCAGAGACATTACAGGAAGCAGATATCATATAATCTTTTCATCATGTGGGCCACAGAAAACAATGAAGACACAGAAGAACTAAAGTTATACATTTTATTTATGACTTGGCAAGCACAAGGGTTAACTGAAATGTCGCAATTCTGTATTGTGATTATGACCTTTCGCGGTTCACAGGTTTTATTAGCCAGTTTTGGTTTGGCTGAAACATAACTTTGAAAGTGTGATTTTTTTTCTTCCATGAATCCAACTAAACATTGCACTGCTTGATAATTCTTTCCAGGTGTGCTGAAATGCCGGCGAGACAGGAGATATCCCAGAGGCCTATGTCCTGTTTGTGAAAATCCTTCACTTTACCACAAAAGGCCTCTATCCCTTCTACCCAACAATGCTTTTACTTGCACCAAACCTTTGATCCAACCTCATCTAAAGCAGAAAAACATCAGCCTGGATGAAGGGAACTTCTTTCCTGTTTCCCCCAAGGACTTTATTGCCCCATTAGGCTCAATACAAATGAACCTGACCGACCAGTTTTACAATGATGCCAGTCTAACCTGCACCGTACAGCGGCCCACTTCTTTTGAGAACCTGACTCAAACCCTGGAGGAAGGAGAAGGAAACAATGTCACCATGCTTACCACTTGCATAACTACGTATTTGGTGTGTAATATTAACCATGAACACATCCAGCAACTGTGGCAGATCTTAGCCACCTACAGTGACTCTCCTATGAGGCTAGAGAGAGGTTTAATGTTGGCCAGAAGCCCAGAAATGGTGTACCGATATACTCAGATGAAAACAAAGGATCTAGATAAAGAAATAAACACAAACATTAAGGGTGAGATTAAAGCCTCTCCTGCATGGTTAATGCAGGGAGAAGTGAGCTTCCAACTAGACCGCACTGCTACCACCTTCTCTACTCTGCACATTAAGTACCAGTCTGTGGTAAACCTACGTTTGGAAAGCACACCATCTAAGAGGGACCGGTATTCCTGGGCCATGATCAAACGAGATAATCAAACTAAGACTGAGCACACTGTACTTACAGGTGGGAGTCAGAGATTAATGCTTAATATATTAGCTCAGAGGTGTGACTTTTACTTAGGTCTGCACATACCAGTAACTGAACTATTTACTTATGTATGAAAATATACTGATCATTTCACTGATAAAATAGGAAGCATTTAAAAAAATGTATTCAGAATTTCAAAGACTAAAAAGTCTTTTCTTTTTAGCATGAAAACGGTTATGACATTATCAAATGTTTTCCTCCTCACGTAGGTGGTGTGGTACAGTTGAGCTGCCATATCCAGGGTGATCCAAAGCCTCTCTTGGAGTGGATTTTACCAGATGGAAGCAAGGTCAGAGCTCCTTATTCCAGTGAGGACAGGAGAATAATAATTACTGCTGAAGGAAAGCTCACTCTTCGAGGTGCAGATACCTCTGACACAGGCCTCTACTGGTGCATTGCCACAAACTACCTGGATGCAGATATCCTCATCTTTCGAGTGACAGTTCTGTCCACTGATGTGGAAGAGGCTGAGGTCAATGGTGTTCAATTCTCTAGGCCACTGGGTGAAAAGCTTGTTTTTGACTGTAGCTCCTCGGGGAGTCCTGAGGCCTCAGTGTCTTGGATTCTGCCTGACCATTCAGTGCTTGACAAGCCTCATGGGAACAGAAACATTTTTAAGAATGGGACATTGCTGATTCAGGGTATCACAGCAAGGGATCGAGGATTTTATAGGTGTTTAGTTGCTAATCATCTTGGAGTTGACCTACTCGTTTCTCAGGTGACAGTAACAGACAAAGGGCCCGTAACAGCAAGTGTTTTCAACAGTGAGGGATCAGGGATGGTGACGGAGGTTGCGATGGATTCTAGCTTGACACAAAACACAGTCAAACTCAGTGAGATACACCACTCCCAGCATGCTGACAGAACTATCCAGGAGTCCAGGACCATTACTTCAGATCGGCCTTACCCCAGACACAGATCACGTGGCCGAGTAGGTTTTGGAGGTAGACTGGGACAGAGAAGGAGGGGGTCAGTCCGCAACAGCCACATCTGGAGTAGTAGGGTCTTTGATAAAGCTTCCAGGAAAGTAGACCCGCAGAAGTTTGCAGAATTTATGAAAAAGGCTCAGGGTGGCTCAAAAATAAAGAGTGGTAGAGAAAATGAGAAAGTAAAATATGAAAACACACATATTGGTTATTCTGGTGACAATGAAATTGGCTCTGGTGAAGCTCAAGATGAAGACCATCTCATAATTCTCCCAACAATAGTCCAACCAACAACAGATAATCCACAAAGAATATTTGCTCAAGACAGGCAGACTGAGACAGCAACAACCACACAAATTGGTGAGGGACATATTTTAGCAACAAAGGAAAATGGCATGGAAAACAGATTCAGCAATCATATTAATTCAACTAAAATAATGGAAAATAGAGACATGGCAACAACAGAGCCATATATGCAGTCTACATTCACTAGAGATCCAAGGTTAGTTGAGACAAACAACTTTTACACCCTTGAAAGAACCAGCATGCCACCTTCGAACCTACAACCAGTCACTCTCCAACCTACTGTGACGGACACTTCACAAGAAACCCAACTAGAGTTATCAGGAGAAGCACCTGCAGAACCAGAGACTTCGACAGAGGGTGCTTTTTCTTCAACTACAGACCCTAATGTTACTCCAATGAGAGATGAACCAGGCCGAGTGGAGCTAGTCCTTCACACAGACCCTGAAAGCCAAACCTCATTTACAGCAATCACAGCTACAGACAGACAGCAAGACAAGATCATTTTCCATACAACCCAGACAATAAAATCCCCGCGCCTGCCTGCAGGATCTACTATCATCTCCCGGCAGCACATCCATATAATCCCACGCCAAAGTAACAGAGGAAAGGTTGGCAGGAGGACCTTCCAAGGCCGCAGAAGGATCATTAAACCAAACAGGATCCATGACATGCAGTCCTTTATTAATAAACTTAAACAATCCACGATGAATAAAGAAGGGAATGCCTCTGTGCCATATCAAATTCAGTTGACCACAGGTAAGAAACCATGTTCTTAAAAACCCTGTTGTTTTGTACTTCTGTGTTGCATAAATAATCAGTCATGAAACAACACGTATGTTTTTAACATGGTTCTTTTTTCTCAGCCTGTAACTGTGATAATAAGGCAGCAACCACTGATTTGGCAGTGGTCACACCAACAGCATCTTCTAGTCCATGTCTACACAAAACAGAGAGACCTGCTTATATGCAAAAAACTCTTGCTTCTACCACAAGTCATTACATGACTTCAGATGCCACATTCAACAATGCGGAGTCTAGATCAGAGACTTTCAATGAGTACATAACGTTTGCAGTTGCCCCTGAACTGGATCCTACAACTAAAGTCCCAACCACAACTGCTACTACATCTACTTCTAAGATCATTCGGGGGAAAATTCCATGGAACAAGTTGTTTGGAAACAAAGGAAGGGAAAGGATGCTCAGTAGGCTTAAGAAGCCATTAACTGCGAATAAAACCTCAACTACGACTGAAACAAGAGGCACCCTAACCACAACCATTGCTCCTACACCCATTACCTCTGCAAACTTATTAGTTAAAGTTGATAGTTTGTCACCATCCAGACACACACAGAGTAGTTCATTAGATGATGACTATGGAGATGCATCCTCTGCTGATTTCCAGTTCACAACACTGGGTCCCAGCTTGGACTTTATACCTGTTACTAGTTATTCTGGTTCCTCACAGTTTTATACCACTGCAAAAACACCACCAGAATTACAGACTCTACCCTCGCCACCCACTGTCAAACCCACCCAGCAGGAAAATCTTGATGTAACCTCATCTGGGTCTGGAAGACTGTCTGACAATTTGCTTATAATCAGACAGAGGCCTGGTGGGACAAGAGGTAGGCTAGGGCGGAGAAGGAGGCCCTATAGGAGAAGAAGACCCCTAAGGAAACCTGGAATTCCCAAAGCCCGACAAACTACAACAACTGAGGCAACAACTACAGAGGCAACAACCATGGAATACACAATGGAGGCAACCACACTTTTTCAACAAAGTGTTTCAGAATATAATCCCATTTACACACAAAAAGATGCCACAACCACAGTATTGGGTACCACTGAAAAAAGATCTGAGGAGAGTGACCTATATGAGGACTTTGACTGGACATCTAGCGGTTCATCCAGCTATCCTACCACCATGACACCTCTATTTTCCTCTGCCACTTATGATCCTGCTACTACACTGATACCACATACAACTAAGCGGCTTTACACAACAGCTCAGACAAGAATCCAAAGCAACATCAAACCACCAACACAAAGGAATGGTGACACCAATCGCAGTTTAGTGTTGGAGAGAATTAGACCTACCGGTACTCGAAAAAGCAGTGGTACTAAAGGCAGTGTAGATAACTCTGATACACTGATCCTTCTAACAGCTCAGCAAGGCTACATGATCAGTACCCCCATTCCTTACATTACAGACAAGGATTCTGCCACCTCTACTATTTATAATCAAGTCTCGGGATATGATGCTTCCAGTGCCAGTAATGCTGGTTTTGAACCCACTACAAAGGTCATGTCAAGCAAACCCAAGATAGTGGGTGGAAATGCAGCTAGCTTTACTGTACTGTCTAACTCTGATGCTTTCCTGCCATGCGTGGCTGTTGGAAACCCACAGCCAGTTATAACATGGAAACAATTCTCCTCCAGCACAGGTACAAAAATGATTTCATTCATTCTTATCATTAGCAGAACCAAAATGTGATACATATTAAGATATGGGAGTGACGGTATTTTTGGCATCATGTAGAAACAAAATTTTTTGTCTGGTGCAAGTAAAAGCCATTTATAGAAAATGCTGCAATAATAAAGTAACACTACTGTTTAAATTTTGTCAGTTGTTTTAAGTGATTTGTGTAGAATGTTTTGGTGTTTGTAAGGTAAATATTTCATTGTCTCTGTATTTTTTCTTTGTCCCACAGGAAGAACCATTACCATTAAAGAGAGGATGGGCAAGTATGAGGTGTTGAGCAACGGCACGCTGTCAATCCCAAATGCCAATATTAAAGATCGCGGCCAATACTTCTGTCTAGCTGAGAATGACCATGGATCAGATAAACTTATTATCACCCTCTCAGTGGTAGCCTATCCCTCTCGCATTTTAGAGCCAAAGATGCGCGAGATAAAATCTTATGCAGGAAACACAGTTGAACTGAAATGTAAAGCAGAGGGCCGGCCCATGCCTGTGATATCTTGGATCTTGGCCAACCGTACCCAAGTCATGGGTCAAAACACTGAGAAGGAAAGAGCATCAGTATCTGCTGTGGGGACTCTGGTTATTAAAGATGTGTCTGTTTATGACAGAGGTCATTATAAATGCATTGCCAGTAATCCTGCTGGAGCTGATACTGCTACAGTCCGACTGCAGGTGGTGGCAGCTCCACCAGGTATCATGGAGGAGAAGCGGCAGCAGCTACAAGCTATTCTTGGCCACAGTTTACAGTTACCCTGCACTGGTCATGGTACACCTCAGCCTAGTGTTCACTGGGTTCTCCATGATGGGTCAATGATACAATCTAACAGGCCTGTAAGTGATACACGGATATCCATGTATGAGAATGGGACGCTTCACATTAAGGATGTGACTCCAGCAGACAGTGGAAAATATGAATGTATTGCTACCAGCTCTACTGGTTCAGAGCGAAGGGTCGTGACTCTGACAGTAATACTACAAGAATCTGCTCCTCAGATATTGGAGATATCCAAGCGCTTGACTGAGTTGTCATATGGGGATCAGTTAAGACTAAACTGTTCGGCAACTGGAAACCCTAAACCTAGGATAATCTGGAAACTACCTTCTAAAGCTGTGGTGGACTATTGGTACAGGTAAAAATACGTTCATTGGTAGAACAGGTATTTATTGTATTATCTTTTATATTAAAGTTACAAAATTCTAATAATTTAATGTGCATGATTTGCATAAATATTGCTTAGAAAAACTGTAGTGGTTTAGTGAACATTCTATGGAAGAAAGTGGATAAAAATCACCAAAACAGACTTATTTTTGCCCTTAGCCTTTCATGAAACAGCTAAACTGTTGAAAACAATTCAGTGGCATACTGTTATGCTTACCAAAGTAAGCACTGATTGTAAATAGAGTACATGCATTTATATTTTTTATAGGTTTTGTTGCCTGCACTGATTCATTGAATGTCCCTCATAAGTACACGTAAAACACGTAATTCTCTCTAAATGTAAAGAAATGAGACGCACACATTGACTATACTTATTCAGAGCATAACTCACCACAGTCAAATCAAGACTGAAGTGAAAATATTTTCAATACAATGGTTCTCTTTCTATGCTTCTATTAGGATTGAAAAAAGTTCAGTGTGATAATAATGCAAGCATGTCTTACCTTAATTTTACGTCTTTAAAAAAACATTGTATGTTTAAACCACATTATTTCTTATACCCCCAATACTCATGTATATAAACACTTTGTGTGTCGGTACATTGTCATTTGCAATGTCTAACACCAGAGAGAACAGAAAGACTGAGGCAATGTAAAGCAGCTACTGATTTAATTGCTATATCTTCCCAGTGGCATTCTGTACACATTTTGTTTGGTGTAAGCAGATAAGACACTTTTTCACTGTTACCGTTTTGATTTTAGCTGTTTGAAAAAATATATGAAACCATACAAATTTATGCGTTTTGCTCTTAATAAGCATAGACAAGGAATTCTGCAAATTATCTTAATGCCAGGTTTGTAACTGTCTCTCTTATTTTCTTTTATTTGTTACTTCAGGGTGGGCAGCAGGATACAGGTCCTCGATAATGGTACGCTTACTGTTAACACTGTGAGTGATAAAGATGCCGGAGATTATCTCTGTGTGGCCCGAAACAAGATTGGTGATGCTCTACAACTCATGAAAGTCAGTGTATCAATGAAGCCAGCTAAGATAGAGACTAAGGTATACAGCAAGAAGCAGGTACCCTATGGAAAGGACTTAAAAGTAGACTGTAAAGCCTCAGGGGCACCAAAGCCAGATATTTCCTGGGGTCTACCAGATGGTACAGTGGTCAACAGTGCTTTGCAGTCTGATGCCAGCAGTAGAGGAGGACGAAAACGTCGCTACACTCTGTTTGACAATGGAACTCTTTATCTAAACCAGGTATTGAATTGGATCAAACACAAACTGCACAAACATATATACATATATATTATGTTTATATATCATGTTTTCATATCATGTTTCTCCAGGTTGGAATGTCGGAGGAAGGCGATTATACCTGCTTTGCTGAGAACCAGGTTGGCAAAGATGAGATGCATGTACATATCACTGTAGTTACTGCATCCCCTAGGATGCGTCCATCCAGCCAGACCTATGCTAGAGCGAAGCCCGGAGGAAGCATCCGCTTTGACTGTGAGGCAGTTGGAGAGCCTAAACCTAAGATATTGTGGATACTTCCCAATAACGATGTAATAGCAGCATCACATGAACACTACTTAATGCATGTCAATGGTTCTCTGGATATTAGGGATGTCAAGGTAATTGATGCAGGGGAGTATGTTTGCATGGCTCGCAACCCTGGCGGAGAAACCAGAAAAGTTTACAAGCTTGAGATAGGTGGGAATCCACCTGTGATCAATGGCTACCATCAGAACAGAACAGTCATTAAAGAAATAGTGTCTACATATTCCAGGAAACTTATAGATTGTATGGCTGAGGGGACTCCCAGACCTACTATAACTTGGATTATGCCTGATAACATCTTTCTAACAGCACCCTACTTTGGGAGTAGGATTAAAGTCCACCGGAATGGGACTCTTGAGATACGTAATGTCCGCCCTTCTGATACAGCAGAGTTTATTTGCTTAGCTAGAAATGATGGAGGAGAGGCAGTAATGGTGGTGCAGTTGACGGTTACAAGTATGCTCCGAAGGCCAATCTTCAATAATCCCTTCAATGAACGCATTGTGTCTGGGAATGGGAAAACCACAGTTCTGAATTGCTCTGCTGATGGGCAGCCAATGCCAGAGATATCATGGACTTTGCCTAATGGAACACAGTTTATTGGTGGAACCAATCATGGTTCTCGCCACCAAATAAACAATGATGGGACTTTGGTCATCCACAGTACTCACAAAGAAGATGCTGGGAAATACCGCTGTGGTGCCAAGAATCTCATGGGCTACATAGAGAAGCTAATAATTTTGGAGATTGGGCAGAAGCCTTATATCCTGACAAGGCCCAGGGGTATCATACGCAGCATATCAGGGGAGCCCCTCTTCATTCACTGCCTATCTGATGGGAGTCCCAGACCAAGAATCTACTGGACCGTTCCTGGTGGTCACACTCTTACTCGGCCTCAAGTCCTCGGACGCTACCAGTTGCTAGAAAATGGTACTCTTATAATTCAGAACACTACACTCCATGACCGCGGAAACTACATATGCAGAGCTCGAAACGATGCTGGTGAGGCGGTACTTTCTGTCCCTGTTATTGTCATTGCCTACCCTCCACGGATCACAATGGGGCCACCCTCCAATGTGAGGGCAGAGACTGGGAGACCTATTCAGCTCAACTGTGCTGCTACTGGGATCCCCAAGCCAGAGATCACATGGGAGCTTCCAGATCATTCAGTTCTATCAGCAGCAGAAAAGGGGCGGCCTATGGGTAGTGAACTGCTCCACCCTCAGGGTACACTAATCATCCAGAGGCCCACACCCTCAGACTCTGGAACATACAAATGCCTTGCGAAAAACCACTTAGGTACAGATTCAAAGGTCACATATGTACTTGTGCTGTGATTAAAAATAATAGCTGAAGGTTGACAGTATATGCTAATATAAATATTAACAGACACATATTGTCTGCTCACTACACTACCTATCATCTTGTGGATTAGTGAAGATCAAGGCATGTGTAATACAGAAGCTGATTATGTGAGTAATTAACAAAGCACAAAAAAGGGAATTTAAAAAAAGAAACTCCTGCTTGCTTGTAACATTGGAAGCTGGGGTCTGGAAAATCAAAGTTGTTACTCATTTAGGGTAGTCCTAACAAGAGCAACAGAGCCAAATCATAGAGCCAAACCTAAAGTGATTTCTCTGACCTGCTGTTGGACATAGTAGCCAAACAGGAAAACAGAAATTAGAAGAGGGGGTTGGTACTCTCAAGAGGTCATAATTGGACATAACAGCAAATTTAAAAAACAACAGAATATGTAGTAAAATGTATTTTAAAAGTAATTCAGTGTGTTTTTAAGTGGGAAAAAGGGTTTATTCAAATATATATATGATGCTTGTCTTACACTGGACATGGTATATTGTGTGTGTGTGTGTGTGTGTGTGTGTGTGTGTGTGTGTGTGTGTGTGTGTGTGTGTGTGTGTGTGTGTGTGTGTGTAGGTGTGTGTGTGTGTGTGTGTGCGTGTGTGTGTGTTAATTAAGGTTTATATAGATTCCTATATGTCTATTTGGAACACAATGGAATATAGTACATATTACCAATCTATTGTGTTGTACATGAGAATTTACAGTAATGTTATACATTATGCCAATAATAAAGTCCATGTATATCTATTTGTAGTATCTACTTTATCAAAGTTTGGGGAAAACATGGCTCATGTCTTTTTATGCTACTATTTTCTAAGTTGGGGATAAAAGAAATACAAAAGGTATTAAATTATAGGGCACCAAAAAGTCACAAACAGAAGCATATTCAGCTCTGGAATTTTAAGTGCAGGCCAGCTATGAAAATAGTCCTTCACTCTCTTTGTCAGTGGGCAGGATCCACAGGGGAGCCATTAATTTTTGCTTGTCATGCACTCTGATTTTACTGTGCTCCTGCAAATTAAACTGGAAGGTGACGAGTAATGTTAAGACAAAGGAGGTGAACTTAACATGAGTTTGTACTGCTGCTTGAGACTGCCATCTGAAAATATATATTACATGCTATACACGTTATGCAAGGCTTATTATGCTTGCTCTCTAACCACACTTACTTGCCAAATGTCAGCTGATTCACACCCTCTCCTTTTTCTAAAGAAATAGATACATGGTATTTTAGTCATGCCCTGTGCCTTAGGAACAACTGGAAATAATTTCTCAGTGAATTACTCCAATTTTGAATTGCCCATAATGATGCATGCTGTTCAATAGGAAAATCTTAATCTATACAAGACCTCACAAAGAATGCTTTATCTTCTAGTAAGTATACTTCACCCTTTGTGTAAAAGTAAAAAGAAAACAAAGACATAAAAGTTAATTATGAATCAGTCTGACATGTTTTGAAATGCTGTATGCAGCTACTGGCCATACCATACCATACCATACCATACCATACCATACCATACCAGCATGGCTGATAAGGTTAAACACCACTTTGAACATTGGAATGTACAGTACCTGCCAATAAATGCAGTTTTTAGATTTCAGAGAAATAAAAAAGGAAAAAATAAAATTCCAAAGTTTAAAGCCAGTCTGCACAAGTGTGATATAACCCGGGCAGATATGGAGGAAAACGGAATTGTCCTCCATAAACTCTGGAATGTGAGGTACTCGCTGTGTGATTTGAGAGAAAAGTGCTTTCATATGTGAGTTTAGTGACAAACAGATACAAATCACAGTAGTTATGAAGGACCACTTATTCTTTACGTCTGGTACCTCAATGTAAACACCGGGTGTCCTCTTGAGATGTGGACGGTGAAAAGTTTATTTGTTCAGTTCTGGTTTTGCAGTTCATGTTCAGGGAATGATGGAGTTTATGTTCCACTGACTTGGATATTTATGAGGATTTTGAACATGTGATTTTCTCATTTTCTCCTTTTCCCTTGGATATTTAAAGGAAGAGGTTGGAAGTCTAACAAGTACCATTTAAAAATAAGGTTTTATGAGAAGCTACTGAGAAGAGGACTGGGGTTTTTTGTGAAATTCACCTTCACCAGGTCAAAGTCACTTTTAGACCCAATTGCTGGCCATAGCTTTTGTAACTAGACTTTTCAAGCATGAAGCGCTACACTACGGTGTTGCGAGAAGATAAGCAGAGCCTGTTTTTACTCTCAGTGGGGTAGGTGGACTTATGGCCACTGCTTGGCCACCTTGAAGACTGTGGAAAAACAGAATATACTCAGAATCAAATGACTTGCTAGAAATGTTGTGGCAATTTGTAACAGTCTACTTATAATACACAACGTTAATATACACAGTTAGATTTAAAACCGTCATGAACTTGCTAACTACCATTTAATGCATTCACTAGTGAACTAGAGCATTTTTCTTATTCTGTACATGTAGTGAATCTCCTTTTGGGATTTTCACCATTCATTTTCTTTTCAAGAACCACCAGTACATATGAGTATCCTACCACAACATCTGTGTGGTAGTTAATCCATATTTTCATCTTAATATTTAATCAAATTGCACCTTATGTGAAAGCTATTGTTCATATTGTTAAATCCATAAATAACTACTACAGTGTGGTATTTCCTCTCATCTCGTATCACTTTCACATGATATGATATTGGTTTGATAAGAGATCTAATAGATGGTGTTTCCAACCATCATCACAATCCAACACGGGAATGTATTTTAAAAGAATGATGTTTCATTCCTCCAATATAGTTGCAGAGAATTGTTCTATTGCGCTAAAGCTGGTCTTGCAACATGTGGCAATCCAGAAGCTTAATAACTCGTTACACATCTTTCTGTATGGGAAATACCTGCAATAAGAACTGACATTTAAAAGCAAGAAAAGGAGCAAGTGAAAAAAAGTGTGAAGGAAAAGGGATGTTTACAGAGTGGGTAGATGAAGGAAACCAGAGAAGGGTGAGACATAGTTTTGGTCTGTGGTATGAATTCCATACTTAAACTAGAATGCTAGCAGCATGAACATGGAAACTGAGATGTCTGGAGAGCACTGCTGGGTGCTGACCAACAGGGGTTTCAGACAGTACTCTTCTGTTAACTCACAGTCTGCTTCACTTCTTTGAAGCTGCAAACTTGGCAACAAGTAAAGTCCCCAGAAAAAATGTAGTCACACTCCTGCTGATATTTTGCTGCCTATGGGTGGAAAACCCTTTCAAAACAAAAATGTAAAAAAAAAATGTCTCATTCTGTTACACACACAGCCTTTTTAGCCTTGTGGGAATACACACACACACACTTGCTCATACAGTCGATTGGAGTTTCTGTCAGTATCTGAGCTACGACTAGAATTTCACACCAGCAAAGTAGAATCCACACATCCACACCACACCATCCATTTTTGCACCTTTCTTCAAGGTACAATCTGTCATTCTGGGATGGTGGTTCCCTGAGTTATTGCTTTTCAGTGTTGTGTTTAATCATCTTTCAGTTTGAGTTAATATTTAATATGTAATTAAAGAAAAATAAGGTAAGCACCTGTAATTCAGATAAAAAGCTCATATAATTATTCATCTCTACTTTCAAAAGCCCTAAAAGTTTTCTCTTTCTTTTTAAAGTGAGCCTTTAGTCACTACCTAGAAGCAAAGTATTTGCACCAGGGAAAGTACATAAATCAGCTTCAACCATAAAATGGCTGAAGGTTTCAGAAAGTGAAATGTTGAAACCAAGAGGGTCCTAAAAAATTTAGAAGTGTCTGGTGTGGTACAGTTTTTATATATAAGAACTTGTATACAGATTTTAATGAGACCATATCCCACAGTCTTTATCTTGAGGGCGGTGGAAGTACTTCACTCTGAGTTCTTACATCTGATTATGAATGCAGATGTGGTACTTTGCTCCCCAGAGAATAATCAGATGGACCAGTGCAGCCTATTTCTGTTTACCTAAGCATTTTTCTTTCAGTTACACAAACACCCAACTAAAAACATCAAAGTACCTCTAAATTATTAGGTCCCCAAGGGGACATGCTTTCAAATGAGCTCTTTCACCCAATTAGACGGCATCAGCAGTGTGGCACTGCCACTTTACGCCTTAGGCTGATGCTTTTTTTTAACTGGTGGGTGGGTCAGCTACATAAGTCTTACATTGCATAGGGGTATTAGCATATTTTTAATCACTGTGCTGTCATTATGCTACACAGAGCTTAACTGAACCATACCGACTTTATTATTTTAAATTCTTTAATTATTTTCTTATGTTGTTCAATCATTCCTTGAATTTTAAGCCTACTGAATGTTGCCGTTTGACTGGCTTCCCATATTCTTTTTGAACCCTAATTATTTCCAGTAGAAGAAGACCAAGACAAAGCTGGAGGACTGCTGTAAAAGAGTCATATGTTTGCAAATTACATTCCTTTACTTAGACACATCTCACATCACATGACAGCATTTCCTCGGTGCCTCTGGAGCTAAAGCTTAATTTACCACTCTCCAATAAAGCCAGCGTGTAATTTAGATGCAATCTGGAGGAGCTGGAACACAGCTGAGGAAACATTACACAGCTATAAATTAAAAAAAAGAACAGCACCAGCAGAAGCTCATTACAAAACCTGAAACCTGCTCCAGTTTACTGTGACATTGATGGTTTTCTATAAACATCTATTTTCACTGTTATGTAAGGTGTCAATTTTTTTTTAACTAGCTACAGATTCAAACAACCTTGATTTTGTTAGAGAACACAGAACAAAAAAGGTTTATTTTCCAGAAACACACTACACCTTCACTGACCAGTTCACCTTCAGTTCTATATGCGAATTAGAATTATTTTGCTGTGATTATACAAAGTACAACACAATAATAAAGTGGCTACACCTTGCAAAAAAACAAAACAAAAAAACCCAAAAATAAAAAAAAGAGAAAAGCAAAGAAAAACATACAGTAATTTACACAGTAAATATAAAGAAGTACCATGTATGGTGATGAGATTATGGATAGTGACAAAAAGCAGGTGCATGTATTTTGAAGTTTTACTGTGATTTAATCAATAATGGACAATATTACACAGAGTATTCTAATAATTTAAGATACTGCTCATTGGGAGTTTTCCCTTCCCACTGTTGTCAAGTGCTAGCTCATAGGGGTCATTTGATTGTTGGGTCAAAGAGGTGAGAGCCAGGATGTGATGACTCCTTTAAAATGTTTCTGGGTCTGCTGAGACAAAAGGGAGGGGAGTGAAAACCTGACAATCTTCTGAGCTGTGTTGATGATCTGCTGAATCCTGCTCCCCTCAGTACAGCCCCTGTACCATGCAGTGATACAGCATGTCAGCACACTCTCTGTGGAGGAGCAATAAAGTCTCTGTTCTGTCTTTCTTGTGACTGCTGAGGTATTTGGAGTCCAGGATAGGTCAACAGAGATGATGGTACCCATGAATTTGTGGCCATTGCCACAATTGATGTTGAGAAAGGTCAACTCAGGGCTGTTCCTGAAGTCATAGATGATTTCCTTTTTTTCCCCTTTGCTCAGTGTCAGGTTTTTGGTGAACTCCAAGCTGAAAATTTCAAAATCTCATCTTTGACATGGCTTGGACATGGACATGGCTTCTTCTTATAATAAGATTAAGCCACATGTTATCTTTTGTCAACCAACCAACAGATGGCATCAATAGACCCAGTTATGAAAATCTATGTCGTTCCAAATAGTGCTGAGAAAATACATGTAAAAATATGTAAAGGATTTAAATCTGAAAATCATTTGAAAACAAATATAAGTGTCCCAGAAAATGAAATAAATTGGGTTCTTTTTGTAAAACATGCAAACTGTCAAGGTTTAGTTGTAAACAATTTTACATGACTTCATCCAGCTCACCTACTGTGGCTAGTCTGCCTCACATAAATGGTACCCTAGCAACCTCAGAGAGCACAATGACATCACAGGGAAAACAAACCCTCAACAGCTCTGAGTTCAGCAGTCGCTGCTAAAGTCATCATAAAGGTTGCTTTAGACACTCTCTGAACATTTTATTGCTTTATATCTCATGTTGAAAATGAATGATAAACTTGTTGGGGTGATTTTGTTTCAAGTACAATGATGAAAATCTGCTTTCTATTTAGTTTGCTTTAAATATCTGGAATCTATGGGCTTTATAAAGTGTTGTTTAAGGTTTAAAACATATTAGTATCTAATTCGTGTTTGTCTGTGAAGGTTCTCAGTCATCCAGGTCATCGTAGTCAAAGGAGCTTGCAAAGAAAAGCGTCTGGACTTCTTTAAGTTGTTTGAAGACGTTTCACCTCTCATCCGAGAAGCTTCTTCAGTTCTAAAGTCAAATGGCGAAGAGTCCCAGATATAAACCTAGTGGGAGTGTCCCCCCACAGAGGGACAAAAGGACCCCCTGATGATCCTCTAATCGCATGAGCCAAGGTGTGAAAACGGGTGTGGGTCACAACAGCCAGAGTTTCGGGTGAGCTCATTGTGAAACCTGACCCCACCTTATCATGCAATTTCCTGAGGTCAGATGGCCCAGGATGTGAGTAGGCGTTAAGACGTCTGGGGGGAACTCAAAACTAGATTATAGATGGCAGACAGTTGGTGTCGTAAACCACCGCCTCTGTTCAAAGATGGTCGCTCACAGTGGACATAGATGGCTTCTTTCACTCCTCTTTCAAACCATCTGTCCTCTCTGTCCAAAATGTGAACATTGGCATCCTCATAAGAGTGACCTTTATCCTATAGATGCAGATGGACCGCTGAATCTTGTCCTGTGGAGGTGGCTCTTCTATGTTGTGCAATGCGCTTGTGAAGTGGCTGTTTGGTCTCTCCAATGTAGAGGTCTGGGCATTCCTCGCTGCACTGTACAGCGTACACCACATTGTTAAGTCTGTGTTTTGGAGTTTTGTCTTTCGGGTGAACCAGTTTCTGTCTGACTGTGTTGCTGTGTCTGAAATGCACCGGGATGTCATGCTTGGAGAAAACTCTCTCCGCCATTTGACCTTAGAACTGAAGAAGCTTCTCGGATGAGAGGTGAAACGTCTTCAAGCAACTTAAAGAAGTTCAGACGCTTTTCTTTGCAAGTTCCTTTGACTAATTCATGTTTGTTTGTTACACTGGCCTTTTAGCACATCTAGCCCCCACCTTTGTGGGGACCAGATGTGACACTTTCTGGCCTGCCCCTTGGCCTGCCTGCCGCATTCTTTGTGCACACAGGTCTGTGCTGAGCACACAGAGACACTCTGTCAAATATGCCTGGTATCCCTCACTGGCTAGCTTCTAAAAGAGAGCTGTTGTTCATATTTTTCAAATCTCATGCTACAGTTATTCACCCTGCTCTCCTGGTCAGTGGGTTTGGGGATTACCAAACAAACACCCTGATGAGACTTTAAAAGTAAAAAAAAAATATGCCACTGCTGTCAGGTGCGGGCAGCAAAACACATAACAAATATATGTAGGTGTGTGTTACCACTTTGTATTCATAGCAGCTTTTTCCTATTACCTAGCTTATAGCAGGCCTTCTTGCCTAATTAGGACATGCAAGCAGATTGGTTCCTTAAACTGAATCATCAGGAGGTTGCGTAAGTGATAGCTAGTGATGCTGGGTAAATTCAGTTTTGATTTGAGGTGAGGCTGCTACATACAACAGCTGAGCTAATAGTCATTTGACTTTCTCCATGCATCTTGCTGTGTAATCACAATGTCAAGTAGTATCAACACAGGAACACACATTAAACCACCACTGATTGTGCTGATTATTATGAATAATCTGGGTAGTTTTTACATAAAAATGCTCAAATATATCAGTAATGACAATAGTTACTTGGAATTTTAAAAAACTTAAGTGAAGAAACAAACAAAAAATGTTTTAACAATTCAAGACAACACATTGCAATTATAGGTATTGTAACAATTCATAAATGGTTATACTTGTGGTCATGGGAGGCATGAACTAGGCCACATAAGTAAGAACTGTAATACACAGTGTAAGTAAACAGCTGTACTGATGGTTTGAAATATACATGTAAGTACTTTTAAAGGTATAACTTTACATTGTGTTATTAATTCTATATGTGACACCGAGCACAGTTACAATCATGTTGCATTTATTAAGATATATAGTTACAGTGTCATTATATATGTATTCAAAATCTGGAAAAATTTACAAACTTTTGTTCAGCACTTCTGTTGGTGCATCAGTCCTCATTTATAACCAGTCGTACGGAAAACAACACTTCCACTAAATTGTGACAAATGGATAGATTTGTGGAAAAATCTGTTGCGCAAGCCAAGTAGTGTTTCTAGGTCATTCAGTGATGCAAATGCCAGACCTCAGACATGAATAGTGATATGTAGCAATGCAGAGACAAAAGCTGTTGCTAGGAAAACATCATAGGAGCAACAAACTGGAGCCTGACATGGAATGAACTACATCATTCACCGGTACAAACTCGGAGCCAGTTGGATCCACTGATGGTCTTGTATTCATGCCATTTCAATGCAGACAGTCAGCACACCTGTACTGGACACATGGGGATCGTGAGAAATGAAGAATGTGCTTAAGTTAGCAGTTACCAATGCAGAAGCATCAAAATGCCACTAAAGAAATAAAAGTTGAAGCTAATTATGACACTGAGACCATTTCATAAGAGTTTTATCATAAATATGTAATGGCAGTAAATATTGTTTCATCCTTGATAAAAGCTATAGATGCTGTAGCTCATTATTTTTAGCTAGACCAGTCTACCTCTGTATGATCTCTATATGATCTGTGTCAAGTTGGTCAAGGTGGATAACCATATGGAAGGCAGACCCACGGGAAACTACACAGAGCAGCACACAAGTAGGAGCGGTAGCTAAGAAAACCTTACACTGTCAAAACAAACTGTAGCCCACACATTTCAACTTTGTGGAGAGAGACCAATTTGAAAGCCAGCCAAAGGAAATGCATACATATACACATGCGCACATAAAGGCAAAAGACTGTGTCAAACAGACCACAACCAAGTACGGCCCTCACTGTTTTTCTTTCTCTCGCGAGGTAGTAAGAAGTTTTTGTCTTACGTCTTTAAACCTGTCATCATGACAAAGTGATCAAACATAAACTTTTAGCAAAGATCAGAGGTCAAAGTTCAGCGTCAACTTGCCCGTGCATCAACCAGGCAAGGGGAGCATCTTCAGACAGCTTTTAGACCTCGTTGTTAAAAGTTTGATATTTTCCTGAAAACAAGACTTTCTTCCATTCTGTCCAACTCCATTCAAAGTTACCCCAACCTCACAGGTCAATTTAAGGTTTTGCCTAAAGCAGTGCTACTTAAAGTCATGTGTTAAACTGAGAAGTTTTTCTATATGCGCTTTCAAGTTTTTACCACAGGCTGAAAAGAGTAGCTTGACGCTGCTGGTATGTTAGCAGTGTTTAAGTTTGTGGATGATCGGAAGACTATGCGAGTGAATAGAGGGGGATAGTGTTGCGAAAAGCTCAAGTCTTGTGTTACGCCTTGTGTTATGCTTTTTCCTCTATTTTAGCTTTTGTTTTCAAATATTTAACTTTTGTAATTATCTATTAATTACTTGATATATTTGAAGACGTGAAATAGTGTCTGTTCAATGGAAATGAATGAATAGTCACTTGAAGCAAACCTCTGATAAAATTCTACAAGGTTTACAAGAAACTGTCAGTTGATCACAACCTACATGCTAAAGACACAAAAGTCGCCAGTATCTGTCATATCTGCAGGTGTAGGTGCATGCCAGGTAGGGTTCTAGACCCAAAAATACTGGACTGAACTAAAAATCACAGCTGGAAAAACAGGCAACCAAAAAAATAAAAGGCAAAGGACAAACTAAACAGTCACAAAACATAAAATAAACTGATTCACTGACAGGAAGGAAAACAGGTGGACAGAACAAATACCTGCTATGCATGAGAACATGACAGCGAACATAGACAAGGGAAACACAGACAATATGTACACAAAGAGGATAACGAGGGAAGCAGTCACAGGCGGGAGCATAACTGACACTAATCTGAGTGACGTGACAGGGGAAGCAAAACTGAACATAATACACACAAAGCAGGAGATCATCAAAATAAAACAGGAAGTACAACCACTGAGACTAAGACACGTGGGTTTGACATGGGACCGGAGAGAACAGAAGGACGTGGGTACATGACTGTGAAGGCTGAAAGACACAGATATGAGACTAGGAAGACTGAGCTCCAGAGACACAAATACAGACTAGAACATAAACCAAAGCAAACACAAAAACTGGGTTGAGCACCTGGGACCATGTGGCTGTGTTCGGTGGGGATTTTCTCCTCAAGGCTGAGGGGTTTGCTGAATGAGGATTTGAGGAAAAATAATTTGGATTCTGTTTATAGTTCATGCATCTGAAACTGTCCAATAAACATTTTTCAGACATAGTTTTCACCAGTATTCGGAGACAGTGAAGTTAAGTTAACCAAAACGGAAAATACTGCAAAGTCTAGTTGTTCTTAATTGTGGTGTGTTTTTGCATAAATGCCATTTTCGGTCTGCATCTTTAACATGTGATTTTGCCCATACAGTTCCCATAAAAGGTTACAAAAATGACCTTCCCTGGAAGTAAGCTGTGATTCTTTTAAATAAAACTCTGCAGTGGGTAGTGCTGACCAACTTATGTCAGACCTGAGTAAAATCTATGAAAACCAAAGCTGAAAAAAGTGGGGAAACCAAAGAGACAGACAGATTAGTGTTAAACTGAAAAGAAGCATGTGTAGATCCTGGGTCCAATCCAGGAGAACGCATGCTTGATTCAGTCCTGATCAAACCCAGATGTGACGAGAACATAGCTGCAGAAAACATAACTGGATAGAAATATGGTGGATTGGAAAAATGACCTTACATATAATATTTTAGTTTATAGAAAGTTTAGAAAGTGATATTTGACACCACATGACTAATAGATGTAGGCACAAACAAATTTAGAAAAGCATTTCTAGGAACTGAATACTGCTGATAATGCCAGTCTTAGTCCAGACGCAGGAAGTTGCAGCATTGCCATGCTAGCTTCTGGGACTGACGAAAATTCTGGGCAGAAGGCCATCAGGATCATGTGATGGGCAGAGAAGTACAGACATGGGCAGGATGTCTTGCTTAAAAAAAGATTTAAAAACAGAGGCAGCTGATCCCCCAAACATACATAAATGTATACCAGTACACCAGTATGAATCTAAAATATCAGAAAACGCAGAACAATATCAGATACTACACAATGGCTTTATGTTACAGAACAGTAACACCTGTCAGTGTAAATGTCATCATAACCTTCACACTCAAGGTTTGACGCACTTACAGTTTAGAGTAAGAATCAAAATAATAACATTATTTCTTTTTTAAACACTGCTATTGTATAGTTTATTCATAACCCATTGTTTTTCCTCTTTCTTGAGCCCTGAGTTAAGTTTAACAAGTTAACAGCCGCCAAATGATTACGCCAATCTTCCAGACACAGGAAGTTGTTGCATTGTCATGCTAACTGCTGGCATTCAGGAAAATGAAGGGCAGAAGGCATCAGAGTAATGTGCTAAACAGAGAAGTAAATACAGGCCTTCATAGCCAGTGTTCATCAGCAAATCATTCATAAAATTATAAAACACAACTTTCTAACTATCGAGCACAATATTCTGAAACTGTAACTGGACTGAACATCATTACTTGTGCTTATTTTGTTTTAAATACTAATATTTACAGCTTAGGTTTCAGTGAGTAATTTTCTTATTTGCTGTGTTTTTAAGGCACAGAAAATGTTTCTTTTAAAAATGTTGTTGAGCATGTGACATATAATTAAGATTATTAAACTTAGAACCCTTTAAAGCCTTCAAAACCCTTCATGAAAACAAATGCAGGCAAGTGTAGCCAGGGGTCACAAAACAGTATGGCAAGGCGGAGATAAGAATGGTTTGTTTTACTATTTATTTATTTACTTATTTGTTTATTTATTAAAAGGGTCGTGATGTTTTTTGGTTTGTTTGTTGTTGTTGTTGTTGTTTTCTAAAAGGCCTTTGGACCAGACTTAAAATATCTCATCACAGATGGCTGGTGTTTCTTCAGGCTCTGACTCCAGAAGAGGGAAGTTAGAAGGTGAGCCTGTCTAAATGGACACGTTTATTTCACATCATGGAACACGGTTATAACTGTTACAATCAAAATGACATGGGAAGGCACTGAGTTCAAATTCTGAATGGAGCTCTGAGCGGTGGAAAAGTTTTACATCAGTGAAGCAGCTGCCAGAAACCTGCCAAAAACCCCTTGATATTGTTTCACAATGGAAGAAAAGGTATTACTGCCATATGCCTCCCAGCCGTTCTTTTTTGTTGTTCTTTTTTATTTTTTCCTGTGTGTGTGTGTGTGTGTGTGTGTGTGTGTGTGTGTGTGTGTGTGTGTGTGTGTGTGTGTGTGTGAGAGAGAGAGAGAGAGAGAGAGAGATTTTCCATTATCAAAATCTAAGCAATGCAAGATATTTTCAATATTTGCTGAAAAACTGTAAACATGCTACATCATATTTAGATGGAAACTAGCGAGCTAACTCCCTGCTAACTTCTAACTCCGTTAAATACCATAATTGTTACACCTGGTAGAGCAGAACGCTGATCATTTTATTACATATGAAAGAATTTAGACAGTTCTTCAAGTCTCAGTGATCAAGCAGTGATCGTTTGACTTACGGACCTGCAGCGGAGTTTGGGCCCAGACACGGCTAAAGACCGGATAGTTTTATAGAGAAATGTAAATAGCTATTAATATGTGTTGGTGTGTTCTTTGTCCCCTGACTGCAAAGACTTGGGAGAACAATTTAATAAAAATAAAAATTACTGCCTGAAAAAATGCCTATACAAAGTAGAAGCAGTGAAAGTTACAAGCTAAAAAAAAAAAAAAAAAAAAAAAAGGGGGGGGGGGGGGGGGGAGAGCTGATTCACTTGTATTATAGTTTAAAAAATTGATTTATATTCAATTCAATGAATTTTGCTGTACTTTCATTATTTTGTTTCTTTTCCAGTAAGATTGTGGTATTATTGTCATCTGTTAAAGAAGCAAAATAAAATGGTGTTTGTGTCTGATTACACAACTCTGGAAATGACACATGACAGGAAAGTGAAAGAAGAAGGCAACAAGAAAAACTTCCTGTGACCTACACATCACTACCAACACACGCCCCGTTTTTCAAAACTTTGAAACTAGGAGGACCAGACAGTCTATATCTGGTAAGAATTGGAAGTAATAAAGAGCGAGGGACCATTAAACCCGAAAGACACCACGCTGGGACTTGATGTGGATTCACTGACAGAACGCAAGAGAACTTGTCAGGTGAAAAACAGAACCTTACAGCCTATTTTTAATAAAGGTGTTTAATTTGATGTTTAGCAAATTTTGAAATAATTCTGTAGCAGTCTTTGCTAAAATATACAAAACAGGTGTTAAAAATTGTGCAGTTAAGACAGGTGTATTGCACAGTGTTTGTTTTCATGAACATTGTGCAAAATGGCATTAGCAAAACAACGCTGTTTATTTCTGATGTTTTTAGCCACTTCCTCCATACAGCATGTGGCTACACAAAGATTCACTTTTTCATGACTAAGGTTCTTGAGCAACTGAAAGAAAAACAACTTCCTCTCCCTTTTTTTTTCAGGCAACATGGAGAGAAATACAGCTTTCCCCCTGTTCGCTGGCAATCACAGCCACGCCAACAGCACTTGCTCCCGTGACAATGTTTTGAAGAATGTGGTTTTTCCCATTCTCTACTCCTTTCTTTTCCTGGTGGGAATGTCACTCAATGGTCTGGCAGTGTGGATATTTCTTCGCATCCCCTCGCAGTCTCACTTCATCATATACCTGAAGAATATTGTGGTTGCAGATGTCATCATGACCTTCACATTCCCTTTCAAGGTTTGCCACGCTTGCATTAGGAAATCTAAATGGGTTAAGGATTTATTGATGGTTAATTATAAAATTATTGGTATTTCATAGGTTATTTGTAAGTTTTTTTTTTCTCATCGTTTTAAGTTCTAAGAAATGATTATGAGCCTTAGTTGTAAATATAATTAAGCAAACAAATTTGCAGTTGGTAAGTCAGAATCATGAGTTCTGAACTTCAAAGAAATCAAGCAAGAAGTGATTAGTTTTAAATTGTGAGCCCCTGATGAATAAACATCTATTAACTCTAAAGATCAGATTTTTAATAAGAGAGTTTCCTGTGAGAGAAAATTAAAAGACAGACAATTTATGAACCATACATTTCAGGGTAATCCAATGAAAATAGGTCCCATCAAACTTAGAGATAGAATTTGTGGTTTGAATGTGGAATAGGTGTTTGACAGCACAAATGTTTGTGTTTCTGCAGGTGTTGTCAGACTCCAACATGGCGTCCATTGGCCTACGGATATTTGTGTGTCGAGTTTCCTCCGTGCTTTTCTACCTCAGCATGTATATCAGCATCCTCTTCTTTGGCCTGATCAGCATTGATCGCTGCAGAAAGACCCTTAACCCATTTAAGGGCACTAATTCAACTCGGCTGAAACATCGAAAACTCCTTTCGGGGGCCATCTGGACTTTCTTCGTAATTCTCTGTCTTCCCAATGTAATTCTAACAAGTAAAACCCCGACTTCTCGATATTTCCAGTGCAGCAAACTGAAGACAGAGGGGGGGCTACGTTGGCATGAGATAGTAAATCATGTCTGTCAAGTGATTTTCTGGGGCAACCTGTTAACTGTGATAGTTTGCTACACTCTAATCACCAAAGAGCTGTACCGTTCCTACTCTCGCACAAAGTCTCACAGCACCGGAGGCTCGATATCTCAAGCAAGTCGGGGAACAGTTAGAAAGCCTCACAAGGCCAAAAGAAAAATGAATGCAAATGTGTTCCTTGTTCTGGCAGTGTTCTTTGTGTGCTTTGTGCCGTTTCACTTTGCCCGAGTGCCATACACAATAAGCCAGACCCGAGCCAAAAGCTTTGACTGCAAACTCAAGCTCTTCTTCTTTCAGCTGAAGGAAAGTACACTTTTCCTCTCATCCCTGAATTCTGTCCTGGATCCTCTCATCTACTTCTTTCTCTGTAAGTCCTTCAGGACCACTCTGTTTAATACCCTGCACCTACTTCCTGGTACTTGTAGCTGGCTAACAGGAAGAGGATCAGATACCGACACGTGCAGCTCCCCTCAGGGAAACTCCACTGCTAGTACATAAAATCACTGGACCTGAGAAAGACATGAAGGCATTTATGATGATGTATAGCAAAGAAGTCAACTAGATCCAAATTCAACTGTATGACATACTGCAAGGGACAGATATAGTGATCTAAAGCCTGTCACTGGCTGTAGAAGAGTAAGCCACGGCCCATATTTGTCTTTATTACCAACTTATAATATTACAAAAATACTAATAGCATTGTAAATTACATTAAACCATATATTTGATTTTACACTGTCTTTGAAAACAGTGTGAATCAAAATTACCACAATGAGAAGCTGAAACGAATCAACACATGTACGCGGTGTTGCCGATGTTTGCTTTTCTAGTCTTCTTCTCTATCACTTTTTCTTACTTCTTCTTTCTACTTCTGTTGAAGGTGGACATAACATTTTGGGGATTTTTTTTATTCTCACACTGCCAACAAAAGAAGAATTGAGAAGCAGTCATAATACTAACTTTAAGACTTCCAGAGAATATCTTACTGTGAAACTATAGTAAAAATCTGTATAATGAACCCTAAGTATTATATGCAATCGCCTGTTAGTATACTGTGATGTCTTTATGCTGCACGGGGGTGCTTGCTGCTTGCATTAGCACTGAGTGAGATTTAAGGATAAGTAAACCATAGAGCAGGTTATGCAGTCTTGTTATTATTTTTATTCTGAAGCATTAAATGAATTACAACGAAACTAAAGTTGGAATGGACATATCAGGGATCTCCAAAAACAAGCGCTGCTTTCTCTCATAACTGCATAGCAAAAAGAAAACAGAAACACATTATGAAACAACAATAAAGGAAGTCAAGTGTCAATTACAGATTTTCTGTAGCTTTTTCTCACACAGGCTATTATTAAACCCTGCATCGCTCTTTTGTAATTATTGTAGGACTGTCTACTTCTATAAAAATCTATTTAATTATTCACATTTCAAAACAATACCCAACTAATTTTTTTTAAAAGTCCAAAAAAGCTAATACACATTAGTAATAAATGCTTGTAATAAAACAGCCTCGATTTCCAGCTTCATAAATCATTTCCCTCTGACCTGAAAACACAAGGCCTACCAATATGTGTCATTTGAATCTGCTCACAGATTTGCATCTCTCTGGTTGAAAAGGCACATAGACACTTTCAATTCATTGTTTACTGCATTAATCTTTCATGTTGTGCAGTTTGGAGTTAAGGACTTGACCATTCCTTGTGGTGAGTGGCTTAACACTATTTTCACTATTATCTGAAACTAAATATATATGTAGGACTGGTTAACATCAGAGTGATAAATCATTCGTATACCTAAATGTTGTTTGTTTAAAAAGAGCATAAGGTCTCTTTATGACTTAACATGCATTTGTATAGCTTCAGTTTTGTTTACCTGTGTCCCTGCGTGTCTCTGACTGAGGAAAAACAATCAGGTCTGCTCACTCACACAGGACACGCTTCGGCTCTTCATGAATTCAAGCTGAAACATATTTACTGACATACATGTGTAACTCACTGAGAACAGAATCATGTTATTGCCATCACCAGGAACCAAACCGTCAGTAAGTACTTGATATGTTAAGGAACCTATGAAGCAAATGGTTTGTATTAGGCTGAAAGGGAAGCGCCTCAGTACACTTCACGAGATAAAGCAAGGTTGTGACTCAATACATGTCATGAGGTATTTGAAAATGTAGTTATGCTAATGCATCTATAGGTGATTGCATGTGTTATGTACTGCATTCAGTGAGGCAAAAATAAAACCTTCAGTGGCAAAACAGCCATCATTCAGGATGCATTCAAATAGTGTGGGGTAGCATTCAAAAACAAATCCAAGTAACAAATGTCTTCTAAACTATAAAAAATGTAAATCATGTCAAAGTGGGCAAAGTGGAAAAATTTACACTGGTACAAACAAGTGCTACAAGTAATCTCGTTCCAGCTCATTTCACGCCCCATTCTTTATCCTCTCCGGAGCTAAGTCACTCACTGTGTTGTCATGTCGCACATGAAATATCGCACTCTTGCATGATTCGCAGCTTATTTGTGTTTGCTTGTTGCACATACTGTAAATGCAGGCATAGGTCCCCTCTCATGTCCAGCACCGCCATTCACCTAGCATGCACCTGGTGCATCGCATCAGTAATATTATAAGCTCTGAACTTAAAGAGACGCTGTGAGCGTATGTCTGCTGCTACTTGCATTTGTACAATTCATCTTTCAAATCATTGCGAGACAAGCCAATAACTTCTGGAGGGAAACTTCACAGATTTGGGGAAAAGAAGAATACATCTTCCTGTAGACAGCAATGTACTGCAAGTGTATGGAACTCCTCAGCCAAAAAACGACCAGGCTAGACTAGAGTGGATTTCGACCAGACTAGAAAGCACTATGAGAGCAACTATGCACACAGTAACTACAGTTAGTCTGCACATCTGCAGTGTAATGAGGCCTTAGTGGGAGAGAAAGGTTGGTTTTGCCAAAAAAACAGACAAATGCTTAGTTTGATTTTGACCCCTATGTGTTTTTTACCAGATATTGACGATGTCAAACAGCACAGAACGCCTGACGCCTCTGACTGTCGCTCTCCCGGCCTGGTGGCCTTCCACATAGTTCTCTCATATCTTTTATTCTTCATCTTTCCTATTGCATTATTACTTAATGGAATAGCAGGTTGGGTGTCTTTACATCTAGAGTCCACTTCTACCTTCATAGTGTATCTGAAAAATCTGGTGGCTGCTGACCTTCTCATTACACTCATGATCCCACTACAGGCAGCCAGCATGCTTCCGGGTGCAACAGTTGAGTTTAGGGCTTTCATCTGCCGTTATGCTGGCGTCTCTTTCTACTGCTCTTTGTACACAAGCATTGCATTAATGGGTCTCATCAGTTTGGACCGCTTCTTCAAAATTGTTCGACCATGTGGAAAAGTCCTGGGACAAAATATGAAGTTCAGTGTAATAATGTCCACCTTGGTTTGGATTCTGTTGTTTGGTGGTACTGCTATTCCAAATATCATTCTCACTGACCTGGTTCCTGCTACTCAAACTGATGATTTATGTATGTCTTTGAAACCTCCAGCTGGCAAAAACTTCCATAAATATGTGGCTTTATTTATGGAGATTCTTTTCTGGTGTGTCAACATACTGATTGTGTTTTGCTACATCTGCATTACCATGAAAGTAGTGCAGTCCTTCAGAAACTCTGGGAGCAATAACAGACGGGGAAAGAAGAAAACCAAGCTGCGAGTCTTCTTGATCCTTCTTGTTTTTTGGGTGTGCTTTGTGCCACTCCACTTAATTCGCATTCCTATGACACAAAATGAATTCTCTGACACTGATGTCTGCACTCCAACATGGTTAAAGATAGTCAGTGAATTAGCCACCTGGATGTTTACTATCATTGCCTGCCTAGACCCTCTTCTCTACATCTTCCTGTGCAAGGAGTACAGAGAAAAACTAGTGCAGATGAAGAAAAGTATCTGTGCTGGTGTTCATTCCAGTGACAAAAATGTGATGTCACAGTAAACAAAGTAGGACAAAGGCTATTTTTCTTTATTTGTGAACCTTTAAAAACTGAGATATAAGTATTTGATCTTTGGTAACAAATTAGGTGAGTGTTTTATGTTAAATTTATTAAACTCTGACTTACTCAGAAAACAAAACCATAGCAAGCACTTTTGATCTTTAAAGTTTGTATTGTACCACCATCTAGTGCCCCAATAAGGATCAGCATCTATTGAGAGTGAAGGTCCCCCAACAGAAATAAGACAATGCATAGATAGATTAATAAATGTTATGTTGCTTGCAAAATAAGTACAATGCAATGTAAATTTACAGTTCTATACTAGCTAATCAAAGACTCAGCAAATCTCAATTTGCCTTTTGTTTTAATGAAAGCTGTGTTTTTTATACATACATGTGCTGGTTATTCTACATATGTATATAAATATACAGTTCAGATTATTTCGGGACCACTTAAATCACAGACTGGAGCTTTAACAGTGAAATATTCAAGTTGAAAATCTTCACTTAGATTAATTTTGAAATTTGTTGAGAACCAAAATCATCAACTCTGGATTCCAAGGGCTGGGTTCAAAATCACACACACACACACGCACACACACAATTCAAATTTATTAGTAGTCCCCTAATTTAAAAAAAAAAAATTTTATACTTACATAAACACATAAATTCAGTTTCTTATTTTCCAGATATAGTTTTTGGTAGTTTTCTAAAATATTTGTGTCTTCTTTTTTTATGACAGCTTGACTAATTAATGTGTTAAGCAATGTACATATTCTTTGAATGGGTGAATATGTGGATGCTTAGACGGATGGATAGATGGATGTTGTTTTATCATTATTTCAGTGTTTTAACTCAATTATCATCTGTTGCTTTGTTTTTCACACACCATAGAAAGATAACTCGACTTTATATAAATGCATTTCTGCCGCACAAAAGAATGTAATTGTGTCTTTTATTACAAGAGCTAAACTGCTACTGCTAAGCGCTAACCACAAGAATTCTCATAAATCCTTTTTCAAGATATAATAAGATTACTGTTAAAGTGCACTATTAAGTTGTCAGAATGTAATTCATGTAATTCTTTTGTTAGAGTTAATTTATTATTTAGAGACTTTTATAGCCTGTGTAATTTTTTTTCAAAATCTTTAATCGTTCTCTAAGGAATAAATGTGTATATGCAACTGTGTCCTCTTTGTTCTTCAGCACAAGTCCTCACTCAGCACGATAAACTTTCTTGACAGCTATTGCATTTCCTTTTTTAAGAAGACAACAAACTTCACTTTGCTTTAACATCTGATATCATGCTTTGGTCACTTGCTACATGATTGTCAATTTATTTCTTGAACTAACTAGGTCAATAAACAACCCATCGATGCAAATGCAATCGGTCTATTAAAAACACTGTAATAATATTTTTCAGAAGAACGTTTATTTCCTACATTGGCAATAAAAGTCAAAACTATGATGAGTGGAGAGTAACTTTGAGGATGACGAGTTACATAAAACACGGGAGTTAGAGGTCTTTTCTATACACACCCATAAATGCTT
This sequence comes from Neolamprologus brichardi, assembly GCF_056152115.1. NCBI lineage: Eukaryota > Metazoa > Chordata > Actinopteri > Cichliformes > Cichlidae > Neolamprologus > Neolamprologus brichardi. The sequence continues at coordinate 24,935,755 of NC_142117.1, read as the reverse complement.
CAATCTAAAAGTGAGGCAGATGTAGTGATGTGTGAAGTCTATATGCAGGCACTAAAAATCATGGGTCACCCTGACTACACTGGTTCACCCCATTGAATTTCAGGTCTAAGCACAGTTTACACTGCGAGCTGGATTTATGGCATCTGTTTTGTTTCTCGGCAGAGAGCAATAAGCTGTTATTGTTTTTGCATATGCTCTGATAAATTACCAGACTCACAGCTGAATTTGTTTACCATGAAAATCAACAGTATTTCTTAAGCGCCTGCCATGTCAGTGCATTGCCAAGCATTATCTTGTGCCTTAGAAGAACCACTCAAGTCATCAACTGTAAGTTATTCTGAAGATGTGCTCTTATCTTTATTTAAGAGTATAGTGTTCACTTTGATAGCATAATCAGGGGTGACAAAAATAACCTCTCAACTAATTACTTCTCAAGAGTAGTGTAATAACATTGAATTTAGTCTACAGTTGTACACTGAAAAGATTTTTCTGTTCTAGTTTAGTATAATTCATTAAATATGTCCTGCATAGCAAAGTTAAACAGAAAGACTTTTCTGTAAGAAATGTATATGTTTCTAAACCAACAAACATATTTAACCATTTAAACAACCACTGTATAGAGTATTTCTTGGATTAGTTATTTTTCTATCAAATCTCCTTTGTAAAGTCTATAAAGAGAATGAATTATCCTGCCAGGATAAGGATGCATATCTTATCGTATCGTAGCCTTTGGATTATAATGTATTTACTTTTTGATTAGCTTTCATAACAGAGAATTCAGAAGAGGAATTAACACCGAATACAGTTATTGAAGGACGTCATTTGGAATGACGGAATGGAAAATTGAAAATAAAATACTGTTAATAAATAAATGTATTTAAAACAACATAATAATACACCACTGCTTTTGCCCTGTTTAGCCTGCAGCTTGGACTAAGATAAGCAAGAGATAATGGATGCCACGTGGGATGCAGCCTTTCAGAGTAATCAAAGTGAGTAAAGAACTCAAAACACCAAAGTAATAAAAAAGTCATGAATTGTTGAACATTAAAGTGGACTTGACACTTTACATGTATTAAGGCTAATTTACACCATGGAGCCCTGCTCTAAAGACTGTCACTGTGTCACTGTAATACAGATTCACTGGGTTGGTTTGTTGATTGGTTGCTGGTAATAAACATGAATTAGCTTATGTAAGCTAACAGTAACAAAGCCAACAAGTGAGTGGAAAAAAAGAAAACTAAAATGGGAAAGCAGTCTATGCAGGGCTGTAATAAGGAATTTTAAAAAACCTGCAAAAAAACAAAACAAAAAAGGATGCGCTGTTTACTTTAACTCTGTGTCTTTTAAGCAATAATTTGTTTTTAGTTGCTGTCTAGCTGCACTGAAATGCAAAAATCCGCCTGTTAAACATGATGTTAGGGTTTGTAGAGCACTTTACAAATGAGGACCCTGTGGAGGAGATCCTGTTTGAGTCAGGTGCACCGAAGTCAGAAACTCAATTTTTCCTGTCATTTTTCCTGCAATACCCTGATGTTCACAACATTCGATCAGTGCTGTTTTATGCAATAACATTTTGTGGAATCTCAAACACATCCAAACAGTTTACTACAAGTTACTACATTCACCACAAATAACCCTATAAGTTTCTTACCAAAGCATCATCAGGAATCCTAACATAAAAAAGTCCAAATCTAATTGAAGGAGAGGATTGTTTCCCTGCGGACACGCTGATGGATATAAGGATTCCCAATTTTGCTTTGGTAAATGGCCTGTATTTGTATAGCGCTTTACTAGTCCCTAAGGACCCCAAAGCGCTTTACACAACCAGTCATCCACCCATTCACACACTGGTGATGGCAAGCTACATTGTAGCCACAGCCACCCTGGGGCGCACTGACAGAGGCGAGGCTGCTGGACACTGGCGCCACCGGCCCTCTGACCACCACCAGTAGGCAACGGGTGAAGTGTCTTGCCCAAGGACACAACGACCGAGACTGTCCAACCGGCAACCTTCCGATTACAAGGCGAACTCCCAACTCTTGAGCCACAATCGCCCGGTTCTGGTAAGAAACTTAATTAGGTTTGTGGTGTTACATGCATGTAGTAATCTGTTATGGTGTAAACCGTTTAGATGTACTTGGGAAAAGACTATTTTATATAAACAAAATTCCCCTCTCGCCCGTGCGGATGGTATATCCTTCACGCTTGGGTCTTCTACCAGAGGCCCAGAAGCTTGAGGATCCTGTGCAGTATATTAGCTGTTCCTAGGACTGCGCTCATCTGGACAGAGATCTCCGATGTTGTTCCTGGGATCTGCTGGAGCCACTCGCCTAGCTTGGGAGTCACTGCACTGAGTGCTCCAATTACCACTGGGACCACTGTTACCTTCACCCTCACATCTTCTCAAGCTCTTCTCTGATCCCTTGGTGCTTCTTCAGCTTCTCGTTTCCCTTTTTCCTGATGTTGCTGTCATTTGGTACACTACGTCGATCACTACGACTGTCTTCTGCTGCCTGTCTACCACTATCATGTCTGGTTGTTTAGCCACCACTATTTAGTCTGTCTGTATCTGGCAGTCCCACAGAATCTTAGCTCGGTCATTCTCCACCACCCTAGGGGTGTCTCCTATTTTGCCCTTGAGGTTTCCAGGCCATACTCGGCACAGATGCTTCTGTATACTAAGCCAGCTGAAACACCAAACTGAATGTCAGACTCCAGCTTGGCTCTCATCGACACAATCCTCATTTATAAATGCTCTACAAACCATAACATCATGGTTAACCAGTGGATTTTCCCATTTTAGTGCAGCTAGCTAGCAATGAAAAAAACAATTAATGCTCAAGAGACAGACGGTGGACTTTTATATATAAATATAAAACTTAATGCTGCAGTCAAGGGCAGCATAAATTTTACCCCCTTAGACTGCTTATCAGTTCCAGTTTCCTTGTTTTTCACTCAGTTATTGGACCTGTCACTAGTTAGCTTACATAAACCAATTTAAGTGTCTTAGCAGCAACTAAACAACCGCTAACCAGTGACGTCACTTTCTGTACTGGCACAAAATGGCACTAAACATGTCCTGAAAGCTTTCACTTTAAGCACTTAAATCCAACTACACAGACAGTTTTAAATCTATTACAGTTTTTTTGTTCAAAGTAGCAATGATACATGTAGTGTTTCATGTCCATTCAAGTTGAATGCATTCAAGGAACAATCTGTTTAAAATACATACGTTACTAGACTATATAGGGATTTTCTTTTCTGGAACTATGGCCGTTTAAAACATGTTTTCCTTCTCTAGGTGGAGCGATGCCAACTGCGACAGCTCAAAATGATTCAAAGTGCCACAGTTTCACTTACAACCCAAATGTTATCCCAGCCCTCTACTATCTGATGTTCCCTTTAGCCTTGTTGCTGAATGGTGTAGCAGCCTGGGTGTCCCTACACCTTAAGTCCACCACCACCTTTGTGGTGTATTTGAAAAATCTGATTGCTGCTGACACTTTAATAACCTTGATCGTCCCATTCAAAATTGCCTCTGACTTGTCGGGTGCATCACAAATTCTATTCGAACTGTCATGTCGTTATTTCAGTGTCGTTATGTACAGCCTAATGTACATATGTATTGGTTTGTTGGGTTTAATTAGTGTAGACCGTTTCTTCAAAATCATGACACCCCACGGAAACTTTGGCCAGAATGTGACATTTAGCAAAGTGATAGCAGGCATAGTCTGGATAACAATATTTGGAGTCTCAGGTATACCAAATATAATTTTAACTAATAAATCACCCAACTCGACACAGGCCATCAGTTGTATGCAAATGAAAGGAACAGAAGGATTTGTATATCATACAAAAACAGTGATTTTTGTCAATATTTTCTTCTGGATCGTCAGTTTGGTCATTGTGGTTTGCTACATCTGCATCACAAACAAAGTCATCGAGTCATTTCGAAACTCCGGCAGCAATAACAACCATGGAAAGCAGAAAATCAAACTACGCGTTTTTCTTGTTATTATTGTCTTTTTTGTGGCGTTTGGACCATATCACATAGTCAGGATCCCATACACGTTTCAGCAAGTCAACTATGCCAGTAATTCCTGCTTGTTTGAACTGAGCAAGTTTGCCAAAGATGCCAGCCTTTGGCTTGCCACCACAAACACGTGCATAGATCCACTTCTCTATGTCTTTCTGTGCAGAGAGTTCAAAGAGAAACTGGTATCTTTGATGGCAGATGTTGCCATCTCACTTAAATTGGCTTCAGCACCAGAGAAACCAGACACCACTTTGCAACAGACTAAATTCTGATAGATCTTACAAAATATTATCCCCGATTAGATCGGCTCAGATGTTATTGCTGTAGTGAACTTAATTATTCCTGTATTTATTAACATTTAATTGCATTATTTACTCTTTTAAATCGTGTAAAATTGTCCTTTTAGTACTAAATGTACCACATGAAGAGTTTGAAAAACTGTAACATGAAACGCAACAGAGTGAGTGGTATTTTCATGCTGATTTTATGTAAAGGTAGCACTGCATTTTAATCAGAAGGCGAATGGACACAACGCAATTATCATGCAAAGCATTCAATCATCTGTCTTTCATGCAGATGTTTTGTAATGACTGTGGTTAAAGTAAATAAGGTTCATGGCAATAAAGAGTTTGTCTAAAAGACATTTTTTGTATGATGTTAACCATGTATGCAACAAGTTTATGTCCTACTGCATTGCTTACTAATTATTAATCTGCTAAAATATATGTCTGTATATTCCATCTGATCTCACTGAGCTTTTACTTATATATTTTTCTTTGTGTGTGCCAAACTGACTGTTGGTTCATGGAATTATATTGTGTTTATCTGTCATGATATGTATCTATATGTGTGATGTGTGTTAAGCAACAACATAATTTGGAGACTTGTAATAGAAACACGCGTGCTATTTCTCAACTTGCTTTGCAGCTGTCATAATTCTTGGTTCAAATCCAAACAAAAACCCACAGGAAGTTGCTTTTGAAATGTTCTCAGAATGTCCTATTTTTAACAAGAAAGTGAGAGTGGAAGGGGATGGTCAATCAGTCAGTTGTTGTTGTAATTTGATACTATTTACAGAAAATACACGCTATTTCAAACAGAGGCAATTTATAATAATATCATTTTCTTCCCAATTTTTTTTACATTAAATATAATGCATCATGGTAGAGCTTGCTTGCTTTCAAGTGAAGTCAGTAAGAGCAATGTGCAAGCTTTGCATGTTACTGTTGCCCACTAAAACCACAGCTGGTGGTGGAGACTTTTTGAAACAAAGCGTAAGTATTGAACATTAGTTGCGAGGTGGAGCGAAGAGCTGTAGGGCGCAAGAGGTCTGCAAATAAGTCTGTGGCTGTGGTGTTCGCCTCTTAACAGCTACTAAGTCTGACGCAAGCTAGCGGAGGCAGAGGGACTGGCACGGAGTAGAGCAAGCTTCTCGGCAGACAATTGGAACAGGAAGCAAGGAAGGAAAGGGTCTTTCACCCGGAGGAAGACTGGCAAACTCATTGGGATTGTGACAAGACAGCCACACATTAGCTCCAGGGACCACCCATTGTAAGAGCATCAAACACACACACACACAAAAACACTTAAAAAGAGAGAGACAGAAGGGGAGGAAATACCAAGAAAGACATAAAGATTCAAGACTCAAGCCAGAACCAGTATTCCTGGACTGATTAAAGAACTAAAATAACAGCAGGAGGTTTTCAGTTTTATTTCATTTTTTATTTTCCTTCATTTTTTCCTGTGGCTAAGAAGAAAAAAGAGGAATTTGCTATTTCACTTCTTCCTTTTTATGAAACATTGTATTTTCCGTTGCATTTTGTCATTATTCTTCTCACGCCCCACCTACACAGACGATAAAGACACAAAAAGAAGGTAAGACTCAATTACTGGCTTGTCATGTACATCTTGCAGATAAATTACTTTGTGAAACTGGGCACAAATACTTAATTTGCCTAACAATGTAACTTGCAGAAAATCTAATTAACATTTGAGTGCACACTAAACCAGACAAAGGTTTGAAAGCAGTGTGTATTAGTTGCCATAGTCCATGTGTATAACCTCAGTGCTATTCTTCAGAGCAAAAAGAAGAGAGGACATAGGGAGTATAGAATGAACAGAAGCACAGACTGTGCATTTAAAGTATATATTAAGTCTGTATCTACATGACAACAACAAACAAAGTATTGGTACTTTTAAGAAGAGGGTAGGAAGCAGCTGTAAAATGATCTGATAATTCCTGTGGTCAATTTTTTTGTAACTCTTGTCATATAAATGAATAAACATCTGTCATATAAGTAATTAAGTGGAGTACTTCAGCTACATTTTCTTAGGGACTTTTGTGAGATAGACAAAACAATGCTATAATTATCTCATATTAATTCTAGAAACAGCACATTACAGTGTTTTTATCATTTCTTGTGATGTCTCTGTCATCTTTTTTTCCACTCTCTCACCCTGTCAAAAGCCAACTAAGGATCACAGTATGAACAACACCCTATCCAACACCACCTCCTTCAAGTGTGTTCGGGATACCAGCATAACAGCTGTGGTTTTCCCCTGCCTATACAGTGTCCTCTTCATAGTTGCTCTGATACTGAACTCCCTCGCTGCATGGATCTTCTTCAGTATCCGAAGCACTTCAACATTTCTGGTCTTCCTAAAAAATGTGGTAAGACACCAAGGCTTTTACTTTGTAGGTTTAGTCTCGGCTGCAAAGTAAGGAAACAATAAAAAAAAAAAACAGCATTGCAATAACAAAGTTAAAATTTGCTCAACAACAGGTGGTGGCTGACTTGCTCATGACTCTGACCATCCCTCTGAAAATCTTAACGGATGCAGGTGTGGGTTCCTGGCAGCTACGCGCCTTCCACTGCAGATACTCTGCGGTGCTCTTCTACATCACCATGTACATCAGCATCCTCTTGCTGGGTCTCATTAGCTTGGACCGTTACCTGAAGATTGTCAGGCCCTTTGGGAAGTGTGCCCTTCAGCGGGTCCATGTTGGTCAGATACTAAGTGCAGCTGTTTGGGTGGTCATGCTATCATTAGCGTTACCCAACGTTATTCTAAGTGACAAGCCGCCACGGCCGTCTGGAAACAGACTGAAGTGCACGTCCATGAAGAGCCCGGCTGGCTTGCTGTGGCATGAAGGTTTCAACTACTTCTGTCAGGTAACTATGAATTAAGGAAATACTTTGAAATTTAAGCAAACTTTCATATTCAACCTCCTTCCATAAAATTTCAGAATCAGCTCCTTTAAATGTATCCCACAGATGACACTGCTGTCAGCTTTTTAATGTTACTCATAAGCATGTGTGTAAGCAAATTTCGCACAGTAGAGAAGTGTTGCTATTAATATATCTGAACTACAAAATCAGCTGATTTAAACAGAATACACGATGTCCTTCTGCAGTTATTAGAATCTTACTGCTAATGCTGACCTAAATTAATTGGAGAAAAGCTGCGAGGTGCTCCTCTGATTTCCCCTTTTCTTGTTTTGTTTTCCTAGGTTATTTTTTGGGGGACGCTTGCTTTGATGGTAGTCTGCTACACATTCATCAGCAAGAAGGTTTATGAGTCATACAAAGCCTCAAAGAGTAGATCTCGGGGTGCCAGTCGCAAAACCAAAGCGAAAGTCTTCGTTGTAGTGGGTGTGTTTTTCATCTGCTTTGCACCATTTCACTTCGTCCGGGTTCCCTATACCCTCACCCAAACACGGAGCGCAACAAGTGACTGCAAGGCTCAGAATGCCGTCTACTTTGCCAAGGAAACCACCCTGTGGCTTTCAGCAACAAATGTATGCCTAGACCCGCTTATCTACGTGTTTCTATGCAAGGCGTTCAGGAGAAGACTGACTGCTGCACTCTGTATTAAGTCTCTCCAAAAAGGTTTTGACTCAGCCACATCAACGCAACTTGAGATCTCACAGATAGCCTACAGTAAAAGGCTGTCACACAACGGCACGTCAGAAGCCAGTGAACAGTGCACACTGGGACACAATTAATAGCACCCTGGGAGAATGTTTATTTTGTATATAGTAATTCCTCCTAATAAGATGGTTGTAAAAAAAAAAAAAAAAAACCATGTAAAAACGAATGCAAGTTTATAAGAAACTGATGAGTAGACAATGTGTCAAAGAAGGAAAGCCAAAAAGTCTCTGTGAGCTACAACTACTGCTTTTCATACAGTACTAACCAAGTTTCTTTGTTTTTTTGCTAAGTCATCCATCACATTTCCTTGCTTGCACTTGCTGTCATTTAAACTTCCTCCTTTCTAATCTCACATAAACTGCACTTTCCCTTTGCAAAGACTTTGACGTGGTGAAGATCTTGACAGCACAAATTTTCCCACGATTAGTGACAAGGGGCTGAATAATCATTGAAAAGAAGAATAATAGACTTTAACAAACTCTGCTTCCAGTAATTAAAATGTTACTATCAGTTTAATAAAAATTATATTTTTCATGCTGCAGTTGCACAGTGTTCACTTTTATGTACTTTGCTGAGGCTAACAAAGCTCACACAAGCATAATTGGTGGCTAAGCTAAAAAGCAAGCCAAAACCTATACAACAATAGCTACATACAAATAGATGAGGTTTGAAGTTAAGTTTAGGGGGGCTACCACGAGTTGTAAATATGTCTTGAACTAGCATTAGTCATGAAAATGAATCTGTTGTATTCTTTTTGTTGGTTTCTGAACACAGACGATTCAAGTATGAGAGATCGTGCATAAGAGATCATGATCTTGACAAAATGTTGTGTCTGCATCAGGTGATAAAGTGCGCTGTTTACTAATCAGAAGGTCAGTGGTATGGTCCCTATCTTTAGTCTGCTTAAACTGAATTGAAAGTGAATATTAATAATGAAATAAAACCAAACATAATGGCAAATATAAAATTGAAATATCTGTTTTGGGAAACGTAAATACCGGTGTTGGTCAGTCCGTCACATCTGGTACTTAAAGAAAAGATGCCAATTAAATAGAAAGAAAAGGTCAGTGCATTATGAAAGCTTGACAGGAATATGGTTGAGAGACACAGACGTTCAAATAACTTTTCATGGTGTTTAGTTATTTGAATTATTTGTTTGTTTGTTTTTAGTGCTTGCACACTTTACACTAAATGATAGATGACAATATTTGCCTATTTTTGTATCTAATTTTAGTGTTATTTCATATTTGGGACATTTTTTGAAAATAATAATGAAGGTAAAAAAAAGGAACAATGAACAACACCCTGTCCAACATGAGGACAGAAACGCAGACACACAGCACACTGCAGGAGATCAGCTATTTGATAACAACCACTGCAGCCCAACTAGAACAACGCCCAGCAATGCTGCAAGAATTTCCAAGTATAGTATATTGCCTTTCACAATGCTGCAGCAGCTTCTGATGAATTTTCAAATTGAACAAGGGATGAGAAAAAGAATACAGATCTGGAATTAATGGACTTTTCCCCTACACTACCACACCCCAAAGATGGGCTTCTGGACATTCACAAACTGGTTCGGCAGAATTAATGTCACTTCCCACCTGATTTATAATCCAGTCTGCATGTGGGTTTGATTAATATAATAATGAAATATGATCTTTCTCCACCCCACCCACTGTCGGTTACGACAGAGGCTGATATTTGGGCAGGAAATTAATGAGCTACTGAGTGGGGAGAGTAGCAACTGCAGCCGGGGGAAGGACCATTCATCACCTTCAGATTAAATCCTCTGACAGATGATAGTAGTGAATTATGAGAAATACCAAATTACATTCATGGAAATTAAATAAACCCCCCAAAGATAATGTTACCTACCCATTTCCACAGAAACAGAATTCTATGACTAGGGATCTATAACAAGAGGTAGGGACTGTCATTTAGTTGCATGGTTGTGTGAAGGCTGAAATGTGGACCCAAAAGCAGACATGTGGAAACACAAAACATGAAACATCTAGTACCTGAGCTAGACGAACAGACGACAAACAAAGGGAAACTCACACAATATATACACAGAGAGGTGGCAACAGCTGGGATGAATGGACATGATGACACAGCAGAAGTAAAACTAAACACACTGAACACAGGACAAGAGACTGTCAAAATAAAAAATAAAGCAGGAAAAATATGGAGACGAGGACTAAGACCCGAACACACTTGTCAAGTAATGTTTTCATGTTAGAGCTGCCAACAGTTTTAAAACACTCACTGTCATTTTAGGAAGTTTATTAGACTTAAACTGCAGGTCAAATATGTTATTTTTACACATTTTAGATCACCACAGCCAGCTGTGACATAGTTGTCTATTAATTGCAGGGTGAGTTCAAACCACTATCAGAAACCAAAGTCCACACAGCAGTCTCTGCAGAACACAAGAAGCTGTTCAACAGTTTTTTTGGTTTGTTTCTTTTTATACAGAGCCAACGAATTAAATATGTTAGGATGATATATTTATATTGCACGGAATCTACATTTGGTTACAATAAAGTAAAAAAAATCGGAAAAAATGTATACATAGAATCAGAATCAATTGAAGTATCTCGGGGTCTTGATCACGAGTGAGAGGGGAGAGCAGGAGATCGCCAGACAGATTGGTGCTGTGGTGCTGCAATGAGAGAGCTGAGCGTAAAACATCGAAAGGAGCCAGTTGAGGTGGTTAGGGCATCTGACAAGGATGCTTCCTGGACGACTCCTGGGTGAGGTGTCGGGGCATGTCCCACTGGGAGAAGGCTCAGGGGCAGACCCATGATATACTGGAGAGATTATATGTTGCAGCTTGCTTGGGAACAGCTTGGTGTTCTGCCGCACAACCGGGAATTGGTGGCCAGAGAGAGGGAGGTCTGTGCTTCTCTGCTTAGGCTGCTGCCCCGAGACCCTTCCCCAGATAAACAGAGGAAAATGGATGGATGGATGGATGGACGGATTGATGGATGGATGGATGGAGTGATATAACATTGGGTTATTTCACAGTGTTCGTCAGAGTGACAGCCTAGGGCAGTGGTTCCCAAACTTTTTTCGCTGGGCCCCCCTTTGTTTTACAGAAAAATGTTTGCGGCCCCCCCCCCCCCCCCTCGCGTGCGCGCACACAGGCACGCGCACGCACGCACTAACACATCCTCCAACCACACACACCCATATTTTGCTCAATTGCGGTTTATTTCACACCTCAAACATTTAGTAAACAATTAAGCAAATACAAGTAATCTGCAATCTGCAGTAATCTGATAGTAAGAAAATAAACTACTAACTATTTTACGCTACGTCCGCACCTACACAGGTATTTTTGAAAACACAGCTGTTTCGTCCACACGTAAACGGCATTTCGAATCACCGAAAACGGAGATTTTTTAAAACAAATTTTTTGCGTTTATGTGTGGACGAGGAATACAGAGTTCATCAGGCAATGTCAAAGGTATGTGCCTTTTTTCACGTCACGCTGTGCGCCACGTTATTATTTACGTGACATGAATTGCAGAATGGCAGATAGTCAGATTAACAGTATTTTGTCTCGATCTTCAGGTTTTACACGCTTACATATACACACGCAGTTACTGTCGCTCCATTTAGAAAGGCAGAGGCGTCATGGTGTGATTATTTTACATGTAGTTGTTTTTTTCCTGTGTAATAATATTCAACATTGCTATCAATACATTTGTCAAAAAAAATGCCTCTCTGTACAAAATGAGTTTAAAAACATAAACAACTGTGGGATACTGTTTGTCCGTGATTTGAACCGAGGGAACAAATCGTGGCAGGATCAGCCTGATATTATTTGTATCCCCCTGTAACTTTACTGTATAAAGAGCTAACTTCTCTAAAATGTCAGGAGCAGTTAGTCATTACAACAAGTGTTTGTGAACTAAAAATCAAGAATGTAGGATACTGTTTGTCCGTGATTTAAACAGCCCAGCGCTGCTCCCGACACAGGGAAAAACAATCCTGCAGGGAGACCTACCTCAGCACTTGTGCAGGTGAAATCAAAGGGAAGATATGCTTCACCATATTTTCTAGTCTTTGGCTTAGAATGAAGTTGGTTTGGAAACATATTCAGCGATGCTTCATCTCCTGCTTTGCGTTTGTTTAGGCTCCCCATGCTAGCAGTGTCCAAGCGTTTTTGTTTTTTTTTTCCCTTTTCATGCCGCGCCCCCCCTGCAATGGCTCTGCGCCCCCCCTAGGGGGCGGGCCCCACACTTTGGGAAAGTCTGGCCTAGGGGAAGAAACTGTCTTCTCTGCTAAGCTGCTAGCAGCTAAGAGATGCTAACAGCAACTAACAAAGTACCAAAGACAGCAGAGTACCAAAGACAGCAGTCCTTACTGACAAAAAAGTTCAGGAGTTCCACAACAATTGTGTCTGTGTCATCGGACAGCGACACTGACTCCTCAACCTGTATCTGTCGCCTTTCATAAAACGTTACAACCTCCTGCAGAGTAGACCCACCGCATACTGACTGCTTGCTGCGATAAACAGTGGACAGTCAGCCTACACGTGCTACAGATGAACACCGGGTACAGTTTTTGAGGTGACTCGCTTGAGGGTAAAAACATAAAATACCACAAAATATCGAATTGGCACATGGGTCATGCCGTTCTTAAATCAACGTGAGCATTCTGCTCAGCTCTCTCTGATTTGTATAAAAGATTTATTGTCCAAAGTTTGGACTGTTATCAAATTTAAACTTCATATATCAAATAAGTTTCAAGATGATCGGTTGACCCCCTTTTAGGCTTTTTTTTTACACGCTGTAAAATGTTTAAACATGAAAATCTTGAAAACTATTAAAAGATAAAATCCTGGTCTGTCACTGGTCTGTCTTACCATCAAATCAGCGTCTGTAATTTGAGACGAATGCATCATGAATGTCTGAGTATGGGTTTTTGAAATACAATTTGTCATATTTGCTCAATCTAACATGTAAGTGTAATGAAAATAGCATTTGTTTATTTTGTGCCTATCAGTACCCCCCACCCACCAAGGTTTTGTAGTTTGTAGTTTTGTATAGTTTTTGACATGTTGATGTCTAAACCTTGTCTCATTTTTAAATGTGCAACAAAAAAAAAATCCATCTTGTAAAGTATTTCATGAAGCTAAAATCTGTTTTATTATTCCTGATTTACTGCTAAGTATTCATATTTTTTAGGTGAATATATAATGGAAAAAACACAGCACATAGAAAAATCAAATGTGTATAAAAAGGTTTTTATACACAAACAGCAGAAAAAATTATTTGTCCTGGTAAAAAAACAAACAAACAAACAAACAAAAAAACAACTTTAATATATATTGTTATCAGTAGTAATTTAATGGCTGAAATATAGTTCATTACTATTTCATTGTTATCATAACATACACGTGTTGAGTTTTTACACAGTCATCACATTCATTTCTCACTTTCTGGGAATCACCTGTCAGGTCACCTGACAATTCAAGTCCAATATAGGCGATTTAGCTTTATTGCTTTATTCTTCCATCTCCTATGAAGAAATATAGTCTTTAGTTTTCATTAACCTTTATTCTCACCATCTTTGAATCCGGTGACCAACGAAACTAGCTATCACAATAGTTTAAGCTTTTAAATTAAAGTGACTACTTTATCTGTCCAAAAATACTGACACACATTTTACTGTAAAGTTTAAAACCACTTGAATCCGCTTTCGTTTCTTCAAAGAAGAATTTTTAAACGCAAACTCCGCTCTTCTTTTTCAAAACATCCCTAAAAGACCATCTTTAGTTTTCAGGGAAAGGTGATCTCAACAGTAAAAGCTTTTGGCGTCTAATATTTCATGCTACATCGTGACAAACGTTACTAAACGTTACTAACTAACCGTTTGTGCTCACTGTGTAAGACGAAACCTCGTCTGTTATTTACAGTCATCCCACTCCGCTCAGCTGACTGTGCGCGCTCCCGAGGCGTACGCCAGCTTCACTGCGCGAACATAATGCCACGTGACGTGCATAACGGGTCATATGACTGACACTCTTAGGTATTCCTCTCTGCTGCTGTGAAGCTCACAAATAATCGAACATGGCGGATTTGGAGGAGCGGCAGAGATTGTTGGGAGACGAGGACAGGGGCAGTGGACCCGGCAGGCCCATGCTCGCCATCTGCGACCCCAGCCGCTTACTGCACCGACTGGTTGTCCTTTTTTTTATGTGCTTCCTGGGATTTGGTAAGGAGTAAAAGGCGGCACGGCGAGCTATTTGGGAGATTTGGGACTAACTAAAGTTAAATACTATCAAGCTAGTGTAAATAATGCACGTTGTTGTCTGCTTATTATGTATGAAATGTATAATAAATGCAATAGTGTCATGTCTGAGCCCCGCTAATGTGGGTGCTTTGTTCCAGGAAGCTACTTCTGTTACGATAATCCCGCTGCACTCCAAAGTCAAGTCATCCAGGTATTTCACACATAATTCAAACTTTTACACCAGGGCCTTAAAACCAAATGCAGACATTCATATTAATCCCACACTAACACGCCTTTGGAGATTTCTTTTTATATAGAAGAGAGGTTATCTTTTAAAGATCACCATACTCTATGTAAACAAAAACAAAATCTACATAATAAACAACAAGAACAGTCAAATAAGATTCCTAGTAAATGGTGTTGTTACACGGATTTATTCAAAAACCTAGAGCCTACTATGCATTGTGCTCAACACAAAATGATAGCAAAAACTAACACAAAGCGAGAGTCTAATGTGTGTTGTTTTTCTTCTGTGACTTGCCCAGGATTTGCATCTGACGACTGCAGACTTCATGCAGTTGTACGCCTGGTACTCCTGGCCTAATGTAGTCCTCTGCTTCTTTGGGGGATTTCTGCTTGATCGGGTCTTTGGTGTCAGGTAACGAGAAGAACCAGTCGGTTGTATGTTTTTTGCCAACTATGTGTTGTTTATGTATTTTCACCCAAAAGACAAAAGTGAATGCTCCGTATGGATTTTGTACATGTCGTCTTAATTGGTATCTTTCCCCATGTTCTTGTTTACAGGTTGGGAACCATCATCTTTTCCCTTTTTGTCTGTGCGGGACAGGTAATATACTCTTGAAGTTTCAGAAGAATGCAGTTACTTAAACAGATATACATTCTGTTTAAATCCATATAGCTCAATAGAAAAAATCCTTGGGAAAACTGTGGTGATTAGATTGTTTTTAACGTTTCTACCTCTGCATAGGTGGTCTTTGCTGCTGGAGCTTGGACAAATCAATTTTGGCTAATGGAAGCTGGACGGTTTATATTTGGGTAATAAAACCAAAACAAACTGTCTTCTAGTTAAACCTTTTTATTTTACTAGAATGTAAAAACTTAAAAAAAACAAACAAAACAAACATTGGTCCTTTTCTTGTTTGAAATAGTAATAAAAAAACATGCAGTTTCTTATGAGACTGATTCATATCAGCTTACAGAATATGAATGATATAGCCAGAAATACCATATATGGGGGATTCTTAGCAAACCCGAACACACATGAAGTCGCTAAAACAAAGTCAGTGTGGTGTTATTCAGTCACATATATTTATCCGTCAAGAGACATTAAAGTCTGATTCTAGGGCTCAGGTTTTCAGTCTTGTTGCTTACATGATCCCTTCTATGTTGTCTTTTCTTGGGTAGTATTGGAGGAGAGTCTTTGGCAGTAGCCCAAAACACATATGCAGTGAACTGGTTCAAAGGCAAGGAGCTCAATCTAGTATTTGGCCTTCAGCTGAGCATGGCTCGCGTGGTAAGAAAGCTCCAAATGAAAAAGTGCATTTATACAGGCTTTGAAATACTTGTATTTTTGTTTGTTTTGATATTTTCAATGAGGTAAGCTGACTTCTCTGCTCATCCCAAGGGCAGCACGGTGAACATGAACATAATGGGCTGGATTTATAACAGAGTTACAGATGCTGTTGGCTCGCCTGGACACACCGTGCTGGGTGCATCACTCTTGATAGGTAAATGTTTTACAGTTGCACTTCACTGAACCTGACTTGTCAGGTGAGTTTTACACTCTCAGACTCCAGTTACACCCCCTTTATTTCCTTGTTTGGTAGAAATGCTACACCCTTTCTTTTTTTACTTCTAAGTTCAAATAACACAGCTAGCACAAACCAACAGAGAGAAGTGATACAGAGAACTAAAAGTGCTGCAGACTGTTCTAGATGAATCACAAGGAACAGAAGAAGTGCCAGTTCTTGTAATGTTATCCTGTGACATGCAGACGTTTCCACTTTTGCACAACTTGCAGTTTTGTGTTGTTTCCTGCTGCTTCTAATTTCACTGAACATGTTTAGTGGCAATAAAATGATTCTGATTCTCCATTTCTTTTTCTCCCCTTAGCTGCCATAACGTGCGTGTTTTCCCTAGTCTGTGCCTTGGTTTTGGGATTCCTTGACAAAAGAGCCGAGAGGATCCTCAACAAGGAACAAGAAGGAACAGGTAATGTCTTCCCACACTTTCTCCCTCAATTTTGTGTTTTCCCTCTCATCACACATCAGTGAATGAATACTAGAAGTTCTTCCACAATTGTCACAGATTGCCCCCATGTGCAAAGTCAAATTTAGTTTTTGTTTCATTGAGCTCTAAAACCAACTATCTGGTTTGATTCTACTTTCTCTGTTTGAGAAAGTAGAGTCTTTTTGTTGTCGTTGTGTTGGTGGCAGTTATAGCCAGAGGTGATTTTGTGGTTCTAACCCTATTCACATGACAAAAATAACCTCTTGAATTTATTTACATTTAAAATGTCAAGAATATCCACTTGGACTTTAGGTTGAAATTACCAGAAGTTAGTTGTCAAAGGTCTCTCTGACCTCTCAAAACCTTTTTTTTTTTTAAAAAAAAGTGTAAACCTTTTTCAACATGTTGATGCCGAACTTGCACGGATAACCACACTCTCTGTTCTCGCTCGATGGTTGCATTGTGTGGTTTCATTAGTTAACCCATTTGCTGGCTTGTCAACAGTTTAATTTCTCAAAAACTTTCAGCAGAAGCAACATTAGCAAGTTGAGTTGGCATCGCATGATGTCACCCTATTAAAAGGGAAATGAGAGGTGAGAGCGCTGAAGCCTGAAATGCATCCATGTGAATCCTGCCTAACTCATGAAGTAATTATTTAAAAAAGATCACGCACATCAAATATGATAAAATAATGAACTGATGGCATTTTTGTATTCAAATGGTTTAGTCTGCAAAATCATGGATGAAAACTACTACTCGGCAGGGAAGAAAATGGTTAAATTTGGCATGCTGTAGCATTTGTCAGTAAGAAAAAAGGTTGACATGTGTTAAAGAAGCATTTATTCTTTTAGAGCTGGTCAAAGCAAATGGTGTTCTCAGACAGATTTGTTTTTTGTGTTGCATGTTAGGCGAAGTGATCAAGATCACGGATGTGAAGCATTTCCCTGCAGCCCTGTGGCTTATCTTCATCGTTTGTGTAGGCTACTACGTGGCAGTTTTCCCCTTTATTGGACTGGGACAGTGAGTACTCCATACGTCTGCACTCTTACTCTAACACCATGTTTCCTCCAGTGGTCCTTATATTGCTTTTATAGTATATATACTGTCTGCAGAATGCTGTCTGCTCTGTGCGTCCCCTGTTTCTCATGAAATACAGGAAGCAGCACATGGATCCCAACATCCCAAGTGCATTATCTTTGTTTGTAAATGGTGTATTTTATATGTTATTCATGTTAAAAGTGACCTGATTTAGTCTTTCCTGAAGTCAACATATCCTGTGATGTGCCCATAACCATTTAGCTTTGAGTGAAGAAAGAACTCCCACTCTAAATAATGCACTGTTATGGTTAAAATGCCTGATAAGAATTAAATAAAGAACCTTTAGCAAGGTAGTTGTTCAACCTCACAATGTTGTGTTGGGATTAAACTACAAAGGGAGTCTTTGACAAATAGCTTTGAAGTGAAAGAACACAATTGCAGCCATTACAAAATGAATTTCCTTCACTGAAAGGCATTCTCAGATCACGTAGCAACTGACATGGATTTGCCACAATGGGTCATTGCTAACTGAGCAGATGGCTGCTATGAAAATTCAATCTCTCCTTTTGTTGTCATAACAGCCAAAAAGCTAAGCAGTGCTTTGTACTGTGAACGCATCATCTTGTCTTTTCATTCGCAGGGTGTTCTTCATTGAAAAATTCAGCTTCTCCCCAGCTGAAGCCAGAGCTGTCAACAGGTAACTCAGCTTAGGTGTTGCCTGTTGGGCAACTGAGACAAAGCTACCTTAAGATATTAGCACTCTTTATATTCTGCAGTTTTTGTGGCAGGTGAATTTCCTAAAATAGCGTGTTCTTCATTTAAAATAAGGATATTCATTATATAATGTTTTAACATGAATCGTTCATTGTCCATTGTCTATCTTTCCTAGTATTGTGTACATCATATCAGCCCCTGCATCTCCAGTTTTGGGCTTCATGGTTGATAAGACGGGGAGGAACGTGTATTGGGTATTGCTTGCAGTGGCAGCAACACTTGCCGCTCACATGATGCTGGCCTTCACTTTCTGGAACCCATGGATCGCAATGGTAACTTCCCTGGCAACCTTTTACACTGCACTTAAACATTTTGCACATTCATAAACAGTTATAGTATGTCTTGAAAATTGAATCTGTTCATGTGGATGCACTGAAACAGATTTTCAGTCGGAGAATTGTTTTATCTCTTATCCAGTTAACTTCTTTGGTCTCAGCCAACTGAGAAATTGTAAAGTGAGATTCTGTGCATTTGCTTGATTTCCAGTCCCTGCTTGGCGTGTCATACTCCTTATTGGCCTGTGCACTTTGGCCCATGGTGGCTTTTGTCGTGCCTGAACATCAACTCGGGACAGCCTATGGCTTGTATGTGCCTTTTTTTTTATCATTAAGACTTAAATTATACATATTCTGCTTGTTTGGGCCACACATTATGTCAGGAGATTTTTATTATTAAGACATTTTATTAATCATTATTGCTGATATACTAAAGCTAAAAGTGTTCATATTTCTGTTTGCACTCAACCAGCTGCACAACTAACTGTCTGCACCTTGCCTTAAAAAGACTTGTTTGCTCTCACATTATCTAACTTTAACAGGAAACCGCCAACCAAGAGTAAGAAACGACCTTTTAAGAACATGACCTTTTTTGAACATAAGTTCCGAGAAGTCACACCTGCCTGTTTGACTAGAGAATGTTGCTTCCTTTCTTGTATGTTTCATGCTGTGTATAAATAAAGGCAGAGAGCTTCTGCAGAGGTGTGAGTCTCCCTTGAGCTCTCACCCGTGCACGTTGAACTGTTACAAGTGTCTGAGTGTTAATTCATTATACCTGATTACTTGATAAAGAATATCTCTATCATATTAACATATAAATATTGCTATATTGACACTGATGTGTGTTCTCTGTCTTTGCACATTAGTATGCAGTCCATTCAGAACCTGGGACTCGCTATCATTTCCATAGCGGCAGGGGCGATCCTCGACAGCAAAGGGTACCTGGTTCTGGAAGTGTTTTTTTGCGCTTGCATTTGCGGTCAGTACTTTTATGTCTTTTTGTTTCCTCTTTTTTTTTTTCTTTCTCAAAGTCTTGTTAGACACTTGTGAGTGCCATTGTTGGTTATTTCTTTTTTGCATTGGTTTTCCTTCTACTTTCTTGTAGTTGGACTGATAGCCGCAGTGTTGCTGTACTTCGTGGATTACATTAAAGGTGAGAAAAGACTGGAGTGTTGAATTCTCCCACATTTTCACTCCTCCCTGTTTTGTGTTTCTTTATTGTCTCCGATTTTCTTCATAAGCCTTCTCATATGACATCTTTTCACTTTACTCTCACACTCTTTTCCTTACCATCAGACTCACTCACTGCTTAATCTGCCTATTTCCTTCTCTTGCTCCAGGAGGAGATTTGAACCTGTCAGCTGCAGCCAGAGCCAAACTCAGTAAAGAAGCCAGTTCAGATGCAGAGTGAGTAGCTTTGACCTTCCACACACCGTCAGTGCTTTTCCACCCACTTGCGCATCAATTAGACAAGCATCTCAGAAACATATTGAACACTTCTCTCATGCAGTCAAGTGACATAAACACATTGTAGGTAGACTTCCAATATAGACACAACTAATAGGTTTAACTACAAATAATAGTTAATAATGTATAGAGGTCATAAAACATACCAAAAGTTTTGGTCGATTAAACTTTAATTTGTTCAGAGTGGTTGTTACAGAAAACAGGGTTATGGACTTGCTAGGGGTATAATACAGTGTATCAATAATGTTATGTCTTCTTATTATCCACACTTAAAATGCAAGAAACCTGTACATAATGTATTTTGTATGTATTATATATTATACATGTATTACACATATAATAATTATGCGGACAGACAGAGACTTCGTTGTTGGTTCTGCAACAAAGAGAAATTTTAAAGGTAAAAATTGTTTATTAGGTTTTAGTTTAAAAGTTTCCAATTCTGGAATATAGGATAAAATATAGGATTTTATCTCATCAGTTGATAGGTGTTCCTTTTTTTTTCTTTACACACACACACACACACACACAGGCAAACATGTTTTGAAGCGAGTCTTCTTTTACTTCAGGAAGTCATTTTCTATATTAGCTGGCTGGGTTATGTGCTTCGGCTTTCATATTTATTTGTACTGACACGTGCATGTTAGCTGTGGTTGGTTTATTTTCCACTCGCAGCACTGAATGAAACCAATACTTCTACTTTCAGTTCACAGTTAGAATTAGAAAGAACGATGAAAGTCACACATGTTTTCTGTACTCATGTATAACCTGACTAATCTCTATTTTTATGTGTTTTATGACTTGTGCAGACTGATTAATATCTCCTGGTTCATGCCTTAATTGATATTTTCCAGATGATGATGATGATGAGCGAACACACATGGTCCTGGGTTTCAGAGCCAGCAGGCTGCAGTGTCCACCCCTGAGCTTTCAATCTGCTACCATGGGGCAGGACTGTGGTTCTGACTCCGCCCAGTGATGTCATCTGTGGTTCTTCACACCAGAACTGACTGTCTGGATTTGGGACTGTTGTATAACCTTGCATAAATGTCTAAATGCGATTTTACGGGACACTTGACAAACGACATATCCTACTTAATCCACAGTTACTCTCCAACTTGTCAAAGTTATTTTCACTCACTACTGACTTTTGTGTGTGTCAAAGTTCAGCATGCTTGAAAAATATTTGAATTATCAAAAGATGACATTTGTACTTACAGCACAGAGGGAAGGGGTCCTTTGATTTTATCATGTACTATTTATTGTTAATTTAGCTTTTTAACATGTAAAATGGGGCAACTGATTTTAAATGTTTGGGGTTTTGTTTTGTTTTTTTCTTGTTTTTACAAAAAAAAACCCAACAACATTTCTGCACAACTGTTATTAGCCTGGTTGCAGAAAGCTCTGCAGTTCATTTATGTACACACCATTTGTCACAATTACTAACCAAAATCAGCCTTATTGGACTCTGCTTGGGCACAATGGGCTCATATTCAGTTCTAATATGCTTCATTGACCTCTGTGTGGCAGGTTATCTCAAAAAGAGCAGAGCTCTTTGTTTAAGTCTTTACTGGCTGATTTCTCTTATTTCTTCATTTCTTCATTTGCTCTTTGCTGATTTGCAAAGTTCATAAAAGTTTATTTTCTATTCCATCATCAAATGTTACAATTACCTTAAAGATCATTTTATCTATATATCTATATATATATATATATATATATATATATATATATATATATATATATATATATATATATATATATATATATATATATATATATATATATATATATAATATGATACACTTTTGACGCGTGTACCCATGTAATGATATTCACAGTCTCAACTTTTATAAACTCTTCCATTAATGTGACCTTTATTTATGTTAGGAGTCAGATCAGTTCCACGCAAGAATTGTGTTTTATCGATTGTCTTTATTGCTCTTTTATCAAGCTCAGGTAATTAATTCTTTCTAAGCACTTCCCCAAATTGATATTTGCTTTATCTTAATGGTGTAACAACATATTCAGCTTAACACTGACCATTCCAGTAATGAGGGAGGAGGATTTTGTGTTAATGGCAGGGTCACACACTGTGGATGATTAACATTCACTACCTCAGTTGGGCAAATGAACCCTTATTCGAGTCTTAACAAGTATTACATACATACATACATACATAAAGACAGTACAATTAATAGTACAAAAAGGAGAAAAAAAAGGTGGTTACACATTAAAATGACTATACTCAGAAATGGCTGCTCGGTCAGCTTGTTTGCTCTGTGGTGTCGGGAACTCACTGCAATTGTTTAACAGAGAATACTTGTATTAAACTTTAACTGACATTGAACTGTGTACAAGATGACTGAAATTGTACAGAAAAATTCAGTTATTGAAAAGATCACATTTGATGCCATGAACAATGACATTAAATTAAACATTTTTTTAAATCATCTTTTTTTTTTCCACTGAAGTAGTTATTCTGTAATACTTTTGTGTCCTTTTCTCTGTCTTCTGCAGCAGACTGGGTGACTAATCCTATTGTAATATTTGCATAATTGTGTTCATGTTAGTGTTGGCTGCAGAGATGTTCAAAGTGTCTATGCTATTTTATTTTTTCCTGCAGGAAAGAAAGGCAGCCAAGTAAGCCGACACAGGGTGAGCTGGCTAGACTGGCACCCATGTCTGCTTTTGGCTTACGCAACCGCTATCTCTCCAGGCTGGGCGCACAGGTATACACACACACGCACACTTTATGCAATTCATATTCAAAGAGAGCCATTTATTAATCCGTTCAGCCTCTTATCTTTACAGTGATAGAACATTATGTTTTTTCTATTATTGTTCTGTTTGTAGGCTTTGCTTCTTCGCTGTTTTAACTTCCACTGTGGGGTTTTTCTTCTTCATTTAATCTGTCCTGTCTTCTCTTCGCTCAGATCCCAGACCACTGCTCCAGCCATCTGTCATCTCTTGCTTACAGGAGTGTTCTGAAATGATGCCCTTCATTCAGCTGTCTGCTGCTCCAACACTGTCACTCTGTGCCTCGAGACAAGTATATGCTAAAATAGACGATGCTTTAAAAAAATGTCCTATTTTCGATGGAAATTTGAAGCACTTTTTACCTCCAGGTTATTTTTAATCTTCACTTGACTTACTGTTCCGAGTGTTCGCGGGTGTGTCTGTTTTATGGCTACATATTGTCACTGTTTGGAATATTTTGGACCTATTTTATTTTCCATGTTTGAACTGAATATTTCTTCTCTTTTAGAAATAAGATTCTCTACATACGACAGAGGGCACCAGTTCCCACAAATGTTTAATGTCACCTATGACCACAGTGTTGCTGCTTTCTATTGAGCAGTCTGTTGATTGTGGTGTTGCTCCAGTTTTGCAAGTTAATTGCAAGATGACCTTAATATTTGCATAATAATTGCACAATTGGTGAAATTTTGTATATTGTTTAGTTATGACAAATGCATTTTTTTAAAATTTAAATCAATAAAATGAAGTATAAAACACAGAGAATGCGTTTGTAGGATAATTTAAATCACTGTTGTCTACCGATCACATCCCTTCACGGATTATACCCTTCACACCTCTTGCTGACCAGACACACAGTGGGCTCCACTCTTTTATTCCTCCTCCAGAGCCAAGTTCTGAACTTCAGACGCTTTGGATGGGAGCTACAGAAGTAGATGAGAGGATTTACGCAGCAGTTTAACACGACAACCGGTTTCCAGACTTTAAACGTGATCATGACCAGGTTCAGCAGATGACAGTTTCCTGGCATGTAGACTCTGACAAACATGTAGACGGTGCGGACAATATGATACGGCACAAAACAAACGGCAAACATGAGGCACACAGTTAAAAGGGTATACAAGCACTTTTTGCGCACACGCTGTTTCCTGGTATTAGAAATGCAGTCCGCGGCCCCGCAGTACAGCACGTTTATCATGGAGCAGTAACAGGTGACCACGACCAAGAATGGGACCAAAAAGCCCGCTATAACCAAGAACAGCCCATACGGAAAGAACATATCAAATTGCGTCGGGCCGGTCATTTCAAAGCAAACAGTCATGTTGTTGATCACACCCGTGTGCGCAAACACAAATGTCGGTGAAATCTCGGCACTGGCTAGAATCCAAATGGACCCTGACGCAAGGATGGCGAACTTTCTGGTCCTGAGGCGCACAGCAGCGATGGGATAGCACACCCCGATGAACCGGTGAACGCTGACGCAGGTGACAAACATTATGCTACAGTGGAGGTTGACCAGAAAGACAAATCTAACAGTTTTGCAGAAGATGTTGCCGAAGGGCCAGAAGTTTCCCATAGCATCGCTGATGATAAGTGGAGGAAGGGCCAGCACGAAGAGGAGGTCCGCGACTGCGAGGTTGGTCAGGTAGATCACCGTGTTGCTCCAGCGGCGCGTCCGACAGATAACGCACCACAGCAGGACGCCGTTTAAACTCAGGCCAAGCAAAAAGACTAGGCTGTAGGACACCGGGATAAGGATCCTTTTATAGTAGGTGGACACCGGGCAGATTTGGAAGTCCTCCATCCAAAAGGGCAAATCTGATGGTTTGATAGGCCCTACAGCAAAACGACCCTTAAAGTAGGCCTTTTAATATTTAGGCATCTTTATACCTCACCTCTTCGGTTCTCACCTAAGCCTCTGTAGGGTGGCGTGATATAAAATATCAATCGTGCTGTTTGTTTAACTTGAGTCCAACCCACACCCTGGAAGTTAGTTGCTAAGAGCAAATAAATTGGCACACCGTGAGCCATTCCCAGCAACCCCCCCCCCTCCCCCCGCACGCACACACACACACACACACACACACACACACACACACACACACACACACACACACACAAAAGATAAACCGCGCAGAATACAGCGATTAAAGTCGATCGCCAAGTTAAATGACGCCGTGTCAACACGCGCACGCGGGGGGCGCTGTATTGAAAAGCAAAGGCGGGGGGCACGCGCACACCCTCAGCATCCCATTGGCTGCGAAAATTTTCCAAGTGTGGTCGCTCACCGGCTGCTCCCGACTCTAAGTGTTCACTGCATCTCTGTCTGACTGCGGGTGGAGAGCTCGTCATGCTGAGGAGCGGCACGTACAGGTTAGTAACCCACGCATCGACTCGCCTTGGTCCCAAATGTAAAGCAGCAGTGTTTGTTATTTCGGTTAAACGGGAAGCTCCGGTAACGGCTGCTTCAAGCACTGAGGAGTGATTTTAAAACCCTACGTATCGGTACTCTCTGCAGCTGGACACAGAGTACAGGCTCCTCGCATGCCGAGAGATTCTGACATATTTCATATTTTTGAGAGTTTTGCACCCTAACTTGAGTGATGTCCTTCCAGAAATGTTCACCAAGGAGAGGAGGTGAGACTGCGCAGCGGGAGTCTGGCTCGGGAGAGGAAGCACCTTGCTCTGTGCATCAATAACCAGGTAAGATGCAGCCTGTTAGTATTGTTGTCATTACTGTAAAATAGATTATATATAATTGTCTGGTGCTGGGAAAGTCATGTCTGTGGATGGATGACAGACTGGTTTTTTTTTTCGGTGAGGGAACAGTTCAGTAATGATGTCATTCACTTTGTCATTCTTTTTTGGAGCGCTAAGTTGACGCTTTCACTGCTGGGCACCACACACTTCTTGGAGAGGAGAGAAGACGGCGTATGTTGCAAACATCTATTAAAAATGTCTTTCATCATCCGCTTTTGGACTTCTGTTGCACTTTGGAAAGACATTAGAAAAGCACCAACATTATGCACAATGGAAAATCTTTTCCAAAACTATATTAAAGCCGTTTTTCTCTCTTGCTCCCTAACTGCTTTGAATTCTGCTTCCCTTATTCACCATTTAAAATGGTAAAACTGACTGAGTTCAGTTTGGTTTAGGAAATTGCTTTTTTTATGTTGGCTCGGGGCCACTCAAAGATTATCGTTGTGGCCGCAACTAAAAAAGGTCTCATTAATACTACATATAGCGCCCTTCATTATAAATGACTTCATTTTCAGAAAGAAATAGTCACGCCATAGTTGAGCTGCTCAGCTGAATGGGGCTGGCATGTGTTCCTCATTGCAATGAGTCCTGAGCTCATGTATAGGGTTTAATAGCTCTGACATCTGGTTAGAAAGGAGCAGTTGTTGCAGTTGACTTGCTAATGTAAATTCTGTTCTGCTCGAGTCATCTTTAACAGACTGTTTCCTTTGTGTGCTCGAGGTGAGTGTATAGGTGCACAAGTTCACCTAGGTGTAGCGAGCCCCTGAATATTTAATGCCGGTGATGTAGTGTTGCGCATTATCGGTGGCTGGGGATATTGAGCCTGTGAGATCTGAAAGCAGAGTTCCATCATACATTTTTCACTTACTCTGCAATATGGTGGTGGTGCCCCCCCCCATTTATTTCACATCCTCCTACACTTGCTCATTTTGACTTCAGATTTTATCCTGATGTGTTTCCACTGCACGACCTGACAGCTGAATTTCATCATCACTTTCCCAAAAATGACATTTCTAAATTGATCTAGCTCAGCTCTGTGATTTGCCACATCAGGGTGGATTCATGCAAGACTGCTGAGGAGGACGCGAAGAAGCTCGGTGAAGGACCAATCAGTAATTGGCATTAGATATATATGAGTGAGGATACAAATGTGGGTTACTGAGGCTGCTCCACTTGCTCCGTGTGCATGAGTGATTCCGATTCATTGCCGAGGTGGGAACCCCGTGAGAAGCGCATTAATCTATCTGGCTATTACCCCGTAATCAATGGAAAAGCTGAATTTTATGGCCATGGGTCCGTGTTGTTAATCATTTTACAGAGAGATTATTTAAGCAGCA
Organism: Neolamprologus brichardi; assembly: GCF_056152115.1. Lineage (NCBI taxonomy): Eukaryota > Metazoa > Chordata > Actinopteri > Cichliformes > Cichlidae > Neolamprologus > Neolamprologus brichardi. The sequence goes on along the minus strand of NC_142117.1, from coordinate 24,908,877 downwards.
TGCCAATGGGGTCACATCTAATGGGGTTAAGTATAAAATATAAAAGGTGGAATATTTGATGCACCACTCACAGTTGGAATCTTGAAATCTGTTACCAGTATCATGCATGAAACTTATAATTCAATAAAAATCAAGAAAAAAATGTCCCAGTGTGCAGTCTTTTTAATGAATATATTCAACGGGAGCTGAATGTCCATGGATTTCATTCAGATCCTGTATCGTGGGACAGGGCAACAACAGAGTCTTGCATTTTAGGCACAGCTGCAGCATTCTGATATGCAGAGGGTTGTACATAGTACGAGTGTGGTGCCAGGGAAGGGTGTCATATTTCAGAAGTGCATTACTGTAGCTCCCTGAGTGGGACAGAGCAGCGCTGAGTGCTGTTTGCGCTAGCTCACTCAAACGCCCCGCGATTGAGTTGTAATGATGTGGACGAGCAGCATGAGCTTGCATGTTGACGGACAGATGTGTTCTTTGCCCACCCTAGTGTTCATATTCACACCGGAATTTAGTGCCACAGGTAAATAAAAAAAAAACACCTCTCCCCACCTCACGGTAAAACACACGAATATCTGCCAGTTCTTTGGTGATTTCCATCTCATCCCTTTAAAATGTCCCTGAAGGCTGGTCAGGTCTCAAAGTGTGAGCTTACAGTCTTTGATCACTGAAAGAAGCCCCCTTACCGATGATGGCCTTGTCTATATGCGCTCAGAACTTTCCTCACCATATGTTAACCGGAGCAGCTCTCTGCTGGTTAATAGTACCGGCTGGGGAATACTCCCAAGTGCTCCATTTTGCATTTTGATGGGGTGTGTGATCATTTTCTCCAACCTCCTTCATCTCTTTTCATCACACCCCACCCACTTCATATCTTCTTCTTCTATTGCATTTTTTTGAATAACCCTGTGCTCACTTCTTCTTAATTGATAGGCTCTTGCTTCCCTCATTGTACCTCACCATTTTCAGCCTCTTGAATGTTCTGCATTCTTCACCGCAGTGCCATATGCTCAACACAGGCAGTTTTGAACGCTCATATCGAATAAAGTATATTCTGAGTGCATCTGTGCGAAAGAGAGGAATCTGCCGCCCAACCAAAACAGCTGGTCAGCAGAAAATTGACAAAACTAACAGTTTTGAGATCTGTCATCACGTGTCGAGCAGAATTACCTCGCAGCAGCAAAAGACGGCAGATCAAAAGAGGAACAGATAGTTAAAATATGTGCCTGTTCAGCCTTAGTGTCAATGCTGTGTAATGGCTCTTCCATTGGAGTCATTTCTTTTGATTTATAGATATTAAATCTGTGGATGTCTTTCAAATAAATAGGTATGTATGAGGGTTTTTTTTTTAAACTTTTTAATTACAGCCCTTCATCTACTTTTTTTGTGTTGCTGTACCTGATTTGCTTCTTCTAGCTTTACTAGATCTACTCCAGCCAGATATTGATAGCTGTGTAAGTACAGCAGCCTAGGATTTATGAGAATGTATACATTCAGCTGCACCTGCCAGTTAAAGGTCTCTACATGTTATAATATAATCAACATGTAACTATTTTCACACGACACTTTCATTTGGATTTGTTTGTCTTTTCTTCTTTCTCTCTCCTAGTTTTCTCGTACCCCTTTCTCACCTCTTAAAGGATATAAAGCTTTCTATATAAACACATTTATTGCCTCTCTTTTACTGCATAGCTATAATACTAAGAGAAAACAAGATTTCAAATTACGTAATCACAGAAACACCTCAGTAACACTATCATCTCTCTGAATGCTCTTTTTGTACTTGGGGACTCGGACGAAAGAGTAAATGTTGACTTCCATATTACTCCTCTCATGCACTGCGCATGTAAATTGATTTCCAATGTCACAATTAATGAGCACCTCCAGTGGTACAGCCCTCTTGATTGGGTATTTCCTCGGGCTGATCGGCAAGTCGAGCGACAGCTAAAGAGTCAATAGTGTAATCCAGATGTTTCGGCGCATCAACACACTGTAATGAAATCCTCTGAGATCAGACTGAGGTGTATACGTGCTTGCATACATGCTGCTGTGCACGTATTGCAGGTGCATTAACTGTTCTAGTGCAGTGTTTGTGTCCACGGGCTTGTGGAGGGGGGCTTTATCCTGTTGAGAGACAACGCTAGACTGAAGGGCACAAAGGCCCGACCATCTCCCACAAGTGTTTTGTGTATGTGTGCAAGTGTTGTAGTGTGGACGTTCAGTGGTGCCTGCCATCGATCTTTGTGATAGAACTAGGACGCTGAGAAATAATGATTTTAATAACTCATCAATTAAAGGGAAGCAGACTTTCTGCTATGTGCTGTTGTTTTCTCTCCCCTTTATTCCACTTTTCCATCCATCTCCCATTTTTCAGCAACTTAATGCTTCACTTTACCTTGCATCCCAGTCTATTGATTACCCTTATTTTGCTATCGAAAATAATGTGATAAACTTGTTTACATGCACAGGAGCAGCAGGTTTCACTAATATCCCCGTTTCTATGCAACCATGTATTCAGGTGTTGATTTAATCGATTGCCCTATAGACTGCAAGCAATATCCCTCCCTTGATATTTCTTATGTAATTGTAGAGCATTTTATCTCGTTCAGAAACCCAAGAGATTACAGTTGGTGGTGAATAAATAGTAGCTGAAAAAACAACAACAACAAAAAACATAGCTTCAGTAAATATTAGTAAGTAATAATTGGCTCTTTAAGCTGTGATTTGTCAGCTGATCTTTATCATAATCAGTATCATGAAGAGTAATTATTTCTCATCTCAGTAGTATCCATATATTTTAGCATATCAACATTTTTTATTAACAAATATTGTATAAAATATGCTAACACATTCATTACATTTAACACTGCCATTGCCATTAGTCATGGATTCTTATGTTGGCTAGAGCATCTGGATGGAGTCTTCATTTGATACGGCATAACACTTGTTGACACACTTATATTTTAAATCCTTACTGGCCCTTTGCCTGGCATCTTGAACACTTAATCCATAATTGGCTTTGGTTGGTAGATATGCAACATTTAGAAGAGTCAAACTATTACAGTAACAGCACACAATGCCTGTACTACATGTACCGAAATGTGCAAAACATACAGAAAATGAATGTGCTGTGACACTAAATTTTGCTCAAAAGATTTGATTTTGTATGTATTGAATACAAAAGGCTGCAGTTGAAATTATGAACTCTAGGATGTCTGGCCTGAGAATATGTTCCAAAGTAGTCTTTTTCTTTCCCCAACAAGTATAGTATAAGTTTGTGTGGCGATGTTCAAACTGGGGTTTGTGTAGTAGTTCTGTAACTGGACAATGCCAAGACTACATACTTTAAATAGTTTCTTGTCATCTCAATGGGCATATTGTCATCTAGAAAGAATTAAATTTGGAAACACAGGTTTTCCCAGACCTTTCAAAAGTGCATTTTGTCTTTTAAACTCAACAGAACGAGTTGTATGAGAAACACTGACATATGAAGTTCATACTGCCACAGGTGATCGTTTATACATTTTACGTGTATTTTAGTGTAATAGAAACAATATTTGTTGGTTTGTCTGCAAACTACTCCCACACAATCAGTTGTGCAACCAAACTTTTCACACAGGTATCTAAAAGGCCCCTAAAGGTTCTTACATATGTAATCATGTTGCCTAGCAACCACTATCAAGCAATGATCCATTAGTAGTGTTTATGCACCTATAACGCCTTATAAAAGAGTTGTATCATTTTAATTTCCTTGATTTAGCCAGGTTTATTTTTATACTCAATGTTGATATTTCTAAATTTTTACAATTTAGTGTATGAATATTATGTTACATCATTTGGCACATTAATTTATGAAGTAAGGTTTATTGTATTTAAAGATGAGAACAAAAACGTAAAGTTGGATGAATAACTAGATAAATGTATTTAAGGCGTGTGAATTAGTTCAGCCTACAAAAATCACCATTTTTCCAGACACATTGCCAGTCCCATGCCCAGATATCAGAGCATTCGGCATAAAATCGAAATCAATCAAATCATCAAGAATGAGCTTTCCATACCAAATTGGTCATGGTCTGGTTTAACAACAACTGCCTCCAGTGCTGTTAACTATCAGGATGCAAACTGTGGTACTGTTGGCCAAAGACAAAGGAAGAAGCGAGGCTGAAAGTGTGTTCTGAGCCAGAACAAGAGAAACGAAACGAAAAGAAGAGGCTGGAATATGGAGATGAGACTAGGGATTTTAAATGTAGGAACCATGACAGGTAAAGGGAGAGAGTTGACTGATATGATGGCGAGGAGGAAGGTAGAAGTATTGTGTTTGCAAGAGAAAGGCTCTGGGTGGTAGTGAAGAGTTTCCAGATGACTGGAAAAATACAGATGAAGCAGTAAAGGACACTGCCAAAAAGGTATTTGATTCTCTACAGAGGAAAGAAGACAAGGAATTGAGGAAAGTATTCAAAGGAAAAGGTTAGAAAAGAAAAAGTCTGATAGGCTGGGAGAGGTAACAAAGGAAAAAGCTTATAGTGAAATGTGTATGAGGTTGAACACTAAGGAAGGAAAACTTGTATTGATTGGCGAGATGGCTGGAAAGGATGTGCAGCATGTTAGGGTGGTTACAGATAGAGATGGGAACTAACAAATGAAGGAAGAGTGTTGAAAACAAGGAAGGAGTACTTTGAGAAGCTGATTAATGAAGAAAATGAAAGAAGGGGACAAATAGAGAAAAGTTAGTGCAGGAAGTGTAGAAGATTTGTAAGGAGGAAGTGAGGACAGCTATGAAAAGATGGAAGGACTGGTGTTCCAGAAGACATACCTGTGAATGTGTGATGGTGTCTAGAAGAAAGGTCAGCGGACATTTTAACCAGAATGTTTAACACAGTCCTGGAGAGTGAAGAAATGCATACGTATTTGCAACAACACTGATAGAAACAGTGCTGTCTTTACTTCCTGTAGCTGACACAGTGAGGCAAAGAGCTCCTCTCCTCACTAACAACTAAAGAAGTTAACGTTTATGACACTGAACAACACTTAAGGAAGATTTTCAGTCGTCAGTAAACCTCCTGTTTCAACAACACTGAAGTTTTAGACAGTTATCATAAATGTTAACCTGTCTGGCACACACAGTAACATTAGCCACTTAGCAATTATCACGTAGCAGTGAGGGAACCATAGCTGAACTTAGCATAGAGTCCAAAGTTTCAAGACCTAAACAGAGCAAATGAAGGGTGAAAGTCTGGAGCAGAGCAGCGGTTTCAGGACTGATGAGTAGCGCTGAGGATGCAAAGAGCTGCAGAGAGAGAGCAGCAGGCAGCAGCAGGCAAGATGATAAAATGTAACTTTTCTAGTTTTACAGTAATTTATTAAAATGTGTCACTTATTTTGATGTAGCAAACTGGTCAGATTTAAAAGTGAAGTGACTTCTTTTATTTTATAATAATAATAATAATAATAATAATAATAATAATAATAATAATAATAATAATAATTATTATTATTATTATTATTATTATTATTATTATTATTATTATTTTAAGTATAAGTAAAAGCACCCTTTATCCATAATGTATTTGTAACTTTTCCATAATGCTCTTCTACAATAATGACATTATTTAGATGTTAGGTATTGTGCTGTTTGCTGAACCCTTAGTTTATTAGTATGTTCTAAAATATATTTTATCTTCAGGGTCTGTAAAGACATTATCTAAATAATTTGTGAACTGGATAAAACTTCCAAACTAACACCTTTAAACTTGATCTTAATTTAATACCTGTTTTGGTAAATATAATTTAAAACTGGGAAAATTAGTTGGAAATTAACAAATGCACTTTTTCAAAAACTTTTACTTCTGTTGTTGCAGGAGGGGAAAAATCTTTCTAGAGTTTTCAAAATTGTATGGAGTCCTGGGTATCGGTATCGAGTTTCCAATTGCAGTATCGTGACAAGCCTAGTAATAACTACAGAGAGATAAAGTTGATGAGTCATACCATGAAAACGTGGGAATAAGTGGTTGAAGGGAAGGTTAAGGACAGGGGTGATGATCAGTGAGCTTGGCTTCATGCCGTGAGAGTACTATAGATGCAATGTTTGCTTTAGGAATTTTGATAGAGAAGGTGAGAGGGTTTTTTTGTGTCTTTGTGTATCTAGCGAAGGCTTATGATAAGGTACTAAGAAAGGAACTGTGATACTAAATGAGGAAATCAAGAGTGGCAAAGTGTGGTGCAGTACAGCGAGACATCAGTGAGGTGTACAGTAGAAGTGACAGTTCAAGGTGGGAGTGGGTGTAAGCTCAGTGATGAGTGCTGAAGCCCTTCTTGTTTGTGGCAGCGACATGTTGACAGATGATATTTGCAGACAACACTGCCGTGTCTAGTGAGAGTGGCGAGCAGATAAGGAGAGCCTGGAGAGGTGGAGGTATGACCTCGAGAGAAGAGGAATAAAGTCAGTAGAAGCAAGACAGAATACATATGTGAGAATGAAAGGGAGACAGGCAGAGTAGTAAAGATGCAAGGAGTAGAGGTAGTGAAGGTGGGTGAGTTTAAATGTCTGTGGCAGACCATTCAAAGCAACAGACAGTGCATGAGACAAGTGAAGAAGAGGTGGAGAAGAGCTGCCAGGGTTGATTTTTAACAGAATAAAAGCAGCAAGAGTGAAAGGCAATGTTCACAAGATTGTGGTGAGACCTGCTATGACCTACTGTTTTGGAGGTTGGTTCTTCTTAGCGGATACCCGGCTAGCTGGCACCTGCATACGACATATGCTGCTATGCATCAGCATTATTCCCACTTACAAATCTGTGTTAATAAAGTGACTCAAATATGCGCCCTTATTTGAGGTTAGAAGGGACTGATAGCAACAACAAATTATAAATCACCTGATTTGACTCAGTTATGTAGCTATGCCAGGCAGTATGTGTGTAGGTGTTATTAATTACACATACAGATAGATATACTGCAGATTTATTATCATACAACTTTTACACTGTCATATGCGTATTCCATTAACACTGAGAATTATAGACCATGCTGACATATTGATGTTTTTCAACTGCCAGGAAGAAGTGAAAAGGTATCATCGCTACTGCAACCACAGCGGAGGCCAGGCTGTTCAAAAGATAGAAAGGTGAGACGCTGTACAGAAATCTGCCTGTTCCTAAATGAGCAAAACACCCCAAAGCACACGGCATTCTCCACAATAGGAAAATGCAATGTTGGAATTTAAAGCTATCAGAACCATTTTGCCATAACAGCACCTTATTTTACAATTCCAAAAAAGTGTAAGATGTAAACAAAAAAATGAATGCATGAATCTGCAAATCTTATAAAGCTATATTTTATTCATAATGGAACACAGATTTAAAAGAATGTACCATGTACCTTTTAGCATTGATGGTACCTTTCCACATATGCAAGCTGTGACTTTCATAGGCACTTGTGCCCCCCATACCATCAGAGATGCAGACATTTGAACTGACTGCTGATAACAAGCTGGTTCTTCTTCTGTACGTACACATGTATTCTTCTTTAAATGTTCCTATGTTGGAATTCTGTCATGACTTCCATGACAGAATCATCTGTTTTTAATACAGATCTGCCTGAAGAACCTGAAGCTCATTGACATTCCAATATTGACTTTAGGCTGTGTCTCTTGCACATAGAGATTTCTCCAGATTTTTGAAATGTTTTAATAATATCATTGTGGCGGGGCGTGGCCTGCGGTGCCGTACAGGTGCGCCCGCCTCCTCTGCACGGCACCGCAGGCCACGCCCCGCCACAATCATATAATGCAGATGATGAGATATTCAATCATAGCAAATGCCGAACATTATTCTAAAACAATTCAACAATTTGTGCATACATTTTTTTTGCAGATTAGTGAGCATCTGCCATCTTTACTTTTGAGAAACTATGGGTCAAATTACTTACCTGTTACGAGTTAGCCTAATTAGTTACATTACCACTTAATTTTCCAACCTTTGTTTGCCCTCATGCCAACTTTTTGAGGCATTTCCATCAAATTTAAAGTGGGATATTTTTCTTAAAATGGTGCATTTTCTCATTTTAAACATTTGGTGTATTTTCTGTTCTCTTGTAAATAAAATATGGATTTATGACATTTGCAAAACATTGTTTGCTTTTATGTATGTTTTTGGAATTGGGGTTTCACGAGCCTAGTATCTGCAGTAACAACTTGGTGTATGATTTGCATACACCATGTTCTGTGTTGATGCCAGTATTTATATTTCCAACCTCACAATTATTCTTTATCTGCACTGTTATCGTTGTAGAAGTTGTCCACGTAGGAGTGAGATGGAGGACGACAATAGCCTTCACCGCCGTGATCAACAACAGCACCTAGAGATAAAGGCTGCTGTGTGAGTATCACTTTTGGCTGCTTTATGTATCATTATGATTATTTGTACAATACCCAGTCATAACAATAGATTCTTACAATATGAAAGGCTTTCATTTTGAATGTCATCCATGTTCAGTTCCTTTCAATTCTTTCTGTTCTTTGGGGTCATGGACTTGTGGGGTCAAGGGTCACTTTTTAAAGCATTAACTCTTGTCAGCTTTCATCTACGCAATTACACACTTGTAGGTGTGACAGGGAAGAACAGCTCTGGCCTCAGGCTCTGACTTCATTGGAAGCCAAGGATAGAAAAAAAACTATTTCTCTATAGGATAAAAAAATGTTGACAGATAAGGAAAAAGTGTTTGGATGAACTCAGAGAAAAGTCAATGAAACAGGAATACACGGAAATGGAGAGACTGAAAAAGCAAAGGGAGAAGAAAAAGGAGGAGTGAAGGAAGAAGAAAAGGTAGTGGCTTGGAGCTAGAAGATGTGGTTTAATTCAATTTGTTCCATTTGCCTCAGCTGTCTCTCTGCTCCACTGGAGGTGAATGTGTTTCTCCATCGGGTAATTGATCCTACACTCCATCCTGGAGTCTGCTGTTGAGGTGACTACTGGGATGAAAGTGAGCGGAAAGTGAAAGATGGGGAGAAAGCTGTCTGTAGGTTGGAAATATAGGCAGGGAGAGGACAAGGAAAAAGGAAAACATAGACAAAGTTAAGCAAGAAACTGAGGAGAAAGATGTTTGAGAATGGCCAAGAAGGAGAAGTTGTCTTGGAAATTCAAAGAGCTAAATAAGAAGATGAGTTAAAGAAAGAGAGACAGAAATCTGGTGTGATGCACTCGTTTACTTAATATCTTGCATCTTGGCAATATTCCTTCAGTTTTATGAAAATTGAAAAGTGAACTATTTCACTTCCAGTTCTGTGTTAACTGTGTTTGTGCTTTTTTGTTTGTTTGATTTTTTGGTGAGCATTCAAATTTAAGTTAACCTTTATTTATAATGATAGCAATTTTTTTTTAAAAAGCAAGAAACCTGTTTTGGCTCAGTCTTACAACTATGCCAGACAGACAGTATATATACTCACACATATACTGCAAATTCATTATTGTATGCTATCATACAAGAACAAGCCCAGCAGTACTGCAGATGTGCTTAAAGCTCTGCACCAAAGCTGTTAAATTTGATAAAAAATTAAGTGATCGGAGAATAAAGAATGAGCTGTGTTACGTTTCTTTAATGGGTAATTGTTAGACTTACTTCTTTACGCCTTCTTAGGTATTTCTATGCTCACCAACCACTTTGTTAAGTAAATTGAATTATTGCCAATCACGTGATACCAACAAAGGTATTTAGAGGTTGTCTTGACCTCCTGAAGTACAAACCATGTATCAGAAAAGGTAATAATGTGATTTGATTTGATTCAGAAAATTTTAAACTACTTAACATTTATCTCAGGTTTATGGTCAGACAAAGAGAAAATAGTGAGCATCTGTTGATGTTAGAGGAGAATAGACAGACTGTGTTGATCTTACAGCAATGCTACAGTGACAAATAAGTACTTTTTACAAGCAAGGTATCAGAAGAGCATTTGTGAATGCAGAGCATATCCAACCTTGAAGCAGATGGGCAGCAGAAGACCACACCAGGTGACACTCCTGTCGGCTAAGAACAGGAAGCTGTGGCTACAATTCACACTAGCTCACAAAAATTGGACAATAGAAGACTGGAAAAACGTTCTCTGGACTGACTCTTTCTGCTGCGTCACTGAGATAGTAGAGTCATAATTTATGTAACACATGAAAGAAACAATTCAGGTGGGTAGTCCTGGTGTAATAGTGTGGGATATGACAGTAAGTTTACTTGCCTCCACAGTCACCAGATCTCAATCCAGTATAGGACTTTTTGGATGTGGTAGAATGGGAGATACAAACCATGGATGTAAAGCTGACAAATTTGTAGCAACTGAACACTATCATGTCAGTATGGACCAAAATGAGGGATGTTTCCAGCTCCTTTGTGAATCTATGCCATGAAAGAGTCAATAAATTTTTAAGACAGATTGGTGTCCAACTCTGCCGAGCCTAATATCTAATAAAGTGTCCAATGAATGTTGTTGTCTTTTTTACATTATTTTTCTTATTTTTAAAGTGAGTAAGAAAAAACACTTGCTTGCCTTTGGTTATGGCAGCACAACATTGTGCATTTTATGCTCAGCAGCTATCACTCCAACAATCGTTCATCAAACATCCTTGAAGCAAATACTTAACATGGCTTCTAAAAAGCTTCAGCAAATCCATTTCCTTTCACTGGGAACTCCAAAATTGAACACCCTTTTTTTTTAAAAAATGCAAGATGTCTCAATAAATACATTTTGCTGACTTATGTCACCAGGATCCAGCGTGCCTGGCGTGCCAGTATGTCCCGTAGAGAGAGCTGGCAAGCACAAGACGAGAACCGAACCAATGATCATTGGAGAGAGACGGTGCCTTCAGAGAGCCTCCAGGAACCTGTGATGACCACCAATATTTCACCGGTAAGACTGCGAAAACAAAATCAGACAGCCATATGGTGTGACATGAGAATGAGCCAAGTGCTCAGAGATGTCTTGAGTGAGTGATCAGCGGTGATCTGTTGTTACAGTAGAGAATGAATAACAAATGGGGGGAGAGGATGCACGGATGGGTAGACTAACAAAGACGAGAGTAAAAAAGAGGGAGCGAGGGAGGGATGTTTACCTCTAGTGTCATTTGGGGGACTGCAGGGGTGTAGGTGGATGGGATGCCAGCTGGCACTGTGCCCAGATCTGTAATTAGCCGTTAATTAGGTAAATTTTCAAAGCTGGTTGATTGATTAATGAAGTGCCTATGCCCTTGTCCTCCCCCATCTTACCCCCACACTCCCCCCAATCTCCTCAGGGAATGTGGGGGAGCATTAAACAATGCTCACAGGGCATGGCAGCCAAACAAAAGCCAGAGAAAAAAAAATAACTGCATAAGCAGCGGCTGATAAACAGCGAGAAGACAAGGAGAAAAGAACAAAGACAGTCAGAAGCAGATGCAGAGATAAGGAGATGATTGCAGAGATGAAAAAAAAAAAGATGCCTTTAGATCGCCTCAACTTCTAAGTGACACATGCGGACGCAGAGGCACGCGCGTTAGTCTGCTGCGCTGATTCCCCAGTCTGTGTCGGCTCTCACAGTTTAGTAATCACACTGAGCCACACACACACACAAGCTACCCGCGCACTCCTGCCCACGTTCTTTGCAGAGACTCAGCACAGGAAAAAAAATGATGTCATGTCTCCGTACTCACTAGTGTGTGTGGGTTGCATTTGTTTCCCACTCTCTTTTTAAGCAGTGTTAGAGGAAGCAAGAATCCCTTAGCAAACAGATGGGCTAGTATCCTGGTGAGACTCAGTGAGTGTGTGCATGTGCTTTGTTTATTAGGTTGTTTGTTCTGGTTGAAAGAGTTTGTTGTTCATTAAACAGCAGCAAAGTGTCTCGCTAATTAGAAACTTGCTGTAACTTAAAAACCAGGATGACAAAGAATCCCCTCTTTTCTTGAAAAATCACGTATGTTACTCTTCACTATTGCAATATATTTAATAAATAAATATATTTTTTTATTTGCAAATTTTATGTTAAAATATGCTGGACTCATGAAAACGATGGGCTGTAATATGCTACTTACACTTTAGTCCTATATTATAATAAATAGTTATACAATTAGAGGAGACGTTGAATAGAGTTAAATACTTTTACCTTAATTCTGGCTGTTAATGGTATTTCACATCGACTGAACAATTGAAATACTTGTAATATCACCAAGCAGCCCACACCTATGCATGCTGGGGCTGCTGGTGTAATGTTGTTAAGTAACGCTTACTCAGTCTTTTCCTCCGCTACTTCAAATTGAATGGTGTAAAATCTTTTGAGATTAAACACTCACTTTTGCTGAGAGTGTTTACTGTGAGTCACTCACTCCCCAATCTGCCTTACCTTTTTCAGTTTGAAGCTCTATTTTGGTGGAGTAATGCTGGACAAGCTGTGCTGAACCTTTGCCCTCTGTACCGCCTTGCCTTGCCTCCTCTTGCACCTCCGCCCACAGCACACTACACTCTTAACTCCATTTTTTTTCTTCCCCTCTCTGTCTTGTCACCACTCTCTCTGCATCTTTCTCTCTCTTGCTTCGTCTGTCCTCATTCAGACTGTATCACTCTGCTGTGGCTCTTGTGGTCGCTGAAGGACAAACACTCATCAGCATAAGGCCTGGGTGCCATACTATGTGTGTATGTGTGTGTTTGTGCATGTATGTTTGTGTGGTTCTTCATGTTGGCTCATGTGGGCTTGAAGGACCTTGCGGCTGGCCTGTAGGGGAGGGGGAGGTTCAAACATACTTCAATATCATAGTTCCATGAAATATGCATGAACACACACACATAGAGGAGACACTGCAGCACTGTGGTTTTTCCTTCTTTACTTCTTCCAACATTGGAAAACCTCCTAGATTCAAGCTCACCTTCCCAGTACCTCCCAGACCCAGAGGTGGAAAGTAACGAATTACATTTACTTGCGTTACTGTAATTGAGTAGTTTGTTTGTGTATTTGTACTTTTCAAAGTCATTTTTCAAGTCTGTAATTTTACTTTTACTTAAGTATATTTTTTAAAAAGTATTGTAGTTCGCTACGTTTTCAATCACACCCGTTACTGAGTAAATTAAAAAAAACAAAACATTGCGCTTCGGAAATACTGCAGGGAATGATGGGTAGTAGAACAAATTGGCGCTAAGGTCACGATAAAGATGGAGTCTGACATCGGTGTTACGGATCCAGTGAAAAAAGAAGCCCCGTCGAATTCTACTGACCCTGAACTCGAAGAAACGGATGTGAACCCCTGGCCGTATTTAAGGGACCATTTCGGCTTCAAGTGCAAGAAAGGCAACAGCTTTATTATGCAGTGTAAGCTGTGTTTGCCCAGAGAGACCTAGTTAGCAGCTTTTAAAAATTCCACATCAAACCTGCGCAAGCATGTAGAGGTACGTTAAATACAACTCGTACCGTTATGGTAGCAAAAAGGCTGTGTTCAAATTAATCACATTAAGTTAAGACATTTGTGAAAAACACAGATAACGTTGGTAATGTTGGTAAATTGCCAAAAGAAAATGTGTTTACCTACGTTTTTCCTGTTTGTTAATAATAATAATAATTTATTTAAAAAAAAAGTTAAATTAAAGACAGAAGCGGCTACTTTCTTACTTAACCCACATATGTTCACACTGCAGGCAAAAGAATAACAGAGCGCTCACTTACCTTAGATTAGTCAAAGACAGCTGACTTCTGTTACTTGTTAATTAGCACTTGCAACCTCCCGTTAACTAGCCTGTTACTGTCCAATAAAAAAAAAAACACGAGGTATATTGGTATAATTTACCAGCGGTAGCTATGTAATGCATTGATGTCTTATTAGGGACGTCAAAAAACTTTCTCTCAAACTTAACACTGGCCTACCTGCCTCAGCTGCCTTCGAGCGTCTCTTTAGCTGTGCTGGACTACTGTTCACTGCAAAGTGATCAAGGATGAACTCTACTAACTTTGAAAATCAACTGCTCCTCAAAATTAACAGGAAGTTCAGAGAGTAACACTCTAGGATGGATACAAAGGAACTTTAATCTAGAGGTACAGTAGGGCAGGGCCAAGTTTAAAAAATTAAAAAACATTTTTAAAGCAGCTGCCGTTCAGTTCAGTACTTGTTCTCTTATTTGACAGTTTAGAACACATTCTCATGTGAAAGAATGATATGGTTTTGTATTGAAACCACTGTGATACCTGACAGTTTGGTTGATTGGTTTGGTGACCATTATCCATTTTCATGTATAGACTTGCAGTTTAACTGCCACTGCACTTTAATTAAGTTTTTCTTTTCACTAAAAAAGAACTACTTTGAGATTTATATCCCACTGTCTTTTTTTTGCACTACTCAGAAGCGGCTGTCCTCCTGCTGACAGAAAAGTAACTATGTAACTTTTACTCTGAGTACATTTTAAATGAGCTACTTTTTACTTTTACTTGAGTACATTTTTAGACAGGTAATTTTACTTGTACTTGAGTAAAATTTCAGCAAAGTAATAGTACTTTTACTTGAGTAAAATATTTTAGTACTCTTTCCACCTCTGCCCAGACCTCAGCTGTCATTGCATCAGTGTCAAGCTGATGTTGCAGTTTGCAGTTGTACTGCTCTCTCGGATAATTGTCGACCTCCTTGAAACAAGATGTTACATCTCAAGGGATTTATCCAGATACAACAAATTTCAAGTACTTGTACTACAGTTAACTATTTCCATTTTATGTTTCTTTTTTTTAAAACTTCTGATTGGCACACGGGCTCACAACTGACTGGTTGCTACACATAGCTCATGCTTCATGTAATGATGACTTCACCTCCACTTAGCCCATGCACTTGTATTAATTAAAACATGGACATTTGAGAATCAGTAAATGAACCTTTCCTGCCAAGGATATTGACCACACGAATTGCCAGGTCCAGAACAACAAACATTTTTTTTGTTGAGCTGGCCTGAGTGTACTCCATATTAAATATGCAGTTATCAATCATCACTTCCAGAAACAGTACTTAAAACACTGGTGTCCACCAAAGTACTTAACATGCTGAAGGCAAAACCATACTAATACAAGTCATGTTTCTACCAGCCTTCGGGCTAAACTAACATTCTGTATGTAGACATATCTGGGCAAATTTGAGAGCTTACCTGGGAATTGATTAGCTTCACTTTTGAATGCTGATGAGGTCGTGTGGAGCAGTGAAAGCAGAGATGCTAATTCAGTGATATATAACAGAACATTATCTGCAAGCTGGAAACAAATTATGTCTCTGTGCTCCTGCTTTATTTGACCATAATTGTAGACTAGTATTAGGTACCTTGTACAGTTTGTTCTGCATTTCAAATATGCTTTAAAAAGTTTATGTGTACATTTACATTTGAGCATCTATATGAGCTAACTTGATTGCACGAGTAGATCCCCATGATTCACAGCAGAGTGTGGCCCCCTGGGATGGTTTGTTGAGGTTCGTTCAGTCGCACAAACCGAAGATCAAAGCCAAAGTGTTGAGATGAGAATGAAGATAAAACGCTTCAGCTTGGTTGCTGTCATTGCAGAGAAAAAGATACAGCAGGTGGGCTGCCTGATGAAATGATTTAAGTGATGTATAGTTAAGAGGCGAATAGGACTGTGAGGAGAAGGATGAAAAAGAATAAAAAGCACAGAGCTGACTGTATTAAAAAAAGATAAATTGCATAACATCCTCTATGCTTAGCTGCATTCAGCTTGTGCATCCATGGCTGCTTGTCTGCTAACTGTGTTTGTGGACATTGATTTCCTCCTGGCTCTGTGACATGTTTGCACTTTTCCTCTTCCTTTTGTTCAGCCCAGGTGGAGGGAAAGTGTCACTGTAAGCATTTCTGTAGCCTGCGTGGGAGATCACTCTCTCATCTCTCACCGCCAAGAATCCAAAGCAAAGTGACGTCTTCATCTATGCCTCCACCTCTACCCTACTTAATCCCTTTTCACTCTATGTCAAGGGATGACATAGAGTGAGGGTGGCTCACTCTATGTCATCCCTTGCTTTCCCTCCCACTGCCTTTCCATGCACAGTTACACATTCACATTCACAAATGCACCCCATGCCCTCCCCCTGCCGTGCATGCACACGCGCGCGCGCACACATCCCTTGGCGTTTCTCCTGACAAATTCTAACAAATGTTTTATTGGTGTCAGTTGGTGTCTCATTTGAATTGAATTTATACACCTCTGCTCCAGAGTTGACATCGATCGGGCTTAACTCATTTAATAGCCATGACATTTGCCTATTAGCTTATTTACTGTCAAAACAGGCCCAGGCTCAGCTGGCTTCCTGAGAGACACTAACTCTTGCATTTGTATCCGTTAGGGAAGAAAATGTGATTGCTTGTGCAAAATATAAACTCAAGAAGAATGTTCCGCCCTGAAATACACACAGGGATGGACTAAAATGAATGTGCTTCATCTACAGTTAGGTGCATAATTTGTAGAGTTTTGTAGTTTGCGTCTGTACACCACCACAGTGCTTTTTAAATCAAGCAGTCTGCATGTGATTGAAGTGCTGACTTTCCTTTTTAATTACAGCCATATTTATACATCATGCTCCATTTTCTGAGGTTCAAAAGTAATCGGACAAGCTAACATAATTTTAAATGCAAGAAATGTTTTTAGTTCTTGAATAAAAATGATTTGTAGTCAATGTTTGCCTAAAGTCTAGAAACTATGCATACTTATAAACAATGTGGGTTGCACAGCATGCACAAGACTAAGCTTATAAGTGAGGTGCTTATAAATTCATCTTGGCTATGTGACAGGGAGATAAAATGAGGAGAAGAGAAGGCTAATTTCTCCAAAGGCAGAAAGAGAATGATGGATGACTGAAAATCTGAAAGGATTAGGAGTTAGAAGGTAGATAAGATGCGGCAGATTTTGGAGTGATTATGACGATAATAACTGTGCCTTTGAAGCCTTTATGACTCTACATTTGCGTGGGTATGAGATCAAGTGTATGCACGGGCACAGGTATGTCAGTCAAAGTGTCTGATTCCTTCTTTGTTTCTATCTTCATAAGAGGTAGATGTTAACTCTTGCATCCGTGGACCTGGAAAAGCACTCGTAATTACACGCTCACATCAGCTTGTGTACACACATATAAACACAGCAACAGTCTTCAGTGGCACATTAAAGCCCTTCCAAAACAAATCAATGAAAGCTGTTACACAAATGAGGAAAAAGATGACAAATGAACAAGAGACAGACAGCAAAATGGATGTCGATCCAGAAGTAGGAGAAAAACGCAAAGTATCGTGAGGGAAAGGGGAGTCCTCACTTTTTATTTTTGCATTTCCTGTTTTTTGTGAGCACATGGTCTTGAATCGCTTGATTGGATATTTAAAGCAGGCTGTGTGCAGCATTTAGATGAGAGCAATGGTTTACAGCTGGTGTATAGCGATTTGATTAGATGCTGCAGCTCACTGCAAACGCCCCACAAGCTTCTAATTGGTTATTTATCTAGAAAACATGCCATTTAGCTGACATTACTTAAACTAAACAAGCATATAGTGACATGTGTGCTCACATGTAGTCACGTACAGACAGAGATGTGGCACACACACATACACACACTCACATATATATACTATAGCACAACATAAATCTGCTGAAAGCATCTCCAAACCATCTGCAGCAGTAATAACAATTTGGTACCTAAGGCTATATGCTTCTCTTTGCCCTCACACCTTTTCTCAGATTGCTCCCCCCCCCCCCGCCCCTATTGCAGGTCCCAGTTTTTTTTTCCCATCATGCATTCATTCTCTCTCTTTCACTTTGTTTTCTCACTCTTGCTTACACTCTTTCTCTTAAGCATGATGTTTTGTCCCCCTCTTTTTTCCCCACTCTTTAGCCTATCACATACGCTGATAGGCTCAGTTCTCTAGGCCAATGAGTCTTCCATAACGAGATCCCCTGAGGAGAGAAGAGTGGTGTAAAGAGCAGCAGGGACAGAAAATGGGAGGGGAAGAGTTGGGGTTTGATCTCCTTTCTGACCTGGACAAATAGTGCAGCCTCTGACTCAACCTCTCACTACCACTTCTCTTTCTCTCAGTCTCCCTTAACCCACCATTTACGTGTTCCACTCCCCTCTGTTCAGGAGCCATCTATCATTACTGTCCATTGACCCGATCAGATGCATTATAATCTTCTTCTGACAGCACTCCTGCTGTGTTTGCAATACACTGCACAGCGAGAAAGGCTGAGGAGAAGTGCAGACAGTTGTCTTTACAGAGGAGAGGGAGTCTGGGGTAAAAATCAAATGGGTGCATATCTAAAAGTGAGACAAAACGTTCTTAGGAAAAAAGGAGCTTTTACAAACACTTACCCACCCATGTTCTGGAGTTTGTCACAAAACTGATTCTTTAAAGATTGATTTTCTGCTTTCAATAATAATCTCTCTCCTGTTATTTGAGTTCACTACAGATTACCCACAGTCCTTATTTCATCGACCAAGAAAGTCAAGCAGAAAGGAATGATGTGCCAGTCAATGACTGTTAAACTAGAGTTACCTCCCTGATATCATAAGTCCGGGCTGTGGCAGCTAGCTGCTGTTTGCCTCATTAGTATGTGCACTAACAGAGTGGCAAGCTGCTCATCCTTCCTCCGACAGCGTTTTAGCAGTTTAAGCAGGAGTTCAATAAAAGGGACTCTTAATGAAATGCTCTCTGGCCATTTAAGGAGACATGGTCTCTGGCAATTTTGTAGTGGTTGTCTTTACACAATCTGTGTACTTTCATTGACTTTTGGCGTATTTGTCAAGGCGCACCTTTCAAAAGAAGTGTACAAATGAGCGGCAACCAGCATAGTCTTGTGTCGGCACGGCATGATGGATATGTTGTAATCATAGAACATATCCATCATGCTCCCTGCTTTATACCTAAACACAATTGGTTTAGGTATAAATGTAAAATGTGTAATTTTATTTCTGTATTGCTAGAGCTAAACTTAAATTGCAGGAGATTTTTTTGAAGAACTCCTCAAAAGCTTCTCATTCTCGACTTTCTTGCTTCAGGGCTCAGTTGATTCTGTGTCAGTGTTTTTGAGACAAGATAACATACTGAAAAATGTGAGATCTATGGTAGCTTCTGCACAGTTAACAGTTACTCATTCATCCAGTATTGTAACATTGACACTTGTGACAACACACGAATAATATCATAAAAATGTGGCTAGGTGTGTGAAGCTCACTCAGGTACGCTCAGGCGATGTCCTCTGTGTGAGTTTCTGACAGCTCAGTCTGCCCTTTCTCGTGTTTTTTGATCAGAGAGTTAGGAATGAAGGGGCAAGGTGTTGCCCTTTTATTTGATGCATACATTATGCACCAATAGTTTTCACTGCATCACAAATAAATAAATAAAGCAGCACATTAAAGAAGTCAAAGATCTAAGATTCCTCTGGATCAAACACCTTTTTTCTTATGCAGACCATGTGTACATGTTGATGAATATAAAGTGCTTTAATGTTGTCGGGCTGTAAGCATGCTATTGTTAGGTCAGAAATCTTCTCAGCAAAGAGACTCTGCTTTGAAGTTTTGCATTTGTCTATAATAGTTTATTAAATCTTTGAAGCTTCTGTGAAGATGCTTGTCTTGCATATGCATTCATACTAACTGTACTGAATAGAGCTGTGTGTATGTGTGGATCAGATCCATACGTACATGTGTATCTGCACGTCTTTAATGTGCACTCACATACAGAGCACCTGTCTAGTTTCCCCTGTAGCAGTTTAAACACGGGCCAAATGTGTCCTCACAGTCTTCTAGCGTCACCATGGTAACAGTGAACTTGCTCAGAATGCCCTTATTTACTTATGCAAATGACTTCCTGCAGCCCCCCAGCCTGTCAATCAAGATCGCAAGCATATTGAAAAAAATATAGTTAGAAAGGTGAGAACTTTCAGTCTTTGCTACAAACTTATGTAACCCTCACTTAGCTCCAGTTTGTATAAATCAGTGCCTCCATATTTTTTTGTCTTCTAATGCTGTGGTAAATCTCATATTACCTAACGGACCCTTTGTTGGGTTTCAAGTTGAAGCTTGTCTCTCATTTATCCATTTGCATTTATCCTTTAATCCATCCTGTTCTTTGTTGTGTTTCCTAATGCTGCTTCTTAATGCTACTTAATTGTTAACTGTCTGTGCCAGTTTCATGCTGATTCATCTGCATTATGTAATTTGTTTGCAAGATACAAATAGTGGGAATGTTTTGTGAAATTAAAATTGTCTGTCCCGAGCCAGACTAGCTTGCTTATGTACTTTTTCCAATATTTTGCACAAGCTACCAAATATCTTTCCGCTCTCGTTCCCTTTTTTCTCTGTCCTTAGCTTTCGCCCTCCTTGAGGTTTTGCTTGTTTATTCTCTTCTTCTTGTGACTTCTTCCAGCTGCTTCGTCTTTTGCTTTTATTTTTCTATCTGCATTTTGCTCACTAACCCACTATCCTTTGAAATAAGAGAAAGGAGAGTCATTCTGATTCTTTAAATGGTGGCAATTACTTCTTTTATATACGATCCTCTGAAATAATCATATTTCTTGAGCATTTCTTTAACAATATTTATTTGTTAAAATGATTTTTTTTAATGCTGTATTATGGTCAAGGCAATACTAGTATAAGCTCTCTACTTAAAATCTGACATGAGATGATTTCCAAGTCAGGTGACAGACTGAAGCGCTGCCCCAAATGAAGCAATTAAACAATGTCTTGGTGCCAGGTGAGGCAGACAGCTGAGGTGGTTAAGCCCGATATCTGAAACGGTCAACTAATTTTAGAATTGGGCAGAATTGCCAGATCACTTAATGTCCAGCTGAGTGGGGTCACTGCATGTGATTTATCACCTCAGTCGTCAACAACCAGACGCTCAGATTATGAGATGGATTTGTGGTATGTCTGAAATGTTAATTGGCTGACTGTCAGCTTGAGCGGTTCAGCAGTCCGATTTTCTGCTTTCAAAAGATCTCTTATTACACTGGTCAACAATTTTTCAGACGTTATCTGCTTTAGAGGTAGAGAGGTGAGCTATTTTTTAAAAAGATTTTGAGGTGCTCAAATATGACAGTTAAAATAGATGATTGGCTACCATTTCCAAGATATCAAATTTTTTATTTTAACACCTGTGTTTGTTAAATAGTTGAGTTTTAATTCTGAATTGTTAACTTTTTTCATTTGTTTATGGTCAATTCATATGATAATATTTAATCTTTCTTTGTTGTGTAACAGTTTAAAAGATATATATATATATATATATATGTATTAACTCTTATCTCTCCGTGTATATAGATACACGGAGAGATAAGAGTTAATATGAAACACATATACATCATATTTAATGGAAAGCACAGCAGGGCTATTTCAGTTCACAAAAAAAACTGGACTGAAATTATTTAGAGCCCAGCAAGCCCAACCAGGGAGGTCAAGATGTTGTGTCAAGGTGGCATGTTGTGACTTGTGATTTATGTCTGTGGATATCTCCACAAGCAAACTTATTTTATTTGATAAGGTAGCGCACCAGAACAGGAAATGCAAAGGTTATCTGCCTTTTGGTGGTGCAAGTCACGTTATTTTAACAGCATAGTGTGAAAGAAAATGACAAATATTACTTGTGAGACATATACTTATTTAACATTTTGACAGTACAGTGCCATGAAAAATTGTTTTCCCTCTTCATGATATATTTGTTTTTTTGCACACTTACGGTTTTTAAGTCATTAAACTTTCAATATTAGACGAAGATAACCCAAACAAATACAAAATGCATAATTTGAATGATGATTTTATTTATTAATGGAAAAAAAACGTAGACTAGTGTAAGCTAATAGCTTGTCCCAATCTTACTCAGTTCTTTCATGTTGTGGTTCAACATGACAAAAGCCGTGATATGAAACTGAGTTTCAGGACAGATGTCGTCTGCTCGTTGTGAATGTGTTAGACTTCATTTCATTACCTTTTTCTGGCTTTCCATTTATATTAGAAATATACAAAGTAACATTACCATCTTATCTTTCCAGCCAGCATTTGTGAGGACATAGATGACATAAATAAAGGCTGTTCATCAGTAGATAAAACCTGCCAGAGTTTCTGTGCAGTGTGAGTTCCATTGATAGTCATTTGATTGTACAGTCAGTGACAGTTTCTAGACCTCTGAAAATAACTCCTTCCATATCTGATCACAGTCACTGTGTCAGCATTTCAGGCCTGTCCAACAGGGATTAGATCCTCAGGCAAACCTAAAACAACATAGAGCAAGTCTTTGTATCGCTTTACAGACTGGTCTAAAGGAGGTGGCTAGGGACATGTCCACTGCTTTGGTGACCCCAAACCAGCAGAAAATGAATCACACTCTGAAATAACAACATGGATTTTTTTTAATGGCTTGGGAGAAAGATCCTTGACATTTTGGGTTCTTTGACTGGATGATTGCCACTGGTGGTTGTAAGTATGTTATCGATTTCTCGAAGCAGAACCTCTTTGTGGAGCAGTTTCACAAAGCTTGTTTGGTGATAGCAAAAACGAGACACTCTGGGTCTATAGCTGTGTGTGTGGCCAATGACTATTCATGAGTTACTGTTCAGTCTGTGTGATCGTCATGGTGTGGTATGTGTGGAGAGAGGAAGAGAGGTTTACTGTTTACAGTTTTAACATTTACTGCGAGAATGAGCTCATGTTTCTCCTCCTGCTGTCATTTAGCAGATGCTGTTTCTTGTCAACAGTGAACAGAGAGATGAGCAGAATTAGTATCAAACCCACGATACTAAGACAATAATGTAAGTGGCAGAAAGACAGTAAACAAACACTGACAGAAGAGAGACAATGGCATCTGCTCTAACTGAGCTGCAGAGTGAGTGAAACCTCACGTCTCTGATGTACAAAAGATCCTTTTTTAAAATTAAATATGTATTTTTTAAAGTTAAACTTTATTTTCATTTCATATTTTTCCATTTTCTTTTATTTAATAAGAAGCCTATTATTGCACATGTATCATGGCCATATAAAATATAACGTCTCATTTCCTTTTTTTTTTCTAGGCAGCTACAACCTGTGTGGTTTCATTGTTATTAACCCAGAGTTTGTCATAATTATGTGATGTATATTTTGACATTTACAGAGCAGGCCTATTACAAACTCTAATTTCCATTTCTTAAAGAAACATTTCTAATATCCACTTCTAGTAGGTGTGTTTTGTAGATTTCAAAGCTAACCTTCTTTTAAAATAAACATTTTGGTGTATGCAGAATATTGCACATCTGTCTCCCATAACTGAGCAACAAGCAAATCCTCACATTTGAGAAGGTAGAACCCTCTGGTTATTGATTAAACAACCTTTTAATCAATAAGTTGTCCATGAAGTATCTGTTAATCAACTAATGATTCTACATAAATCTAGCAAAATATATATAGTTAGCATATAGTCTATCTATCTTCTATCTATCTATCCATATATATGTATATATGTATATATATTAGATGAGATGCATTGTGAGGGTGATGGGAGGGAGTATATGTGTGTATATATATATATATATATATATATATATATATATATATATATAAATCTGGATCTGTTGTGTATAGCAAGCAAGGCGTGTGTGTGTGTGTGTGTGTGTGTGTGTGTGAGAGAGAGAGAGAGAGAGAGAGAGAAAGTGAGAGTAAGTTAATTTCATGCAGTGTTACCTCATTTTGTAGCATAAAAATTAGGATGATACATCATTATACATATTCAGTGAGAAGCTAGCTTACATGCATAAGAAGTTGTCTGAGGGATGAAGAGATAAAAACCTTGCAGTTTTCAAGGAGAAAAATGTTTCAAAGATAAAAAAAAATTTTCAATTTCTGGCCACAAAGAACTCTTTAAATTGGTTGAGTTGTTACCCTTATAGCACGTAGCAGTCTTGAGATTGCATTTTGAGTCTCCGGCGTATCCTCTGGAGGAGTTTTATTTGACTTTTGAAGTGAGCAATTACCCCCCCCCCCCTCCCCCCCATTATATTGTTTACTCCTTTAATTAAGTCAGTGTTTAGTCATTCCTGCTGATGGTGAAAATGACTTTATAGTAAATCAGTGTAAAGTAAAAGGAAGACAGAAGAAAGACAGCTAGCTGCATTTAAAAGCACTGTTACTTCTTATTACACTCACACACTCATATAAATAGTCATTATCTTTTAGCTTCATTGTTTTTTTGTTTCATTTACTCAAAAACTGCATTTTAATGCAAAACAACACATTATTTTTTTGTAAAAGTGACATCTGCACTTCCAAAATGAAATAACAAATTTAATGCATGAATAGCCCAAGGCTATTGAAAATGATTCAAGATTTGCAAAACTATTATGTGAAGAGCATGAGATGATGTTTCTTTTTGTGTGCTTTTCCAGCTCTATTTCACATTGTGACTTTTGTAACTTTCATTTCTTTTGCTCTTATACTCTCTTTTATATTTTACTCTGTCATTTTTCTTTTCTCTCTCCAGATTTCAGCCAAAAAGTATGAGACCTTATTAAATCATTTCTGGTGCCTTGTGCACCTTCCGCAGTGGCAATGCTGGACAAGGTCAGAATACTGATAAATGGAGCACACGTGTACTCGGGCAGCCAGACATTTTTTATTTCAGGCCATACAGCTCAGATAGTGTGAGGGAAGCAGATCGGTGATTTCATGTGTTGAAATAGAGTCTGAAATTCAGCGCTGCCCCGCCTGCACAAACCCAAGCATTTATTAACTCCTCGTTAACCTTCAATGAAGAGTGTCTTTTTTGCGTGTGGTACAATAAAGCATCCAGTATCTATCTCTTAGATGTCTTTAATGTCACTTCTGTATTTTCCACTCTGTCTGACACAAAGAGGACAAACATTGCACACCGAAGCAGAAGCCTCACAATGCTTCACCACCTTAAATGAGAATGATGCTTCGAGATAAGCCCTGAAAGCCGCAGAGACATAAAAGATACAAAACTGGTTCTATAAATAGTAGCAGTCTGCACAGATCCTCAAAGCAGTAGTTTTTTTGGGGAGGAAATATTTTTTCCACTTTCTTGTCTTGCTTATTTTACCACAAAGACTGGAAGCTGCTACCCTGGCTCTGCCAGAAAGTCTACCTGCCGAAACCTCTAAAGCTCACTAAAGCCTTTCTTACACATGGCTCAACGTAGCTAGTTTTGTGAATCGGTTAAAGTGACAGCCTTTTGTCATTCAGACTGAGGTCACCTTTACATCCTTATTCCTCGGTGCTTCATTTATACACAATTCAAAAGGCATGTAGACTCTTGAAAATGTTTTCACTTTCATATTTTTGCTTAAAGGTACTGCCGTATATGCGAGCGCTGACCCTT
This sequence comes from Neolamprologus brichardi, assembly GCF_056152115.1. Taxonomy (NCBI): domain Eukaryota; kingdom Metazoa; phylum Chordata; class Actinopteri; order Cichliformes; family Cichlidae; genus Neolamprologus; species Neolamprologus brichardi. The sequence continues at coordinate 24,883,560 of NC_142117.1, read as the reverse complement.
CCCATCGCCTACAGGCTTCAAGAGAGCCCTCTTTTGGGTTGGGTTGAGATAAAATGTTATTAACGTCATATAATTGTTGTTTAAGGCATGCACCAGAGTTATCCTGTTTTTTGCAAGCTAAACAAAGCGTTAGACAGTCATATATTTGTGCCTGATTATTTGTATCGCTGCTACATGCAGCTCTGAATTGCGCCATGCTGAAAATGAATATGGCTGAGCGCGTATTGCCTGATTACCATCGCAAAGGGATCACATTGCTCATTCATACAAGAAAGGTGCCGACAGCTATATGTAAAGGAATTATTGCCGGAGAAGGCATTAATAACACATTATTATATGGTATACCTTTTTATTTAATTCATACAAAAACCTTGAATGTCTTCATTCAAGAAATCATAAAAGTCATTTAAAAGCATTCAAGGATATAAATATCAAAACACACCATTAAAATAGCACGATTCATTTTACCGTTACACCTCACTGTGTAGCCAAATGCACTTGAGCGAAATCAAGATAATTCAGCAGCCTGTTAGAAGTAGGTTGGCTGTATCAGTGACAGCAGGGCTGGTGCCTGTAGTAGCATGTGTAGAGGCTATGTAATGGTTATATTTAGCATCTCATCTCCCAGACGGTTCTCTGAGCACACAGTCGACTGGCACAGCAGCCTATTCTGGTGAGAACTGTGAACACTGGGAACAGTTAATGCCGTTCTGGCAAAGCGATATCATCGGGAGTAATCTTTTTTTTTGGACAAAAGTTTTACTACACATGCCTCTGTGTGAATGATGAGTTTTCCAGCATCTATCAGTTCTTTTCTCCAGCCTCACTTCTAATACAGATACTGATTTCCCTCTTTTCTGTAACATTTTGGAATTCCTGTGTGTGTGTGTGTGTGTGTGTGTGTGTGTGTGTGTGTGTGTGTAGTTTTTCCCTCTCTCACCTGTATTCTCTTTTTTACCTTCTTTCATTCACTCCCAAAGCTTGTTTCCCTCAGTAATCTTCCTGCCAGAATGAGAGTTGGAAAACAGGCTTGTGTTTTTGTGACAGAGTGTGTGATGTTCCTTGTGATCCCTCCCAGTGTTTGAAGCTGCATTACATCAGACTTTCCATCCTGCCTGCAAATCCTGACTTTCATAGTATTTGTATGTAAGCAGGAAAATGGGTGAGCTGAGGTATCGATTCCCCCCCAATATATTCTGTATAAACATGAGAAACATTCACATGCACTGCACACAACAAAAATTTACTTGCACATACTTGCAGGTTTGCACACAAGCACAAAACTCGTATCTGAATGCACGAATGCTGCAGACTTTTTGAGTTACAGGTATGCACACAGGATACACGCTGACATCTGTACATCCTGCTGCTGCTGTTTGCTGCTGAAACACTGGGGCTTACTCCTCTGCATTATAGATGAGGAAGCTGTGAACAGCTTGTTTGCTTTCTAAATTAAGTTTTTCTCTCCTTTCTTCCTCTGCTTCTGTCTCTCCCTGGGTTGCTGCTCCTTTTGCTTTTTACACCCTGAGATGAGCCAAAGCCTCTGCATGCCAGGATGTTTTGCTGCTTTCCTGCATTTTTGTAAATGTGTAAGCAGCCTCTCTGCTAACAATGGGTATGAGAAGGTCTCATCTTTAATGTATGTTGCCCTGTGTATAGAAAAGTAACACCTTCAGAGCCAGAGACTTCCCTGCTGGCTAGCCTGTAGTGGATTGCAACTATAGCCCCTAAGCACATACTCACAAACATTCGTACAGCCATCTATTAGCTATATCCGTTTTAACCCATGGAGGGTAACAGAGCAGCTTGATGGTCAACTATTAACCATAGCCAATTAACCTAAGATGCATGTCTTTGAGCTGTGGGAGGAAGTTGGAGCTCCTTCAGGAAATCTGCAGAGCCACAGGGAGAACATGCAAATTGCACTCAGAAAGACCTCAGCAGACCAGCAAGATGTAGCCCAGAACCTGTGAGTGAGGCAACAAGCTCAGCACAGCTGTGCATTCCCACTGCACAGAGCTATAATTCTCCTGTACAATGCAAGACTGGATCAAGTGTCATCTCTCTCTGATTCTTTTTCTCTCTATATGAGTTTTTCCTACATTTCCTACAATTAGACTGCACTAAATAAGGGTTCAAAGATTTAGAGCATCCTAAAGTCAGCAGAGAAACTGAAGTCATTTTATTTGAATATAATGTAAATAACTGCTTGAGCTGTTTGCAGTGGTCTGTCTGGAGTCACTTGTTTCTGATACTTTTGAAGTCTTCTTCCCTTGCATCCTCTTTTGTCACACCAGCCCTCTGCATGTCCTCCTTCAGCCCATGTATCATATATCTACCATTCCTTCTCTCCATCATATCAGTCAGCTCTCTCCCTTTCCCATAGTCTCTACATTTAAAGTCCTTACTCTCACCTCCACACTACAGCCTTTCATTCTCGCTTACTGGCCTCTGAAAACACCTCACCTCTTCCTCTGTCTTTAGCTATAGAGATAGAGGAGGAGAACCATTTCCATCAGCACTCATCCAGTATAGAAATCTTACTGATGATCTGCATGTTAGTTTTCCTGACACTACACTCCCCATTTATCTGGGCTCGATCTCTTTGCCATAACAAACTTGTGCCTTGTGTGCTCGCTAGTTGCTTTGCACTTCATCTAAACACATTAGCTTCATCCAAGAACCATATATAAAAAAAACATTGAATCCCAGCTTAAAGAATCACTCATAACATCCATGGACAACATTACACCCACACTTTAAAGCTACAGTACCAGTCAGAAAGTTGGACACTCGTACTTGTTTCCAAATGAATTCAAGTCTGCTTTTCATTTTTCTTTTTCTCTATTTCTCTGTTATTGCTATATTAGATGGCAATCAGATTCATTTAAAACATGAATTGGGTAAACAGAAAACTTTCTTTTTGTACACTCTGTTCGGATTAGTTCAGAAAAACTGAATATTGCATAGACTATAATGAACTAACAAAATTAGACCTAAAAACTGCAGAGCTATTCCAGTGACATTTATTAGCGGTAAATCAAATGTTAGACTATATGCTGTTCCACTCTATTATCTGTTTTACTTAAAGTAATAACACTTTCCTGGAAAGTTGGCATTTATACTTCTCTCCTGTTGTCAAACAAATTCATTCTAAATGGCAGGATTACCTTAAATTATGCCTGCGATTTTGAGTTTCATAAAAAAAATATTGTAGCTTAAATGATATTCAGACTATGTTCAGTGAGTCGCATCTTTCATTTCAACCACTGTAGAAACCGCAAACAGAAGCCCACTGTGACTAATGGGATACTATCTGATTTCTTAGATACTGTGGCATAAACAAAGCTCTGACGCACAAAAAAGAGATTAGGAGTGTCTGTCTTTCTATCTATCAGCCTTCCTGTCTCTTGAGCCTGTCTGTGTCTTACTGTGGTTTCTGCTCAGCTCTTACTGGGGTCTAGGTGGGCGTATCAGAAGTTCTAGCACTTCTGTACAAGCTTTCGCCGGGCTGTCCTTTCCATCCTTCTCTGGTTTAATTTTCTCTGGTCAGACTTTGACTGAGCTCGGTCAGAGGCTATTGATTCACAGAGAGACAAAAAGGAAGGTCAATGAAAGGCAGCAGAGTTGCTTGAGAGTTGATGGGAACTATGAGCATGCACACACACACACACACACCTGCTGTGCTTTTCCAAGAATGGTTTGATTTGTGTTTGCTTGTACTACACATACAAGCACAAATGAAAGCATTGCCTCTTCTTAGATGGATGGCAGTGATTGTGCTGTGCATGCCTCTGGATATATCTCTATCATCAACAGACTTCAACATGAGGTAGAGCTCTAACCTTGCCTGCTCATGTGTTCACCCAAAACAGAGCGAGAGAGTGAGGGAGGGAGAGAGAGGCATAAAATGAGATCCAGTAAACATTATAATTGTGTGTGATATCTCTCTCTTGGAGCATTCTCTTGTTCCCTAATCTGTTCACATGCCAGGCACCTGGACTTCCCTGAATGTCAAGGGGAAATGGCTTATCAGCCACCCCCATCCATTTCTTTTTCTCCCCGTCTCACTCTCATTCCTCTGTCCAGGCAGTCTGTCTGTGTGGCTCCCAGAGGGAGGCTACCCAGAGGTCAGATTTCCCTCTTCACCTTTTCAGTTCCTCTCCAACTTTTTGTCCAGGCTGCCCAGTGGGACGGAGGGTCGCTGGCTGACATTTATCTCCATGGATATGGAGTATGCTCTCAGAATGGGAAATGGGTTTTTCTCCTGCAAGGCAAGAGCCTAGAGAGAAGTATATTTTCATTGGTGTCATTTGGTAAAGAGATGGAGCGTGGACAAAAGAAGAACTCATTTGATTTTGATGTGCGTCCAAATTGCTGCTGAAGAATTGGCTTTGCTGAAGCACCGCGCTCTCTGAGTGATCTGACTTCATGTTTTCAGTGTGTATGTGCGCAAATTATGTTTCTTTGATGCTCAGTGGAATTACTGTAGCTTGTTTGCTAATGGTGAAAGCTTCAGTTACTGTAGGTGCTTAGTCCATTCAGCTGGGTGATACATGTCAAAGTAATATCCACATGAATGCCAGGACCACAAATTTCCAAGCACACGTAATGAGATAACCAGTGTAATTGAGTTCACCTGTCCGTAGTGTCATCTTTTTTTTTTTCTTTTTTTTTTTACCAGCGTTAACATCATGCTTATGCACAGACAGTTATCTCCAGGGTGTAGTTTTGATGTAGCTAGCTAAAAGCTGTTACAGCTTCATTCAAAGTTCTTTCAGGAAAAACTAAAAAATTCATGTTTGACAAAAGTAATCTTTGCAGTAGCTTTTCATGATTTCGAGCAGCAGAATTTCCTCTGTTGTTGGAGATAGAAGTGTTGAATTGTCAGCTTTTTAACTGGGTAACATGAATCTGACATCTTGGTTTTATGGTTTTTGTCAAATGCTGTTAGTGGATCAAAAATCATTTTTCACACTTAAAAGCCAATTCATGCTTTTCATGTTGGTGTGTCTGTTGGATTGTGATTCATTGAGCGATTTCAAGTGTCTCTACACACTATGATGAGCCCTATTTGTTAGCTGACTTGTTTGTCAGCACATACAAATGGTGTTTAGTAGCATAGGCAGTGGTAGTTGTTTCTTGTTGGTAATAAACTACATCAGTATGACTACTTAAAATATGTTTCAAGATGTCTAGAAATTAGAATATAAATCGAACTGGATATCCTCTATTTTCTTCTGGTTATTAAATTAGAAGGGAACTAGAATGGATTCAAACCTCGAACCTTCTTGCTGTGAGGACACAGCGCTATCCACTGCACCACCACGTCGTCAAAAACATTATTAATAGGCCCGTTTGTCACAGAATCAGCACCAACAATTCTATTCATCTGTAACTTAATTGTAGATATCTATAATGAAAGCTTATAGAAAAGAATGGCAGCTATGTCACCATGATATAGCAAACATAAAAGCAGCAAATCATCACTTTTTGACAAGCTGATATTTTCTCGAAGGAACAGGCAACATATTTGATTTTTACTTGAAAATAATTACAAGGAAGCAGAAGAGACAAACCTCTCATGTGGTGACATTGTTTGCACTGCTGAATGCTGTAATTTAATTTTCACAGTGATAGTGTCTTCAAACAGTTACAAAGTTAACACGTTTGAAAAGGGCCTGCTTTGCTCATTAGCAGCTGGGAATGGATCTTCTCACAGCAGGGAGAAGATGAGGCTCTGCCAGATGTAGATTTTGATTATTTGACCTGAGCTCTTCTAGGACTTAAAGGCACTTTGTAAGGCTATGTCTATCGTTTTCTCTCCGTTTTGGCCTCCCGTCCACACTGAGATGGCGTTTTCGCTCATGGAAAACGCTTCGTTTTCAAAGCGCTCTTGAAAACGCATACATTTGAAAACAGTGCTTTCGCGTCGCAGTGTGGACAGCGAAAAAGCAGACTTTCTAAAACGATGAAGCACGTCATATGTCATATGATGCAGTCGTGTGACCAATTAAACTAAAATAGCGGAGGGCATTATACAGCAGTTGTTTTGTATGCTCTCAATTTTGACAGCCCTATTAAAGATTAATATCAGTCTGTACATGCTCCAGGTAGCTTTTCTTCAAATTCTTTAACTCTAACTCGCTTTTGCAACTTTGTACTTTTGTGTTACTCGCAGCAACAACTCCACCTTATTGTTAGTCCATTTAAAAAACTCGGTGCTTTTCCTCAACATTTTGCCGTTACGTTTCAAAGAACCGGAAAGTAAATAAGCGGCAGACTAAATGAGGCAGGTCGAATCTTCTTGCGTTTCACGCATGCACAGGACTGGAACGTAAGCGTTTTCGGCCATTTCAATGTGGACGCACAACTATGTGAAAACGACTGAAAACGCTAGTGTGGACGCGGAGCGTTTTTGGGCGAAAACGCGTTTTCAAATCTATCCGGGCTAGTGTGGACGTAGCCTAAATGAGTTGCTGGTCTTGGGTCTTGGAGGAAATCTTTCAGACTATCACTGTGTTTCTATAAATGTGAGTTGTACAAAAAAAAGGTGCCTGTTTACTGGTCGTCTTTTCTTTGTGTGCCTGTGTGTGTGTTAGTATTTTTAGACGTGGTGCAGAACACAGTGGTAAAACAATTACAGTTCATCATCTAGAGCTTATCCATTGTACTGCTGCAGATGTGCAAAACACATGTGAATTCAGCACGGTCCCCTCCCTTTTTCTACAGGATTGTATTGTTGGCTAATTGAGATTCTATACCAACCTCAGCTCTGTGTGCATTGCTTTTATCAGTGGACTTTCATCTCACCCCGCTTCATCCTCCATCCTCCCGCCTCGACCGAGCAGTCAGATATCACAGCCTGCCCCTGAGCCCTGAGCCCCGCAAGCTGCCGGGGTGGCCAGCTGCTCCCTCCGGCTCTCTAACACCACTAATTGAACCATTTCACTACTGACGATGGGTTGTATGCACAGCAGTATGGGACAAAAGCTTCAAAGTTTTTATGTGCATTACAGTTCTCGTGTGCAAGCAGGTGTGAACGTACAATCGCAGTAAAAAGGGTAGATCAGAGCGACGTTGTTAAGGCTTTGTTTACAACGGAGATAGTCAGAATGGGTTTATCGGGTAGTAAATCAGTAGGCAGCTTGTGTCTGGGGAGCTTTTAATTAGATTTGTCCAATTTTCTCACTTGCACCGACTCCCGTACACGTTCTTTCCTTTTGAATCTCTCGATCTCTTATCGTTCTCATTCACTGCATGACACACTCGCACCTCTTTCATGTGTTACTTGTGCTACGAATGTGTAAATATGGCAGGTGCATAAACCCTGACAGTTTAAAGGCGGTTGGTTAAAGAGACTGATATGTAAAACGGGTCACGTCGACAAGAACGCGTTCGTATCGCTGAGCGCATAGATCCGCTTGTGTGGGTGTGTGTGTGTATGAATATCTGCTGACATAGGCTATGTGCCCTCCAGCAGTTCTCTTTGCTTACCCAACTCTTATTAAAGCAGTAAATACGGCCAGGACATAAATTTGACGTCATGATTTAATTCCACTCTCTCACGCCCTCTCTCTACACTCCCTCGCTCTCATTCGCTCTGTCTGTCTCTCTGTTTCTTTCTGTTTGTGTGTATGCGGGCATGCTGATGCTCGTTAATATAGCATTAATGCTGCCTTCTAATTACAAGAAGCCAAAAACTGCTGGGGGGCGAAGTTTGATGCAGTCTATTTCAGGGTGCTCTTTTGAAATATGCCCACCTTTCCATTTCTCATCAATCTAGTTTAGAGGGGCTGATATATTGCTGCTGTGTGAGTTTTTATGAGTGTGTGCAATTGGAGTTTTATGTAGATGTTCTGGGGTGGTTAAAGAGCCAAACAAGCTGCAGGTGTTAGTGCCTCTTATCCTCCCCAACTTAAAGGCACTCTGGATAGTTGCAGAACAACCTGATATAACAGAGCGCAACCAGGTACACAGCCTTCTATTTACAGTACTGGCCTTTTTCCAAAACACTACACCAAAGATGATCAAAAACCTGAAAAAGATGAAGTTGTAAATATAATTCATTCCCTCCTTAATTTTACTTTGAGATATATATCTGACAACCTTTCACTGCTCCACATAAAACCCCAAATGACGCGATGACTTTCCTTGTGGAGTGTTATATTGCGTAGAGGGAAAACTATATATTTTGTTTTTGTAATTTTGTGTCTATGTTATGCCACACATCTGGTGCAGCCCACATGCAGATGCATTTAAGCATTGTTTGGACTACTTTTGGTGACTGCAGCTAAATGATGGCTTTGTCCGCTGTTGAGTGAGCCATGTGAGCCCCACAAGTCAGGAGTTAGGCTTGACAAGTGTTACGGCCAATCCTAGGAGGTTCTGGGAAGAGTGTTTACTCCTTTTACCACCCTGTTTAAGTGTTATCAAGCTGTGGGACCAACATGAACATCAATTTTCTTTTAATTTAAATACCATTATGGAAGTTTTATTGGATTTTATTGGGTGTAATGCAAGTAGAGATAAGACAGGGCCTTGCAAGCGGCGATAAGGGGAGTGGATCGAGAGAGGAAGGAATGACACATGGGATGTATATGAACATCTGGGGGAGGGATGAGGACAAGTTTTAATGTTATGTCAGATTTGTATAAAATATCAGGTTCAACTTTTAATTGGGCTGATGAATATTATTATGTGGTACCCAAACACATCCTCCTTCTCCATCTCTGCATCATAAACTTTGCCTGACTAAGTCACACACACAAAACTAGTTTCTTTTGTGAATAGCTGTGAAGGAGGTTTCTGTAACTTGTGAAAAATGCATTTGGGGCAGTGCAGAGAAGAAATGGGATGAAAGCACAAAGGAAAGAACACTTTAGCCACACTCCTAACCCGCCCATCATGCCTTTCTTCTTTCCTTTAGTCTGAGACGGAGTGAGACAGTGAAAGTAAGCATTAGGTGTGAAAGGAAGAAAGGGTGAAATCTGGACTCCTCAAGGCTTCAAACAGGAACACGGCTTTCATCACCTTACAGATAGAAAGAACAGAGTGATTGTTCTGTAGAATATGATCATATATTTGCACTGAAATAAGGCCGACCGAGCTTTGTGCAAGAGACATAAAGTTAGCATGTGGTATTAACTTAACCCATGTTTGGTATTCTATTTTGTATCTCTGGATATTACCTATTGAGTTATTACTGATTACAAAAATTACCTTTTTTTAATTTCTGCTTCTACAGCTGTGCTCATTTCACTTCCTGTTCTCTCCTTATCTCTTCTCCATTCCTGTCCCGTGGTTACCTGGGAAACAGTTTCCTTTGCAGTGATAAAAAGAGTCAAATTTAGTTAATGTTCTCATCCCCTTCAGGGCTGACATAAAAATAAAATAGCATTGAATGGCATTGACATGTTTCCTGCACAAACGTGTGCGACTCTGCGGCATTCATTAGGTGCTTTATTAAAATACAGTTTCCCCCCGGTGTCCATAATTTGTAGTGATTTTTAGTTTTTCAATTCCTGACATTTTCTTGGTCATACCTTCCTTGGTTTTATTAATAAGCCACAGTCTTCTACTGGACACATGTCGTCTCTGACCACACCCAACCGCACAATTACTTTAGCCTGTCTTCAGTTTCTCACTTTTCATTGTGCCTGTTGAACTGTGATCGGAAGCAGGTAGTTAAAGCTGTGTAAGCATATATATAGACAGTTAAAAAGAACAGTTTACCCCAAAATCAAATGTACATGTTTCTTGTAACTTCAGCCAGATCATTGCAGAAAGAGGCATGCACCTTCTTGTGTCAAAAGAAGCTTGTGACATTGTGACAGGATATGAACCTGTATTATTAGGCATTTATTCACTTCTTTTGGAAATCAGAAAATATGGCTGGGTTAAGAGGTCATCCAATTACACAGTGGGGAGGTGTGGTGGGGGAGGGGGCTCATGTCACTGGCAGTAATAGTAGAAAGAGGCTACTCACTGAATAAAGGTATTTTCCTTGTGTGTATGCATGGTTATTCCTATGTTTATATTACACAAAGAAGCAAGTGGTATTGATAAATGAATTCCAGTAGCTATTAAAATCATCTAGGTTATTGTTTTTTAGTGCCATTTATCTTTCTTTGCAGATGCATTCGGATAGTAAGCGTTGCCACTGAGATATTGAATTTTTTCTTCCTCTGTTTCCAGTTCAGGAGGATTGTTTTCTTAGAGACTGTCATTGTGATCAATATGGGTTACTCATATTTCAGTGGTGATTCAACTGAAATAACATTTCCAAGCAGTCAAATTGATGGAGACGCTGCAATGCTTCAACTCATGTATGAAGATAATGTTTTGGTGATGTTTATTCAGAATGTTTAAATAGCTCGGTATAGCAAAGGTGGCATGTAGGTAATTATGTGCGGTGATTAATGTGCAATGTGTGATGCAGAAACTGTGAGATTGTGAGAGTCATATAAAATATATTATTGCACATGTGTCCAGTGGAATTAAAATTCCCAATTTTAAAATGGTTGTGTAAAAAAAAAGGAAATTTTAAGTAAAAACTGAAATAATTTTGCGAGAGATATCCTTTATTATTACTTGTCAATAGAAATAGTTTTGTTTGTTTTTTTTGTTTTTTTTTGGGGGGGGGGGCGTCTCTCCTGTGTGTGTTTGTTTGTGTATGTACGTGACAGGGACCCAGTGTGTGATAGCTGAGCCCTGTCACCCACTCCCACAGTGAGGTGAAATGCTTTTCACTGCTCGCTGCCTTTATTTTCCATGCTCCTCGGGCTGCATGAGCATCCAGGTGGGACAGCAAGCAGAGAATATTGAAGCCCCGTAGCTATGTGCATGAGTGTGTGTGGCGTGTACAGGTATGCATGTCTGTTTTCCAGCATAGCTGCGTGCACATGTAGTGTGTAGCTGCATGATTTTCAACCAGCGGAGTGTATCCAAAAGCTGAGGCATCCCTGTAGGCAAGCTTTCACTATCCAGCAGTCCCGTCACAAGCCTTTCTCCGTCCTGCTGCTACTTTTACAGGATTAGAGCTGCCACCAGTGCCTCTTCTGTTTGTGTGGCTGTGTGCTTCACAGTGAAGATGGCAAAATGATTGAGCAAAGTTGGAGGCAGCAATATCCATCATTTATATAATGAAGCCACTTTTTTTTTATTGAGGTGATGGCAGAAAAAATTAGCTTTGCAGCATGCTATCCCACATCTATATGACGGTTGTCCTTTTGGCCATCATTGAACTGTCTCAGTCGCTACCTTATTAACTGTAGCATGCAGCTGCATGACTAATAGACTAATATTACACTGATAACAATCCTTACTGTGGTGTAATTGCATGAGGCAATTTCCATCCGCATTAGCCCATCTCTCCTGCACTGATAAAGAGCTGGGAAACCTTCCCATTAACTGCCTAGAATTAGTTATTAGATCAACAAATATCAGGCCTCAGAGTTGCTCATGAGATCTGTCAGAAATATATTAAATGCAGATGGGATGTGTCTGGCACCTGATCATCTTTCAGATACAGAGTGTCTCTGTAACAGTTTTTAGAAGAGAGAAAAATAAATTTTATGACACTTTACAAGTGTCGTTAAATCAGTAAAACCCAATTTGTTTATTTGAACAAGTAAGAGTGTGAATACAAGAAATCTTCCACATTTTTACAACACATCATTTAGTCATCCTTTCATCATGATTCATCATTTCACCCAGCTTGAACTGTTCATTCACATGTAGCTTATAGTTACATAGCAACATTGTGTACTAATAATTATCACGGACACCAACATTTCCCCATGCACAAACATATACATAAACTTAGCAAACTCTTCTGGGAACTTAATATTATAAAGGGTATTATGGTGCATCATGTAGGTTGTATACAAGTGCAACTGTTTTAAATCTGAAGCTTGATTAAGAAATCCCATTTACATATAATACCATGAATTTAAAATGAAGCCTTAGTTCTCAATCAGCTCTGTGGAATTTAGGAGAGTGGCCAAAATGTCCTCGCTCTCCAAAAGTCCACAGCGCAACCTGATCCTCACAAAGACAGCCAGGCAATTAGACACACACGTGCACACATCACATTTCCTCCCACGGCATGGCGACGTTTGTCCGTTTGGAGAGCAAACATTAAATTCAAATAGTTCTCAGAAAATGGCTGCAAAGCTGGCCAACTTTCACACTCTCTCACACACATTCATACATTTACTGAGATAAGCGATGGAGCTTATCAGTCAGGAGCACAGGCTGAGACATGGTAGCCAAGTAACCTGTCTGCTCCCTAACAGGAATCAATAAAGATATTCACAGAGCACAAATGAACACGCAAGTGTGCATGCCCTTCACCGCGAACACAATGACGCAGATACGGTTTGGGAATCATGTCCGTTTTGAATAATGACCCATTCACCAGCGCAGCCAAAGATACATCCCCGATCCAAGTTCATTAACCTTTTAAGGATTTTCCCAAGTGTTTTTTCAGAATTCTCCTACACAATGCTGCAACATATTGGAGACTTCATAATGTAGCAGTAACACCAGATTATATTATTTACAGAGAGGCAACACATACACACTGCAGGTTGTGCTGCCCATAATCATAATGAAGCGTGGTAGTTCTAAGTTCTAAGTGAAAGGGCCATGGCAGGCATGGGTGGAAATTTCTCCTCTCTTACTCCAATCCTGATTCAGTTCTTAGTAATAAATTCTAGATGTGGATTTGCGTACCCGTCTACCCATAAATCTTAATGAGGCAAAGAGCACTTCTAAATATTAAAGTTCTCACTGTAAGGTTTCAGTATTACCTGCTGTTTGATCTGACTGCTATTTACAAAAAACAGGCAGGTATATAAATTATACTCTTATTATCCTGCCTCATGCATAAAGGGCAGCAGCATATAAAACGAATGTCAGATCATAATACAGATATTGTAAAGCGTAGCACGGAAAGTGTTTTCAGCATTTGCAAACACACTCACATACTCTGTGATGTACCCTGCTCACTGTTCATAACCCTAACAGAACAACACTCTTTTTTCTGCTCCATCAAATCACATTTTTTCTGCTAATTACTCAATACCATATATAGAAGAATTAGTGTTTTCTTTAGCTTTGAAGCAAATGATTGAATTCAACAACTGCAGTCACATTGAACTCATAATCCTTGTTATGCATATCAGACTAGCAGTCACAGAGATATTTATTATTTGTTCAAGATTCAGGGATTGTCAAAATAAAGCAACAACGCACACACAGACACATTGGAGCTCCTTTAAAGACATCTGATTGGTCAGCCTAGTTTAACTTAAACCTTGAGACCTCATTTGGAAATACCCACAGGCGTGACAGAGAGAGTGCATGCCATATGTAAAAGATCAGATTCTACACCAAGTTAACATGTAACTTGACTGCCCAGTAAAATAATACATCTGGTATAAAACTGCTCTGAAAAAGAACTTAATGCATCTCCTTCCACATTGCCAGCTGCGTGACTTCTCCGTGCTTTTTAAACTCTCTCAGCGCTGTAAGCTCAGCTGTCCTCTTATCCCCCGAGTGCCACGCTTTCATTTAATGCCTTCTCCAGTGCTACATGGTGATTCATGTATTTTGGCCTTTCATTCAAGTTTTAGGTCACTAAAAATGAACCTTTTTTAAAAACTCCTACCAGGGTGAAGACATTGAGAAACTCTATTGACACTGTACAGACAGGAAAAAGAGAGTGATACTCCAATCTGTTGATATCTTTTTAAACAGGCAATACTGTAGCCCACCTGTTTTTGGACTTTATTTATTGGTTGTTGTATTATTCTGTGTGTACCCATCTGGTTTGGCAACTGTATGCACTTCAGATGCCATCAGATCAAAGCAGGAAATCTTAACAGAAATGGGAAAAAACCCACAAAATTTGAAAATAGATATTTGTCCTTCTTATCAGAAAAATTGCCTTCCAATATGCTGAAGTTACTTTAGGTTTTTTGCTTAATCAAACACTTGTTGCCTACTACAGTTTTAACAGAAAGGGGTACACATCAGAAGGGGACTTTGCTTTTTGTTAGGTTTTTTTTTTTTTTTTTTTAGGGTGGGGGTGTTCCATCATCATATTGAGCTCTTTTGGCCAGTGTATTCTCACTGAGGGTTGTTATCCAGAGCACTGAGCTCTCATTTCATCTGTAACACAGACAGGCACTGAAACATGGCATGGGCTCTGTTAGTGCATGACCATGGACAGTGTGTAGGAATATGTGAGCATCTGTATATCCCTCCACCTGCGAGTTGTTGAGTGGAAAGATGCCATACTGCGAATAAGATGGGCTTGTCAGCAGCTGCGTTGTGGCCCATTGAACATCCCTTCTCTTTCCATCTATCCTTTTCTGGCTTTGCTCATTCCACTTGCCCTCCATTGCCTTATTCACCCTCCCTCTGTTCTCCATAAACCTTTTCTTGCAACCAACTCAATGCCCATCATTCTTCATTTCACCTCTTTTCATACATCTTGCAGGCCTTCCCATTGACTCCCTTTTCCTACTGTGATACCTCTTTGTATCACTTTCCCTTTTCATGATACTGCCCTTATATTATACTCCTTTCTTTCCTGGTCTCTCTTTGTACTTCCCCTCTGGTCCTTGTCTTACAGTTTCTTTATTCTGCTCCATCTGCTTCTACATTCCTTTGGCGTGAACGACGTCTGCCTCTTATTCTTTCTGTTTGGTTCTTTTGCTTCGTCCTCTCAATGCTTTACCTGCGTAAAAGAGAAAAAAAGAACCTAGATGTGCAGAAAATCCAAAAAGTGATGTAACAAAACACAGCACAAAATAATAGCAGAACTCAATAAAAAGAAAAAAATTACATCAAAAGAGCCTCACACAGGGAAGTCATGTAGTTTTCACCTAAAAACCTGCCTGAAATGGTAAATGGCGCTTTACTAGTCTCTAAGTACCCCAAAGCGCTTTACACATCCAGTCATCCACCCGTTCACACACTGGTGATGGCAATGGGCGCTCTCTCAGTGTGCCCATTGGCGCACTGACTCTTTCCTTGAATGAGTAATTTTGGGGCGATTGTGGCTCAAGAGTTGGGAGTTCGCCTTGTAATCGGAAGGTTGCCGGTTCGAGCCCCGCCTTGGACAGTTTCAGTTGTTGTGTCCTTGGGCAGGACACTTCACCCGTTGCCTGCTGGTCAGAGGACCCGGTGGCGACAGAGGCGACCCGCACTGACAGAGGCGAGGCTGCCAGTGTCCGGCAGCCTCACCTCAACAGAGGCGAGGCTGCCAGTGTCCAAGGCTCGACACTGGCAGCCAGTGTCCAAGGCTGACAGCTCGAACCGGCAACCTTCCGATTACAAGGCGAACTCCCAACTCTTGAGCCACAATCGCCCCAAAATTACTCATTCAAGAAAAGAAATAGATTTTTCAGACTTAGGTCCAGTTAACCTGGATCAACAGAGTGGTCAGTGACCCCTGGCAGATTGTTATGGAGAAAAATATATGAAATATGAAAAAAATATGCAGGCAGTTGTTAGATAAAAATGTACGGTGCTGTACTGAAAAACCTTCTTACCATTGCTTTGGTTGGTAGCAGGTTGCTGTGATCGCAGCAATATTCACTACTGCTTTTTATTATAGATTTTAAATACTACCTAACTACATACATTACTGACACACGTCCAGAACACCAAAAACCTGTTTTGAAAAGAAAAGTGCATGTGCCAAAGTTTCTAGAGAACACGACAGTTTGATAAAGTACATGCAAAGACCAAGGAGAGGACGGGGAGTGGTAGAAAAATATATGTATAAATAATAAACTTTAATGGGCGATTAGTATCTGCATTCACGACACCCATGCTTTCTCAGCTAACGTCAAAATATGTTTTGATTGCAAAGGGCATTAAGTGGGAGGAGAGACCTGTCATAGCATCATAACAAAACAGGTGGATGGCTTCACCAAGCTAACTGAAAGGAAAACAGACAGAATATCACAGGGTCATGTCTTTTTTATCCAGGTCCTATAAGATAAACTGATTTTTCTTTTTTGTGTGTGTTATTTTGTAACATCTTACACCCCCCCCCCCCCCCCCCCCCCAAAAAAAAGCTCATCTCAGATCAGCTCTTTGCTTCACCTTCTTCATTTCCTTCTCTATCTTTGTTTTATCTCCCTCACTACCACTCCCTCTAACCTTCCCTCTGTGTATTGTCTAAGCCGGCCTCTTGGCTCTGCTTTAATCTGCTTCTGTCCTGAACATCAGTCAATCACCAGCAGTCCAGCCTGCCACCTGTCTCAATTTCAGTCAGTACATTGTGTAACACTTTACCTTCAGCTGGTCCTTCATCTTTCATCCTATCTGTTCCCCCATCCGTTCTCTCACCAATCACCCGTCTCTCCTCCTAATTTTCTAATTCTTTTTCATATATATCTTAAGTGTTCTAGGAAAAGCACACACTTTTTAATCACCTTTCTATATGTGTTTCTACAATGTCCACATTCGTCACTTCTGTTAATGAAAGTGCCCGTTAGCTCTGTGTGTCTTTATGTTTAAAGTACATTAATGATTTGTTTAACCTTAACATAGTCCCGCCTTCCAACCTATCTATCTATTTAATCGAGATCAGCATTGACCATAGAGGTGGGTGGTGACTGACTACTTCATCCATGTTATATTATAATTATGCAGGATTGAAAAATTATCTATTCCATATATACTTGACCTTGAAACGAGGCTAGTGAGATCTGAAGCGTAAGAAGGGTGCAGACAGCAAATAAAGCTATCCATCAGGGGGGATGGAGGGAAACAGAAGCAGAGCTGTTTGGGGTGAAAAGAGTGATGGGTGGAGATGTGGAGGTAGAGAAATGAGGGGACGAGGGCTGGTGGACAGGTGAGAAGACAGAGAGGTCTGGTGATGGGCAGAGGGCAATCCATGGGAAGAAGGAAAGGATGGGAGAAACAAAGAGAGAGGGATGAGGAGGGAAGAGAGAGAGATGGCTGCTTTAAGGAGATTAGCTTTTTTAGATAGATTAGATGAGACAGAAGGGGAGTGATGATGGGGAAGTTGGAGCTATAAAAGCAAGAAAAGAGAAAATGTGAGTGCTCGTGAAGAGCCCGTAAATGCTTACAGGGTTTGTTTTACCCCAATCTGATTAATGAGGTTGTTTACTGGCTGTAAACAGTGCAGGATCTAGAAAGTGCAGATCAATTGAATGTCACCCTTAGAGAAAAAAACATAGCATGCTCCATAAAGAGCCCCACCATCTCCGCTCAACCGCATCCACCTGACAAAAGACACAAATCGAATGACACACAAAGTGTTTCTCGAAACAAAGATTACAGTGTTTGATTTATCAAATTGTGCCTCCTTTAATTATGATGTTTGTGTACAGGTGTAAGTGTGTTGGAGTTCTCGTTGGATGAAACTTGACCTGTTTATGAGGCACCATGACACAGGATTTATTCTAAGGGATAAATGAAAACCTAGCAGGAATGAGGCCTAGGTTGATGTAGGTAAGATGGATGGAGTGATGAAACGGTCAAAAGCAAGGGTCAGTAATCACGCTGTGGTGCACTTTTCCAACATTACCGAAACCCAATATTTACTATGTGTACTGAATGCTTGACATCAATACAGCCGCGTATAAACAAATGTAGATTTCATTCTGTGCCACCTTTCGATACACTTGTTCTCAGAGAAATTGAAATCAACACAGAAATCCATTTTACTGCCACTCTCCTCACAGCTTATTGCCATCAGGGTTGTTTGCTGCTTTGCTAAGTAAAACTTGAAGTGTGTTGCAAGACTATTGACTGCAGTGCAGCCACAACTCGTCAATTGAAAGTATGCCCAAAAGGCGGAGCCGGTCTTCTTAAAATGCACTATTGGGCAACATCTTCAAATCCCAAAGTGATGTGAAGTGGGAGAGGCTATTTCTGACAGCCAGTTGTTACAAAATATGTTCTGAAAAATAAGTTGTAATTCTAGAAGACTTGTGGTTAGTCTACAGTGAATTTCTCAAATTCAAACAAGGTTTGATTTTTGGTTTTGTTGTTAAAACTGCTAAAACGAACAAAAGTTTTTGAAAAAAAGCAGAATTTAGCACTACTTTTTTACCATTTACTTCAGTATAAAGAACTCAAAAAAAATTCCGTATAAAGAACTAATCAGTTGACTGTTGACTATTGACTTGACAGCTCACTAGACATCAAATATCTTGGCTTCAACTAGATTTTAGCAAAGCTAAAATTACATTTGCAGTAGCTGCAATCACACTACGACCTTTACCATGAATGTTTTTTGGGGGGAAATTCCGTGGCCAGTGTTGTTTCTGTGTTAAGGCCAGAAGGTGGCACTGTGGTAAACTTAAAAGTATTGTATCTGTCAAGTGAGCTAACTAAGACTAAGCTAATTAAGATATCAGTCATACAGAGTGGTTTCGATTACTAGGGAAATGTTTATTCTGTGACGAGTTGGCAACTGATTGCTAGAGGTTGCTGGATGTCACCAGATAAAATTGGTTGCAAATAGGTTGCTGCACCAAAAAGCTTGTTGTGATTGCTTTGGTTTCTAGCAGATTTCTATGGCTTGCTACAAGATTCTGACCTGTAAAAAAAAAAAGTTGTGCCTTTTGAAATGTGCAGGTCACAGTAGTAAGGCACTGTGCAAGTTTGTGTTGCAATTCTTCAAATGTGACTAAATGGTGAGAATACCAGTATTCCTTGGAAACTACTGGCATCTGCAAATCAATCACGGGGAGGTTTTTGGTGCACCACAACTTTATGTCTTTTTGCGACTAATTTCACTCTAGCGACTCTCAGCAACTCCAGAAACCACTCGCCAGCAGGCCGCAGAATATGCACTTCTACTACACACAGTCTCTAGTAATGTCTGGATAAGTTCATAGAGACTGCCGCCAGCCTCCAGTAACAATTTTTTTTTTTGCCTCATAATTGGTGGTTGCTAGATAGTTGTTGGCAGGTCTCTCGGCACGTGTGACTTTGGCCTAACTCTGTTGAGAGCTAAAGATGTAGGTGCAGAAAAACTAAAACCACAATCTAAACCTTTTACTTTAAACTTTCTTTTTCAGTTTTATTTAAAAAAGCAGATATGACACCATATTTTGTGGTTTAAATTCCCTCCCAAACATATGATTCACAGTTCATAGCAATAGAGCCCAAGGCTCAGACCTGTATCAAACAACAAACAATAGACAATTTATCAAGAACTATATTGGAAAAAAGTTTTATTTTAGTGTTCTTGGGCGAAGTCTGTAAACTATCACAATCAATAACCTGGAAGTCAGTACCTCCAAAACAAAAAAAGCTAGTCATCAACTTCGGGAGGTCCTGTACCTGCAGAATACACAAAAGCTTCTAAACACCATTTATTTTATTATATTCTATTCTACTCTAATTTAAATTTGAAATGGGAAGATGGACTGGGAAGATACGCCCCACTAGACAAAGCCACTTTGACTTCATAAACTATATGAGATAGACTGATGTATCAAAAGTGGTCACGGTGTAGTTAGAGGCCAGAATTATACATATTTAAACAGGAGGGTGAAGTACTGATATATCAAGGGGCAAGTAAAGTACATTGGTTGACTGTATTGATGTGTCTTGTAAACAGAGATAACCTCTAATTAGTGCTAAGTAACATGCTAATGAAAGATTAGAACAATATTCACCAAAACCAGAGGAGAAACTTACTGCATGTGATGTATCATACAGCCAGAGCTGTTATTAGTCAGATAATTGGAGGGATTGTTGCAAAGCAACAATCACACTATATGTTATTGTCATCAACCATTTTTCTTCTTCTCACACCATTTGTCCCACTGAGTTTGAATGGAGCGCAACTTCCCTTTTAAACTCTCCTTTACTGACATTGTGTCAGAGTTACCACTCACTCAGTTCTTCCTTGTATTTTGAAGGTTGTGAGTTCAAGTACAGCATAGGCTATTTTTCACAATGATGTGGGGTTTTCTTTGTATGCATTGTATATTACACATCGACACACTTTTCAGAAAACAACCTCACACTATCATGGTGAGTCACAGCAAAGTGCACTGTGGTACAGTTTGGTTTTTTTTACGATAGAGACAAACCATTTCTGTCCAAAGGTATAATCCTATTTTTTTCTGTTGGGAAGTTGAGCACTTTAACGTGATGGGACTGTAGGGGCTGCTTTGCTTTTGTCCTTTCTTTGGTGGTATTCAACTTAAAAACAGCATGTTATAATTAATGTTGACCTTGCGTTGCCAGATTCCTCTCCCCCTCTCTTTTCTGTCCTTTATTTGTTCCACCATTGTTTTCAGCCCCTTATCTCTCTAGATACCCTCCCTCTTCATCCTGTTTATCTCGACTAGCTGTTCACTTATCTTGGTCTTCTTTTGAGTGTTGCTATAGTTACTGATGTTAGAGAAAAGGACAACTGGTGTGAGGCAGCAGGGGGCCGTGAGACTGAGCGATTTAAATGAAAGCCAGGTTAGGACCTGCTGGAGTGCTACATGTTGTACCCAAGTTTAACGCACACACGGATGCATCCAAACATTTGGAAACACAAATAAATACAAATAAAGGGAAAGGTCAAATTGTAGAAGACGCTAATTAGCACTGCATTAAAATAAGGACTATCTCCTGTCTTGTTACCAGAAATGAGCCACGTCTCTCGAGTAAATTCTCATGTGTGACCTTGACCTTGTGTGGGTGGAGGCAAAGATGGAACGCTTCATTCTGCTGGTTTCATTGTTTATGGAACTTAAATACTAAACAAAAGTCTTTCATTCTCACTGCCCCATCTGCCCAGGCCTCCTCCTGCTCGCCTGCCTTGCCCTCTCATTTTGATGAAACACAACACTTTTCATTTCTACTCCTCCATTCCACCTATATCCTTTTCCTCCCACTTTGCTGTCCTCACCATCTCTTCTTGACATGCTTTCTCGATTCACTTCGGCTTCATCTGTCTGACCCTTTCCTATCAGTTCTTCTTTTTCTTAACCTCTTTCTATGGTCTGTTGCTGCCTATACATTTTCTCCCTCTTTCTGTAATTTAGATTTTCATCACACTTTGCTCTCTCTCTGTCTCTCACAGACTGCCTTTCATTTTATTTCTTTTGATGACTATCTCTCTTTTTCACTTCCCCATCTTTGTCTCACCCCGTCTCTGTCTCTCTGCACCGCTTCAGTCTCTTTCGGGCTCCCTGCCTCACAGACTCACAGTTCTCCTCTATTAGCATTCCCCCAGGGTGGCTAGACTCCACAATGTGTCGTGTGTCACCTCACCAGAAGGCAAACAATAAAGAAAAATGAAATGTGCCTTTGCATGGAGGAGAGAAGTTTTAAAGAAGAATAAGGAGAGACAGACAAGGTGGGGGGAAAGGCGCTGTAATTGAATGAGACGAAAAAAAAGACACAGACAAATTTGGTCATCCATATGTATGAATGGTACAGAGACCAGACAAATGGATGCATATGAGCCGTGAGTAACTACCCATTTTCCTCTTTTCCAATAAAAAGCAGCCCTGCACAGGTGTGGTGCAGTGCCGCACGTCAGTGTATTCCTGCCCAGCGACACAATTTGCAGAAAATCCACAGAAAAAAGCATTCCCCTCAGCTTTGGTTTGGTTCACAGTTTGTTCTTTTAATATGAGACATGGTTTGGTATTGTTATCAGTGTAAGAGTCGTGGTTCAATATATGAGCGAGATGAGGCAGATTTTTTACAACTCAAAGTTTATCTGAAACAGTTTTGAGTAATTTATCATGATACATTCTCTTAAGTATTTTTTGGTCCTTTTCTCTGTTACACATCACAGTAAACTGAATGACTTTAAACTTTAAAATCAGAAAAACTCAAAGACTTGGAAATCGTGACAGGCAAATTTCACTCAAAGAGAAACTGATAAAGAAAAGATGAATAAGAATAAGACAAAAAATGATGCATATTTATATGCAGTTATACTGTTGCAAGTCTTCATGTAATTCCCTCTGTATGTGCCATCACACAGTATGCTGTCAGATATATTTTTATCACTATACCATCCCTCACAGCACAACATGAGCGTAGCAAAGTGTACTTTTCAGATACGCCGTTTGCTAAACAATGGCTGACACTTACAACCCTGAGAAATCCTGTCGTCTTGTAGGGTATTCATGAAATGCCCAAGAAATGTATGGAAGCTGTGAATATGAAATGCATGCATTATTCTCTGCGAGTGTGATCTAGTACCATATCTGATTTGGACCTCATGCTTGTCTCTTTACAGTAAAACACTGGTGACAGTCGCGCTCCTTTTTCATTTGCTGGAGAAAATATGTGTCCAGCGAGAGAGCAGTGTCCTAACTGTTTGTTGCTAGTATATTCATAAAAAGGTGCACAAATACATGCCTGTTTTCAGGTAATACACATAATCGTGGTGTGCACAGAAGTGGGAATCCATCTTCAAACTCAAAATCAAGCAAGCATTCAAGGTTTCTTTTTCTTACACGCGCACACCTCATCGAACATGAGAAGAGATAAGTCAGACTGTGATATAGAGGGTGTGTCAGCGTGCGTGTCGTGTGATGTAACTCACGAGTGTGAGTTAGTGACAGAGCGAGGAGGAGAACGGAGGTGGGTGACTAAAGGGCGAAATAAAGAGAAGACGGCCTGAAAACACAGCACATGAAAGCAGAGAATTGTCACGCGCCTTCCCCCTCAGGACCCAGAGATCACCCCCATCTTCCCATCTTGTGACACTTGAAAGACACACCGTGTCCAAGCAGGTCTATCGGAGATAAACACAAACACACAATGATGCTTTTCCCCAAACTCACACATGCGTCACACAGACCACCCACAGTTTGACAGCCACACGCAGTCTCACAGAGATTGCAGTCATAAGCACGTCTGTCTCACTCATCTTTATACCTGTATGAGGTTTCCAAATTGCAACATCATCGTTCGAAATTTTATCTCAAAATGATTCTGACACGTTTGACTTCGAACAGGAGAGCTCAACCCAGGAGTGACTTTGCAAGACTGGAAAAAGCAATGGGGCAGTTGTTGTGTGTGGTTCTTTGTGTGCTGCACTAAGGTGCCCTCCGACAAATGTTCGTGCCCACACAAACACACACACACTGACCTTCAGTGGGTACCTTAGTAGACAGGTGGTGGTGCCATTGCCTGTTGCTAAGCAATTACCAAGTCCATTACCCCTGCAACATGTCCATAATGTACATTTTTTTTCCCATCTGTGTGTGTGTGTATGTGTGTGCTTGTTTATGTGATCTTTCACTAAAGCAGATGCAATCTACAAAGTGTTTCTTGCTATAAAACACTGACCCTTCTGTTATGCAATTCCCAATTTACATTTACTCATTCAACGCCTCTTAGGTTCAGTTTTTAAAGCTGTTTTTCGTAGTTGCAAAACAGATTCAATTGAATTAATGCCACCTCCTGAATTTGGTCCTTTATTTGGTCATATGGTGAGCAAGTCTGTAACACAAAGCCATGAGATGATAATGCACCACAGAGATAAAGCATCTATGGTGCATTATGAGAGCTGGCTGGCAATTCTCTTTGGGTTTATGTCCGAGTGCCACATTCATATTGCTAATGTGCACATGCATTCAGTATTACAGACTAGGCTGGAACTTCGTTTTCCTTCAGAACTGCCTTAAGTCTTTGTGGCAATGATTAAGCAAGGTGCTGGAAACATTCTTCAGAGACTTGGTCGATATTGACATGACAGCATCATATAGTTGCTGCAAATTTGTCAGCTGAAAATCCATAATGCAAATCTCCTGTTACATCACATCCCAAAGGTGCTTTGTTGGTTAGAGCTGTTGGCTTTGCAGGGCATTTGAGTAAAGTGAACTCATTGCCATGTTCAAAAAAGAGATGATATGCAGTTTGGTGTGTTTTCCTGCTGGAAGCAGCCATTACAAGATGAGTCCACTGTAGTCATAAAGGGATGGACTTGGTCAGCAGTGATACTGAGGTAGGATGTTGTGTTTAAATCATGCTCATTTGAAACTAAGAGGACCAGAGTGTGCCAAGAAAATATCCCCCACACCATTACACCACAACTGGCAGCCTGAACCAATGATAGAAGGCAAGATTTACCACTAGAATGGCAACACAGATTTCAATACCCATCAGACCACCAACATCTTCCTCTTCTGTAGCTTCGAGGTGCACATGTTGTGCATTCAGAGCTGCTCTTCTATATACCTTGGTTATAACACATGATTATTTGAGTTACTGTTGCCTTCCTGTCAGAGGTCAGAAGCAGTCTCTGACCTCTGGCACAAACAAGGTTTTCACCCAAAGAACTGCTGCTCTCTGCATATTTTTTTTCTTTTCAGACAATTGGGTTTGAACTTCACCAGGTCATCTTGACCTTGACCTGAATGCATTAAGTTGGTGCCATGTGATTGGCTAATTAGATGTAGCTGTCATGCAAAGTCATTGCACGCCTTTTCTGCGTTCTCTGTTGTTTTTTGTTCATTTTGTTCATTTTCTTTGTTTGTAAGAGGATGGGAATTAGGAAGTGAGATTTATTATTTGCACATTTGGTCCGTGTGTGTGTGTGTGTGTGTGTGTGTGTGTGTGTGTGCGTGCGTGCATGTGAAAGAAAGAAATATGTACGCAGCCTGATATACAACACACTAGCTAAATGCAGCAGCATGTGTTGGCTGTAAATAACCAGCAAGCTATTATAAAAGGTTAGACAACTGCAGCTGGTGCAACATAGTGCAGACTGAAACACACAGATATATACAAGAGCCACCTTGATCCGCTGCAGGTACACAGACAGATGAACAGACACCACTAGATGTTAAACAATTCAACCCTTCCTCTTCCCTTCACTCTGCCTGAAAGAGACTGAATGTGATTTGATCTTTAGCATGAGATAGACAGATACCCTCCCCTAACAGTCAGCCTATTCGAGAAACCTATGTTTGCCCCTAATGCAGAAATGATTGGTGCTTGATGCGATTACTTCTCCCCAGTATTCAATTAAAATCACCCCTCTGAAAAAGAAAAAAACACATTGAGGCAAAAAGCATTACTTACCCTGTCTGACTGCTGCCTCCTCCCCTCCCACCTCTTTCTTCCGTCAAGTTCATTTCACCTCTGCTCGTTCAGTAAAGGAAAGGGTAATTAAAGTTGAACTTCTCCTGCGCAAACATATGCCGAGAAGTGATTGTGTGCACAAATAGTACTATGTGCACTTCAAGAACAATCAAAAGGAAAATGCACATTTAAGAACTTTTTAGGTACTTATGAACTTATTGGCTAATAAATATTATAACTCCCTCCACCCATTTTCACCCCTTTGTTTGTTTTGTTCAGAATTTTGTGTATTTGTTCCTTCATTTACACAAGCCAAAGAAAAATTGTTGCAAAGTAGACGTCTAGCCCTGCCAAGCGAGCAGCGCTTGTCTCAGTCAAGCCTTTTGATGTGATTCTGAGATCCTGAGAGTCGTTTGGGCTCACTAATCATTCAGTAGATGTCACAGTTGTATTAATCCATAAAGATGAGTAGCTGGGATGGCAGTTATGTGCATGAGTGAAAATCACTGCCTCTGGAAAGCAGTTTATGCATAATGTGTAGTAGTTCCAGTGATGATCTTATTACTTTGTGTCTGATTTATATGTACCCAAATTACAGTAGTATTTTCTTTTAACACGAAACTAAACTAAACCATGCATGAAGAAGATGACTTATAGGAGGTTTTAATGGGTTTCTTGAGAAAATAGAGATTTCTGTAATATGCTTATTTCCAAACCAGTCTCATGTCTGTATGCTAAATACAGCCATTATCTAAGCACAGCACAGAGAGCTAAACTGCCAGTCTATGAATGTTGATTTTTTGCACCGATTGAAAAAACACATTAAGAAATGTTAACTGGTGAATTTGTGCTCAGTGGATTTTATTACTTTTGCACGTTCTCCTTCATTTCCATCTTTCTGCGAAAGCTAATTCACTCTCTCCCGGCTATAGCTTCACTCTAAGGCCAGTCCACAGCCTGTACATCTGCCCGGCCACTGTGGTTTTGTAGGGATCATGTTTTGCGAGCACACAAAGAGGAATGATTCTTATAGTGTAGGCAAGAAAGCCTGCGGCATGTGTTTTGTATAGCAATATAATGAACTGGCAATCTGTCCATGTGGTCCCTGCCTCTTGCCCTATGATCTCTATATAGGATAAGCTCTCCAACTTTGAATTGGATAAATGGACGTTCATTTGATCACTTTTTAGCAAGTTTCAGAGTGTAACCAAACAGTTGAAATTCACATGACAGAACTTACCTGTGTTTTTTATTAGGTATGTTTCTAACTGTTTGGTGCAGCAAAATAGTTTTCATCATGATATTTTTTATATTCATGACTATCTTTCACTTCATGCTACGACTTTATTTTATTATTACCTGCGTGTCTTTCTTTTTCATGCTCGTACTCATCTTGCTCCTCTCCCTCTCTCTCTGGGTAAGGGCCCTGTGGTAGAAGTGGTGATTTATGGTTTATGGCTGCTGGCTCCAAATGGGATGTTTTATTCAGTTGTGGGAGGAAGTTGCTGCCTTTCTCCGCTGCATTCTGGAGAGTTGCGTTAAAACGGCATTCACACAAGCACACACACAAACATGCGCAATTTAGAAGGATGATTTACCGCCAACACTGACATTTCTGCTTTAAGTTTAAACATGTTAGACAAGGAAAGATGAACTGAGCGAGATGGACAGATTGACAGCCATTTAAGGAGAAGAGAAACGGAATAGAGGGTAACTTCTGTAGCTACTGTGGACTTTACCACCTTGTGTGAGTACGGTATGTGCTTAAAGTCAAGGTCACCCCAGCGGGCTGCATTTCCATAGCTGTTGTCAGCTCACATGCTGACAGCTACGCATAGATTTGTGGGCAGAAATGGAAATTTTTCAGTTTCTCTGGGGGTTTTTTTTCTTTCTTTATTTGCATTCACGTGTGCGTCCAAATGTGTTGGTTCGTGTTAGGATGCACGAATGTAAATGTGCATGTTTATGCATGCGCCGAGTGGATGCAGTGGAAAGATCATGCTTCTGAAAATAGTGTGAATATTCATCAGCTGTGTACTGGTGACGGTTACCCATGTACCTGTCTCTCAGAGTCTCTGGTGGTTGCAGCTACACATAGACACACATCTGTAATTCGGTGACGTTTGCTATATTCTTCTTCTGCGTCGGGATACTTGTTCACTGTCTCGTTTTTATTCACACATTGGATTCATGCATGCTTGAGTTTATATCGATGCCGTGTGTTTGTTTGAGGGTAGGGCATCCACTGATTTATTTATTGCTTCTGTCCCTTAGAGACATCCTGTGAGCAGGATAGACTGCAGCTTGTCTCCACTCTGTGTTTATGACCTCCAGTTGATGTTCTTGTGGCAGAGCTCCCAAACTCTATGCTTTAATTCCAGCAGAGGTCCTGCTGGAGAGACAGGTGCACTAAACATGACTTATCCCTCACCTGAGTCCCCTACGATTGGACGCTAATTGAACTTCTGTGTACATCTGTGTGTGTGCATGTGTGTGTTTGCTCATGCTCCTGTGTATATGGCCATGACTCTGCAATTGAAACGCACGCACTTTCACACACATATATCTCTGGAACTAATTTCAACTTCATTCTCGTTGTGTGATCTGGAGAGCAAAGACAAGTCATGCAATAGCTCAGCATGGAGCCGTAAACACAGCAGGTGAAATGGTGCTCAGGGAGCACACAACTCTCCCTGAGCTCCCCAGGAATATTCAGATAGTTTTCATTTTCCACAAGATTGACTCTGGTTGATGGCCACTCGGTATGAGATTGGGACATAGCAAAATAAAATAAGGGGAGCCACACCAAGAAAGGGAATGTGTGTTTGTGTTTAACATAAACATTTCTCTGTCTCTCGTTGAGGCGAGTTACAAGCAGATGGTTTTTACGAGGAGTGACAATATGGATATTTTCTTTCTGGCTGTATTGCTTTGACGGGGGGGAGGGTTAACCTGTTGTCCAGCTCATTTGCCAATTATTTTTCATTATGGCATAATAATGTATTTAGTAACCTGCATTACCTGGCCAGCTTGTGTTTTTTTTATATATGCACTGCAGGGCAGATTAACAGCGCGTGAGACATGCTGGAATGAAGTCAGCGTTAAAAAAAAACACAGACAAAAATGTCATAGTTATTTGAAATAATGGCAAGAAGGACAGAATGTCATATAGTAAGCCAACAAAATGAGTGAGTTTTTGATGGAAAGCTGAGGATATGGATAAAAGATAATTGGTTGTTCAGAAAGTAAGAGTATGGAAGCTTTGGCTTCCTGTCTAAACTGTAGCTGACCTTTATTGAAGGAAAAATATTACTGAGTCCACCTGTCCTTCAAAATCATTGTGTTTTTCTGTCTTTTCACTTTTCTCCATGCCTTTATGCCCCTAACCTATTTCTGGACATCTGTGTGTTTGCAAGTTCTTTTAATTGTGTGCGGTACGCCTTTTCCCGTGTTGTTACAGCTTCGCTCGTAGTGATAAATCTAGTTATAGTGTTGCCATAGGGGCGGATTGCAGAGAGACAATCCCCCTATTAAAGCCTACTATTCTTAGCTCAAGCAATCACAGCACTCTCATTATTACTCAATAGGATGGAGGCATGCAACTCATCATCTCTCATCATCTGTACATCCCCGGGCAATAAATGCACACATTAAAACTTTGCACATGCACATTCACATCCTCTGCTTATTACATACTATTGTAGCTGATGTGTTTTTGTATTGTTGCAGAAGTGAAAGAAGCAGCAGGGTGGGGAGGAAGCGCTTCATCAATACTCACTGTAACATGAGTCCCAGTGCTCTTATAGTGCCTTAGTTTTTACATTCAGCAGTGTGAAAGTCATTTATCTATTTTAGATAGTCTGATGCTTTTATTGTGTTGTAATAATAATCTACAATGAGGGAACCTCTGGGGATTACTAAAAACTATGTTAAGATACAAAAATACAGACAACTTGGACTTAGACTTTCCAGCTTGTTCCAGCAGCACAAGTAACAGGAAGTAAAGGTAAATCAGGGATGTAATTAGAGATGTAAAAAAAGCCAAAATGCTATACTATGTGCAGATGGTTACTATATACAGTAAATTACACTAATAGTTTTTTAAATGTACATAAATGCAGGGGGAATGATAATAATATACCGATACTTTTAGAGAGTTTTCATCCAGTGTGTGTATGTACAGCCTGGATGCTGTCGGAATGAAATACCTACGATAGCGTTCAGTCCTGTAACAGTCTACTGTTAAAGAAGCTGCTCAGAGGTGTTGTCCATAATGAATATTAGCTTAGCTAACATCCTCCTCTCACTGGGGCAGCCAGTGAGAGGAGGATGGAGAGGAGTCGACTAGTCACGATTACGTCGACTATCAAAATCGTCTACGACTAATTTAATAGTCGACCTGTCGTTTGCTTTGTAAGATCCCAAAAGACGCAGGAATAAGTAGTAGGATTTAAGAGTGTAATAACGGACTGAAACAGGAGATGGCAGCACTGCATGTACAAGGATGCCAGCTGCCGTTAAACCCCGAAGAACAAGAAACTGTGTCCCAGAATTCATAGCGCGGCCCTGCTCAGTTTCCAACAATGGCCGCAGCTAGTTAGTTTTAATATTACTCTTATTATTCTTTCTGGGTCACAAAATAAACGTTTAACATATTTTCAGGCGAGAATGTAGCTGTGTAAACCTCAAATATCTGCTCGGTTTATCAAGGCACCACATATTTTCAAAAGCGCTCCGATGTTTTCGGAGACGTCTGTTACCCACTAGCTCGATAGCTAGCCGGGGGGGAGGCTCACTAGAGACCGTGAGAACACTGGACTCCCGGGAAATAGTTTTCAAACCAGTCTTTCGCTACTCAGGTTAAACATGATATACAAGTCACTTAGATAACTTTCAAATGTTATTGTTTGGCTTTTTTCAGTATTTTATTTGTTCATGAGTAAATCGGTTTGGCTGAGATTAAAGTTATAGTTTTTACACAGCTGAATAAATGTCAAGCAGACAACTGATTATCAGAAGCGTGAGATGCTCAGAATATACTCCGGTGTCCTGTTATATTTTAGATAGCAAGGAGCAGACGGCTGCGTTTATTAAGCTCCACCGAAACAATCTGCAAATTTCATTTAAATTTAATAAACTATCATCTTGTCTTTATTTTTAGTTAGCACATACCTTAAACACTTAAAGCTATAAGCTAATGATAGTTATATAAGAGCAGATGCATGCTGGTGCAATAAGCTGTACGTTTTACGTTCAATGGATGCATGATCTGATTAGTCGACTAATCGCAAAAATAATCGGTGACTAGTCGACTATCAAAATAATCGTTTGTGGCAGCCCTACCTCTCACCCACCTTCTCAGTGGAGTCAAGGGGGCTGTCCAGGACAGAGCTGGGCTTCTTTACCGAGCCTTTTCCTCTCCCTCTCCGTGCTGCCACCTCCCCAGCAGGCAACCACATAAAAGACACCAGAAACCATCACAGTGTCATAGAAGGTCCTTTACAGTCTAGTTCAAGGCCATTTGTTTTATTATGACTAAATTATTTAATGTGTGATAATGGCTAATAAAAGTATTTGAAGCTTATACGAAGCACACAGTAATTGCACGTCATTTGCAGACATTCCACTGGTTGCCAAGGTGACCCTCTAACGTGTTTTCTGCCAGCTCATATCTCAATCAACAGTATTCTTCACTCTCATCTGTAGTTACTTCAGTCCTTGCCTGGAAATTGAGAAACGTTTGTCTTGGGTTCTGCCCACTTCCTGCCACCAGCGGTTATTTGACCCATAGTAGCTTAAAGTTGCAGAATATCATTCGTTTTCTATAGTCTCTGGTCACAGCATCATTTCAGTCTATATGCAATTTAATGCTTTGGAATATAAAGTAATATTATTATTTTCAGAAGACTAGATTTATTTTTTTCACAAGTTGCATGATGTTATTGATGGGCATCCATCTTTAAGGACAGAGTCAAAGTAATGAAATGCATGATAAAGAGCGATGAATGGTCCTAAACTTTTCAAAAAGCTCTGAGAGAACATCACAGACAGTTCTAAAAAGAAAACATCTGGGCCATGCCATCAGTCAGTCTGGTGATCTGTAGCAAGTGTGACGTGAGACTCTTTATCCACCTTATCTGAGGCTCATCTCTACAACTTTGCTCTGCAGGATTTAACTAGAAAAAACTTTTTTAGATTAAAAAAAACCCTTAAGATCTCTGGATTTGTCTGAGTAGTTCAGAGAAACAGAATGAGACACAGAGAGATAATGAGAAAGAGAGCCGGGAGGAACAAGCGGCACAGCTCCTCACCTCTCCCTCTCCCTGCTCCCACTGTCATGAGAGTGTGTTCGTGGGTGTGTTGGACAGGCGAATGGCTTGTTTATGGGCAGATTAATTGCTTTTATGGCCTTTTTTCACCCCGTGAATTGTGCTGGGTGTTTTAATGAACACCCACACTCCCTGCCTGCCTCATAAGCCTGGTATGCCATTCCCACTGCTGATTTTTAGAGCAAAGCCAAGCTTTAGATAGAGCCCAGCAAAGCTAATTGCCTAATGCTCACTCCACAGTAAGGAGCACAGTTGCGTTTGTGTGTGTGTGCGTGTGTGTGTGCGACTGCGCACCGTGCCTTCTTAAGAGGCCCAGCACAGGTGGGTGGTTCAAGCCGAGGCCCACAGGGCTGAGGGTGACCAGCAGCTAACTGGACCGTGACTTAATAATTTCCTGCTGAGCTGAAGAGAAGTGAGCCAGGCTTTCTGCAAGCTACTGTTAAGCTACTGTCATGGACACAAAGATGTTTAAAAAGACCTTTCAAGAACAAGATACAATTATATCTTTGAGCAGAGGCGAGCATTTAGTAAATACACTGAAGGAATTAAGACGGGATAAAGACATTTAACAGGGCAGCTTGACATGGATCAATTAAAAACAGTAATGGAAAGTCTGTACTTGCTAGTTCCCTGTCCCTTTTACTTCTTGCTTCATCACCTCTAACAGTGCAATTTTGGGTTTCTCTTTTCTACTCTGTTTTTTCCTCCTCTCTTCCGCTACCTCTTTCCTCCTCTCATTAATTAGGTCTGCAGGATTTCTCTTGCTTTTGGCTTTCTACTTCATTAAGCCTGAACAGCAGTGGACCATTGCTAATGGACAGTCTCAGCTCTAACTCACAACTAAAGCCCAGCGTTAATTGTTTGCTTTGTGCAAAGTATATGTGTGTGCGGCTGTATTTGCAAGTACTGAACTGTGTGCATGTAGTGTGAACACAAAGGCTGTAAAGAAAACAGGCTTTATGTGTCATTTATTTGATTATGTGTTCAGAAAGTTGCAAGAAAAACAGCATGTAGACTGAAGCAGCCATGATGGCCCTTGATTTATCTCACCTTTAGAAGTTCAGAATAGCAACTTTTTGTGTTTCAATCACTTTTGTAGTTAAAGAGGTGTCTTGTTAGTTAAGTGAGACCTAGTAAAATTACTCCAGTAATGTCACTCTGGTATCTCAGCTTTGGCTTGGACTATACAAATTTAAAACATAAAAACTGAACAGTTAACTCTTCAGGCTTTAACTGTTTTAACAAAAGATAAAAGCGAGTTACATTATCAGTCTGGATCCAGTATCTTTATAGTTTCATGTTATGGAGTTAAAGTCACGATGCCTTGGTAGAGTTTGCAGCCTTTACTTTAAGCGCTATGCCTAATCATTTTAATGCACTTTAGAGGTCTTTAACATAACTTGTTCCGGCCTTGTTCAGATGCAAAATAAAGATCTGAATAGAACCATATCACCTGAACTAAAAAGCCCTTAGGGAGCTCATATTCCTTACTCTGCATCTCTTTTACTACTCTTTCCACAACTACCTTTACAATCCTATTAAGCAGCAATGCCGATCTTCCCATTTGACCATAATGCCTAATAAAAACAACTTTATGGTTGCATACATTTACCTTCAGCTCTTTGCATATATATTGCTCTTCATCCAACAGTGCAGTCGTTAGTACTGTGGTGTTATGCTCAGCTGCCGTGGAGGACAGGTAGTATTGATTGGCGCTGTAAAAGGAGGAACTGCTTTACAGTGTGTTTGTTCTGGCATGTTAACGGCTGGCTTTACCGCTCTGATTATGGCCCACCGGGAGCCTGTTAACTACACATTGGAAATGCTGCTTGGAAAAAAGGACACAAGGAAGCGACGGTGTACATTTCCTCAGGCTGTGTGTGGCTTCACAGTGAAACAAAATGATTCCCCTGCCTGTGTCAAAGGATACATTGTTGTACTTTGATCTTTCATATCTGGTTAAAAGTTCAGGCCTAACTTTCTGACAATTAAGATCATTTCAAACTTGGCTGATTTCATCCGTCTGTCTGTCACAGGACACCTTCATGTTGTAGTGTTGAAAGTGATGCATAAATGTTACGAGCTGTGACCTTGTAAGACTGTCATTTCTCCATTAAAAAAGGCATAAGATTAATGCAAAGGAGTCTTAAAGGATCTTTATACGCTATTATATTAGTATGTCAACATGTAAAGGGCACAGTAATATCATATGACTCAACTTGGGTGTGCTGTGTTTTGTTACACTGAAAGTCGTGTTGCCCCTCATTGGTTTACGCCTGAATGCCTGCATTGCTAACAACATTCTCTCATATGAGTGCAGTTTTTGCAAATAAATTGATTGTTATTCTGGTGCGACAAACCCCCCACAGCTTGTGGTCTGAGTCTGAATTTCTAATTTGATAACTGCAAAGAAAAAAGATACACTGCATGCACAGAATTATGTTTTTCCACAGTGGACCGGTTCCTGCTCCAATCTGACACCACACAGATGCTCAGTCTGTTGCCTCGACAACTGGAGACCTCTGTGTGTGTCTGTGTCCCTGTGTCTTTGTGCATGTGTGTATGTTTTGCTCTCGACTCTTCTCACCTCCTGCTGCTGGCATTGCTCACGGTGTGGCCCTTATCCACTTAACTGAACTCCTTTGACATTTTAGGTTCAGCTAAATCATTTTAGCTTTTACCCCCTTTACCTCTCTTGCCTATTAACAGCATCATTCCATCTTCATTTATTACTGTTTGTGTTCGCTGGCAGTGATGTGATTTTTCACCTTTTCTCCATGGTATTACATCTTTAGGTTGTCTCCTTGCTCCATTTCCTCCTCTTGCAGTCCGTCCTCTCTGTCTCTGACACCATCAGTTATTAACCTAACTCCCAAGGCAGAATGAAGGGCTCTGTGTCTGTGTGTGTGTGTGTGTATGTGTCTGCAAAAAAGAGTGCCATAGAAAAAGTATAGGCCACCTCTAGTTGCAGGGTCACTCGGGGACGACATTGCCAGTGTCTGGACACCGAATCCCAATGGACACTGTGAAAAATCTGCACACACACACCCACACACACATGGAAGCAATAAGACACAGTGCCCAGGAATAGCTAGAGATAACAGCACCTGTTCTCGGGTTTTACTATCACTCCCACACACAAATGCAGGGTGTTCCGACAGGTTCTGTGTCCCTGTGGCAGAAGAGAGCGATGAGGATGTGAGCCTGATGGCAGAGATGGCGCCGGCTGGCTGGCTAGGCCAAAGAACCCCAGGGAGGTTTGACTGATAGAAGCTGCCTCCAAGCTCTTTGGCTAGCGTGTCTGTGTGTGTGTGTGTGTGGGAGAGAGAGAGGGAGGGGTCTGTGTAGCACCGCAGATGGTATGACAGTATTTAAATTAGTTAGGTTACCATCAGTGGAAGACCACATCATGACAGCTTTTTGGCTGAAAGGTGAATGGAATAACTCCTGGCCTCAAGGTTATTAAGCTGGGGGAACCTCCAGCTAGATTTAGCAGGAAATAATTTATGCATGTCTTTATTTGTTTGCTTGGTGGCTGACATATTGTTGATAGATACACAGTCATACATCAGTTTCTGGGATTGAATTAATATGAATGTGTGTTCAGTCAAGCACTGGACTAATATTTCAATTACTGTTTTATACCATTACTTCACAGCCATTAGAGGGACACAGTCTGCAGCACATCAAAAACAAAAAACATACATCAAACTTTGACAATATTTATTTATTTTTGACAAATTATCCTGTGTAATATCTTGGCTTTACTTGAACCAACAGTTTTATGACTTTATCAGTCATAATTAATATACTACAAAACTGTCTAGCACTCTGAGTTTTTCCTTTTTTATGACAGCAGTGAACATTTGCTAGTATTTTATTATTGGAAGCACATTGTTCTATTTATTCTACACAAATGTGTGTTGTCTGTTGTGATTTCATTTAATTGAGTATGCTTATCCTGCTTTGTCTTAATTACTTAATTTTGATCTATGAATTGAGCATTTAAACTGACCGTGATTACCTGGTTAAATCACGTGTGTGAATCCCAAAACGTTGATTCTGTTCATCTGGACGTAGCGTTTTCGTTGTGAAAAGCGTTTCGGTACTTATCTAAAGTGACTTCTTCAGTCTCAGAAAGACCATCTCATGCTCCATCTCGTCTTTATGAGACTGAAGAATCAACTTTTTGGGATTTCCTCACCTGGATAATTGAGTTTGCAAGACACGTGTGTGAGTGTTAGTATGTGTTAATGGATCAGTCAAGGTACAAGAGACAGATTTACACTCGTACAGGAGAGATGAAGGCCACTTCCCAGGAAGGCCATTTCTCTCTTCTCCGTGCTGCTCTGGCTAGTTGGCCTTGGTCCAGCTTAATTCTTTCTCAGCACACAGGCCAGTTCTTCCGCCTCCAAATCCCTTCTTTCCTTTGCCAAGACAGAACCTTTCACCAATTCTCTTCTTCTTTAATACCTTCAGCAACTTCCAACTACATCATTTTAAGAGAAAAGTCATGGCTGTCTAGTTTTCTTTCATACAGCGAGAGAGCACGTTTATGCAACATCCAATATAAAAGAGCAAAATGTAAAAATTATCTTAAATATACAGCACTTCTGATTGATCAATCTTCTGTTTCCAGTGTGCAAAACAACACAAACAGTCATTTTTATGTTTGAATTCATGTCAGGTAGAGCCATTCTTTATAGTCCCATTTTAGAAAATGTGATGTGCAGCCAGGTATTAAAGTATTAACAAGATAATAAGGCAGGAACTCCACAGAGAACTGTAACACAGCAAAACAATATTGTAAAAGCAAAACAAAAAAAACACTAAAATAAATATATAAAAGCAATAAAAAGTATAA
The DNA here is from genome assembly GCF_056152115.1 of Neolamprologus brichardi. Lineage (NCBI taxonomy): Eukaryota > Metazoa > Chordata > Actinopteri > Cichliformes > Cichlidae > Neolamprologus > Neolamprologus brichardi. The sequence goes on along the minus strand of NC_142117.1, from coordinate 24,847,311 downwards.
AAAACAATGTAATATGTGTAGCATCAGTTAGCACAAACCAGCCTGTCAATACCACCTTAAAAAACACATTTTAACAATTGGTTTTGAGCCCATGATATAATAAGAAGGGTTATGGTAAACTGCCTATTTAAAAAAGTGTAAACACTCACAGGTTGTTAATCAGAAATTTTGGATATTACAGAACATGAATCAGCTGTTTTAACATCTTTCAGCCTGTGCAATTTGAAACACCAAACTTTACATGTGGGAAACAAACCATCCATTGAACTAAGAAGAGTTTAATTATAAGGCTTTCTCCTTCATATGGCCAGGATGCACACTCCGCAAGTAGCTGTGGCCAAGCTTTAAAGCCAAATATATAATAAATGTGTAGCCATGTGAGTGACTGGTAACCAGTCCCTTGTGTACCTCTTGGCCTGTGACAGCTGGGATAGGCTCCAGCCCTTTGTAACCCAAAGTTGGATAAGTGCCTGAAAAAGAAAGATGAACGATGAATGGACGGTTGGGTGATTATGAGTAAGTAGTGTTCTGTCATGATAGCTACAATCTGAAGGGCAAGAGCTCAAACTCTTAGTTCAGAGTTGCCAGTAAAGGGTGTCAATATTGAATGCATTTGGCCTTCCCAGACACTTTCTGCCCATCCATCGTTCTTGACATGTCCTGTCAAGCTTATTCTTAATGGCCTTATGACCAATTCTCAATACCATTTCAGGTGAAGTGTATACCTGTATTTTCATCTATTGATTGATCTTTACATAGATCCGTACACACACGACAAAAAAGACCTCCAAAACAACTACTAGTCCACTGCACTCTGCTTTGTCTGTCCTTATTCCTAATGCCAGTATATTTCTCACAGTGTGATTAAATTGCTGACTTTCCTCTTTATCATCTCCACTAATTGTGTGCTTTCTCTTCTCATTGCCTCCCTGTGCCTGTCTTGTTTTATTTTCATTTATTTTCTTGGAAAGTTGAGTTAAGGAGAAAAGACTGATGAAGGAAGAAAGCAGGGATAGAGAGAAGAGGCGAAGGAAGGGAAGATAATGAAACAGGTCTTGTGGTCTGTATTTGGCTGCCTTTAGCTCTATTTCCTCTGTTGTTATTTCCTGGGGGTTCAAGGTCTCTTCTGCATCAGCATCCCTCCCTGCCTCCCTACTCCATCCTCTCTCTACTGTGCCTGACTTTACCATAAATCCACCAATACACAGGTTCACATATACACAAACACACACACCAATCAATACAAGCCTGCTTGGCACTGCCAAAGCCTAAAATGACTATAGATTTTCTGTCGACTCTGCCACTAAATTATGCAAACCTCTGGTTTATGTTCCGGTACATTTTTGGTATTCCTTCTCTAAAGCTGGGATGGTGGTTTTCCATGCAGATCAGAATGGAAAGATACAGGTACGGATAGCAGGAGAAAATACTTTCAAACAGGATCTAATAAATTATTTTCCTCTGTCAGTGCGCCCCAGGGCGGCTGTGGCTACACTGTAGCTTGCCATCACCAGTGTGTGAATGTGTGTGTGAATGGGTGGATGAGTGTATAGTGTAAAGCGCTTTGGGGTCCTTAGGACCAAGTAAAGCGCTATACAAATACAGACCATTTACCATTTACCATTTATTTTAATAGCACGTTGAGCTTTTGGTTTGGTACTCAGTAACTGCAAAATGTTTACTGCTACAGGTCTTAAAATCAATACCATGTATTAAAGTCAATGTAAATGTCCCCCTGAGTTCAGGATTGTGTTTAAGTGATGAATAACGCACTCCTGATGTTTGCGTTGCAGTTTTTGTTTTTCAAGCTCCCATACGCACAATCAAGGATCAAAAAACAGTGATGAGAAAAATGACGTGAAGGATGAGGTACTACAAAGACTTAAATGCAACTTACCGTAAATAAACGACACCTTTTTAAATAACTTAATGTTGATCTATTTTTATGCTAAGTACGGAAATAAACTTTAAATCTAAAAATGAAATTCAACAAATTATTGACTGCAAGTAAAATATGGTAATTAGGCATCTTAATAAAAACTTAATAATGTGTTTTACTATCTTTTTGGATGTTTTTGGAAAATACAAATTTGAAAATGAATTCCTAACAACAGTAATTATAGATAAATATCATTTCAATTTAAGAGTTAGCACGTACTAGTGTAGCGTTAGAGAAAATAATTTTGGTAATTTAGGGCACCTGTGGCATAACTGTGGTGTAATAAACTTATAAAGCAATGTGTGTGTGTGTGTGTGTGTGTGTGTGTGTGTGTGTGTGTGTGTGTGTGTGTGTGTGTGTGTGAGTGTGTATTGTTCAGAATTACTGATGAATGTGTGAGAAGCTGTATGTTTCTATGGACATTTACAGTGTAAGGCAAACACATGTTTTTACTGTTTAGTTTCATTCTCTATGTTTTGTGTGAGGTTACGACCCATTTAACGCGACTATTCTTGCACTAAACTTTTCAGTTTGCATGCTGATTAATTAGTTTTAGTTGTACTTTCTTCTTTTCAGTAAAACAATAAATAAGGATTCAATTCTGTGTGTCAGCTTGTGTTAATGTTTGTGACGCATGTCTCTATGTTAGTGCCTCCTTGTGTGCTTGTAAGTGTGTGCTTGTAAGTGTGTGCATATGTGTGTGTGCTGAACTAGGCTAACAGTTTGTCTGGTCAGGCTTGTGACAGTACCATCAGTAACTCGAAGGGGAAATTGAAATGATCGCCTCATTCAGTCTCCCAGCACCTCTATTACTCAAAACCTCACACACACACACACACACTCATTTATACTCTGCTTATCTCTACATCATGTTGTTTAATTCTCTGGTATCTCTTTCTCTAGAGAGAGAAAGTGTTTAATTGGATTTCTATGTGTGAAACTGGTGGATTCTATAGCATAAAACTGTCTTTCCAGGGAATTTGGAAATGCAAAGGTGACTTCACCGGCTCTCAAAACAAATGACAGTTCAGGGAGGTCTGGGTTCAGTGGAGCTGCAGTTGTGCTTTCAGTGAACCTTTTTTCATCTGAGTAAACGGAGAGGAAAAGACAAAGTGAAAAAAAAGAGAAGGGGAGGAAAAAGCTTCTTGAAACAGTCATTGATCACTAGTCAAAGTCCTTGATTCTGCCTAATGAGCTGCTTGTTCCTTCTGGGAGGCAGAGAAATTAGAAAAAAACAACACTGCCTGTCACACTGAAATTAAGCAAACAGCCAAACAAGATATTTTTATAAGCCTAGTTCTATAATATATTAAGACAGTGGTTCCTACACTGTTTTACATACACTATTTATGTACTACGTTTGTGTAAGTAACACTTCAGAAGGACAGGACACTCTTGCATAGTTATTAAGTGGGGAACTTGTATATCAATGTATATAATGAATATTAAACACCTTGAACCAAAGCATCAGCTAACCACTTGAGTGCGGTGATTTGTCTTAGTGTGGTCATACATGTGCGAGCTGCAAAAATATTTCTTTGTGCAGGTTTTTTTACAGCCCACTTTGCTATTTAATAGATGCAATATATTCTTTTGTGCATAGGTCATTATGCAGTAATGAATTAATAACAATAATAGCCAAATAAAATTGAAGGTTGCCCATAAACACACATCCACAAATACACTGGGATGACGCTGATAGATGCTCGGTGCCCTGATGCGACTCGCTTGGCTCATCAGGAAGAAATGCTCCACTTAAACATTGTTGCTCCTTTGTAATTGAATTAGTATGTTCAATTATGTAGAGGCAGGCCTGTCCTCATTATAAAGCACTATTAAAACTCAAGAATGGAGCCAAGGGGAGGAGAGCAGCTGGCGAGGACTGGAGGATGGAGCTAAAAGTAATTTTAGTAGAGGAGTAAAGTTTTACTGCTCTAATCTCCAATGTGATTGGCACATCTGTACAGCTGTGCCATAGCTACATCAATGATGTCCTTTGCGACTTATTTGCTCTGCCCTGGTCTCTCTCTTTCTCTCTGTGTGCTTCTGATCCAAATGCCTGGAAAATGCTGAGCCAGCTCAAATGGCCCAATTTTTTCAAAGCTTACTTTACTAACTTCTCACGAAAACATTTAAGTGAACCAAAATGCTGCCAAACCACATCCCTCAGGGGTCCCTGATCTCAGCACAATGATCACACATCTGGCACACATTCATTCATATTTGTGCACGCACACACAGAATGCTGGGATCTCCTCTCATCTTCCTCATCTCATCGCCTCCTCCTCCTCCTGTTCCCAGCTGCTTGACTTGTCCCTCTTGTGTATCTCTTACACAGATTCATCTCAAGAGCCTCCAGAGTGGCTACAAGCATGTTAATAATGAAGGCTTCCAGCTACACAGGTGAGTTTGGTTATACGTGCACACATAACCGACCCAGAGTAGTCCTATATATTTATATTTATGACTTCAAGTCTGACTACAGCATTTACGAGAGTATCATGGTGTGTTTTTAATGCAATCAAATGCGCAGTATTCTCAGTCGCATGTTTTCCTCTTCAGACACAGGGGATCCAATCAGACAGTAACAATGCAAACAGTTCAGTATGCCAGAATTATATCCCCCTTCCAATTATGTCAATTCAGAAAATAACACATAAATTTCCCGCTGCAGTAATTCTTACATGTCAGACGACGACCACAGTCTTTAGTGACAGACTTTTCTGCTTTTTTCTGCTGCTGATCCTCAGCAGACTTTTGAGTTTGAGAGTCAGACAATGTGTGAATATGACTCTGCACTTCAACGTGCACTACAGCATCAGAGACGACAACCACTAACTTGCGAATGATTCAGCAAATGACGATCAGGTTACGGTTGATATTTTCAATCGAGACTGTGGATGCTTCTGTTTACTTACTCATCCCAGCAGCTCCACCATCACATGCAAACCCATGAAACTGTGCTCGGAATTTCTTCAGAAACTCCTCCATCGCAAGATTTTCTAACTGCAGGATGTTGCAGACAGCAGCCCTGGTGCAGACCTGCAATTTAACATATTGAAAGAAGAAGCTGCATAAGCCACCTGTGTAAGGACTTCTGATGTCAGCGATCAGCAATTTAATTTCTGTTTTATTTATTTCACTCTGAAACAGTTGTTCTTAGCAGATTAATGAAAAGAAGAAGAAGCATCAAGGGGGCGGGGGGGGGGGGGGGTATCTCTATCCCCTTTGCGGCATCAAATCACAGCTTAGGTAAACTTTATAGCAATAAACACAGAGACAGAATGATTATCCTGCTCTTGTTCTGCTGCAGTTTCTCTGTAGGAGTGATTTACCACTGTTTAATTACTGATAACATAGACTGGACCTGTATGGATGTATGTGTGTGTCTTTGTGTGTGTGCCGTTTGTTGTTCTTTGAATGTCTTTACACCTTTCCCCTTTTCTTCTGCTCAGTAATCACCTGACTATGAACCTAGACAACAACATCAATGTCAACCTGCCACCAATTGAGAACAAGGTGTTGATGTGAGTATTTCTTTTATCTGTCTAAAAAAGGGGCATTTGCAGATTTTTGTTTTAATTGCAGTCATTAAAAAAACATTTAATAAAGTGCTTCATTTCTTGTGTATAACTACTATTATGTTAATTTCCATCATTGCGTTCATGAGATTTGAAAGTGTTTGTGCCTGTTTACCTCTCTGTAGCTTTCAGTGAGTCACAGTTCAAATGAATCTTTCTTTATCTTTTACATGCAGTATTCAGCGGGCTTGGCGTGACTTCCTGCAGCGACAGGAAGTGGAGAAAAGGAGCCCTTCCCCACCGTCCCTCTCCTCCTCCGATAAGATGAGCATGTCAATCAGCATGTTGACCCTGTCAGACGGCAGCACCCCAGTAAGTCACGCCCATGTCAAGCAAATTTTCTATTACAAATGTATGGCTTTAAACAACATGCTACATGTGTGATAGCATTTGAGGAGGCTGCGTGTCTGAGGGTGTGTGTGTGTGACAAATGACTAGAAATGACTGCCAATAGTCACATGTTGGTTGGTGCAGTCGTTGTACGTTAACAATATGTCATTCTATATGCAGGCTTGTGTTAGAAGTATGTGACAGTACAGTGGCAAGGAACAAATCCTTTTGATTTACCTGTTTGTTCTGCACTACTTGTTCATAAGATCTCATCTGAGCTTCAGAAGTGTAGATCGGTAGGGTCTTTACTTTACAATATAGTGGAGGGGACTGTTGCAGTAATTTGGTGCTGTATAAATGAAACTGAATTGAATTGATCAAAGCTCGACAATGTTTCCATTCAGCTCAGCTAATTTTGCTTTTTGTTCATATATATTTTTATCAAGGCAAAATGTCTGGCCTCTAATTTGGTCGCTCTTCAATGTGGAATTTAGTTGTTTAAACCTTTGTTGTTTTACTTGACTTTTAGGGATATTGCATTGCTGCATTACCAAACCTTTCCTTAGGAGGGACCATGACATGTAGGAATTAATTTCCCCTTTAACATAGTGAGCAGCACAGTAGCTCATAATTACTGGGCTCCCTCTACTGTACTACTCTGGGATGAATGCCAGATGTTGTGTGTTCTCTCCAGTTTAGTTGTGCAAAGGTTTCTTTCTTTGGTTTCTTTGTGCCGTCTTGTTAAAGACACATGAGCAGAGATGTTAGTTAGCTTATCTGGCTGCTTTAAGCCTTTGGGTTTGACTTTGGGGTGTGTGGTTTACCTCGTTTAGTATTTTGTGTCATTTTAGCAGCGTGAGTAAGAGCAGTCACTGTGTTGACTTTCTGATGCTTTCCAGCTTTATGCAAACAAATCAGTCAAGGACAAGTCAAAGTAGCTTCAACCTACGCATTCCTGTTTTGTTTTATTGAATGGTGTTGATTGTTTTTCTTTCTACTTTAATTTGCTGTGTAGAAACAAACAGTATATTTAAATTTTATTAGATGAAATACAACAGTGTTTTGGATTTCTTCTTTTTCTCACATGAGACTTTATTTTTACATAAATACAGAAAATTCACAAATTTTTCTCACTTTTCTTGTCAGTGTTTTAATATGTTGCTATGTCAAGCCTTTTGTAGAGACTGTGAAACTGTGCTCGTAGTCCCACTTGTGTCCACAAGGGGGCAGTATCTTAAAGCCAGTTTTTTTGCTCTGCAAACTTAGAACCAGCCACTATCAAAGAGTAAATATACGGGGATGTGGTTTCTCTTAAACACACTCTCAGATCAAGCGCACGCTGAGAATAGAGAGCAGCCAAAATGCCATTCTCATTCAGCACATCTTCCGATCTTCCATTTAACCAGACCACAGTAAATCCCTGGGATTTTCTCTACTGCTTCTGTTGTGGTCATTATAATTCTGTACTGACGTCGTCTTCAGCCTTCTGGCTGAATAGCAAGTGTGTGTACACTCCTCTACTAATCTCTGAGCCTGAAGTCAACAGGCAGGTTAAATCTCAGAGACGGCTGGGAGAGTTCTACATTTGAGCACACTTAGGTGGTACTTGTCCACTCAGTCACTACAGAGAAAAGCTTTTACACTGAAGAAGATTTGGATTTGGATTCTTGAGGACAAAAGGGGGTCGAGTGGGTTATGAGTGAAGAGAATACAGAGTGCTGTGGGACAGAAATACAATCTGCTGGCTTAGAAGCTGTCAGGCGACCTATAAGATTCGCAGCTGGTGGTTGATGACGTTATACGCACGCATCCATCCTGAATGTTTGCGTATAATGCCATCAGCCAAGTTTGTACACACGACAACAGCACACAAACACACACAAAAGAGACATCGTTTATGTGGCGGGGAAATGCTTAGCTCAGTGACTTCAACCTGCTGACAAGGCCAGATGATCATCACCAAGAGAGAAAGAGAGAGCGAGAGCGTGCGTGTAATAGACCCTAAGGTCACGGGAGACGGAGGAGAGTGGCGGAGAGGAAAGGCGGATGAAAAACAGACGTTGCTTCACCGGTTGAATGTGCTGATGCTGTAGATCTGCCCTCCTCTGCGAGAAAGGAAGAGTCAGCTTCTGCGCTCTTGTGATTTCAAGAGAATTGATCGCAATAGCCCAGCGAAATCTGCGCTATTATGTTGAAGCTGTCTCGCTTCACACAGGTTCTCTCACTTTCTGACCTTTCCCTCCCTTTGTTTAGTCGTCCTGCCTTTACGGTAATGTTTTTGCTGGTTGTGACATCTCTGCCCTGTTTCATTTCTGTTGACCCAGCTATTCATTCTCAGCACACATTGGTGTTTGTACATTCATGGATAAACACACACACACATATGCGGGATGGAGTCATATTTTCTTGAGACACGGTGACGTGGAAGCCATCCCTAAAGTGATTGAGTTTCTAACCTTTGTGACTACAACATCAGTCTTTGACAAAACCTTGCTGCATTACTCTGCAGCATGTGTGTGACTTTGTGTGGGTGGGTGTTTTTCTTTTTTTTCCCCCACCCTTGTGTGTGTTTAAGAGTGATGAGTGTACTGTTCTCAGCCGAAAGATATGGTTGACATGTGACTTTACTGTGTAAATTACTTTTCGCACTGCAACTCGGCTCACTAATTGCCATGGCAATCCTGCAAAATCGAGCAGCTCTAGATATCTCTCTTTATGATCGATCCCTCTGCTGTGTGGCAACGCCATCGAGGGTGGCAGAAATTATAGGTTTCATTAACGGGGAACCTAACAAAACTCTGGCTTTTATGCTGAGACATGAATCAGCTGTCTACATTTTATTGTTTCATAATATTGTGCTGCATCAACACGGCTAGCCAGACCACCAGCAAGTACACACACACACACACACGCACACACAGACACGGGCACATGAACACACAGTCCAGTGCAGCTTCAATTTTAGACTGTCTAGATGATAGATGTCTTTTTATAACCAGACATCAATCAATACTGTTTTGGGACTGGCTGAATCTGTTTTTTATACCTCTAGCAGTGTTGTTGCTCAATTACTGGAGAAATGAGAATGAAAACAAACATCCAGATATCTAAAAAATTAAACAAGAGGTTTGTTATTTTTAAGTATAAAAATTTGAGGGCTTTGATAGAGGTTCTAGTTTGGTTTTCTTCCTTGTTTTTTTTTTTTAAGGTAATTTGTGGGACTGTTTTTGGAGTGTGGGAGCTGTCCTTTACTTTGGTGCTGATCCATGCTCTTTAATGTAGTAGCAGAGTTTTGACAGTAGAGGGAGGGCCTGTATAACAGTCGAGTTTATTGGGTTTTCTTTTTAATGCGTACTAGATTAATACAACATCTTTAAGATCTAGCAGAAATATAATAAGTCAGATACTGCAACAGTAATTAACTGCTCAGTAATTACTCTGTAAGTACATAGAGGCCTAATACTTTTACATAAATTCAACATCACAGTGTGAAACCAGCATATTATAGCACAATGCCACTTGGCAGAGAATAGTCATTTACCTTAATAGACGAAATAAGCTAGTGTTCCCGAAAATATAACTAAATATATAAACTGTGTGTGTGTGTGTGTGTGTGTGTGTGTGTGTGTGTGTGTGTGTGTGTGTGTGTGTGTGTGTGTGTGTGTGTTGGCTTATGAAGGGCACAGAGGGCCAACTCAGTCCATCTGGCCTGCTAAGGTGCAGGGAAACTGAGCAGAGGAGCGCCGCCGTCTCTGTCTGCCAGCTGTCATATGTCTCCATCTCTGCCCCCTCCATCAGTGCTCTCTTAACACTCTCCTCCTCCTCCTTTCATGTGATAGTTTATTTAGTTTATGATATTTTATTTTTTCTTTTCTTTTACAGTATTTTATGTCTTTCTCTTTTTCCATCTCAGTCTTAATGGCTCTCTCAGAGCGTCCCTGCATCTTTCTCAGTTTCAGTGTCTGTTTTTATCATTTGCTTACCCACATACTGTTCTCTTGGCTTTATCAGACCAGGCAGCAGCAGCAGCTGCGGAGGCCTGGAAGTAGAGATAAAAGAGGTTAGGCAAAGTTTAGGGAACTTTTGTGAGCTTACTGTACTGTCTGCTCTTTATGTACAGCATGAAGTAGGAGATGGCTTCAAAGAGAGATTAATCTTTCAGCAATATAGCACTACCTATTTAGGTCTTCGGGTTAACCTCTTGCATGTTTGTAGCTGTCCTTAAATAACCCCGACTGCTCTGCAGACGACTCAAATTCAATATTACACAAAGCACAAGAACTTCAGCAGATTACTGAGCCAGCAGGCTGCACAGTCTGTACCCTGTGTCAAAGCATTTAACCCCTCACATTTGTTTCACCCATTTAATCCAGTGCAGCTCACATAGTTTTAATGACGGATCCTTTAGTTTACTGCACAAGTCAACCTTTCTTTACTGTATGTAGAGGAAAGCAGCAAAGATCACCTACTGTGTTACACAGGTAGAATGGTGATTACCTCAGTATTGTCATTGTATAAATGGCTCTCCCTCGTGTTTACTGCGGCTTCATTCTGCTGTATTTACTGTATATTAAGCTCATAGTGCAGCATTCCCTAAAAGGTACCTTATTCCAAGGTCATGCTGCATGAAGTATGAATATTTTTAAAGCATTCCTGAAACTGTTGCCACAAAGTCAATTAAATCAAATCTGTTTCTTTGTAGCCAAATATCCCCAATTTATCTTGAAGAGCTTCAACGTTTAGCGCATCACCTGCAATGTTAAACTCTTTGAACAGGTGAAAAAAACATTACAATTATCTGTTATACTTACTATTTGGATATTTTTCCAGCAGTTTAAAAAAAAGTTATTTTAACGAAATGATTCGCTGATTGTTACAGGGGGAAAAAAAACTCTAGTTTCTATCACGACATACTTAACTTTGTTTTTAGAATAACACAGTTATTCCTTAATCACCACACTGCCCGCTAAGTCAGCAGTCTTTTGCATGCTGTCACCTTCCCAAACATTTCCTTTTCCCAATAGCGTTTCTCTGTTCCCCTCTACTGTCGACCAGAACATCCCTGCACTGATTTATGGTAATTATGCAAATGAAACATAAGGCTTTGGAAATTAATGCTAACCCCCACCAGTCTCTTCGTCACTTGAGGACGGGTGTATCTGGAGCCAATGCTTTTTCAATCCTGTTACTGTAATACCAGGGACAATGCAAAAAGGCTAGGTCAGGAGATTAAGGATTGCCTTGAATTAGTTTAGGTTTATTGAAGCCTCATTGAGGCAGTTCATTAGGGAAGAAATTGATTGAAAAGGTATCCTACACATGGGTTTATACTCTTTCTTAGTCCTCGGGAGTGATGCTGAGTCTGTGGGCTGCAGATTTCATTGACATAATCCCTCTTGTCATAATCTCTCACCTAGATGAGATGTGCCGCATAGTAATCGCGTAGGCCTGTGTGTGCTGGGTCTTCGCTGTGTCTGAGGTGCACTGAGTGATGGGCCTGACAGGATGCAAAAGACTGCTGTGACACACCAGCCATGGTATTGATTGACAGAATCATTAGTGACCCCGCACCAGTCCGTCACCGTCTTATGCGGAGACGGTCTGGTTCTTTATCTCAACGTTGCTGAGTTTTCTTGGCTGTAACCAAGTCAAACTGACTTAAAACAATCTGAGTCTCTAATATGTGCTCCAGCTCTAGTCTTACAACCACCCTGCAGACATGTGAAGGACATTCATATGACTCTTATAATTATGTATAAGGGAGATGGAGCCTTCTGCGTAATAATATCTAATGGAGGGCACCGAGGTCTGACTCTCTGTTAATCACCTGCCAGCAGCATGCCAAGTCAAACATGGGCCCTTTCTCACCTGGGACATGTCACATCATACACTCCCTGAAGTGTGTAATGCATATTATGTGACATTCTCGACGCGATGCGTGTGTTTGCGTGCGACTGTGACGGACGTGGGACTGAATGAACACCGACTCTCAATTAGTCAAACGCTGAAGTTATTTGATAGGTGAAATTCTAAAAATCAAAAATACGTGAGTTCACAAACTGCACGATCATTCATTGGAGTTTAAATAATTTTTACATATTTGCAGGACAGTAGTTTGTAAATGGTAACAGCCCTCGCTTCAGTGTGACGTCATGTTGCATTTGTGTTGTATATTAGAATCCACAGGAGGTCACTGTTCTGCTTTGCTGGGATAGACTAACCCAATACCTGGGAGGAGTCCAGGTCCAGTAAAAAAAAAAAGCAGAAAAAAACCCCTTTATCAAAATGGATCTAGTGTTTACTCTGCAAGGTATTCATTTTATTGACTATCAATTACTTTATCGATCTGGATTCAAAGGCACACAGTTTCAGAACACCCTATCCAGATCTGCAGGCATGCTGATGTTGTTGCTGTGTAGAGGACACTCTCAGTTTGTAAACACCCCCCCTTCCCCTTCTGTCTGATAATGCCAGTCAAGGGCCTCTTCTTTTAAATTAATAGCTCATTATCAACATATTTGTAATTAAAAAGAGAGGTGAGCTGCTTTTTTTTTTTTATTACACTCTCTTATCTGTCTCGCTCTACCTTTCTCCCTGCGTCCCTTCTGTTTTTGCCTCCCTTTCCTTTTCTCCTTGAGCCTTTTTAATTTCACAACACTTTGAATTAAATATTAAAGGGTTTCAGGATGACATCAGACTTGTGAACAAGCTGCTGGGTTTTTCTAGCCCGCCTTCTATTTATAAAATGTCATCCCTCCCTATTTTTTCACCCTTTTTTTCCCCTTCCAATTTCATTCTCAACTTCCTTTACATAAATTTGTGCTGTCAAAATATGCTGGGATGAAAACAGAAGAAAGATCATGATAATAACAGAGTCTACGAATAGTAAACAATGGTGGCTTAAACTCCCTTGAGACCTTACGGAGGAATTTACTCCCAGCATTTCATTTGAGTGACTGCATTGATATTACATGAAATGTAGCGCATTGTATGATAATATCAAATTATTATTATCCACTGCTAGCTAATATAAACATTTGTTTGATGATTATTTTCAGGTTAGGCTTCAGCAACTGATGTGCTTTACAAATCCCACTTTCACACTGAGACGTCAGTATTAACCAATGCAAAGGGAGAAGAGAACAGCAGCTTTGAACAGTATTTGTGCAACACCACGGACAAGCAAATTGAGACTTGTTCCCAAACCTTCACAAAGTCAAAAGATACTCACACGTGCATCATTCTATGATAACATTTTAATATAAAAAAAATACATCTGCTTGAAAAAAGCTAGCATGTTACAACATATATCATTAAAAGGAGCAAAAAGCACCTTCTTTCCTTTCCCCTTTTCTCATACCAAGAGTGCCTTTCTGTCTTTACTGATCCCACAACCACCATTACGGTATTTCACTGATCTCCTGCTCGCTCCATAAAACAGACGTAATTGATCATCAAAGCCTGATTGGAGACAGCGATGATTTGAAGTGCAACAGACTGATACAATTATTCATTATCTTAGCTCTAGAATCTATTGATTGGGGCTTTGCAGGGGTAATCAAGAGCAGCCACGCGCTGTAAAGTGTGATACTTTATTCTGAAAAGTGTCCAACAGTAAGTAGATGTTTCAGCTGATGGACACAGGACTCAATTTAATTCTGAAAGCTGATAAGCTTAGATAGTGGGAGTTACAAAGAAAGCATCTAATATTTTTTTTTTGAGAGGACCGGATAAGAGGATGAAGAGAAGGAATATGGATTATCATCAGTGAGATAAGAATTCTGTAAAAAAAAATCTATAATAATAATAATAAATATAATTCATAGTAAATAACATGTGGTGTTTTTTTCATGTTCTCTGTAATTTTTTTGTTGTCTGTTCTGAACGAATAAGAGCTCGCTCAGTATTTATCCAGAGCACTGGCTATTTCATTTTGAAATAAAGTGGGTATTAGCACATCAGCTGCTACCTGTAGCTCATTAGCAGTGCATTTGTGCTGCCTTTTAGGCGACACTGAAAAATAGAGATGAAGATGGAACTGCGTCTATTTTCCTGTGCCACAAGTTCTGCCTACCTATAACTAGCGCTAGTAATGGAAATGTTATTTTAATAGGGAAGTGCATGCTCTCTGCTTCAAACATAATCCATGCTATTCATGCATAAGTGCATCACACATACATGTGCAAGTGTACGCACATAGGGAAAAAAGAGGTAATTAAGAGTATGTTACCGTAGCGCTCATTTATACTTGACATGATTTTACACATTCATACCTCAAGAGCTGGAAGATATCTTGAGGTGTGTGTGTGTGTGTGTGTGTGTGTGTGTGTGTGTGTGTGTGTGTGTGTGTGTGTGTGTGTGTGTGTGTGTGTGTGTGTGAGAGAGAGAGAGAGAGAGAGAGAGAGAGAGAGAGAGACACTGAGAGCAAAGGAACAGCCTGCAGCACGTTTTATATGTAGCCTCATTTACCAGATTCCACTCCTCCATTATCAGCTGGATCATTATCCTCTCTCCGCCCTGCCCTGGCTGCTCGCTTCAGCTGGGACTCAAGGTGGCACACTAAAACATCAACGCATGCATCACTTACTTTCACCCAGAAAGCTTAGTATTCTGCATTTCCTTTAAAATGTGAACCTGAAAACTGAAAATAGTTCACTTCTGGGTGTATATGTGCACATAAGGGTGCAAAGTTTTCGCCCTGCTGCTGTTGTGTGTGGCTATCTGTGCACGTGTCTTCTACTTGTGAGACGAGTGGTTTGCAGCTAAAGTCGAGTATCGAGATGGAGCGATACACTTCTAAGTTTAGATAAAGGTTTCAGTTCTGCCACGAGCACGAAACCACTCAATGTCATACCGGTCGTTATCTTCTTTCATGTACATGTACTGTATAATGCTAGAATGCACTTTATGTGGCACAGCTAGTCATACGTACTGTAGGTACTCGTGAAAGGACACGTTTGTCTGTGTACACCGGCAAAGATTACAGGAAGTGGAGCATTAACTTTTCAACGACTGGCTGTTTCACTATGATAATAATTACTTAGAATAGATCACCGAAGTGAGCGAGGAAAATCATTTTACTTCTGTACAGAGAAGTCCTTTCTTTGATTTTGTACACTTGCTGCTTTTTTCCTGTTTCCTATCAAGATGGCAAAATTCCCCCACTCAGACAATGAGTCTGTTTTCACAGCCTAGTCTGAACTTATATTTCAGAGAAGTTCTCCATGTTGTTATTCAAGTTGAACAATCCCACTGCTTATTCAGCCCTGTGAGATCCCACTAATAGTCACAGTGACTGCTGAGGCGTGGAACGGTAGGATACACTGAACCGACTCTGGAAATATAAAAGACTGCATGCATACCAGAAGTCAGTTGTTGTGTGTGTGTCTGCATACATTTTGGTGTGTATGTGCTCTCTCAGATGTGACCATCTAAGCTGTGATTTTTATTAAAATACTGAACATGCAGTCTGTTTGAGAAGGAGAGAGTGAGAGAGAGGAGGGGGATTTTGTTTCTCGGTTTATTGGTTTGGCATTTAGAGACAGGAGAAATCCTGAGGAGAAGAAGAGAGGGGAATGTATTGAACAGAAGGGAGATAAAAGGGGGAGAGGAAAAGCCTATTCTCCTTCCCACTGAGTGTTCTGGTCCCCAGAGAGAAACAAACTGATTTGTGATTAATGAAAAGATGGAGAAGAGGCTTCCTCTCCTTCTTTTTCTTCCTCCACAGTCCCTTTCTCTTACTAACCTAAATCTCTCACCCAGAAAAATCCATCTTGGTAATGATGTATGTGTATTGGGAATGATTAGAGAGCAGATAAAGAGGGAAATCAGTCAATAAAATAAAGACAAAAACATTTTATAATGTTATCATCGCACAACCACTTTGTGCCCCATGGAAATAATGTGCTATCGTGAAGTAAAGACCTCATCGCTTGGAAAAGTCTCATCTCTCTCCTGTGGAGCTCTCCACTTTCACAAGTGAGTGTAAGTTTTGTCTTCTAAGTAAGCTCACAAAACTTTCTACCTTGCTGAAACTACACATTTGCTCCACAACTTAAGATTCGATTTTTTAAATTATTTTTTTTAAGTGAGAAACTTTGATAGAAGACACAACCGTAAAGGGAAAGAGGGAGATCCTGAGCTCTATGGAGCAAATTCATGCTTCATTAGCTCAGTGAAAACCAGCTTTGTTCCCTATCATCACACAGTGCATATTCCTGTGCCGCCCTGACATTACAGGTCATTTTTAGTAAATCAAGAGTGGGGACAGGAGGATGGAGGCGTAAAGGGAGAGATGGTAATTAGGAAGAGGAGAAGCATTTCTGCTGAAAGGCAGAATATTGAGAAGACAAGCTTTGATTTTACGCATAAATTCATGGAGTGCCAAGGTGAGCGGGTGAAACTAAGTGCCATCAAGGGGTGTGGCAGCAAGTCTACTGAGGCAAATATGAGGAAAGTAAAGCAGGAGATTTTGAGCACTTTAAACAGGATAAAACAAAAAAAAGCATGATAGAAGTTTATATTTAAAAAAATACTTTTGTGTCTCATTGGAGCTTAATGCAATGTGAAAAAAAATAAAGTGAGAAAATTTAAAATATCATCCATCCATCCATTCATTCTCTTCCAACTATCCTTATCAGGGTCTTGGGATGCCTGGAGCCTATCCCAGCTGCCATAACACGAGAGGCGGGGCACACCGTCGATAGTTCGCCAATCTGATGCAGGGCTAACACAGAGACACAACCATTCACACTCACATTCACACCTATGGGCAATTTAGTATCAGCTGTTAATCTAATCCCACTAAGGCAATGTGTTTTTACACATCAAAAAACAAAAAAAAAAAAAAGGTTTTTGAGTAAACAACAAGATTTTAGCATCAGAGACATATAACTTTACATTCACAACTTTCAGCTGTTCCTTTATTTCCAGCAACAGATTCAACTCCATATTTGGTTTGGCACAGGTTTTTATACCAGATGCAAATCCTTCCATTTATCCCGGCTTTGGGGCCTAGCTTGTGGATAAATGGGAGGGCTGTCAGGAAGTGTGTCTGGTGTTAAAATCTGTGCCAAGCCAAAAATGTTATTGTTAGCCTCATAGGAATATTGTGATTAGGTGAAGAAGAAGAAAATATAAGATGCCAGAACTAAAGATTAATAAGTAAACAGGTGAGAAAATTCAGAAAGCTCAAGTAGGCATGATTTTGTGGTAAATTGACTGTTACTTAAATAGTGCTTTTCTCTCAAAATACTACAAGCCTCATTCATCCATTCACACACATTTAATTTAAGGTGGTGTTCATACACTCACACTCCAATAGATTAATTGGGGGCAACTTGGGGCTCATTGTCTCGCCCAAGGATTCTTCAACATGCAGACCAGAAATCAAACCGCTCTACCTCCTAACCCATACTGCCTTAGCTACTAAGTCACCTAAATTGGCCACTCATTGAGGATTTTCAAGGCCATGACTCAACTACTATTATGTCTGGATATATAGTATACAGGTAATTAAATAAATGTTGATACTAAGTGTTTCAGTACAGTAAGGTTAGGTAAAGATTTTGGTAAAGTCACTGGTTACTCGCTGGTTTCTGAAAGGTTTCCACTTTTGCTTTCTTACTTAGTTACAAAAATTAATGACTTGTGTTTGTCATTCATAACCAATCATTTGCATTTGCATACCAGATAATCCTCAAAATAGAATTAAGCTTATATTCAATATGATCCGAAATGAGTGAGGTCAAGACAGAAAACCGCAGGCATGTGACCACTAACCATGTGACCACTAACCATGTGACCACTAACCATGTGATGTTAACTGTCTTCCTTTGGGTGTTCATAATAATCTTGACAATGTAGGATCAGTCACACGTGCCTAGAAACCAGCCCATGACTATCTGGCAACCAGCAGTCAAGACAGAAAAATTAGTATCCTCCTGTGAGTGGTTGATGAAGGTTGATGGCATTTGCTGGGAAAATGATTGCTAAAGCCCCAGTTACACAGCCCTATGGACAAGGCATGGATCCCCTGGCGACTGCTTGTCACTAGGGAAAAGTCACTAGGTCATGGCTTGTAGTTGTAGTTTGAATAGAAGTGACAGACTTGTCTACAAACGCTGTTAAGATGTGACACAAATTGAAAATGCAGACTTTTGCCTTCAAAGTGAAAGTTGTGCTGTATGAAGCATGTGGCTGCAGTACTTAGACATAATTTCTGGTTTGCTTTGTACATTTTCGACTTGTAATTAGCAGGTTTTGCATCCAAACATGAAAAACCACAGCCAGTTCTGGCAATGTGCTAACAACCAAAGCAATCACTGGGAGATTTATAGTACAACTAGCCAGCAACCTCCAGGAACTACTGCCAACTAGTCGGGTAACACATGGTTTTCCCTAGCAGCCACAGCTGTCGCCATCTGGTGTCTTCATATAGAATGCATGAGTATATGCATGTCATTGTCAAAGGCAGGAACAGACCTCAGCTTGTAAAACTTTTAACTTCTCTCAGTGTTTATTTTCCCCCTTCTCACTACATTAAAATATATCTGATATGCCTAACCTGCATTTGTTCATTTAAGCTAACAGCTACACTTAATGCACAGAAATGTGTAGTTTTTGTTTAAAGTTTCTGTGTATTTAGGAATTTTGCAAGTGTTGCCTCAAAGACAGCACGTCTACTCTAAGTGTATCCTGAGTGACAACAGGCATTCTGCACCAGACAATGTTCAATGTCTGCGTATTTGCATCAGCTGTCTAGGAAATGATGCATGCAGGATTCATAGAGCAAACAAAGAATGGCTGACAGCTTTGATATGACAACGCTTTTCCTCTCCTATGGAGCTCCACGGTTTCAAAATCAGTCATTCACTGAGTTCATGAACTGTGGAGAAAAAAAATGGCATGTGCAGGAGAGAGTACGACAGAGAGGACAGCAAATGTAAGGAAAAGAACAGAAGTCTTCCTACAGAGTGCTTCCTGAACAATTCTTCTGTGGCTTCCCACTCCTGTGAGGAGAACATAGGGTTTGCTGAGAAAAGAGATCACATCAGTATTAAATCGAAGGCATTTTAACTGCTTTGTAGGAAGCAGAATTAACTTGGGGCTAGCAGAGGTAGAAAGTTCACCAGGTACACGCAAGGAGAAGCTAACTAGTTTAGAGAGAGAGTTTTTCAGTTCCAGTGTGTAATGTTTTGTACATTGTAATGTAATGTTTTATTAATTGCAGTTATGAAAATTAATATCTCACCAAATATCAGAGCTTTAGGCTCCTCTCTGTCCAATAATTCTCTTATTAATTGAAAGGCTCTTTTTCTGCCCACACACTGTTTTGTTCTTCAGTGGGGATAAATATTTCATTTGATGATTTACATTTCCAGGAGGCAACTATCTCCCCTAATGCCATAAAGGCTAGAATATGGAAATGGCCTGAGTTGCTTTGGCACAGTCAATGCATTCGAACCGCAGAACATCAATCACAATATATACACTTCTATACCACCATTCCTTATTTGCATATGAGTCTTTTACAAATTCAATATTGTGCTCTCACGAGTACTGTTTGAACGGAGAAATGCACTCTGCATGCATAATGCATCACAAACATTTTTTTTAATTGAACACAATTGTTTCAAGTTCCAGTAAGACTCACAATCACAGCACAGACACAACATTTCTCCGAACACTTCAGCAATTTGTTGAATATAAGATGATTTAATATATTTCTGCAACCACAGGACGCAAGATCAGTTTTCTGGTACAAACATGAGCAGTAGCGCTGTCTACTGGAGATCATCAGTACTTATATTTAATTAAAAAATAATAATTAGTAATTAGTGTGTTGTTACACATCAAGACTGATATACTATGTCAAGTTAAGATGCAGTTTTCATGGCATACCCCCAAGTGCTGGCACTCCGGTGATGTACCAGCATCTGGGATGTGCTTATAGAAAGGAAGCCACTTCCATTAATTAGTATTATATGTGGACAAACTACCAAAATAAAAGCACTACCAGCAAGGCTGTTATTGGAAATAAGAGGGGAAAAAATGAGGAGCGCTTCAACAATGACTTCACCACATTCTGTAATAGCATGGGTTTTGAAATAACATATTTCTAATGCATACATTCGAAGCTTAGGAGCTACTGACTGCCAGAACTGCGAACAAAGGAAAAGGTGAAACAATGATCTGTGTACCCTTTTGTCTACGTATACTTTGCACATCTTTGGAGCCACTCTCTTTTTCTTGTTTTATTAAACGGTATGAATAATGTCTGTGCAATATTAGAATGACAGGGGGTTTGAACAGTGTGTTAATGCACTGCTGTGTAATACCTAAAATGTATCCAAAGGCCCTCTCAGCTCATCTATAACGCCTCTAAAAGGACAACCCTTTTTGCTTATTTATACTGAACCAAGCAGAGCTGACCTAATGCCACAAGAGAGATTTTTAGTTAGCACATCGCTGCTCTGGAATTGGACTGTAGAGATGCAGGTAATCTCTTTTATTGTAATAGAAGAACACCAAGCAAAAAATCTTCATACCTCAGCTGCAGTTTGATGAAGGGGTGATGTTTTGGTGCAGGGAGAAATGAAACTTACACTGTATGGCAAAACTGACTGAAGCAGAAGTCTCACTCCACGAGATGAGAGTGTGACATCCTTACATTAACACCCAAGCTGCAATAATTACAGCAGGCCTACAAGAAGTGTTTTACAGCTAGCAAGTTCATTATCAAGGCAATATTCACATTACATGTCCAAGTCCTGTATGTGTGTATGTTACACTTATACGCGTAAATGTTCTGTTAAAAGTGAAACTGCTGGACCGTGCCTTCACACACGTCTGGCCGCGACGTAGCCGTGAAAGACAGTTATGCACTAAGATTAGAAACACAAAGTCTTATTCGATCTTTGTAATGAGAAACCTGTCCTCATTTCTATGCTACTGATTTGTGGAGAGACCGGAGAGGTCCATGTGCGGTGAGAAAAGAGCAAAAGCCAATCAATGTTTTCAAAGTAGAAGAGTGCACTGCGGCTGCTCTCTCCTAACAAAGAAATCTCCCATAAACCCATGCAAAGAATTAAAATGATTTATTTATTAGACTTGCTGTTTAGAAATAGTTCCATTTTCATCATCGTTACACGGTGTTTACCGTATCATCTTTAAAGCAACATGTTTTTGCGATTTTGCAGTAATGAAAACCAAAACAGGTGTCCCTAGCAGTTTGAAACTTTACCTAGGAGGGATTTTCCATAAACAAGTGTCATGTCAGTGAACCAGTGTTCATCTCTTCACAGCTAATTATCTTGTAGGAGACGGCACATAGCACGGTGCTTGGATCAGTTTCAATCAGCATACTGCATGTGCTAAACCAGGCGCCGCAGGAAGTGGAAATCACCAAAGGACGCAGGGAAATCTCGTTGCTACACTGAGGCATAGAGTGAGATTAGCGGTGATGGGTTTGACTTTGCTGTAAACAGGCTGAGCAGTAATGCAGTTGTAATAGAACAGCTTCTATCACAGGCTGCTGAAATCGCCTCCGATGCGATGTGGGTGCATTATTGTGTCCCTGACGTACGTACCTTTGATCAGCTGCGATATTTAATTACACTGAAGAACACCCTGAACATCTGAATATGTTTCCCCTTTGTTTTTGTTTTTTCATTTACTCCCCTATGCATCTATAATAGAAAACAGCTGGGCATATCATAGGGAGCAATAAAATGTCTTATCCCGAAAGCCTTGCTATCATAGCTGTTTGCATTCATGTTGAGCTCTTTTGTGCAGGGTGACGCTTTATGAACACAGATGTTCACTGAACGCAGAGACAGACAGATTAAGAGCATAACTGCTCATTTACAAATTTTGAAATTGTTGAGTGTCAACATATACACAACATTTACTACGTAGAAACTAACAGCTGTCAGAGATTAAAGTAAAAGGGAAAAGATGCCAAAATGCACTCGTTTCTCACCAAAACCCCAAGTTCATTTTTACGTCATAGCTACAGCACAAGCGCAAAGGGTGGAGACAAGATGTGAGTTATTGAATTTGTAATGAATGGTCTCAATGACACCACTAGCTGCCAGATTGCATATTTTAGCTCAATCCATCACTAAAGGGACATTTTCAAATCTTACCCTGAAGCTGAAATATGAAAATCACAGCCACTCTGCCTGGTTTTAAGAGTGAAGCCATCAATCCTCTGGCCCCCATCTTTTCACAGCCTTAATTACATGGTATCTCTTGTGCCATCTGCCCTCCTGTCCAAGTCTGGTTGTCGTTCAGTATAAAATGAGTGAGATGAGCCTGTTCTAATTAAATAAGAAAGAGATAGACTGGGGAGATTACAATATGTGTGTGCAATATGAGCTGGGTGGAAAAATGTCTGTATTTGGCGGTTGGTGTTTATGAACTGCTTAGCTATCGAGTCATGCCACATTTATATAGGATAACTGAAACAAAAGATATGAAACCAACCTCAACAGAAACATCTGTAACAGACAAATGCTGTATGTTCTGCTATCAGAAACCTGAAATACTGCAGTATTTCATGCTTCAAAGGCCACCCAGAGGAACTGCTGCTACTACAGCTCATTCAGTAAATAACAATTACACATGTCGACACTTGTATGAGCACAGCATAAGCATTTTGTGTTAGCAACTGTGTTTTTCGTGTAAATTCATTAACACATATTGTACTCTTACCCTCGTTTCTTTTTGCTCCGTCACAGCAGTAGAAGGTAGAATTCGGATTCTGTTTCCCTTCTTATCCGCCGACAGTGTGACTTATAATTGGTGGAACTGATCAAATGAAATGAGTGAGCTGATGCAGCACATCGCAGTGCAGAGCAGAATAGTGTCAGACTAAAATTGCACATGCACAAATGAATGACATTTACGAGATCAGACATTTACACAAACTCTGTCTCGCTTGCCAGCTTTCACAGAAGGCAGAAGGCACCTGCAGAGAGAGGAAATGGCTCACTTTTTGTGCATTTGGGATGCTGGGTGTTACTGGAAATTCCCTGAAAACAGCTTACTCATCCCTGAAACAATATATCTGTTATCCCCGTCCAGTTCGTGTATCCCCACTGCACCAACTGATTCCCCCCATTTGGTGCGTGCAAACATGTGTAGATGGCTCTTACGGGAAGGTGTAGGTCTCAACCCTTGCAAGTGTTATCTCTTTAACAGAGCATGGAGCACCCTGTGGCGCCGATCAGCTGGGCAGCCATCTCTTCCACAGCACGACATGCACTGGTCAGAAATACTCGCTGCTTTGCTTTTCTCCGAGGGTTAATCGAAGAGCTGCAGGTATGCCGTAGGGGGAAACAGGTGGAAAGAAGGATTAGGTTAAAGAAAAGAGATCTCGTGAATGTGCGTTTATTGATTAAAATGACTAGTTGAGTCTAGTTATTTGAATCAATCAAAGCTGATTCTGTTAAACAGAATCAACTTCTGGAAATTTCCTTACCTGGATGATTGAGCATGCATCAAGAAATTAAAATGACTAGGTTTTCAGTGTTTTTTTAATCAGTTTCACTGAGGGACATTTCTCCTCATGCATACCATCCAAACCAGTGCTTTGTATTGCTCTTGCTCCAAAACAAGGTCAAATATTATATAAAGGTCAGAGTGATTAAATTTTACCTGTGGTTCAGACCCAGTTCATTGAATACATGAGACTTAACTCACAGGGTAAGATCAAAAGTCAAACTCCTGAGTCCTTGACCTTAGATCTCCTCCCAGTGACTTCACTGATTTATCTTTGTTGATGACCTTGCAAGGAATAAAAAAGAACATCTGAGTTTTCTTTCATGCAGGTATGCTTTTGTGTCCGGTGAGATACACTGGTGCATATCTTCCAGAAATTTGGAAGTATGCGGATCTAGTGTCCATCTCTGCCTTCCCCAGAAAACTTCTCTGCCCCCTTAGGCTTTGTGCCCTGAGCTGAAGACACAAACGACCGCCAAGGCTCTGCCAGTTTCACAGCAAACAGTCGCTTGTCACTTCACAGTGGTGAAATCAACTCGGATAAGAGGATTATGTGACTGAGGACAACTGAACAGAACATTTAGTGTTGGCGCCAAGAAACAGCTCGATCAACAGCTAAGGGTTATTAGGCAGCTTGCAGACTTGAAGTCCTCGCTATCTTTCATTTACTGTCCTCGACTCCTGCCGTCATCTTCTTCTGCCTCTTTCTCCTGCTAGAGGTTTTCTTTTCCTCTTTTCTTACGCCCACTTATTTACTCCTCTGTTATATCTGTAGCCTTGCACCTTTCTGTTGAGATCACTTACATCTTGCTGTTCAGTTATTCCTCTTCTTCCATCCTTATTATGGTTGGTAATTCATCAGTTTGCCAGCATGAGAGTAATATTGCAGTTTGCATTAATCAGAAACTTGTATAAACTGTTATATGGCTGGTAATAACACCACGCGTGTGTACGTGTTTTCTCTCCTCTTATTAGGATCGTCAATTTTCCAGCAGGAAATATATGTTCACTTCTCGTGCTTTAATGTGTGTGGAATGGCTGAGTGCTGTAAAAGAGAGCCATAATTGTACCACATCAGAGAGAGCGAGGAAAGTGAGTACCCCCAAAGGACCTGCAATACAAGAAAAGATACTTACACAGAGAGGAATGCAGTGACACAGTCGCTTATCCGATAGACCATCAGTCACACCACTTGGATAGGTGATCTTGGAAAACCCTTGAAATTCAAAGGAACAGAAATATGGTTTGTAAAGTTTAGATATTTCAGTTTTTATCGTATTACATTTTTTTATTTGAGTTAACATTGTGGTTCTGCTCTCATTCCCAGCTGCAGAATGACTTTTAATGCCAGTTGGTCTTCATTTCTGGCAAAATATTTTACCTTGAGGGAGAGAAAAGAGCTTAATGTCTGGCTCCCTGCTTCTTGTTTTCACTTTTTATTTGTGTGAGCAATGAAATGATCGCAGCAGAGCTTGATTTTAATGCTGTTATTTGTTTTAACCACCAGAGATATTTGAGTTTAGATTTAGGCAAATGATTGTTTGCTTACTGAGCACGAATGTTTCGTCAGAAACATCTTGTCTCAGTTGTAGCACAACCCAAATATGCCATAGAAAGTGAGACATGAAATGCCTGCATTAGAGAGTACTGAATACTCTTCATTAAAAATAAAGCATGGAGGTAATCTTTAGCATTGACTAAACTGTCAGCTGCTGTTTTATTATTAACACTTGTTTTAAAACTGCAAGAGCTGCCTTGTTCAAGAGGTTTTGTTTAATGGAACAAGAGGAAGAATTTCAAATATTACCGAGCATTGCTTATTTTTTTAACACAAGCAGCTCGTCTGATATGCAAGAGGTTGGTAATCAGGGCTCCTTGTAGCAAAAAAGAGATGAGCAGTCACCCTTTCATGACAAAATATGGTGAAAATCCTGTATTAAAGTGCTGAGGGCAGGGGCGATTCTAGGATCAGAGCTTTGCTGAAGAACCCCCAAAAATGGGCTAAAATCGCCCCTGGCTGAGGGAAAAAAGATCTTGTCCAAGTGTGCATAAGAATTCACAGATAAAAATCCACCATGAGATAGAATCACACCAGCTTTAAAACCACAGAGCTCTCAAACAGCAGAAGAACAGAATTTCATTGTGGCCTCAACTATCCAAACAGACATTTTTGGTTATACAATGTGTCTCACATTTCAATGATGACACACACACACACACACACACACACACACACATATATATATATAAACCAACAAGGTGAAAATAATACCCACTACTTCAATCTAACAGTTACATCTTTTAATACAGAAGAAAGAAATGCAATAGAAAACTTGAGGCCATTTTGGAATGGGATCACCTTAGCTGCAATGGCAGTGAGCTGTCTACCTTTGAACGTATCATTTGCTTATACACCAGGTAAAAATATCCAGTATGGGGCTTTAAGAAAACAGGGGACAGACCATACCAATCTTCAAGCTTCTGTCCAAATTTTAAACTAAGCTCAGAAAGAAAAAAAAGGCTCCCGGGTTGAAAACAGTACCAGCCTTTCTGTTGCAAGCATAACAGAATTCCTGCCAACAAATGGACCAACTTTATCATTCAGTCTCCATGCCCTGCTTTTCCCAACCAGTTTGAAATAAGTAATTTCCAACTCATAAGCTAGCTTTCTTCCCAAGTGCCTTCCCAACTCCCTCTCCAATGCACACTCATTGCATTCGTCCAAACAGCCATTTCCTAAGCTGACATTTGTTTTGATGCAGTGTTACGAATGCGGTAACACTGCAGAGCTCTCTGAGTTAGTGTTTAGTGAATCAATGCTGTTTCATTTAGCTTTATCCTTAGTGTTTAAGGGGACTCTGGAAAACACAACTTTACTTCGTCGCAATGCCAAGAACCTTCACTAGTCTATCATGATGACAACACATTAAGTTAAATGCATTAACCCAGAGATGGAATAAAAGTCAGAGCCAAGGAATCAATCACACAGCAAATGGAATACGTTTGTTTATTTGTTAAGACGAATGATAGGGAGACAAATGAGAGGGCGTAGCCAATTACAGCTGATTCTGTGTGAGGAGAGAGAAAAAGCGGTTCATCAAGTTGATGAGCGAATGTTTAATATTTCATCTTGAATGTTCACCTTAAAGACTGATACCCTATTTCACAGATAAATAGCTTTTACACAAACAATTATACATCGTTCAATAAGCATTTAAAAATCAAAGGCTGTTTCTATTGCCAGCGATCTGGTTCAGTGATGCTTTTTTTTGTACATGTGCTCAAGAACACATTCACACACATGTCGTCTTTGAGCAAGGCTTTCAAATTCAAAAACCTTGTGCTGTCTTGTCTGTGATGTTTTGGCATAAAAGATCCAGTCATTTCTAAGCTCTAGTACGCACTCAGTCAGACCCCCACAAGCCATTTACTCACTCAGTAGGGTGCCAAAGGTATTCATTCCCTATTCCAGCAGCATTTGTGACTCCAATCATTTTTCAGTTGTGTCTTTTTTTTGTCTAATTCAGACATGATGCAATGAATTTTGGAATTGGTATCTGAAGAGCTAAAACAGCAAAATCATCACCTTTTCCTCTGGCTTTCAGCTCTGCAGTGTTTTATGCTCAGTGCAAACATGGGGGGGGGGGGGGACTTTCTTTAATCTTCTCTTCTTTTATGTGAAGTGACATTCTCAGGACAATAATAACTAAAAGTCTTCTCGAAACCAAAAAAAATGTCATCTATGGGTGGAAAATTATTTTCAGATTTTCTATCTTCTCAACCCAAGAAAACCAATTTCTTCTTTATTGTCATATTTCCAGCAAATGAATTGAGGGTTTTTTTTTTCTGTAGCGGTGAAAAAGTTCTAATCCTTATTGCTACAGGGAGAAAAATAATTGAGTCAGGGAGAGGTCAATAGACATCCGTGCAAAGATAAAGGCGCACGCACATAAGCTGGTTTTGTACTGTACATACATACATACAAAGACACAAAGTAAAACAATACATTCGCAGGGAGAAGCATAGACATGTACCCATTTCATTCAAAAAATGCACACATCATTTATCAAT
Organism: Neolamprologus brichardi; assembly: GCF_056152115.1. Taxonomy (NCBI): domain Eukaryota; kingdom Metazoa; phylum Chordata; class Actinopteri; order Cichliformes; family Cichlidae; genus Neolamprologus; species Neolamprologus brichardi. The sequence goes on along the minus strand of NC_142117.1, from coordinate 24,819,885 downwards.
GTCATTTTTTTTGGCACTGACATGTTAACATACCCACAGCGATAGTGGTAACATGTCAATGTCTGTGTTCACCTTAAAAAGGTAATATTGTAACTTAATTCTTCTTATTTAGAACAGAATATCCATCTGGGGCTGGCATGAATGTATTTGTTTTGCAGGTGATAGTTATAAAGCACACTACTTGGAAAATGGGAGTATTTTTTTTACAAATTTTTACAGCAATCCAACTAGTAGAGAAGTAAATGAGGCTGACAGGCCAACAGAGAGATTCGTAAAGCCACTTTAAATTTCCATTGTCTCCAAAAAAAGCATCTAAAACTAAAAAAATATTATCTCTGGAGTGATAATAGGCAGATTATTTTCATTTTCACTTTGAATAAACCGGATTCAGTGATCAACAGGACAGTTTTAACTGATAAGCACTTATTAAAAAGGGCAGCAACAAAAAATGACAAATCTGCAAACTAACTAACCAAAAACACAGGTATTGTTGTATTGTGGGATAGTACATGCTTGAGTGTCTTGTAAAAATGCCACGCTTTATGAGCATGGGGCACCAACATCCTCTCCGGACCAGATGTAAACAATGCTATGGCCTTCCTTAGTAATATGTGTGTAGAGATGTGAATAATCATCAAGTGCGAGCCCCTGGCTGACTGTGTTGCCAGGGGAAATCAAGCTGAACAGCACGCAGTAGGGACCCTTCCATTCCATTAGCTAAAGTACAGGTGGATCAGCCCTGCCTGACTCCTGCTCCACGGAGGCAAATGTGTGTTTGCCCACGTTTGCAGACTACTGTGCACAAGCTTGTTTGATGCCCGTGTAGCACGGATACTGGGACAGCTATGGCCTTGCTATACTGCCTGCCTTCAGCTCCCCAATATGCAGCCATTAATCATTGAACAGACCCTATAAATAACTTCTAAAGGGATTTCTGTTGTGTAAGAGTCTGCGCTTGTAATCAAGCAAAAGAAGTACCCCTGTGGTGTGTTTTTGTTGCTGTTGTTATTTTTATTTTTATTGTTTTTTTGCTTTTCTTCTTTCTCTGCCTTTTGAGGCGTAGAATGGAAGGTTATTGTCAACAATGTCATCCTTAACTGTCCTCGCCTCATCTCTCTGATGAGCACTCTCTTACTCTTGTACAATAATACTTGGTTTGAAGTTGACAGCTGCTAATAGTCATGTTTGGAAACATGCATGTGCACATCTTTATATTCATTTTTCGTGATTAGACGTGTGTGTTTATGTGTTTGTGTGTTTGTGTGCATGTGTGCCTGCGCTCTTCCATATGTTTGAATGTGGCTGGTCTGTCTTTGCCAGGTCTCAGTCATTAGGATCGTATCCAAGTCACACGAAGCTGAACCTCTCATCTCTCATTTAGCCTGATGGACACCCACTTGGGTAAGCACAGAGGGGAGGCACGTCCTGCTCTGTCTGTCCTTCTTACTTTCTCTGTTTGTTTGAGCGTGCAGGACTATGCGTGCCTGTCCCTGAACGGCTCAAGGGCACTGAGTGTAGAAACTTCCATTAAAATAAAGGCTAAAAAAATCCAGTACAGAAAACTTGAGCCTTTCTGTCATGTAATGGCATTAGCTCATGTTAAGGAAATTGAAGATTTTTAAAGATATAGGTTTTTTCTTTTTATAATAGATGTTGTAACAGCACTTGAACTTGCAGAACAAGTGCTTAGGTTAAGCCTAGCATTTAAAAGCTGTAAAAGATATGAAAGGTTGCAGTCATTTGTTATAATTTCCAGCCTAAAGTTGTTTATCGAGATGGGAAATAAATGCATTTTTATTTCTCATATTCATCCTGTAAAATTTGTTTAAAAAAAAAATGAATAAGCTCCGGTGTGAAATTTATGGTTTTCAGTGTTTTTATTGTTAACTCGGCTTCCCTGGGTCTTTTCCCGTGTGTTATGGATAAATCTTCTTTTTTTTGGTACCGGTACTGATTTTATTTTGTTGTATTTATCCGTGACACCTTAAAGGTCGGTCTATGAATATATTGTCGGACATAAACCGGTCTGTGGCCCAAAAAAGGTTAGGGACCCCTGCTGTAGTGGATCACTTACAGTTTCTAGACATTAAAATGCTCAACCTTAGAGCAGAAATTCACATGAATATATATATAATAAGTTCTGATTTAATGCACTTTGTTTCAATAGCGGCCAGCAATCTTCTCAGAGTGGCACAAATTAGCGGGTCCAAAAGAGCAGGGTATGTGCAGTCTGCAGGCCAAAATAATAAGCTGTAAGCGCACGTTTTCTATTGTGTTAATATGGCAATTTATAACAGAGGCAGCTGGAGAAGAAACAATATGTTAGCCTAACTCTTCTGTTAGAAATTGCTGGGGACTCGTGCTTGGTTTTGTAGGTTTAAAAACAGCTGTTCTCTGACTAAATCTGGACATGTCTGATTTTCCTTATTTGATTCATTTTGACAGACCTTCAGTTTGGTTTGTAACAGATTGATACCAGAGTATGTGACATCTGCATACCGCTCAGCTCGATGTGAAAAGTAACCTGGCTGTGGGTAAAACAAGATGCACATTCTTTTTCTCCCTTAATCTTCAGCTCAGTTTGGCTAAGCTCTGCTCGGTTTCATCAAAATGCCAGAAATATGTGACTCAGGTCTAGCCAAAGTTTTGGCACAATGCTCACAGCTTTGAGCAATCTACTCGTGCCAGTTACTCACTCATTCTGATAATCTCTCCCTTCCTTATTAAGAAAGAGCACTTCTAACAGTAACTACCACAACCATACATAAAAACGACGTTCGTCTTTTCAGCACTGAATTCAATGGAAAAGTTTCTTTTTAACGCCTCAAGAGGATTTCATGCCACTACAGGCTGTTAGGATCTGGGTTTGGGCCTCAAAGCCATTTTTAACACTGTTGTCTAAAAGCCAAAAAACACTACTGCACAGCTATTTCACTGGATGCTAGGAAAGGAACAGACGCATCCAGTGTTGCGCGCTAATTTGCAAAAAATAATAATAATTTGCAAAATGGCAAAATTCAAAAGGGTAGTCCACAAACCAGTGGGTGATGTCATGGTGGATACTGTACCCCAGTCTTTGCCCTACAGTATGCTAACCAAATCTCCTGGCTGTATCTTTATTAACAGGCAGATACGAGATATGAAGTCAAATATTAAATGTAATTATTATGAAGAAAGGGAACAAGCTTATTTTCCAAAGAGGTCAGTTAAATAAGCCTTAATCACTTCCATTTAGCTCACTAGCAGGATTACCGACCAAGAAAATGCTCGTATTCTGACAGTTACCGGTCCTCAGTGTATTATCTGGCCCGTATTAGTGATAGCACAAAGCACAACAAAAGCTTCAGGATGATCTGCCATCAGCATAATTCATAAAGCTCCTCGGGCATATCAGTGTCAAACATATGCCAATGCTGTTTAATTACTAGACTGAGATAATCCACAGGTAATTACTCCTTTTTATTAATTTCCATTTTTAATGTCCCCATATTCATTCATTTGCTTTGTTGCAGCTGCCGGGAGACTTGGATGGAAGGCATTGAGTATTTAGACAGGTTTCATTTAAAATTTAGTGTTTTCCTGTTGCATGGAAAGGAGGAATTGGACTCATGTAAATAATGTGATAATTTGCCAAAACCTAAAGCCCCAGTATATTCTATCTCCACATGCAGCATTCTTGGCTTTGTGCCTCAAGCACTCAAGTAGCATCCCTACATACAGCCAAGTCTTGGTTTTAAGTGCATTCATATACTTCTTTTTCTCCATTTGTTCAATTTTAAAATGCTTTCTTCATTTGTGTTGGTTGAGCTTAGCCATCAGGCTGAACATTTTAATTTTAAATGGGTGGACCATCTTATTACTTAGCCTAGATGCATTATTATGAAATATTTTGAAATGTTTTCCTGAGGTTGTTTATTTTGTTTTATATTTCCCTCTATACAAAAGAAGCAGACTTTAAGTCAAGAAAAATGGCCTCGGGCATACAGTATTTGGCTAAAAACAACTAGAGAACTGTAAGCACATTGGCTTAAGAAAAGTGAGAGAACACAAAGACAACAAAGTAATTTAGGGGGGAAAGGTTGTAGAGAAGAGGGGATAACAGGGTCGTTATGTTTCACCACAGAGTACATTCCTTGGACATCATTCTCCTGCTTCCAATTAAGCCCTCCAAAAACAGATCTTTGCAGACAGGAGGAAGGCACTCAGCTAAGACCCTGAATGTCTCCCACTGGTCCAGTTTCCCCAGATAAGTAGTGGATCAGTGCAGCCCCAGCGCTGCTGTGTCTGAGGCACTGGTACCTTCTTTGTCAAGTTGAGGAAACTCCAGCTGTTCTCTTGCTATAAGGAACTGAGGATGCATCTTTTTCCCGGATAAAATGAGCTTGCCTGAAGGGAACAAGAGTTTGTGGATTTATAGCAGGCACTTTCAGCACAAGCCAAATGGTTCACTGATATAATCAGGCTCCCCATCACAAGAGACACAGCTACTCTATGCCCTTTGTCTATCACATATTCACACATGCAGATATCCACGGCAATCTTTTTTTCCTCTGGTGTATACACACACACACACCACCACCACCACCACCAGCACGAGCACAGTTTACCTACCATCCAATTACACATGTGTAGTATCTAGGGCTGCTACGATTAGTCGACTAGTCATGATTACATCGACTATCAAAATCGTCGACAACTGATTTAATAGTCGACGTGTCGTTTAAAGCTTTGTAAGATCACAAAAGACACAGGAAAGTAGTAGGATTTAAGAGTGTAATAACGGACTGAAACAGAAGATGGCAGCACTGCATGTACAAGGATGCCAGCTGCCGTAAACCCCGAAGAAGAAGAAGCTGTGTCCCAGAATTCATAGCGCAGCCCAGCTCAGTGTTCAACAATAGCGGCAGCTAGTTAGTTTTAATATTACTCTTATTATTCTTTCTGGGTCACAAAATAAACGTTTAGCCTATTTTCAGGTGAGAATGTAACTGTGTAAACCTCAAATATCTGCTCAGTTTATCAGGACACCACATATTTTCAAAAGCGCTCTGACGTTTTCGGAGACGTCTGTTACCCACTAGCTCGATAGCTAGCCGGGGGCATGGCTCACTAGAGCCGGTGAGAACACCGGACTCCCGGCAAATCGTTTTCAAATCCACCGCTGTCTTTCACTACTCAGGTTAAATATGATATATAAGTCACTTAGATAACTTAAAAATGTTATTGTTTGGTTTTTTTTTAGTATTTTATTTGTTCCTGAGTAAATCGGTTTGGCTGAGATTAAAGTTATAGTTTTTACACAGCTGAATAAACATCAAGCAGACAACTGATTATCAGAAGTGTGAGATGCTCAAGAATATACTCCGGTGTCCTGTTATATTTTAGATAGCAAGGAGTTTATTAAACTTCACCGAAACAATCTGCAAATTTCATTAAAATTTAATAAACTATCATGTCTTTATTTTTAGTTAGCACATACCTTAAACACTTAAAGCTGTAAGCTAATGATAGTTATATAAGAGCAGATGCATGCTGGTGCAATAAGCTGTATGTCCAATGGATGCATGATCTGATTAGTCGACTAATCGCAAAAATAATTGGTGACTAGTCGACTATCAAAATAATCGTTTGTGGCAGCCCTAGTAGTATCCCATATGGAAAAGAAATAGAAAAAACTCATAAAAGACTTGCATCAGATGTGGCCTACTTCATATAGTGAATCATATAAGGCTTATATGATTTACTCATGAAAGTGGCCACTTTCATATATTGTTTTAGTAAGTATGCAAAACATACAAGTTTCATTTATATAATTTTTCTAGGGATCTTATATCTTATCTTATATCACACAAGACAGAAACAAACTTTATAAGAGTTATATATATCTTTTCCAAATGGGATGCTTCCTCTGCCCATATAGTATTCAGTATATGTGTCCATACTGTACAGATATCATCAGCTTAGACCAGCCATGTCTGTGTTTTTTTCCCCAAAGGATCAAACATTTCCTTGTCTTGCATCATTATAAAGTTTTTCAAGGTGTGCGGGAAGCTCAGCCGTGACTTGGCGCTTTGTTGATGAGTCATCCTAATCATTCCTGCCGTCCCTTGGCTCTTGCCATGCATTCGTGTGCCTGCATTTACATTATATCCTAATAAGTGTTTCCCAGCAAGATATCTGAAACTTTCTTTCATTGTCTTGAAACCTCAAAATGAATACAAATGTAGATGGATTTGATCAGTGGAGATGCCGCTGATTTAAGTTTCCTCGATGTGCTCAGCAGCGCTGGATAAGAATGAGGTGCGTGTGTGTGTGAGAGAGAGAGAGAGAGAGAGAAGGTGTTGACATCAAGTACACTGTGTGTCCTGTAAGATTGTTGCTAGGATGCACATCTCTCAAAAGGAAATTAAATCTGGATGATGTTACAGCAGCAATCAATTAATCCTACTTGAAGTCGGGACAGAGTCACACGCCCTCATGCACACATGCACACCAGTGCACACACACACATATCTGATTGGTCTGTATTTCAAGCTGTCATTGGTGCAACTCAGAGTGGATTGTCGTATCATCGTGGCATATTATTCGGTTTGTTTTATGCCATGTTTTATTACTTTTTTTAAAAAAGTTCATAGTAATCTGTTTTGTTGTTCTCTATTGGTAACTATAATTTGAAAAGTGCTACTCAATTTGAACCTATGACCTTTGCTCCTGAATTTCTGGGGGTATATTTTTGCATCAGGTAGGGGAGTGCGTTGCTGCAAGAGCAGCAAGAACAATTGGCTATATTCAAAGTTGAACTGCAAAGTGAGAACTCCCACACAGTAACACAGTTAGCGCTGAGTTTATGCAGCAAGTCATTGGCCTTATTGAACCACAAAACTGAATGAATCTAAAAGCTAGACAGCTCTAGTGGCTTATGAATAATGATCTCTAAGCTAGGTAATTTGATTTATCATTGCATACTTTTAGCCAGAGTCTACTTTTTCTTCTTTGGTAAATTGATTCTCAAGGTTAAGAGACAGCAGTATGATAGTACTCTGGCGTTTGTTTGAAAGCCTATTTTTTTTTTCTTTTATTATAACTACAATGTAAGAGGCAGAGGTTAACAGAAGCATAAAACATAGAAAGTACGGTGAACCAATCTAACATAAACACAACAGGGGTATAAATGTATATATCAACATAAAGCAGGAGCACAGCTTATTTTTAAAATGTTTTAATAGATTCTTTGATGGTACATTGCTTTATGTCCTTTACTCCTTCGCTTTCATGATACCTTGTATATTGTGTTTTGCATAAATTCTTAGCCAGTTTTCTTAATCAACAACTTGTGATGCTTTAGCCACATAAAAAGCATCAGTGTGGCCAATGAACCTACACCGAGACAGGAAAAAGAAGTGGATGGACACAGAAACGGTTTTAGTGGCACTCTGTTGGACTACCAGTTGCTGCTTATGGGGTTTATAGCAGCTGGGGAAGTCTTGTCAAAGAAATAGTGTGCTGTAATTCTTCTGACAAACAGAGAAACACAGTAGTGTCAAAGCTCGATGGCTTTTCTGTGTCGTGCATTGTGGGATGGATTTTGCTGAGGTGTATGTATATATTGGCAAAGAGCACAAGATAAACAGTGAATAGAAGAAGTGCTCGTTCACTAGCATATCCTCCCAAGAGTGAGGATCTCTTTATACATGACAGAAATATCAAAGGCCTGTTTGATCTCACCACCGGCTTTTCACCCTCCGAAACAAATCGACACGGTTCAGTCTTTTTTCCCCCCTTTCTGAATAGCTGCTTGTTGGAGTTTTGATGATGAAATGTTGCAGTCTGTTCAATCCCTCATGCTCTGAATTTCTCAGCTCCTCCCTTTGGTGTGCTTTCTTTTACCAGTTTTACTCTCTCAAGTCAGGCTTTCTTCTTTAAAGTTCAGCATCTCTCCTCGTGTGGATGTGCAGCTATTTGCATCTGGATGAGCTCTGGGCCAGCAGTTTCTGTATGGGACAACATCCTTAGGTATCAAATGGGAAGAAAGAGGAGAGAAGGGAAAGGGAGAGCAATATGCTGGCTTAGTTAATTCGAAATGTGTGCTATCACAGCCCCATCCAATCTTACTGCCACACACTCATACTGTTACAGGCTCTTAACCATTCCGTCTGGTCCAAGTTACTCTCAGTGTGCTTAATGTCCACCAATTAGGCCCAGGCTCATTTTGGACTTGGCATGTCTTATTATTTGTCATTTGTCCCATCAGAGCTGTGTTGCTGGACTCATAACTGCTACTTAATTGGCTGGGAGACAGAACACTGGGTCTATATGGGTTCTTATGCTGGTTACTGACTGATGATGATGGCTAGTTTGGGACTGAGAAAGCCTATCTGTGGGGTAATGGAGTCTGAATGGATGGTGCCCTGCAGATGTCTTGTGCTTTCTATTTAGCCCATATAAGCCCTTGTGTCTAGACTGGAGGTGCCTATTAGAGATGTGCCAAATACATGGTGGTGTCTATGCTCTTTGATTAAACCTACACGTAGACGGTACAATGCTGCAGTACTTCCTTTTTTTGTGATAGAACAGACAGAGAGCACTTTGCTGGATGGACACGTCAACATAAATCTTGTTTAAATAGGACAGTTAAAGAGTAAAGACTGTAACAGTGGGCATGGAGCCATTTTAATTCCTTTTGGAACAAAGTGGGTGACGAAGCACTCTTTTGTCAGAGGGCAAAAACCCTCTAAGTTGCAAGCCACTTTGGTTAATCACAGGTCGTTTCAGATGGAGAGCGTTTCGTTTGGTTCCTCCAGAAACTAAAACATTGCATTTTCCTCCAGATAATAAAAGTTGGATTTAAAAGGAGAAAATTCTCCAGGAAAAATACACTGCAGCCTGTAACCTTCAGGTATTTTATGTTTCATGAGACTTATATGTCTCATCATGTAGATATTACACTATAGATTACCCATGAACGTGTGCACTTTGCCCCTTTGGGGAATTTGCTCATCACGCAATGACTTTCTTGAGCAAAAATATTCCATCTTCAACTGCATGAATGTTATATGCAGTGCTGGAAAACAAGGTGAATTCTAAGCCAACTTTTTCAGTGGTTTTAAATAAGCAGAAAGCCAGTGCCTTGTCACCTGGAGCAGATGGACAACACCTCTGCAGATAAGACCATAAAATGCGACAGATAAACAGCCAGTCTGATAAGATCCATTGAATCGAGCTTTGAATAACTGGCTCAATGAACACGCGGAAGGAGTAGATTCAGTTGAAGAAAGACTTGATATAATGTGGAAATTTTAAACACACACACACACACACACGTATAGGCAGTGTTGGCTGTTCCTGGAAATAGAGTAGTAGCCAGTATGTCCCTGACTACATATTGGAAGAGGAAAAAGCGTGAGAGAAATAAAGGAAGGATTGGTTAAGAACAAGGGGTCATGACTGCTACAGCTTGTATGTAGTCAGGCTGAATCTATTAATTTCACACTTCACTTCCATGTCGACTTGCTCCTCTTTGGCTTCATAGTCTTACAAGTCCCGTTTCATTAAGGAATATGAACATATTCTCTAATCCACTTTCCCATGTACTGTAACCATAACAACCAGGAGATCTTTTTTTCTTTCTTTTTTTTTTTCTGCATGTTTTTCATTTTATTTGACTTCAATCTTTGTTTTTCCTTTTTTCTCCCAGTTTGGTGAGGCCACTTCCCCTGAACTTCCGATTTTTTTTTTCTTTTTTAACTGCAAAGGCTGGAGGGCATAGATAGTCTTGTACCTCCACTTACACGCACGCTGTTACCAGCTGCTCTTTTCTGCCTTCAGAAGGCTGTAATATGCCCAGAGATTTCCTGGTTGTGGAGTAATGAAGAAATGGGTACTACTGTGAAATAAACCCAGATACTAGGATGGGCAAGTGCTTTTCCTAGGCCAAGCCACTTTACTGCAGCATATCCTTAACCCTTACTTCATAACTTTCATTATGTGCCACTCTTTGATTATGTATGGTTTATGTTTAATGACGTTTCTAATCCCACATTTGTCATTTTTATCAAAAAACTTTTTGCTTCTATTTAGTATGCATTTGATTGTCATTTTGTGACCTGCGTGTATTGAAAACATACTATATGTATGTGCATCATTTCTATGTGGACAAAACAAAACTATGGCAGTAATATGGTTCTCTGTGGCCCTGCAGCAGCCCATAATGAAAATCTGAAAGACATTTACCTTACCTGTGTGCAGTTAGGCAGTTATATAAGTGTGTCTGTCAGTAGTTCTACCATCCACTAACTCTTACTATTGTGATATTCACTCCACTAACATGAGACAGAGGCATTCAAGGGAGAAACTGGGATTCAGCAATAAGAAAAAGTGAGCAAAGAAAAGAGGAATACTGTAGGTGACAAAAGGAAGCATATAGAGAGAGACACACACAGTAAAAGCAAGCTGTGTAAGTAATACGAAAGCCACTGTTATGGAACTAAAAAGCAAAAAGGTCAGCTTGTCTGTTTGAGAGAAGCATTCTTCTGGGCTCTGCTGCTCGATCTTCTGTCCCCGCTTGTTTTCTGCTTCTGTTTTTATCTGCCTGCAATCTCTGCCACACTGCAACGAGCAGTTGGTTTACATCATAGACACCTGTATTATGATCAGGAGCACTGAAGGGGGATATAAGACAGTATAAATTTGATTTCACAGTGTAAGAGAGATTTATCAGACTGATGGTGTTATGTATCAGTATACACAATGCAAAGGGGTAAACCCAGATTCTATCAAAAACAACATCATGTCTTTGACTCCTCTGTAAACTCATTTCATCCCATCCTCACTACTCGAAGACTGACCTGTGCCAGACAGACAGCAGATGGGTTTGGGGTTTTTTGTGTTTCTTTTCTGTTGTGCTCTCTCCCTCGTTCTCTTTCTGTTCCTTTCTTTCACTGGTGATGTCACTGATGCAGAGATAAATATGCTGCTTTAAAGACCATCTCACTGCTGAGGGACAGTCCGCAGTGCGGAGAGGAGGGAGTCAGAGGAATGCTTAGCAGAATGAAACAATGTGTAATAGACAAAAAAACTTAGTTCTAACTAAGCTCGCAATGATGATTCCTACTTGCTGTGAAGAGTGAAGAGTCTGTGGTATAAGTAGGCATTGATATTCTCACAGTGCTTTAGATATGCATCACTAATAATCGCTTACAGTTTATTTATTATGTGATAGTGATAGTAATCTAGAGTATTTCCATATGCAGTCACATACATCACTGGCCACGCCCATCAGCATGCACGCAGGCATTCATAAACTTCTGCAAACAACCAGAGAAAGAAGAAGCCAGGCTCAGTGTGTGCAGATGTCTTGCAGTGTAGATGATTTATTGCCCACCAGCTCATTCCTAGATGAATTCTCCCATGAATCATTGCACCTGCAGTGGTGATGGCAGACAGGGCAGTGTCACTAGCTGCTTCTTTTGCTTGGCTCTATACAACTTTGTTCAGAGAGATTTGCTATTTCTACTCTCTTTATTCCACTTGACTAGCCTTAACTACACACATACACACACGAGCTTGCTGAGTTTTTCGTTTTTCTTTTTAGCATCTTTTTGACCATCTTGCAAATAAGTAGCCAAAAGTATGATGAAGATATAGAATAGATTGTATAGTGCAAGAATAAGCGGGCGGGCGGGGGGGGGTTAAGATGCCAAGATACCAGCCATTGATATCCAGGCCCTACAGTCCTACAGTATGGTTGTCAGTCAGTGGTGCTTAGAAACCTATCTGCTTGACCATGGCCATGTTTCTGAGCAGCCTTATTCAATATAATAAAGTAATAGTGGGATTTTTTACTTGTAACGCTTTTATTTTTAATGGGTATGTTTTGAATCTTTTTATTTCCGGCCACTGTTCTTAACAATTTTGAGGTTTGTGGCTAGCATTACCCTGAGCAGAGTACTGCTATTAGGGCTGGGCGATATGGCCCAAAATCCATATCACGGTATAATTTTAAGCATGTGCGGTAACGATATATATCGCGATATAACATATTTTACACAATATAATGCACACTTAAAATCATTAATTTTCTCAAAATTCGACAGTGTGCCTTATGTATGAATTCTGGTTGTGTCTACTGACCTCGAACCGATTTTATGTAGTAAATCTGTCAAAAAATGTTTTAGTATGACTTTGGTAAGCTATGAAGCCGCACTGCTTGATGGATTGCCGGAGCATTACGGCTGCCGTAGTCAGGAGCCTCGCAGAGTAATCTGGGTCCAAAAAAGTCCATCCGCTTCAGGTCCCAAAGTCAAACGAGCACTGTGGCATCACTGAGAGTTAAAAACTGTCTAAATTCTTTCATCTTTAATAAAATGATCAGTGTTGCTGCTTTACCAGGTGTAACAGTTAAGTTTAACATCCAGGCATAGAAGTTAGCAGGAAGTTAGCTCGCTAGTTTCCACCTAAACATGATATAGCATGTTCTAACTGAGAGACTTTTGAAACTAATTAAAACGTACAGCTCTGCTATCACTTCCAACATAAATGAAGACAGAAAACTAAACAGCAGTGACGCTTGCAGGGTTACTGAAGTTGGACTAGCTGGTATATGATGATGTGCTACGTGATTGCTAGCAAAACAGCTACGTTAGCATAACATTAGCACAGTGAAGATGAAGGATGAACGCTAACTTTTTTCCACTCGATAAAAGTTAACGTGAGGGATTCTGGTGGTCAGGGACAAATGCAATTGCATGGCAGGATGCTGTAAACGGACCAAACTTCAGTCAGGAGAACAACTTAGATAATCCATCCACAATACGAGGTTAGTCATTAATATACTGCAACAACATGGGAATAGAGCAGCTGCGAGAGAATTCAACATTAATGAATCAATGGTAGGGAAGTGGAGGAAGTGCAGTTTTTGGCTTTCCCCATATTCCAGAAGTGCTTCGTCTCTTTGCCATTACTGCCGCCCGGCATAATTTGCAGATGATGTTGTTTGCAGCCACTGTAATGCTTTCGACCAAAACAGGCGCAGCTTGATGATGACACCGTCAACACTACCGTTGGCCAATTTATATCGTTTCTACCGTATACCGTTTATACCGCCCACCCCTAACTGGTATCACTTCAATTAGGTTTCCAAAGAGAAGAAGACAAAAACTAAAGGACTTAATGGATTCAGCATTCACAGGCCACCATGATTTCTACCAAAAAAAAGGAGAAAGAAATTTAAAAAACCCTCTTCTTTATCATGCCACTGTACCCTGGTGTTGGTGTTGGTGTGTTTGCACATACCAATTGTAAGTCTCATGGAGTGTATAATATTCACACTGTTGTTTTGCGGCCCATACCCTATTTGCTGTGTCGTCAGCTGCTATGTTCTCGTCCTGGGTGTAAGTGCTGAGTCGCGTTAGTGTAAGCCCAGATAGACTACAAGCCTGCACACATATTTGTTTAGAAAAACGCAAACGCAGCTCAACTTGGACACTCTTGTCAGAGTTTGTAGGGAGTGGGAGGCTGAGGAATTTGCTGAAGGATTTTCTGCCTCTCCGTCTCTAATCACAATACTAATTAAAGTTTACTGGCTAATTGTGGCTGAGATAGTGTTTCTGTATGTTGCCTACTTCTCTGTGCTAGTGCCTGGCAAATTACAGAGCTAATGGTCTATTGGCCAGCTCTGCTGTGGACACAGCTCTAATGCATGAACAGTAAAGTGATGGATTACAGTCCGTGTTCATCAGTCCTGGTCCCGCTGGAGCTTCCCATGGGGTTCAGGTTTTTGCTCCTGCCCAGTGATGAAACTTGAACACTGAAAATCATCCCACTCCCTACTAGCCACAGCAGTCAATAGCTGTCATTTCATGCTAGCTCATAAGACTTCTTATCAACCTGTAGTATTACACAGCTCATCCACAGACACCCATATGCTTGCACGTGGCACAAATTCCTTTCATGCATGGCCACTTCCCTTCAGTCAGGTTAGAACGTCGACAGCTGGTACTGACAGTCTCATATCCCGAGGCTAGTGCTAGGTGTGTGTAATGTTTGTGCATTCATCAGCCATAACAATGATTAGCAGGGTTAATTGGGCACAGTGAGGCTCTGATTATGCTGCAGGATAACAAGGAGCTGGTGGAAAGCTGTCAGAGTACTACTGGAGTGTTGAGGTGTACCCGAGTTCTGTCCTTGCAAATCCCTGCAGATCAAGTCAGGGAGACGCACAAATCTTCAAACGAGGACTGGCTTTCCGCGTCTTTGTCTGTATGCTCTAACTTTGCTTTAACTTTGCCCATGGAATATCACTTATGTTTTGTGCAGTACACTGCAATATACTTCCCAGCTAAGGACACTCAAAATATTGTTATTAAGATGCTAGCGGCCTTGCAGGCAGCTGCACTCTCGAGCAAAGAGAAGGACTTGCCAACAGCACAAAATACAAACTGCATACAAGCATCATGTTGTATTCCCAATCCCACACACCAGAATTCCTTTACTCCATCATCCTCCTGCCTGCTGGGGGCTCGGCTAGATAACAGGGTTTTCAAGGAGCATTCCAGAGAAACGAAAGCACAAAACATCTTTGGAGATGCTTTTATTCAATACATACAGGCGCTCACATATTAACGAAATGATCTAGTGTGTGCCTTGGATGTGGAATTCTGCTCCATACAAAAGCACAGGGGCATCTCTCTCAGAAGCCAAGCCTCTCATAAGCACAGTTTCTTTTGAATGTTCCTCTGTGCATGTGTCTTCTTGCATGTGTCAGTGTGCTTGTGTCCTTTGTAATCGGATCTCTGTGATGTCTTGACTGTCTGACGAACCAAAGCCCTCTGCAGGCAACAAATGATAAACACAAGGGTAAAAAGAAAGAAAGAGAGTCCTATTTGAATTAGGGATTCATCTTTCTTTACTGCATACTTTGAAGCTTAGGACAAGCCTGATGATTGGATCAAGGATGCTGTAAGAAATGGGATAAAGGATGGGAGGGGAGTGGTGGGAATGAGATTTTCCCCTCTCTGGGAATGTTCTAAGATTTCTTCATGCCTGCACGCTGACATTGACATTAAGCTTGACATCATTAAAGAGCTATTCTGCGATTCTATGTGAGCAATAGGAGCGCATATTATCAAAAGTCCTCATATCTCTATGACCGTTGGACACTCACACACGCACATTGAGGCATGTATTCTTAATTGCAGATCATTTTTAAGTCCTCCTCCACTGTATCAGATTCTTGATTGAATTAGATCAGCATGCTTTGGCCTTGAGAGGATTTCTCCACATGCATTTTGTATGAGACTGTAATCGGCACTGTTACTATCACTCCTGCTTTTCAAGAAGAAGCGGATTATTAGTACAGATTACAGGAGACTTTTTAAGATATTCTTCAAAAAAAAAAATCATGTGCTCATATGCCACCCACAGCGTGAGCAAACACTGGTGCCAGAGGGAAAGAAATGATAAAACGGCAACAAAAAGCTGAGAAGAAAGTATTATGCATAGCTACTTGGCATAGTTTCCCCTCTCTGATATATAATAACTTTGATCCAAGCTGTGAGATTCTTCTTGCAATTTTAGCCCAGTTACTCTCTTTTGTGCTGACCCGAGCCTTTTATACATATGTCTCCACTTTAACATCCGCTGTTAACTACGTGTCTGTGCCCTTACTGCAGTGCCCTGCCTCGCCCCACTGTCTGGCGTATTGATCAGGACGGCTTTAAGCTCCCTGCATTGAAGCTCCCCGGAGCCCAGATGCTTCACACCGCTCTGAATGTGGACTAGAAAGTAGTGGTTTGTTTTGGCCTTGAGTATTAAGCAAAATACCTCTATACATTGATACTGCTGATGAGTACACATACCTCTGTAAAATGCTATCACTCTTTATTCAAGCTTTCGTCAGTGTGGTATTTTGTTTGGTTTTGTTTGTTTTTTCCTTGGTTTTGGCTCGGATCCTGTCTTTCATTCTGTTGTCTGTGTTTAATTTTCTAGTTAGACTACAAGACCAAGAGCGAGTTTATCTCTCCTCTCCCTCTCTCTGTCAGATCCCCTTGGTGAGTTTGTACCTGCCGCCTGTCTCTCTGTGTGCCTTGAACTGTGCTTTGGAGTAATTACCTGAAGAGACAGAGAAATGAGAGGGAACACCTAACCTTTAAGTCTTTATCAGCCCACAGGCCTGGAGAGGAGAGCACAAACACATGCAACTGAGATAAACACACTCACACAGAATACAGTAATGACACATACAAAGTAGACCTGCAACAACTCTTTGAGCAATTCAGATATACCTGATTACAGAAAATCCTCAATGCTTCATGTCATTGCGGTCCAAATTGCTTAATGGCTCAGTCATATTGGAGTAAATGATAAGATGGCAACCTCCTCGTAAAAAGGAAAAATCTGTGGTAAAATTGCACTGAGTCAGTGAGCACCGATGCTCTTGAGCCTGTTTCAAAGGTTTTAAGGCACAATTCACTTTATTGTGCCATTTATTGTGTGCTCTGATGGGTGGTTTGACTTCTACTTTTTAATAATAAGCTCAGAGCATGAACACCTTCAAGTAAGTTTTCATCCTCAATAGGTTGTGGCTGGACCCGTCATATAAGCAGTTAATGTGAATTTCTGTCTCATATGAACTTCTGTGTATGTAGACAGCAACAGATCTGCAACAGTTGGCAGCAGATTTGCAATTTTTGACAGTTTGTCACAAACAGATTGTATATAATTGCCAACTTGAGCCCATTCAATCATACCCTGATAACCAGACTGATAGTTGACCAGTTCTATCTTGACGCACCAAAGTTGCTTTGAAGATGGCAACGGCTGCAGGTGGTCGCACACCTAGAACCCATCTTCAAAGAAACCATTTCAAAGGCAACAAGATTTGTAAGTTTAGTCATGCCATGGTTTGCAGCCTCTGTATTTTGTAGTGTGACTATAGCATTAAGTCATCATCCTACTTTCATCAATAAGATTCTTGCCCAATGACACACTTTCCCAGTCTTCCACTGCTGACACCAACACCAATCTGTGAGCCGGGGATGAAAACCTACCTGAAGACATCACTGTGTTTGAGCTCGGAGCTTATTATTATTTAAAAGCAAAAGTCAAACCACACACAACAAGTGCTTTCTAATTAGTGGTGACATGATCGTGTAGTGCCGGCCATTTTTCTTAGTGAGTGGCGTCCGTCCAGTATGTTAGCTGGTGAAGCTCTCACTAGCACATGGCACGACTTAAAACTTTTGAAACAGGCTCAAGAGCATCACTGCTCACTGACTCAGTGCTATTTCATTCATTTTCTAAATTCAATTGTTGAGTAATTGAAGATTAAAAAGACAAGATTTCTTATCCAATTAATCCATGGAATGGCCAGTAGAAAACTTGATTATCAAAATAACTGATCGCTGCAGCACTGACACCAGTAGAAGTCTAAAACTGTGTTGCGCTGAGTGATGACACACCATTTCAGTGAGGGATGTGGTCACATGAGCCAGGCACATATGGCAGGGCTTAATTAGAATTGCCCACAGATACACATAATTGATCATGTAATCGGTTAATTAATGTGGCCCCGCCCCACCCCTTGTTTGTGCCCCATGAAGCCCATTTGCTTTTACAGGTCATTAAAATGATGAAGGGATGGAAGTGGTTTGAAATGAACATAGGTAAAGAAATAATGAGTCTGCAGAGGCTTGTGTGGAGGAGTGTGTGTTTGGAAAATGCCTGGAGACCGCTATCTGTTCCTCTCATTCCTTTCACAGGCGTTCGCAAATATGAAAATACACACATGCAGAAGAAATCTGCAGGTAACTTTAAAGAGTAATTGTCTGCACAGCCTGTTTCTTCCTTCATAGCATTTGTTTCTCACTCTTATACATTTTCTTACCCTACATAACTAGCTCTACTCTATTTGTCAGTTTGCCTCTGATTCTTATTCATATGGCAACTGTCTGCATAAACGTGTGTGGACACACAGACACACTTACACACAAGTCTGAGGGAGGCAGGTGTGTGAATGTGTTGACAAATGAAAATTAATGAGGAAGAAAGTTTCCTTTTGCAATGGAAAGAAATCTAGCTGATTATTCAAATCAGACTTGGCTTTGTAGTGAAATGAGCTTGGCAGTCGTTCAGAGGAATGAGGCCGTAAAGAAGGAGAGAGAGATATAAGAAACTCACTTTTTTTTCTTTTCACAAGGAAAAAGCCAAACCATCCCATGTGTCTGATAGTTTCCCTGAGGGGGTTGGAAGAGGGGGCTTGGTTGCTTTTAGGTGAGGAGGAAAAGGGAATTGTCTGTGTTGTTTTCCGGTTAGCAGCACAGAGGAGAGGAGACTGAAGCAGTGATTTAACGCACGACTGCTGTCTCGCTTCATCAGTGTCCTGTCATCTTCCACATCACCCTGCCTTAAACGCTACAAACCCACTGCTTCATCATTCACACAAGAACTATGAGTTGTAGAAATTATAAGAAAGCATACAGCTAGTCCAGCCTTCTAACCTTTAACGCTCAATTCAGAAAACATGATTTTTAATTGTAATTTTCAGGAATGAAGTTTTCTTAAACATCTTGTTTTCTTTCTCGGTAATTAAAGGTTGATCTGCTTAAGTTTGCAGTGCTTTCCAGTTTCCGGTGACACTGGTTCACAAAACACTCTTAGTATCAGATCCAGTTAGCTAGTGGTCAGATCCTTCTTCCTGAAACATTTTCCCAAATTTGATAAACTCTAAAGGTTAGAATAGCAATTTATCTGAAAGTTTTTCAATTAGCCTGAAAGTTTATCCTTAAAGGACACATATTACATGCACACTGATACATATATAATGTTGCGTGTTGGACGTTCATATTGCAGCTTCAAGTAATCAGTTAAAGTATGTAAAAGTGGTTGTTCTGAGCTGAAAGCTCATGGGTCAGGCTGCTTTGCTTCCTTCATATCATCTCATGTTTCTGGCAAAAGCTGAAACCACAGTCCTCCTGGTAAGTTGCTGATCACATTGTAGCAAAGCAGCATGAGTAGTGTTAAAGGCATTTATTGCAGCATAGAAATAAACAGTGGTGCAGAGAGTTACTATACAGTTGCTTGGAAACAGCAGAGTTAAAACTTCCTAGCCAGATTATCTTTAGTATTTCCTGGGAGTCGACACTTTACAATTCACTTGGCATTTTACAGTATTTCCCACACGTACATCTATTAACTGGGGTTTAAAATGAAAACATTTTATGTATGGCTTGTGACTGCAGCGTAATGTTTACCAAACAGAAACATCAGACTGCAGTCTTTGTTGTTGTGAAAGTTGCAGGTTAAATTCAAGCTCAAACACGTAATGGATTTATTTAAGATGTTGTAAAATGAGAAATATTGTTACTAAGTACATTTACCATTACTGGATACACTGTTTTGTCAAGTCTACATACATCTGTGCAGTACTGACCAGGTGGTAGAGGCATAGTATCCACTCCCAGTCACTGCTGTGCATTACTGAGTTTCAAAAAGTTCCATACTCTCTAAAATTATAGTAACATACTGACTTCCCCATTAACGTCCCCATCAACTAAAGGGGATTATATATCTTATTTTTCTATTTTTAAATGTCCTGCGTGTCCTAGTGATACCATGCAGACAATCTGATGATTGTAAGCAAAGCAAGAACTATTTGTAATTGAGCAGTGCATTAGTATGACAAAGACATTGTTTCATAATAGAATTTGTTCTTTTGTTCATAATCTTATATACTTAAACATCTCTCCAGCTGCTATGACCCAGTTTCTCTAGAGGAATCATTAAACTTTTATCCTATTGAAACTGCTCTTGGAGCAAAACCTCCAGGCTCTCCAGAGCTCACTCCAGATCACACCAGCACACTGCAGCCGCATTCATCCACACTGGCTGAAAAACCCTTCCACAGCTTGCTACTTTAACAGCCCACTCAGTGGATTCAGAAGACAGCGAGGACTGGAAAAGCAAAGGAAAAGTAGCACGAGAGCAGGCAATCATTATAGCTAGCAGCAGTGCAGAATGACTAATGACCTATCAACCAAGTGAGACAAAGTAAAACAGGGAGGAAGTTTGGGTTAATGTGTGGAGGGTTATTTGCACGTTTGAGTGCTCGGCCTAATAATAAATATACTGGCACAGAGACTCACAGAGTGCTTCACCTGCCTTATGTTGAAGTGTTGTCATATTGATTAATGGGAGGCCATCGTGCTTACATACAGTCGATTTGTAATAGCATTATCAAACAACATTATCTAATGAAATATATCACCCCCCATTTGTATGACACTACATTCTGGTTAGATATGTGGGAATATTAGTTTTGCACATCTGAAAGACGACGTAATTTCTAATCCAGAAATCTGGAAATATGCAAGTTTTTGCAAAAAGAGACAGAAAGCATCATTTACTAGATGTTAACTGGGGCAAAAAGAATAAAGTTTACATGAAGTTAGAGGAGAGGAGAGGAGATTTGCCACAGTGTAACATGTGTTGCATACTAAGATAAAATGCTTGAGGAGAAAAAACAACATGATACAAGAAAGACAATAAGAGGCTGACTTTGAAAAGATTTGCTGTGTAGAAGTCAAACAAGAGATATGAAAGAAAAGAGAATAAAGATATTAAAGCCTGAGCAAACCAAATATTACCCATTGAAATCAATGATCCCATTAAAGCCTCCAGCAGCTGTTCTTTGTTAAACGGAGACTGGTCGGCACCGCTTCACATCAAAGTATTGACAAGCAGTACAGCTCCTTCTTACCATAGTGGATATTAAGTCAAGCACCAAATGATTTTAACATAAAGTTCTTTTCATAACATATTACGTACACAAATAAATTAGGCAAGACTTTGTGCAATCAATCAAAACGTCTTTCCTCCTTATGTTTGGGTTTTTCTTTGTGTCTGCTTTTTATCTCTGACCTGCGGTGACAGTGGTGTTGCTGCTGTGCTCTCGCTGACATAAAGAAGAAGACTGAAAGTAAACTCTTCGATAATTTCCTCCTCTTAAAAATATCAATCCAGAGTTAATAAAGTAGTCACAGTTTGAACCGGTGTAAGTGCATGTGAGAGAATGTCTGCTGGTCTTTATGAAAGAGAAAATTTCATGCATTGCTGGTTATAATGGGAGCAAGAGGGCAATGGTGTGGGCTAGAACGGAGGGGTGGTGGAGATGAATTACGAAGATGGACCTGGAGGAAAGGATTCATGCTGTAATTTATGCAAATACTACTCGCCCCTTCACACTTGATCCTCCCAGCTTTTACAGCATTCCCTCATTTTAGAGCCCAGTGGACACAGTTTTCGACTCATTGCACAACATCGATAGTTGTTGTACGTTTAACAGTTACAAATGATACTTGTTACTCGCTGGGAGCCGTCTTTGTAATGTTTTAATTTGATGACAAGTGTTACTTCACTGGCTTTTGTAGATTATGGCGAGATGTTTTGTACTGAAATCAAAACTTGGATATTTGAAGCAACAGCTCTACACAGTATAGTACGATTATTCAGTCTGTGAATCATCTTTATTTCTCGTATATATATTATGGAGCTTACAAAGACTGGGCCTACCTAAGAATGACTTTCATTGTTTTTACCTTTAAGAGCACCTTACAGTTCCCTGAGTTCATTGCGTGTTAAAACGATTCACCGTGTCGTCTTCGCTTTCTTTAACTACTGGTTTTTGTCTTTTTGTTCTGAAAATCGAGGTGCTTTGAATAATTCCATGTGGAGAAAAGAAACTTTTACACCATGCATTTTCTTCCTTTCAATTAAAAAACTAATTAACAACTAATTATAATGACAATGACTCTGGGACTTGGAGTTTATTATTTGTTTTTGTTAAACCTCAAGGTGATATTTCCAGAGGTTAATAACAAATGCAATAACTTGACACTTTACCTCAGCAATTACAATTGCTAATACACTATCATTTTAGTGCCTTTCATTTCCATGTTTGTATGGCTCACACTTCTATCATTTCTCTGTGACACACGAGTGCCTACCTTCCTAATCATCCATTTTCCCACCTACACTAACACAAACAGGCACACAGCTGAGAGACAGACAGAAAAGCATCTCCTTCTCTCTGCACCTTTGACCAAATGACAGTGGCCATGCTGTCATCCATGAGAGAGGTGTCTCTCCTTCAGAGTCTGGTTCTATAAATCACTCAGCAGCAGGACACTTGCTATTCCCCCGACACAAACACATCTGACAATCAATTCATCACGGTAGTCTGGATACACTTTGGGAGGAGGGCATCACCAAACTTGTGCTTGTTGGGAAAATAGAATTTAAGGGTTTGTGTTTTTTACCACCTTAAGCTGTGTCTACCCTGGAAGTGATGTGGTAACCAGAGACCATATAAAGTGAATGACATTTGACAATTTTCAGGGATCACAGGGACACAAAGTGGGCAGGACCTGAGGTTAACCTTTCTCAACTTCCAGGTGAGTGATTGAAGCGACTGCCAATGAAAGTGCGAGTTAATACTGATTGATATATGACCTAGTAATATAAACCTGTGCTTTATCTAGGCAAGTGGAACCTGGCATGTGCGCAAGCAATCAGCATTTAGCATCAAAGACATGTGCAACGAGCAGATCTCTCGAGTGTGAATGCAGGTTAATGGCTCATAGCAGAGGAAGAATAGGACAATACCATCCTAGTAAATGTGGTGGTTTCCTGGTGATTGCTTTTAGTTTCTTCAGTTTCCGTGCAAGTAGCTGTGTTAACCAACTGTTAGGCTGTGAGGGTGTTGCACATTTAACCTCTGGGCTAGACTTTTGATCACAAGGAAATTGTCATCTGCTGAGAGGGCAACCTATTTCCAAACAATTACGGTCTGACTTGGACTAATTGCAACTACTCACAGACAGATTGGAAAAGGTTTGCAAATAATAGCCACCTAATGTATAACTGCAGACAGATTGCCAACACGTTGGTATCAGATGGACGGTATCAGGTTGTGCATAAGTGAGTTTACCTCATTTGCAATGGGTCTCTTTGAGGCAGGGGACTAAACTCAAAGATGGATGTGACTGCAAGTGACACGGCTGCGCTGGCAGACCGTGGGGACGTGGGTAAGGAGGACCTAAACGCTGGACTCTTTGATGAATGCAGTGCGTTTAGTTACAGTGACGTAAAGATAATCCACACAACAATAAATCCCCATGCGTCCCCGACTCCCACTCAGTGTCTTCTCCAAGTGTCTGTGCTCCGTGTGTCGGCTCCCTAGTGCCCGTGTACTCCGTGCCTGCTGCCCTCTCGTTTCTGCACTCCTTCCGGGAAATCACAGAGGCAGCCGTTTGTACAATCAACTTCACTGGCAAGCTCACACTTGCAAACCGACTAGCTGGAGAACTGACGGCAAGTCTCACGCAACGATCCCACGTGAATGGGAGCTCAGCAACTCTCTAAAGTAGCTCCCACCAGACGAGGCTGATCAGCTGCAGGTGTGTGGCATTATCATCATCCTGGGTGCGGCCAGCCACCTGGCAGGGCACACCCACCAGGGCTGATGGTACCTATAAACTGGCCTACCTGCACACAAACACACACACACACACACCTGCAAGCAGGAAAACTATGGACAGCAGCACAATACATCCAATATACATATAACATATAACATATAAGTCCAAAACTGCTCATGGACCCTGGGTCCCTCAGACCCTGACTGCAAGAGGTTGCAGACATGATCCTCATCTTCAACACAATCATTCTAAAGGCAATGAAACTAGAACAGTATATGAGTATTTAATTAGCTGTCTCTGGCAGTCAAAATGTAATTGACTTGGATAACCATGTAAGTGCTAAATAATGTAATATAACATACACTATTATAAATCTGCATGTAAAACCTTCCACTTGCAAAGAAAAGGTCTTAGAAATACCCCTGTGATCAACTTCCCTCTCTTCTCCCTGAAGATCAGTTCACAAAAACTGCTGATACAACCCTGAGATTCAAAACATGTTAAACCAGCTTCATATAAAGAAGCTAGCTTCGATCCAACACACATAAGGAAACACAGACACACATGCAAACACACATAGGCAATCCACTCTGTTAATAGGCAGAGCAAGTCAAGGCCTTGAGGGTTAAAGGTTGTAGGCAAAGGTTTGTATTCAAATGAGGATATTTGCAGTAGGTGCAGACTTAGAGGATCTTGTGCTGTTTAAAATTACTAGAAGCACCCATCATGGGTCAAGATGTCAATATTCATGCATCACCCCATCACTTGAAGGTTCCAGGAAATGTGCATGAGAGGTTAATAAGGGCAGATTTCTGGTCTTATTTGTCTGCCTCTTTGTGCACGTGTCTGTGCCCTGCATATATTGCATGTTTGGTGTTTATTCATTAATTTTTTTCCCAGTATTTCTGTCTAAACACTGAGTGTGTACTTCTGTATGATTGTGTCTTTGCTGCTGGCCCACATGCATGTTTATGTTTGCTTGTGTTGGTTATCATCGGCCGAGCACAGCATTTAACGAGGGAGATGGGAGGAAAATAAATATAGTGGCTTTGAAAATGATTTCATCTCATCCTTTTATTGCCTCTCATTTCCATCCATTTATTGTGTGGGAGAGAGTGTATGGAAGCACAGAGAGGGAGAAAATTTGAATCATTACACCCCAGTGTCACCATTAGTTTGTCCTCCTTTATGCCTCTGTTCAGCTTTATTCGCTCCTCTTACCCCAGCTGTGCACGGTGAGCTCTGTTTGTTAACATTAGGACAACTGCAGTTCAACAATAATACGGTTTGTGGAAAATGCGTGTCCTTTTAAGTGAAAAACAATTGAGTACACCGCAGATCACTCACATGTGTAAATTATGCAAATTGTGAAAAAGTTTTAATGTGACATTCTTCAGCATGACAGGCAGAATGTACAGAACGTGATACTTTAACTAGCGTGGAGTTTCAGAAGCATAAGTGATAGTCAAACCATGCATACAAGAAACTGAGACCACCTTTAGAGTAAAATTTGTGCCCTCTCAAGTGTTTTGGTTTCAGTAGTAAAACAGAACTTTTCTTTGAAGGTGGTCTCAGTTTCTGGATTCTTCACAATATCAGCATCTTCCACGTAAACTCCCAGCAGTCGTTGCAATCCGCTGGTGACCGAAGCAAACACAAAGAGATTTTTAGGCCAGCACTTTCTCGTCAACAGATTTCACCTGATTTCAGCCATTTGGGAAAAAGACATGTTTCTGTAGTGTCCAGAGGGGGTGACTTAGCCTCTGTGACTGAGGTCTTGTTATTTTGTTCATTTGTTTTGTAATGAAGGCATGTAGCTTAATACTACACAGATATAGCTGCTTCCTTGTCTAGAGCATGCTGCCTTTCCCCTTCTCATATTGTTGATTGGTATAACATTCACTGCATCTTACCTAAGAAGAAGCTGTTTTTACATGAGCCACCCAGTCGGCGTGGTGGAATGTGTGTGATTGTGTTTGATTGCCAGTCTAAGAGCTCATAAGCTTTCCAAGTACCAGATTGGTGTAATTTCCTTCCTCTTTTTTTCCCCTACTTAAAGTAGCAGAGCATGGTGAGGCATTGTGCTTTCTGTTATCATCCCTCATATGCTTTATTGATTGTTATTCAGTGATAATGTTTTAGGGGCAGGGTGAAATTTAGGTTTTGGATTGAGGTATTGTAGAGTTCCTTTACTTTACAAGTAAACTGCCCTGATTTTGCCCGCACTGGTGTTCACATAGAAGTGAGGCTTCAAAAACTAGAAGACCATCCTGATGGTTGACAAGATAAAAGACCTTTCTAAAAAAGGTTTTACACAATGACTTCCTTAAGAAGGAAGTGTGTTAGTATTTGAATGGACTGGAAATCCAGAACCAAGTGTATTCTAAGGCAAAAAGGGGTTATTTTGTAATTGGCTTTAAAGCAGCAGACTTGCAAATCTGACGGACAGCTGCTTGTGCCAGGAAAAAGAGCATGTGACCACAAATTACACAGAAAATAAGACATTGTTGCAGGTGAGGGAGTAAAGAGGCAAAGAGAAAAAGAGACCGTGATTGGGAGGTTGCAAAAGGAAACCTCGTCCTTTACATAATGCTTCTGTGATTAGTCTCAATTATGACTTCAGTTCAGTGCAAGGAAACAAATCTCAACATCTTATTACTTGCTGAACCATAGTTACACATTGTATTTTCAGTGTATGTTTAATTCCAGAGAGATTAAGATAAGATCGTTCCTTTTGTCTGTGGCCGCTCGTCTCTTAATTAAAGCTGTTGTGTGTGTGAGGTCAGAGCCTACAACATTAGGGTTATTACCCCACGGAGCTGAGAATCAATGCGGTGGGCAAGGAGCATTCTTTTTGTCCTTTAACTCATCGACTCTCATTTACCTCCACCCACCATCCATCGTCACCACCCAGTAAAGCGTGCGCAGAACGACCAGAGGTGAATTAATAAGACTTTCAGAGTGTGCGTGTTTGTGTGTGTGGAAGTGGATATATGTGTATATATGTTCACTTTCAGTAAATAGAACAGTATGTGATATTTATGTTGATAATCTTCTGCTCTTTAGTCTCCTTCAGTCACTCTATTTTTCCTCAAACACAGCACCTGCAGGCTCACTGCCTGTTACCTCACACTGATACCACTCTTACGCCTCGGCACAGCTGGAGGTGAGGAAACAGTACGTGAACATATGAACCATGTTTCCCCTCAAGCCCCTCTCTTGATCTATCCTACATGTTCACCCTATGTTCACTCCTCTCCCGCCCTCTGCAGCATTTCCGTACTTGTCTTTGCAATCAAAATGGGAATAACAGGGCACCCTTCTAACCTTTTTTCTCTTTTCATTTATCAAACACAAATCACACGGTCTGAGAAATGACACATTTTTTATTATCTACACCCCCTCTGTATCTGTAACGCTCTCCCTCCATGACCATTTTGTAGGTGTTGGTATTATATGATGTGAGGTGCGGCAATTAAGAGAGTGGGCAGGAGGCTGAGCTCTTAACTTGTCTCCTGGTATATAATATGTGACATGTTTTACAGCCATCTGCTGTGTTCAATAACACCTCAATCTCTCTCAGAACAAAGACACTGCTGAACCTCCGAACCCTAGCAATCTTTGTTAAGGTTAATAAATACAGACACTCAATACTGCATGCTTCTTGTATTTTGTATGTTGTATTTTAATTCCACTGCAGTGACCCTTGGGTTGCAAAATTGTGAAATCAAACAGGTGTCATTTCTCTTCAGTCTCAGTAGCAATTAAACCCAGTTGTAGGCAAAGGATTGATATATCACTCTGTGCAGTTTCACTTAATATTTTTCTCTTTTAATCATATGATTGATGACCACGCAACATCACTATGATATTATGAGTCACTCAAATCGCTCATGCTAGCAAACTAACAGAATAATGTAGTGACATTAGCAGCATTTTGCACGCGCACGCATGCACATTAATTTGTGTACTGGCCGTGTGGTGTTTGTGCACGTGTATTTGTTGACTACAAGGTTATGTGGGAGAGGAGTGCACACATATATTAGCCCTCAGCCTCATCACGTATTCTGCGACAGCCTTGCAATGCAGTGTCCCGGGACTTTTTACAGACCATTTTTCTTTTCATTGTTGGGAAATATCAGCCATTATGCAGGGCACGGGGTATCAAATCTGACTTTTAAATTGTATACAAACACTCATCTCACATTCGGTGACATCTCCTTTCCACTGCGTGCCCTCAAAGGATTTCTGCTCTATTTTCTCTGTTTGCTGTCTCCCCGGGGAGAACTCATATGAAAGGTGCGTGGCCCAGGGACATGCTCTTTTAATAGCCCACCCCACACACACACACACACACACACACACACACTTAAAGTCTGAAGTCATCCATAATGCTACAGTACAACCTTTTCATACACATACACTCATAAGTGCACACACAAGCGCACACTTTCTCCTCTGTTTGCCCCGGGACATATTGGAAGAGGAGTCCTTTGGGATCGGTGTGGAGAAGGATAACTTTGACTGGATAAGAGGAAATGATTGAATGTGTGACCTTGGAATGGTAACAGAGACAAGAGACAAGCAGGTAGATTTTGATTAAAGGGTTGCTCTAGGTGAAAGACAAGCTTGGGTTTAACAGTGGAGAAGAGTGTCAGGGGATGGACAGGAGTAATAGTGAGAGTCCTTCAAGAGGGGGGTATACGGGCTAAAGTCAGAGGTTCAGGAGATGCCTGGGTCTACAGAGGAATAGCCCGTATCTGTTCATTTCTTTTTCTGCTTCTGGGAGTGCAAACCTATTCCATGCATATTCATCAAGATTCTTTGTCATGAAATCATGATTCACAATTTGCATCACAAATGCATCAAACCTTCTAATGAGATGCAGCAAAAAATATTTTTGGAATTAGTTCCTCAGGAAACTTACTCACTGGGTCTAAATTTATCTCATTGTTTCATAACTTTGGAAATAAAATTCAAAGCTGGATGCAGGAATAAGGTTTCAAGCAGGGTAGAGTTCTGTGGGCATTGCAGCTGTGTTACGTCACTAAGTGCCGATGTTTCTGTTCCTGGTCCCCCTTTGAATATTTCACACTGCCATTTGCTCCTGAGTTCCTTCCCAGAGAAAGGGAACCAGAGTAAATTGTGCTGTGCCAGATCTCCCCTCTTCTCTTTACCCTCTCTCTCCTTCCTCCCTCTCAACCTTTGTTTCTCCCTTCTCGCCTTTCTCTTCACACTTAACGTTACTTTTTCATAAACTTCAGTCCTATGCTCTCCATCCCTCGATTCCTCGCTTATACTCAGACACCTCCTTTCCCATTTTCCCTGATCAGAGACATAATAGGTTAGAAACATGTATGTGATGTAATCCAAACAAACTGCACTTCCCTCTCAGGAATACCTCTCCCTCCACCTGCGCCCTGCAGTCTCTTTTAAGACACAGTGAGCCTTCTAGTCCATATCCCCATGTTTTTGTGGCTTGTCTTCACCTTTTCCCACCTTTAAATAGAAGATCTATGTTCGATCTGCCCTCAGTTCCTTAGCAAGGACCTTTGATACCAATTCGCTGTTGTGATGTGAGATGAGCTGCAAGAAAATGAAGATAAAAAAGCCCAAATCACGTAGTTCCTTTTCGCAGTGACATTTAGCAGTCTTTTGCCTGTAACTTTCTTTCTAAGTGTGGGGCAAAAGGTGAATCTCTTCATTCAGGATGAAAATGTTGTTTTTGACACCCTCGTAGCAGTTGCTCTGTAGCAAACCTTACAGCTATAATACTTCAAATGTACTAGAAATGAGTGGCAGATCATTGCATAGCTGACCTTGTGAACCGTGGTGGCCCTCCGGGCGGCAGACAGGTGCTGGGCTGATCAAAGGCTGCTTAAAGGCGGTGAACTTTTGTACCAGCATATATCAAAATTCTCCTCTTTCCGTCAGCCATTTGCTAACTTTCTCTTCCTCTCTGAGGAAGAAGCCTGCGAGTGTGTCTTGTCAAAAAGCAGCGACACTTTTATCTGTTCAAGCAAAGAAGGGAAAAAGAGTCGGGATGGGAGAGAGGGAGATGATGTGGAATGAGAAAACGTGTTTATGCATGGACAAAGAAGAGAATGAGAAACCAATAGAAAGAGAACAGCAGGGAGAGAAGAGATGGAGGGGCAAACGAAAGATATTTTAAGAGCCACAAGAAGCGTATTCGCTTAAATATTGACAGCAAGGAATGTTAGATTACTTCTCTGTTATCTGGCAACTGCTTTCTACACAGTCTCTCTTTGCTTTCCCTCATTGTGTCACAGCACTCACCCTGTGCTTAGACACAGATGTTTGACCTCCATCAAGAGTCCTCAGTTGTCTCCACTTTCCATTTTCTGATCCTTTTTTCATAATAAAAACCCACTCCTTAGGAAAACGAATACACAACACTATTTAAAGGAAGCACTTTCTCACGTATTCGTATTCATTATGTGCTAAACCCAAAAGTAGTATTGCTATCTACATAGCAGGGTTATCCGAATTCAGTGATTATTTAAGTTTATTAATCTACCAGTAAAATATATTCATGTTTAGAGTCTGTTTTATTGCTTATATTAGCTAATGTGGCCAAATAGAGTTGAAAGGATTACATTCTATCATCCCCATGTTGCTGCAGTTTGTATTAACACCCCATTCCAGTGGCTTACAAATGCTTGCCACTCGTATTAGCCTCATGAACCGCTATATAACCTAAATATTTAGCCCATGCACTGTGAATATGCTGCAACGATGCCCATTGTTCTCAATCTTTTGCAAGCCATGAGACTGTAATTATGCTTCAGTAATCTAATGGCTCATTGACACTGTGCTTTTCTGTTGCAAAGGTCTGAGCTAAGCACTGGCTCAAGTGGATGCAAAAGGAGGCACACTGCACACAGGCTCAGCAGTGAATTATAAAAAGAAACGCATCTAAGTTTATTCATTAGCACCTCGGCACATGCTGACAGCAAGAAGCCCTCGCCGTGGTTTTACACACACATGCACACGGCACAACATACCCACACACATTTGTTCCCAAAAACAAAAGCCTCTGTCAGTGCTCCATGGTAGCACAACTGCAGTGCTGCACAGCCAGATTTGGGTCAAGTGCTGGATGGTGGCCGTATGGCTGTGGAGCTGAGTTGTGGCTTTTTAACAGATTGGATTTGCCCTCTCATCTGCTCATGGATGGGTTCTTACTGTGGTTCACAAAATGCTGTGAGCATGCAGATTGAGTGAAGCATGAGAGGAACGAGAAGAGATGGAGTTGGATTTTGCCTTTCAGGGAAATTGTGGAATGTTTCCAAGAAGACATGAGCCTCGGTGGTGTATTTTAATGTGTTGTATTTGAAAATATAGCGGTCCAGTGCTTACCGTGTTTTGATTATGGTGAATGAATGATGACTGAACACCACAAATAGCTAACAGTCCAAAAAAATAAGTAAAAAAAAACAAATCTGAATTTCATATTTTGTAGAAAATTATAATTGCTGTTTGCAGGACAATGCTTTACGTAACACTCTTTGTTAACAGCTTTCTGTTAACAGATGCTGTCTTCTCCTGATTATGCAGTTTTATTTTAGCTGCTAATCTTCTTACTCTATTCAGGCTAAGCAGTGCTAGTGCACAAATTATATTCTGGGTGACACTATGAAGCTGACAGGTAGTTTCTTAAAGGTCCAATATTTTTGACTTATTAATAGAAAAGAACATTGTACTCATAATTATATACTGTACAATGATTAGTTTGTAATTACATCTTACAAGAAATTGATGTGTTCTTATAAACTTAGAAGAAATTTATTAACAATACATAGAAGTGGGCGTCAGTTTGTGGAAGTCACCCTCTTGAATACAGAATGCCAAGATGGGCATTGCAGTTCAGCCTGATTGCATTTTATGTCTGTGGCTAGAGAACGGCCACAGACATAAATGTAGTAAGCCTTATAAGTTACCTTTAATTTAAAGATCACAAATAGTTCTGTTGACCTGTGTATAACATTTTTACATTCTCTTCCTCCATTGCTGCTCCCTGCCCTCCCTTATTTCCTCCTCTTCTTAGTCACCTCCAGCCTCATCTCCTGAACCCAAGTCAGGGCTTGCATGACAACGTGCATAAACATGTTTATTTATTCCCAATTTTGTAGCAGTCACTCGCTGTTAGAAGATTAGACATGTAAACGAGAGCAACCACTAAGCTAAAATTATGCTAGCGGCCAGTGAACATACAGAAGCCTGCTGCCTTTGACCTGACAATTAGTGCATCCAGGTTTATGTTATTATAGGGCACATCAGACATTTCATATACATTTGTGTTCACTGTCTTCATATAATTCAAGAAGTATTTCAGGAATTGGGTGCTGTTAAACTCATTTCAGGTCCTTCATCTCTAAATCATTCTTCTAGTGTTTCCAATATTACTTTCAAAAAGTGTCCACATAGCCGCTCACCAGGGACACATTCATTCTTGTTTGACCTTTAAACTTGCCACAGGCAGGAAATGTCGTTTTCACTAACCCACTAACATGTCTAGTGCCATTTAATTAATAACAGTGTTCATCTCTACAATTCATGTATGCACACATACAATTATGCAGTCGTTACTTAGGTATATAGGAGAAATATATTTCATGGACGCGGTCTTTCTGGTATCACAGACACAAACACAGATGCACATGCACAAACTCATCATCATTTCCCTAACTTCTTCCTGGCAGGACATCAAGTTTGTCTGATAAACACTAATGCCATCTCGCCGCAGAAGTAGATCAATCTATCAGAATGCCTCTTCAGTTCCAAACTGATACTGTGAGCATATAAAGTTATGTTATTATAACGTTCCTGTAAAAAAAGGAAATGAAAAGAAAGGGAAGGTAAGTGTCTTTTCTCCGTGTCAGAGTGTCTGATAATCAGTCTCTCTCTGCTAAAGCCTTGACTTCCAGGGATTAAGTAAGACAGAATGAAAGTGTAGAAAGTAAAAGAATAAAGAGGCTGTAATTTAAATTCACTCACTAAAACCATGAGCTACTATATTTCACCTCAAGGTTTTTATATGTAAATGGAATTTTCTATCATCTGATTCGCTCCCCACCTCCGTGACATTGCAATAATGAGCTGCACTCATGCCAGAGTTTAGATCAAGTCTTCAGGCTGTTTGGTGGGTGGTGGAACACACAGAGTGCGCAGAGAGGAGCTCAGTCAAAACTGTGTGGCAGCGTTTCGAAACCTAAGAAAAGCAATTCTGTTTGTGCTCTGTATTTTTGGCAGAACATTGGCAGTTTGACTTCACACTCACACATACAGCGATCTACAAGAAAAGCCCTATAGAAAAGTGGACCGATTTTTATTTCTCAGAACATTCAGAGGATGTACAAAGATGATTATTTTTTGAACCGGTGTTCCTAGCAGGGCATTAAACCTAAATCACTGAACTGATTTTCACGCTCTTTCATCACTGCATCACTCTCCCGCACACCAAAAGAAACAAATGAAAAAAAATCGATACTGTGTAGTATCGTGATATTTTGTTTGCTAATAATGTATCGATACAGGGACAGCAGAAATCGATATTTTGTTACAAAAAAAGTTTTTGTGGACTGGAACATGCTCTGCATGTTGATCCTTTTTCTGAGCAAGAATCCTGACATTCCTTCACTGTCCAAATGTGTTGAACTTTTTTTTGGGCAGCAATAAACATGACAGTTTACTTATTTTATTTTAAGACATGTTTTATTTTAATTAAGTTTAAAACTTTTTTATTTCATGTAAAATTATATTTTGTTTTAATTTACTTTCAAATTCTTCAGTTGCTGAATGGGCTTCATAGTTTTCATAAATTGCATAGTTCAGAATAGCTATAATTGTACCAGATGGTTGCGTTCAGTTAAGTTGGACTAGACTGTAATACAAACCGTTCAGTTTGTCAACAATACAACTGACTGAAATGAGAGAAAGACTGAGTGTGAGACTTTGATATTAGATAAAATGAATATTGATAAAGTTTACCTTTATGTACAGAATCTGAATATTGCAAAATATTTTTAAAAAATTGCAATAATATCGTATCGTGCGTTAAGTATTGTGATAATATCGTATCGTGGGATGTATGGTGATTCCCACCTCTAGTTGTGTGCCAGTATTGTAATGTATCATTATCACTTAAGCAGTTCAGATTCTGTGTGCGTCCAATGTGTGTAATGAATTACAAAAAAAGTGCTTAGTGACAGGCCACAGAAGCTACAAGCTGGAATATGGTTTCCTGGGAAACCTCCTCTCATCTGCTACATTAAATCTCTGTTGCGTGTTCTATAAAAAACAAACCAGAGTTCAGCCTAATACGTTTATTTTACTGGAGTTTTTATATCACTATTTGCTCTTAGACAAGTATTCACCTTGAGACTTGAGAGTTTATTTTATTGACAGTGTCATAATTTTTCTAGCTGATCGTCCTTTATATTTCATAAAATTCTTCCATTCAAATTTAGTATTTCGTGACAGAACTAATGAGCACAAAGTCCAAAGATGTGTTCTGTCACCCTTTATAATTCTCTTACAATATTGCATTCGTCACATGAAATTTATTTTAAGTGAGTGGCTTGTTGTTTTTTCTCTGTTCAGGAGAAGATTGCAGTTAGTTGCCCATGAAATGTAGAGCAACAGCTTAACACACGTCCATATGCACCAACATCTGGGGCTGAAAACTGAAGCCAACACAGTTGTGTGAAAGACCTGAAGTTCCTTGAATTGCTCAGAAAGGGAGTCAATCGCCAAATAAGTCTTAGTGATATTACTGTAATACATGAAAGATATGGATATTTTCCCACTAACTCATCCTTCACAATTAGGAATTATGTGACCAAAATTAATGCCCAGGTTCTTATTTGTAGCAGATGGGCTCCAGGACCCTTGTTACCCTGATAAGGATAAGTGGAAGAGGGTGGATGTACTAACAACACTCTGTTTGGTCAGGTCTATGAGCATGGGTGGTCTCTGCCACCCTTTTTTAATGATCAGTCAAAGGTAAGCTGCAGAGAGCTAAGTAAGCAACATAGAAAGCACAAGTGCCACTTCTAACTTCTAACTGGATTGCCAGCTAAAAGCTGCAGATGTAACGAGTAGCATGCACACTCCAATCCATCTACCCATTCTCTTCCACTTATCCAAATCAGGTTAATGGATGGACTGGTGTCTTTCCCAGCTGTCACAGGATGAGAGGTCACATATCGTTTCATTATCTGTAAAAGAAAATAATCAGAACTCATTAAGAAGACTTAAAATCAAGGCTAAGCTTCTGTTTAGGCTCAAGAGAGAGCTTACCACTGTTTATTAATGTGTGTGCTTTAGTCATGAATTGGTATTCATAATATTCTTCTCATGGAGGAAATGTACTGAATGAGCAGCCTGACAACATAAAAACAACTTTTATATTTACGTGTAAGCTAGGGCGTGAGACATTTAATGAAGCCATTACAGTTTGTTTAGTGAATGCTAACTCGGTAATTGTTTTTATCTTGAGTTTACTGCAGCTGTAGCAGCATTATTTATAGCAGCGTTTAACCGTTTTGACACAGAAAAGCTGGACAGCAGACAGAGGTTGGTCAGAGTCCTCATTTGTGTGTCGGGCGTGGGGGGGCGCAGATGTTGATTTCTGCCGTTTTTGACTGCTGTTTTTCAGCTTGTAGAAGATTTCAGAAAACATCTAAAAAAACATCAGAGAGATGATGCTACCATCTGAACAAGGACTCAAACCTCTAGGTTACTATTTGTCTGCTCTAACCTAGAGTCTTTGTCTCAGTCAAGTTGCCAACCCAGGTCTGGGACTGGCTCAGATTGAGAGTTTTATTTAAATCTTACATAAAGGACGTACACACATAAAGGTACATACATGTGTTTTGCATGTGGGACGTGTGGGAGGGGTTAGCAATGATGTTTTTTAGGATTGTTGTTGTCCTACCTCATTAGCATCGATGCTATACAGTCTGTTTATGGAGCAAAGCCAGCTGCTTTTACCTTTTTCGTCATTCTGTAGAAGAGCTAATAATAGTTACATGTTTCACTCAGCCTGTTCCTCTTCTATTCTGAGCCAAACTCTGTATTGACAAAGACAAACTTCAAAATTGATCTGCTGAAAACCTCCCCTTCTCTTCTATCCCACAGGAATGTTAAAGCAGGACAGAAAAGCTTATTTCTCCCTTCCTCCTCG
Organism: Neolamprologus brichardi; assembly: GCF_056152115.1. Taxonomy (NCBI): domain Eukaryota; kingdom Metazoa; phylum Chordata; class Actinopteri; order Cichliformes; family Cichlidae; genus Neolamprologus; species Neolamprologus brichardi. The sequence continues at coordinate 24,784,206 of NC_142117.1, read as the reverse complement.
TTTCTTTTTCATTGTCCTCTCTGCATTGCTGCCCTGGACTGCCCTGCAGTAATTCAGAACTTTGACACATGCACCGTCTTCGTGCAGCTGTCTTTCTCTCTATGCGTCTGTGTGTGTTAGCAGCTATAATGTGCAGGGCGTGACTCTTTTACAATACGTTCAATATCACACCACAGGGCTTCGCAACCCAGACAACAACTCTAATGATGCAGAGAGAAGGAGCGAGATGGCAGGATGTTAGAATATATGGCACTGAACTATCAGTGCAGAGTAAACCCATTTGTCTCCCTCTTCCCGTATTTGCAACACCCCCTACAGCCTATAAAACATACCACACTAAACATACCCACGCACACTAACAAAGAAACATTATAGCTTCCAAATTCCACATTATCCATCCCCCAGAAGCTGAACAGCTCATATTTCTAGACATGCACTATTCTCCTCAAGCTTTGCTTCAATTGTCAAGCCAACAGGGCTTAAAAGGGAAGACAGATTTACATGATTTGGACTATTATATTTGTAATCTTGTAAGATCTGTGAGATCAATGTGCTAACATAAGCTGCAGAACAATTTAAAACAATGTCAGGGTAATTTCAAAAAAGGCTGTCTAATACAGCTTAATAATTAGAGTCAATATCAGACATCGATATCAATATTTTGCCATTACTGGTGTAGTACGTTACAGACTGGGAAGAAATGAAAACGTTGTTCAGTGACACAATGCTGCAAACTGGGATCAGATCAAATCCAGGCTAATATTAGCTTTTTATTTATTATGCAGACATGGCAACACATTAAACATGCAGATTATCAAGAAAAGAGATTTCCATACTGGATCGGTCGGGGCCCGGGTTAACAAGGATCGCCTCTGGTGCTGTTGGACAACAGGGTGCCGGTGGAAACTGTGACACTGTTGGCCAAAGACAAAGGACATGCAGAGGTTTGGTGTGACAGAGGAGGATTCTAGGGATTGGGTGAGATGGAGACAAATGATTCACCCTAAAGGCCCCGGGCAAACGAGAAGACATGGTAACATGTCTCTCTTTCGTGTACCTCTTCGCAAGATAGCAGTCAATTACTGCATTTCCCAAAATGTCCGTTATGCTGTTTTCTCCCAGGACATAAGTCGTTTTCCAAAAAATATAACAAACAAAAAAAAAAATCATATGACAGTGACTTCATAAGATTTCAGCGAAACTCAATTAATAATTTAATCCCTATTTAATTTGCAACGTAATGATCCATAAACAGTAAGTGACAGTTACTGTCATCCCAAAGGACATACAGTACAGCTTGAGCGTTTCAGTTTTAAGAGCCTGTCAGGATTAACTGGCATGCTGCTCAATGGACACCCACAAAGTTTTTGAACACATTTGTGATTTTCTCAACACAGACCGGGCCAGTGAAAGTCTGACAGGCAGTTGGAGTGAAAGGAGACATGTGCTAATATTTGCTTGGTTATCCATTGATCCATGCAGATGTGTGTTGAGGCTTTGTAGATTAGGTGGCCTGCCTCGGGGCTCTGTGGAAATCAGCAGGATACACTCTCATATCAGATTGTCTTAACTGATTTCTGCTTAGAGGGGGATTTAATCTCACTGTCATGAGCCTGACTAATAAAGGTTTTAAAACATTGCCAAGTTGTTAAAAGTACTGAGTGATTAACAGTAGCTCCCAGATGGTAGTTGATCCGACCTATATGCAATTAGCAGTCATACTGGGGTATAAAGTTTTTAGCTGCATTCAGAGACTCGGTTGCAGTGGTGCGATTTAACTATCCAACGTCTCCAGTGATTTTTGTGTAAATGCTTATAAACACTGATCATTTGACAAGTCAGGCTTATTACTTTTCCCTCAATAGTGATAAAACTGCCCTTGGGGTGTATTATCATGGGAGGGAATATAATTATTGTGTTTGCTACTTACTAATGTGGCTTTGATTAAAGGGGGTTTCCAGTGTCCACAAGATTGCTTGAATAGCAATAAACACATGCGCAATTACCATTTCCATTTCAGTCTCAATTGAGAACACATTGAGTATGCGATGGTCAAGTGAGCATTGGCCTATAGGGAAAGACATAAAATACACAACTACAGTGTGGTGTGTTATGAAAAATAGGAAGTGACACCACTGTGGGGCTTGGTCTCCTTTACTGGACAATTGGTCGTCCTTAAATAGAGAATGAGTGTTTCATGCTTTCCGCGTGTGTGTGTGTGTGTGTGTGTGTGTGTGTGTGTGTGTGTGTGTGTGTGTGTGTGTGTGTGTGTGTGTGTGTGTGTGTGTGTGTGTGTGCCAAATGCAAAAGCAGGACAGACTCTGAGTACCTCTCCACTATTCTCTTTCACATACATTCCCTAGAGATGTATATAGGCTTGTTTTAGAAAGCAGAAAAAAGGTAGGAGGAGCGAGAGAAAAAAGCTGATGAAAAGTAGGGATATGCTTTAACCCTTCACTGCAAAGAGAGTTATATAAGCAGAAAAATAGACCCTTGTATGTTTTCAGTCTCTAAGCGGACTCAGTGAGAACAATCCACCTGTACCTGCATTCTTCCTTTTCCTCATCCATTCCACTTCTTTCCTCCTCCTTGCTTTTCTTCACCACCCACGATCCCGCTCTCACATCTTCTGCTTTATACCTGCTTGCCAAGTTTCCTCTTCTCTCGCCCACCTGAGCCCAACACCTGTGTGAGCAGTGAGTTCCAGGAAAGAGGGCCAGACCGCCATGGCAAGCAGCCTGTCAAGAAGTTCTCTCCTGCTGCAAAGCTACCTCACACAGCCAGCCTGCCTCCCTCTCTGGAGGCCCAGATCTACCCCAGAGATTGTGTTTCTAGGGTAGGTTCTTTAAGCTGCGCACCTTTGTTGCGCTAGAGACTTTCCTGTCTCTCTGCACTTGCACACATATTCACACATAGAGCCGAGCACACACACCAACACAGAAACACATTGTGCTCTTGGAAAACCTGTTCACAAGTGTGGGCTGCTTAGTGGTAGTGAGTCGTGATAACCCTCTTACCGCCACCAGATGGCCTGCTCTCACTCATCATTGTAATGATCTGGCAGCCAATCACATGCTATGTAATATTCATGAATGAAAGCAAGGCTGGATGGTTGAGTAAAGTGTTTAGTGAGGGGGAACAGACATTATGTTTGCTTCTCTAATTTTTTGAGATTGAGAGCAGTGTCCCACATTTTATGGTGTATGGTTCCTTGATGGCACCCGAACATCGACTCAGCACTGAGTGAGTGATTGTTCATTGGTTTGTTAAGTGTAAAGTTTAATTTAGCTGCATTTGTCAAATCAAGCTGAGTCCTTGAGCAAAATACATTTCAATAAATAAATACATTGTTTACTATCCCCTAGCTGAGAAACATTTTTCCACCATTAATGATGATAAGGAAACGATCAAATGTAAAATAAACAAAAAAACAATTAAAGGCTACACATAGAAGAAAGACTTTGTCTTACAGTCTGGGTTAGAGTTTTCATTTGTTGGTTTTTATGTATGAAGACCAAACTCAGAAATGTCTTTGATAATTCCAAGTCACTGCATTCAGACATTGATTTATTTATTTAAAAGAGCATTTAGGAGGACTATTAAGAGGAACACAGCTGCATATTAATAATCAAAGCTACTGAGATTTCCTTGTCCCTACTCTTAAGTATATTTTTCCAAAAAGATGAACACTGAGCATCATGGCACTGTCAGCACTACTTTATATGTTTAATACAACATAGAAAGAGCAGCAACTAATGTTGTTGGTTTATTGAGTCAGGCCACTTCGGTACAAGCTGAAATATTTTAACTCAAATGACAACTGGGGACAACTGGTACATAGCCAATGATGAGTATTACTTTCTTTTCCTATGGTAGCTCAGTTATGGGGGTGGATGTGGCTCAAGCAGTAGAATGGAGCTTCCACCAATCAGGAAATCAGTGGTATAATCTCCAGATCCTCTAGTCTGCATGTTAAAGTATCCTTGGGCAAGATATATAGAAAGCAGTAGAACACACTAAAAAGACAACAGTCTGGATAAACGCAGTAGGACCTTGGACCCAGACCCACGGTTGAATCGCTAACATTTAAAAAGTTGATTTCATTTCTAATACTTTGGTTCATGATATCTGAAAAACGAATGTCAATATAGTTAACATATTTTATCTGTTAATCGTTAAGTTTTCTTTTCAGCTATTGTGATTATGTTAGCATAGTGATGCTAGCGTTTAGCTTTTTAGCTAGTTAGCATTAAGCCTTTATTGACCAATAGAGTTGCCCTAATTGGGTTATGTTGTGATATTTATAACTGTATAAAAGAGAGGACAGAAACAACATGCAAAGCTTTCAATTTCAGACACTAGAACCAGCTAATGGGAATTAAATTTTCTGTCAGCTAATAATTCAATGAATCAGTCAGTCATTTCAGCACAGTTCAATCATCCAGATGACATTGTATTTACAATTATCATGCTAATTTATTTATATTGTGTTAAATTTAATTTCAAACATGCCCAAACCCAGCAGAGAGCAAAGCAATGGAACATGACACTGCTTTGTTATCTCCGGCAGCCAATTAACCTCATCCACTCTGCCTAGGCAGCCACACAAATATGAATAAATACACAAACACACCAGCACAAAAGTACACGTAAACAACGTAAAGCTGTGGTGTTATCTGTGATATGCAATTAGGCGAATATTTACCATTGTGCTGATGATAGCAGCAGTGACTGTAGTATTAATCTATTAGTATGCACAGGCTGTCTGGGATTTGCTCTGGAACACTACCTTGGATTGTTAATCAGAGAGAGAATAAAGTGTCTGCTGCTGTTTTTTCTTCCCTCTCAATTCTTTGTTTCTCTCTTCTCCTTTCATCTCCCCAAATAACATCCCCTTTTCTTTATTGCGTTTGCTTTTCACATCACATTTTTTTCCACTCATGGATATTACTCATTACCCCCAAAATTTCCATTTTGTCATTTTTGAATACTCAGCTGCTAGTTTTATGTCAGCAATTGCTTCATGAGTCTAGAATATTTTGTTTTGAACTCTCTCCACTTTTCCTCCTCTTCTTCCTCCTCCTGTTGCTCCCCAACTCCCTGGTGTAATGACTCATCTAATGAGTTGAAGTCCAGCAATTTCAACCAGGCCACTGGCCACACAATCACACACAAAAGGGAGACAAGCTTGGACCTAATCTGTACACTGCAGCCAATCATCTCCTACAAACCAAAAACAAGTGGTGAGATGGACGGGGAGAGCAATAGGTGAAGAAGAGGAGAAGATCAGTGACATAAAGGCAGGACAAGGTAATAAAGAGAGACCATGAGAAAACAGTGTGTGTGTGTGTGTGTGTGTGTGTGTGTGTGTGTGTGTGTGTGTGTGTGTGTGTGTGTGTGTGTGTGTGTGTGTGTTGGTGGGTGGTGCGGGACCTTGTACAGGAAAAAAATACGTTGAGAGAGAGTTTGAACCTCATAGTGTTTGCACACATGTAGAGTCAGTCCCCAAGCCTACTTGTTATTCTGCTTGGTCGTCCAGCTTGAACCTGTTGTTAGCTTCAAACTGCACCATAGAAGTTAATTTAATAAAATAAAATAATTATCCCTGTTGACTCCTCTTTGAAGGACATCATAGGATTGTAGGGATCACTGTAGAAGACCTGCTACCTCCTTCTTCAGCCTCTCTCTCATAAATAAACACAAATTCCCCTCTCTGTCTCCACATTCAGCGAGTCATCGGTGATGTGTCAGAGCCAGATCGATACTGGGTGTCTCTTGCACAGATAGAATGGCAGAAACTCCTTGGAAAGGAGGAGAAGTTAGGCTATGAAAATGTGTTCTGTCTTGACTGCTAATATTGCCATTGATGTATTCCCCAGGGCCTTAAATCACACGCCAAGACTCACAAGTGAGAATTTGAATATCGACCTTTTGCTGTAAAAAACATTTGTCTTTTCAGGGCTTGTAAAAACAACTTAGGTGTATATTTTACATAATTTAGGTTTGAAACTATAACCGTGAAACAAGAAAATGTTGTTAGGTATTGTTTTCTATATGATGCTTGATGGCAGTCGAAGTGCTCTGTGGTGTGGCTGTCAGAAGGGGAACGTAGTTCTATTACGCCTTCAGAAAAAGTTTTCATCACACTGTGTTCTGTCTCCTTTATGCATAGGTTTTTTAAAGTAGTTTCAGACCTAATTTGTTGTAGTTATGAAAACATATGGGCAAAGTGAAAAAATTGCAGCATATATGAGACAGGTGAAAAAAAGAGTTAGTTGCTTTATTTAGCCAACCACCCACTGCAACATCATAGCAACAGGACTTACTTTAAAGTTTACAGCCGCATAATACAGGCAGATTGAAATCAGTTGCCAACCGCCTAGCAACCACCAGTTGCTAGGGAAAAATGAGTACTGATAAATGACAGGTGCTATGAATTCAATAGCTAAAGCCCCATAAAGGCAAAAAGAAAAAGTATGTGTTTTTGAGAACGCTTTGCCAGTGATCGCTGGAGGTTGCTGAAAGTCACTAGCATGAATTTGGTCTCATAGTGGTATACGAAAAGATATTTGCATTTTCTTTGGTTGCTAACAATTTGCCACGGTCTCCAGTAGTTTGATCCCGGTCCGGACCAAGACGCTCCTCGCAGAAGGTTATGATCTAAAACCTGACAGGGTGCATCTTTTTTAACTGGTAGAGCTTTTCTGATCTTTACGGTAGCAGTTCATTGGCTGAAGAAATGCAGAGACTAATTTGGTGCTAATTAGGCCACATGATACGACTCAGCCAATCAAATCTGTGCATCCCAGGCACTAAACACTGGGACTCTACAATGCTGACAGCTGAGAGTTAGTAGTGATAAATGCAGAAAAAAAGACAGGGAGAAATACAGATGACTATCCGGAGAAACGGAGGGACAAATAAGGAACAAACGGTGCTGTGAAAAAAAGAAAAGTGGACAGTGAAAATAGAGCATTGGCTCCACACTCAACAGTGAGGCAGTTTTCTCCACAGTGACATAATCGAAACTAAATGTCATTCCCAGCTCACCAATGAGCACCTCCACATGTGTGTAAGAATGGCCCTGACTCCATTCAAGCCCAGGTTTAAAATCCTGGCAGGGCAAGCTGGAGCTCAATTCTCTCACTGAGCAAAAAAGGGGGGGACTTGATTAAAAGAGTGGAAGAAAATGACCCTCTAAAACTATTCACAACTGTTAAACTGTGTTAAGATTTATTATCTGTAAAGTTCTTTGAGACCAGTGAGGATGTGAAACAGAAAAGGGGAAATTCAAGTTTTTCCATCATCCATCCATCCTCTTCTGCTTATTCTTGTCAGGGTCACGGGGGGGCTGGAGCCTATTCCTGCTGTCTTAGGGCGAGAGGGAGGCAGGGTACACCCTGAACAGGTCACCAGTCTGCCGCAGAGCTAACACATAGCGACAGACAACCATTCACACTCACATACACATCTACATTCACACCTATGGGCAATTTAGAGTTATCAATGAACCTATCCCCACTAAGTAATCCCCACTATCCCCACTATGTTTCCTCCCTTTGTTTCATTTTTCTGAATTTAAGCACTTCATTGGAACGTGCACAATTTTCACTCTTCAATGGTGAGAATTTTCAGCAGTCATACTGTTCAGTTCTACTTCTCGTGACCAAACATTTGTCAAATTGCTTAGACATTATGATCATCCGGACCTTTGCATCAAGAAATTTTTTCTAACTGGATCTCTTTAAATTTTAGTTGAAAACCCCTGGTCTATGTGTATTGGCCACTATATAACCAGCAGTCATCAGTAGTCATGTTTCTGGGCAAAGAATGGAAGACCATAATTTCATTTCCTGTTTACACTGTAAACACTTCACTGTTTTGATATAATTCATGACTTTGTCAGTTTCCCATTTGGTGTTTCAGAAGAAATGCTTAACACAGAGCAGTCATCCTTCAACGTATTCATCCATCCATTTTTGCTAATTACCTATCTAATGTAGCCTTATGGGGTGGCTGTAGTGTAGTACAGTTCTCACAGCATGAAGGGCATACCACACTCAGGACATCCTTCACATCCACACCTTTGCCAAATTTAGAATCACCAATAAGCCTGATAAGCAGGTCATTGAACTTGATTTATTTATCTATGGCCATTGTTAACACGTGTCCCATATCTTTTCATACATTTCACACCTGGCTGCCTGCACATCAAAAACATCTAGCAAAAGATCAATACAACATTTATTTAATTAGTCCATCCTGCCACAATCTAATGCACCTCAGTGTCTGTCTTTTCGATCTATTCCGGGAAGAAAGGCAAGTCTTTGGTTCATCTTAAGGTCATCTCAAACTCTGATTGACCAGACACTTTACCATCTGTTCACACTTCTCTACTTCCCCCCTTTTCCTCCTGTGTTCGCCTGGATTTTTTCCTTTTTGTGTGTAATCTTTGTGTTATCTATTTGTTTTTTTTACGTGAGAAGTCTTTGTTGTTAAATCCATTCAGTCAATTGCAGGCGGCCTGAAGCCATCATTTGCACACATATCTGTGTATTTCACTTGAGTCTCGCTTTGCAAAGAGCAACCCTCAGTTGAATCTTCAGACCCTAATATGGTTTATTTGTGTCTGAGGAGTGCTGATATTACAGTTAATTTCTAGATGTACTTTCTGAGCATGGATTTAAGTTGTAATTAAATATTCCCCTTAGAGTAAGCGAGCAGCTATTTTTCATTTTAGTTGAGAAATAAAAAACACGTTTTCAAAAAATCCATTTTGAAAACAATCATTCAATTTCTCTTAAATTTATTCAGCTTAAGATTTTTTTTTGATTAAATGAATATTTTAAATTCAAGAGTTGTTTATACTAGGCAGCTAGCATTCTGGCACCATAAACAAATAAGTTGTATTCAAATTTATGACATTACACGCTACAATTTCTCCTGCCACAACAAGTTGTTTTGACCATTCTAACTCTAAAACGAATCACTTGTGATCAAAATAGATCATAAAATATTATATAGTGCATAAAAGTAAATAAAAGATGAATTTGTGCATTTTGTGATTTATCTTACCTTTTCAGAGAATTAATTTCTATAGTTTGTTGGTTCTTGTTCCATCGTTCAGTGGGTTCCCAACCAAATCCTGCTCATTATTTCACCAGAAAACACTCCAGTCATAGGCCTCAGTTTATCACCCACAGTGACCCTGTTAGTTTTCACATTCATGTCTGACAAGATAGCAGGTCAACAAATCCTGAAATATGAACTGCAGAAAATAGCTTACAGCACATTTTCAAGCAGAAATAAACCCCCAAAAATCTGTTATAACCAAAGTCAGAATTGCTCCTTTTCTAGTTTCAGCCCCGCTCTTTAAAACAGCTTTAGAGTGTCTCGCCCTTAACTACCACACCAAGCACCACCCCCTCAAGCACATTATTGTTTGTTCAACCACATGCATTTTTATAAATTTCTCCTTGTGCCTTCCATCTATAATGACAGTAGCTTTCTTGAAATTAATGAGATGTATACCTCTGTCGCTCATTTATCAGTTATAGCTGACAAGCAGATGTATATATTGCATATATTGCTTTTTTATATGGATGGATAATACAATTCAACCAGATTTAGCAGCATGTTTCCTTTTTTAACTGTGCTTAAAAAAGGCTAGCTGTTAAAGTCCACAGAACCACTAAATAAAACCATTTCTGTTCTTTCTCTGAAACATTTACCATATTAACCATTTACTTCATAACCTGACTCGTAAGTCCGATTAGTTAAATCGCATTCTTTGGATTTACATGTTAAATGTTGCTTATTTAGCTTAGCTGGGTCTAAAGCTTTGTTTGATAGCAACCAAAGATTCAAAGCAACTACATCCCTATAGATTGTACTAAAAATGGTATTTTACGGCCAAAATCAGAAGCCAGTTGTTATCATTGGGGCATCAGTTAGGACCACTTTGTTCACTTGGTTTTTCCTACTTTACACACAAAGTGTATGTGTGTGTGCATGTGTATTCGTGTGCTATGATGCACTTGGTTATGGTGTAACTGAAAATTTTGGTCATTTCTAACATTGGTCAGTTGTCAACAAAGGCCCATCCATAACAGAAATAACAATGTTTCCCTGACCTTAATCAAACTGTTTTATGTAGTGCCTAAACTTGTAAAGTAAAGTAGTTTTTACTGCCAAAACCAGTGAATGAAACTGAAAGCACAAACGTAAGGAGAAAAAAAGAAAGGTCCCAACAGCACACAAACTAGCATGTCCTGCTGAGTGTGCCATCATGACCCCTCCAGCCTGGTTGCACGCCTGTTAAATGTGGCTGTTATCTCTCACTGGACAATATAACCGCAGTCAGAGCGGCGGAGGTCATGGTCACTTTAATTGATAGACAGGTGCTGATACACCGAGCTACAGCCCAAGTGTGAGTCACTGAAGTCGTTTTTGGAGCCTTTTAATGAAAAATAAGTGTGATGCATTGTTAACTGCAGTGTGTGTGTTTTTTGTTTAGTGAATTTTCCTTTTATTATTTTTTTTAATATATATAAATGGTGCTTGTATGTATAAATGCATATTTTATGAGTACATACTGTTGCATCATTTGTGATCAAGTTTTTAAATAGTTTTTTCCAGCTTCTTGTAAAGATGTTAGGGGCGCCTACAGGTCTGGGAAATAAATGCTCTAAGAAACATAGCAGATTAAAAAAAACAAAAAAACAAACACATAGGCCTTTGAGTTGAATAAAAAGAGAAAAATAAAGTGATCTCTGGTTCCCCACATATTTCAGATGTGACTGTTTATCAGTAGTCCTTTTCATACCTAGATGGGAATCTGCATCATCACTGTTATCATGGCCGTCTTTTTTTAGACAGTCATTTGTGCATCACATGCTGTTCTCCATTGAGCTGGAGAGAGAGAGCACATCACCTGATGTGGAAGTTGTATCATGCTGTTTAATTCACTCAACCTTTTGGTTGTTTGGGGTGGCTGTAGCTCAGGAGGTAGAGCAGGTCACCTACTGATTGGAAGGTTGGAGGTTCGATCCCAGGCTCCTCCAGTCTGCATGCCAAGTATCCTTGGGCAAGATACTAACCCCAAGTTGCTCTCCGATGCATCCATCGGAGTATGAATGTGTGTGAGTGTAGTTAGAAAGCACTCAGTATAGAGATAGTGCTTGTGTGATTGGGTGAATGTGGCGTGTTGTATAGAGCGCTTTGAGTACTCCGGGAGAGTAGGAAAGCGCTATATAAGAATCAGTCCATTTTACCATTTGTTTTAAATTTAACTGTTTTCTAGTGTCTTCTAACTTTATAGCTGCAGCATAGAGTACATGCACACACACACACACATCTACAGCTACCATGTTTGTTTTGTTTTTTTCATTTCTTCAACGCTGGCTACTCTGTGCCATTGATCTGTTCTACTGATTTATGGCAATGGTTGAAGGGTTCAGTCATTCTTTACTTTCACTTTCACATGAGCAGACATCTATATACTTTTGTATACTTTTGTTTGGCTACACACAAACAAACACATGCTGTATTTTACTGTCCATTTTACAGAGTAAAGAGAATCTGGGGAGAAGAAGTCTGTGTGATTCAGGTTCTTTATAGCCTACAGACTTTGTATTATGCAGAGTGCAGCTTATTGTTCACTGTGTGGGCTGCGCAGCTGTGCCTCAAGTAAAAACAGCAACATATAAATGAAGACGTAGACAAAAGACAAGTATTGCAACTTTTTCATACCAGATGTTGTCATATTGTGAGTCTGAAAGGCAGAAGGCCTGGGTCAGGCTAAGTTCATGTGGCAGATTTATCCTAACCAGAGAAAGATAAAATTCCTTTCATTTTTGTTTATGGGAAAATAAAAAGGCAAGGAAAAGTCTAATGTTGCCAAAAACAGGATTGGTTGAAGAGATTGGTGATAACACACACCTGGCTTTTTGTGTGCACTAACACTGCAGCTGCAACGGTTTGACCTCGCATTGATAACTGAATAAGGAAAAGCTAAGTATATTGCATTGTGGCCAGACTAAATGTTTTTTTCTCTGTCTCTCTCTGTTTAATGATGTTTAATGAGGTTTGATTACTCAGATTTGTAAGAAAGCTTTAGTTAAAGATTCAAAGAGTGCAGCCTCGTGGACATAAAAAAAACTGTGGCCTTACATCTATAAAGCCAACTAGTCAATATTGACCTTTTTCCTCAACAGTTAATCCCTGACTCCAGACCACCCAGGACCTGAGTCCCATGAACTCATCAAACACCTCTCTGTCACTTCACCTTTCTCTTGCTCAACCTTTCTCTCTTTTCATGCCTCATCCTCTCATCTCAGTGACTGATGTTGCAGTCAAACCCTAGCTACCTCTATGACTGTCTCCCTATCCATTACCACCCCCTTTACCTTCTCATTTCCAGTTTTTTAAACCCTTGTATTTTAAACCACGATAACAGCAAAATAGTCTTTATGACGCTCGTGTTTCATCTCCGTCTGGCTGTTGCCGAGTTCAGATTTTATTTATTAGAGCGTCCTCTGATATCAAATGTTCATATTGATGAAAAATTAATGTGAAGTTATTTGTGAAATTCGTGGTCAAATGCAGGATAATTCATGAATTCAGATCTCGTCTGTGTTTACATTTGAACTAGCCAAAAGTTCCCTAACTTTCTCATTTTTGTACCGATGTATATTTTTTGTCTCAGGTTATGTGAGCTCTGTCTGCCAAACTGGATCCTGGCACATTTATCTGACGATCAATGTATTGACAAGTAATGTAACTGTAGGTTACTCATACAGAAAGAAAGTTTAGCACAATAAACAGTTGATAATTTGTCAAAATGAAGAAAAAGAGCACCTCATTCGAGCTGCAATCATGTATCAGGTTGGACCTTCGTTTTAGATTTTGATGGCATAGATTCCAAAAGATTTTAGTGACAAATTGTTGTAGAATCTCCTGATTTGAGCTTTGTGATATTATCCTGCTGGAAGCTGACTTGAGAACGTGGGTGCAGTGTGGCTGGTTATTTGAGTTACTGTTACGGTCCTATTGGCTCGAAGAAGTCAGGTCATTCTCCTCTGACCTCTGGCACCAATGGGCTATTTTTTCCCCAGATAACTGCTGTTCACTGGATGTTTTGTCTTTTTTGCACCATTCGCTGTAAACCCTAGAGTTGGCTGTGTGCAAAAATCCCAGTAGATCAGCAATTTCTGAAATTCTCAGACCAGCCAACAGCATCAAACACATAACATTTAAAGTCACTTCTTCCAAATTCGAATGCTCAGTTTGAACTTCAGCAGGTTATGTAAAGAAATGCATTAAGATGCTGCCCTTAGATTAGATTATTAGAGATCTGTGTGAACGGGTACTTGAATACAAATCTTTAATCCATAAGTGGCCTGAGTGTATATTGAAAAGCTACTATGGATGTAAACACCCATCCGCAATCATTACCCTTGTTATTTTGAACTACAGCATCTATCTAAAGTCCAGCAGTAGATGAGCCTTAACCAGACCTGTTTATCGTTGTCTGGTTCTCAGGCTTCCCTGTCATGAACTGTTGTACTGCCGCTGAGACTGCGGGTTTTGTCATCTGCTAAAAATAATGTCACCCAATTAGCACTTTGTAATTACCTCATCACCCAGATAAGCCTGACGCTGATTGGTTAACCAAAAATGTGTGTGTAAGTATATGTGAGGATGTGAAATCTTGCAGGGATTTTGTAACCGCTGATTTTCAGCACAGTTTAGTGTCAGTTAGTGTGTTTTGAGTTACTGAGCAAAAGAAATTCCCTTCCTCCTTAAAATGATGTGACACAAAACCTTTATGGAACCAGACACATTTAGTGGGAATCAAAAGGCATTACTGGTTAATGTAGATACAGACACACACACAAATACACACATTCACAGAGATATGTTTTCATCAATTTCTCATTACCAACTGTTTAGCTCATCAGGCACTGGCAAAGTGGCCATCTCTATCAGATCTGCCCAGATATCACAAACACACAGTAATTCAGCTCAAGGTGTTGATTGTGCACATTTCTGCGGGTATTTGTGTGAACATGTGACATTCTCTCAGTCTGCAGGCTTTCACCTCCTCCCTGAATCAATCATTGTCCACCCTCTAATGAGGGTGAAAGAACAGACTCATTAAAACACCTCCATTCTCCCACCGATAGAGCCAAACAGAGTAACAGTTAAACAGAAAGAGAAAAAACTCTCCGATAATCTTAATGAAATAGAGAGAATTAACATATGGAGTGGGGGGGAATGTGAGCGAGGACTGCTGGCGAGATAGATACCTGAGATACAACAAGAGTTAGAGGTGGAGAGGACAGACGGAGAGCTGAAGAGCTGGCCTGAAAGATAGACAGAGGGAGGGATGTGGGATTCCTGGAAGGCGATGAAGAGCGCTGAGTTTGTCGGGGTGCACATGAATGATCATTGCATTTGTGCAGGCCTCCTCCATAGCAAATGGAGAAATTGCCCAGATTTCCTCTTTTCATGTGTTGTGTTTCTGATGCAGTGCCAATCCGTCTGCCTGGCCAAAACTCTAAAGACCCATATTTAATCTGTTCACTTCTCCCTCTCTCCACTTTCTGTTGTTCTTTCCTTTCTGCGTAAGTCAGAGGCTTGTCAAGAGCTACTTTAAGCCCCTCACGTTCAGTGTAAGCAAAAGATTTTTCATCTTTTTTATAATAATCCCATGAACCACATAGTATTGCCATTTTTTTTATGTTCGCGACCTCACTGTGTAACTAAATGTATAACTCAATCTTTCGCTAAAGTGACATCATTGTTCACAGAATCTTCTTCATTTAGATGCTGTTTGTAAATTTCCCTGTTGTCTTTCACGTTGCCCTTCTTAGACCTCTGTGTGTGTGTTTGCTTGCCTGTGTGGAAGGTTAGTGGATGGGAGGTGAGTACATGCTGCTATGGATGGATGGCACCAGGCCCAATATTACCCTGTGGAAGACAGAAACACTGTACCACAGGATTAACAACTCTTTAAGCCCCTGCGTCTGGGGCTGCTGCACTCTGTGCTCTTTGTGTGTCTGTACAATTTTGTGTTAATGTGTCTGTACATTTGTGTGTGAATGTGCATATTTGTGCTGGCACACCAATGTGTGCGTGCAGAAATGTCTGCTGCTAGCAGATTAGCACAGTGTGTGAAAACAATGGCCAAGCTTTGAGACAAGAAAAGCGAAGAGAGAAAAAAGCAGGAGAGAAGAAAGAGAGGGGAGGGAAATTGCCGAGTGATGAAGAAGGAAAAGGAAATATTGACTGATATTGGGAAATGACTGGATGAATAAGAGAAGGGAGGCTTTAAATAGGAATGAAAAGAAGGTGCCTCTCAGCACTGAGTCAATGAGGTTAGGAAAGGTTTGATGAGATTTGAAAATAGAATGAGGAAACTTGAATACCAAAGATATTCATGAGCAATCCAGGCTGAGCTTCAGATAGAAGTTTAGAGGCCAGAGTGTGGAGAGGAGGAGATGGATGGACAGATGATTGCATAAAAGGCCACAGAGTTAGGCTCACTTATCTGCGAGGCAGCAGTTAAAGTGCCTGGGGCTTCCCTATCGCTTCCCTCCCTCTCTTTTTTCAGCCCTGTACCAAAGCAGCCTGCTAATTCTGCGGGATTCAGCATCTCGTCGCTTGTTATGCATGCGTGCACACTCAGATGTCTGCTTAAACATTCATAAATTCGCAGTGTGAAGCTGTACATGTGTGATAGATTTGTCTTTACATGAATGACACACACAAAAACAAACACACACACCTAGTTGCTAACATCCATCAGTGTTGTCCCCAGTGTTTCCTGCTCTTGTCCACGGCCAGCAGGTGTCACATCGAGAGGAAACTTGGCTCGTGCTGAACTGCTGGCAGTAGACCAGGCTGTCCCCATGTCAAATACACAAACACCAGGACTCACACACTGTGCTTACACACAAATATACACTCGCTAATGTACACACAGAAAAGGTGACAAACACTCACAGCTGCTGGCATGCCTCAGTTTTCTGACAGGCCGACAGAGGCCTGCTGGCTTTACACCCACACAACTGTGCAACCCACTGGCCTTGAGCTCCATCAATCTCTGTAACATAAAGCATACGCATGCACATAAGCCCACTGGCATGCAGATTGTGAGAAGAGAAGAAATATATAAATTATATATAAATGAATGCATTGTATTAGAAATTGTTTCTTTACATTATGGCACATCCCACCTTAACATCCCACTCTCGCTGCCACTGAGTTACAGCCCTCATATACTGGTGTAACTCTAAACAGTAAGCTTGATTCTGTTAATTTCAGGTCTGACAGACTGTGCATATTTTTGTGTAGCGCTCTAGGCTACTTCCACACTTCTGCATTCACCACCCACATCTCAGATTTTGCTGGGCAATTTAACTTGTCTCTGCTTTTACTGAAATCCCATCAGTGCCTGAGTAGATGGGACTAAGGTTAGGAGCATCTCCAACTGTCTCTAAGGCAAATATGGTGTAACACACAGAGGACACCAATACTCTTATCAAGGCTGTGGTAAACTGAATAACCTCAGATGAGAGCGTGCTGAATTTATTTTTTCATGAGATTATTTATTTTCCCCTGTGCTTTTGGGAAAAGGTTTTATTCATCACTCGGTCCTTCATACTTGAGGAAATGGGCTGCAAGGATTTAGGGCTTGTAGTTCCCTCTGTCACCTTTTTGACAGCATACTTTAAGCAATTTAATGGAAATAGAAATTACAGATACAGGGCAAGAACATTTCTAATCCCAACAGAATATCAGGACAGAAAAGCCCGCAGCTGTTTGTTTGTTCAGGTCATTAGCATCAAGTCGGAACTGTTTACAGATGTGCAGGAAATTAATGTCATGCCAGAGGTCTAATGTGGCGTAGTTTAAATGCACAGTAGATAAACATTACTGATGTTTCTATCACCATTTGGTCATATTACATTTTCCTCTGCACCTGTAAGCTGTAATTGTTTCTCACTGCTGGAAAACTCTGAAAACAGCTCGAGCCTTGCACCATGTCAAAAGAAAAGTGATAATGGGAATCTGCTGAGCTAAACAATTACATTATTTTAATCCAGTTTAACTGTGTCTAATCAGATCATTTTAATCCCCTTGTATTTCTGCTATATTACGATTTACTGTATCTGGATGTATCCTGTGTTCTCTATGACTGACATGTTGTTATCAATGAGCTCTTAAATCCCTTTTCTACCTGCTCAGTGTCTCATGCTAACCCACCCACATAAAATGACAGGTGTCCCACCTTGGCAGCTCACCTTGAACGGTTAGTGGCTCCCTCATTATGTGCCATTATGGTTTGGAGGGATATCTGGCAGAAGAGCAGAGCACGGCTAAAGCCAGAAAGTGACAGCTGACAGAAACCAGCCAGCAGACCATGAAGAGGAAATCTTGTTTCATTTAGTAGAGAATATGTGGTGGCGAGGATCTTTTCTACCCACTGTTGTGGTCAGTGTTCTTGTGTTTATTCTGGAGCCTGTTGTTGATGTTGTTTTTGTCTGACTCTTGGCTGGGGAACAATCATTCAGGCTCTTCATGCAGTGTATTTGATGGACTGACTGTGTGCAGCTGGGCAGGATGATAGAAGAGAGGGAGAAGCCTGCAACTGATTGTTAACTGAATTGAAATGCAACTGAATCCTGCTTTTAATGGGATGAAAATGCCCTTTGCATTAAAACACCTCCATTCTCAATATTTTTTTATTATTCTTTCTTTTTTTTTTTTACTGAACTATATTTAGTAAAAAACAAAAGCACGTTTTTGTTTGTGAACTATAACATTAACACAAATTAACACAAGGAGAAAGGAAATGAGTACAGTCGCATCATCTTTGGCAAAGTGAGGAAGGTGATCAAGAAGCAGCTCAGTGTCATTAAGTGTCATTATGCTGCCACTTCTGATGTTTTGTTTTTGTTTCACCAAATGACAGAAAAGGAAGGTGTGTTTAGGTAAGCCAGCGCTTGTTATTTCAAAGGTAAATGGACGATGAAGGACAACTGTGGCAAAAACCATGTGAACTTAAATTGTTCATGTAATTTGTTGCTGTGACTGTAGTCTAAATAGCATCCAGTAACACACACAAAGAAAATAAGTGTGGTCACTTTGTCGAACAATGGTACCAGAAGATTCACAAATAATCGCATCATGTGGATATATCATTTAGACAGTAAATGTGCCAGTAGTGTTCTGTCGGGGCAATAATGTAAGCAGTGCATGCCCAGTGACATCTAAAGCTACACATCTACCGGTCTCTCTCCCTTTATTTCCACCAGCGTTCTGTCATAAACGGTCTGCATCCATCATTTAAATTACTCCTATCTTGTGGCTGCAGCTGGCTATTGTATCTGGAAGCAGGCTTAACTCCGCTTGACTACAATCCATTGGAATCTGGAACATCTGTCGTTATCATCATGTGTCGTCCTCACAAAGGGGCAGGCTCTAAGGCTAGAAACTTTGTAGCAAATGTTTCACTGTAGATAAACCTGTGGTCTTTGGCAGGAGATTGATGGAAGGCTAGAGTGCTTGAGAAGCTTCTGCTAGCTCTGTTTTCACCCTTCTTAGATCGGTTGCATGAAAACAGAAGGAGCATTAGCAAGTAAGTGAGTTACATTGTCATTTATCATCTTAACAGATTTCCTCATACTAACCTCTCTGGGAAACGTGATGTATATTTAGCACATTTGCTAGGACCGTCCTGATTACAGAGAGGAAATGTCCACTCCTAAATAAAACAGGCAAGTTAGACAGGTGTACATTCCACCAGCACGGTCTGATTAACATCACTTGGTTGAACAAATGTTCAAAGCTTAAGTGCTGTTTTGCTAATACACCACCTTAATTCATGTATTAATATTTTTAATGCCTCTTTAGATACTGACAGTGAACCACATCACATAATACTCAAGCCTTTCAATTCAGCTGAGATTTTTGTCATTTTATTAATGTAGTTTAATTTAGTTTTTTCAATCAAAGTTTAGGCCTGTTTTTCTGATATCATTGTACTCTGTTTATTCAGAGAAACAAACACTGGACAGCTACTACAAACATTTAAGTGGATAGAATATGATGTATTATTGCAGTTTTAATGAAATATAAAGTATTTTAAGAGACCTTAAATATTCTCATCCTTAGATATCTGCAACAAGTAATTATCTCTGCTTGGCTTTCTGTAAAAGTCGCCCCATGAATTTGAATCCTTGTGCTTTTTTTAAATATTCTTATACAGAAGTCAAGTGATAGTGGAGATTTTTTAAAGCATCGCAGGAAAGGGTTCAGTGTATGTTTATTCCAATAAAAAAAAATATTAATATTCCACTACAGGTAAAAACCATCAAAAACACAACAATGAATCAGAGCTGCTGGTTCTTACATAATTATTTAATTTCAGTAAAATAAATGTAAAAAAAAAAATCATAAAGCTAGTTATGGAAATATATATTGTTATTTGTTCATACACTTCGTCCACATCTTGTGCAACATTTTAACTAAAATATACTATGTAATGTCTGCAGTAAGCAGAAGACAATGTGATAGACAATATTATAGTTAGTCTTTTCCTTTATTCAGCATAGTTTTCCTTCAAGACTTATGGATTTCTCAATCTCACACAAAACAATCATTTGTCTTTGGCTGTAGATGAATGTAACATGTAGAGATAGAAAACTAAAAAGTGGGAATGAAATGATCGACAGAGGCCTAGTATGAGGGAGAAAGAAGAGATTGAAGGTGAATACCAATGCACTGTGGTCCAGATCAAAGTGCTGGCCTCCTCTTATCCTTCTGCTCATCAGTTCCCCATCCTCACTCTTCTTTCCACACTCACTCTATCCTCCCCTCCCACTCACTCAGCTTTGCTGTCTCTGCTCCAAATCTTTTAATGCCTTTAAATTCATCTCTAGGCATTCGCCGCTTCTACCAAATTTTCCTGCTTCTTCTCGGTCACTTACATCTTTTGCCCACCCCTGAATTCCTTCTGTTTTCTCTTTCTACTCACTTCGGCCATCTGAGGAATGGTCTACACCCAAGTTATCTCCTCCGTGTTACCTCAAGCCTCTCTCTCTCTCTCTCTCTCATTGTCCCTGTCTCTCTCTCTCTCTGTGTAAGGGATTGTGTACATTCAGTAGCCCAGCTTTCTCCAAATAGCCCATAAATCATTGAGGTTTGGCATGGCGGGAGGAGATGGCCAGCCAGGGCAGAACTATTAATGCAGCTGAACCACACTTATCATTGTCCCTCTCTGCTTCTCACATCCTGTCCCTTACTGACTTTCAGTGATGCGTCCCTGTTAAAGTACATATATAACATTCTCTGTTGATCATAGACAGTGAGTACAATTAATTTAGTTAAACCATCACCTGCTAGGATTGATTTGAATTAAAAGATCAGTAAATAAACAGATCAGTCAAGTCAAATTCTATATTGTGCCTATAGAGACACTCCTGCAACTAAGCAGGCTTTCCACACAAAAGTTCCAAAAAGTAACCTTTCCGAGATGGTTGCTCCTTTTATTTTCCAAGAAGCAAACTGCTTGGAAAATACAGAAACTAAACCTATATTTGCCAAGAATGTTCCTTCTTGTCATTTCAGTCTGCTGGATGCATTACCCACAAAATACAGAAAACAAAGGTTTTCGTAAACTGAACCGAAGACTTACCCTAATGCATCTCTTTATTATGCTGTAGCTTGTTAACCAATATAATCTTTTTAGACAACTAAAAGTCCTTATTTGCATTTCAACCCCTGTGTTTATGGAGCCAAATTTTTCTCTGGTTCAAAATTAATTATATTAAGTGCCAACTGACCCACTTTTTTAAAGACCTGTGACCTGACCCAGAAAAAAACAGACAATCAGCATGCTTATGAAAGGAAGTAGTTCATACAATATCAACAAAAAGAACCACTACTGAAATCTAACATGGCCAGATTATCATGGAGAGGGGGAGATTCAACATTGTTTACATGCTTCATTCAGTCATTCACGTCGTTTTCCATTGCAAACCAAATAATGGTCCTCCACTCAATGACACGTCGCAGTCTCGCTGCAGTGAAGCCAGCATGTTGAGCTCCAGCTGAGCTCCAGTCAGCCAACAGATGGATTATACTCCGTCACCGTGATGTATGGCATTCATTTACCAGTTTGCTGAATGCATTATGTACTTACTCATCGGCATTCATTGCTTCTAAATGCCTCTCTGTATGATGGCCATTTAAAAAGGCTACAATACTACTGTGGGGTTCTCCACGCCTAGCTGAACCCCTTGTGGGCAGAGGATGGGGCACCATTACTGAGCTACAATCCCTCATATCCCTCCCTCCATTTTCTACATTAAAAAGAGAATGATTCGGATAAATTAATGAACCCGTACATTTACAAGAAGAAGATAATTTGAACAGGTGCACCTAAAAATCTGATATTGAGCCTCGCTCTTTCATTTACTGCATTTCATCTGTTTTATTTCTGGGCAAGTACCTCCCCAGAAACCTTCAAGGAAAAAAGACTAACTACTATGCCACAAAATCCCACAGCACCCAGCTGCTGGGGAGTAGAAAGTTTGTGACCCATGTAGAGAACAGAAGAGAAAGTACGGGAAGAAGCGAGGAAAACAGTTGTGATTCCTTTTATCTCCTCAGCTTTTAGAAACATATGCTTTGCTTTGAGCTTGGGACAGACACACTAATACACTGGTCTAGATGTGTCAGTGGTATGCAAATTCATATTCATTTAAATATGTGCTGCTCATCGTCAAGTCATGGTGTCCACCCTCTGACACTGCAGCCAGCCCATCTGTTTATTCAATACATATTCATGCAGTATACATCCATCCATTAATAGTTGCTTTCTTAGTGTTGGCCTCTCCTTCTTCCTGGCCTCTTTTTTCTGCACTTGTAATTGTGCAGCCATATTAAAGTTTTTACATCGAGTCTTAGGAGTTTCATGGGAACACGAAGAGAGATTACTGATATTGTTTAATTTCCCTGGGGTCCAGTGTATTCGAAGAACCCAGAAGCGTATGGCCGCCTGCCTGCGTGCTTATGTGGACCAACTTACATTTGTTTGCCTTTACATATGTCTTTGAGTGTTTTTCTTGAAACTTAATGGATGAAGGGATGAATTTTGCCAAGCTGTCTCAGTTTTATGTGTCTTGGATATTGCTCTCCGTGAGTTTGTGTGCAAACTCCGCTTTTTATCCCACATTCAACAAAAGGATGAGGAAATTTCTGGCGACCTTTCTGTGGTTACTGAACCTGCCAGCATGTGCCTTTCAGCCACCTGTGTCTTCTCATATAGCTTGTGTCCCATAGGACTCAGATGATTGATATGTCAGGCAGTTTGCTGGCCACCTCTCCCGTCCTTATGCCACCGAAGTCCCATCCCGGTAGTCCAAGGATGACTGATTTGTCAGGCAATGTCTCCAGACACATTTTTTTTTCTTTTTTGCAGGGCCCCATGTGAGTCAGTGAGTCAGTTGAACAGACTTCTAGGAGGGATCTTGTCACCTTTCACACTACAGATGATAAATGCTATGTTTTCTCTGTATTTTCTTTCCTTTTCATATCCCCGTTGTCTTCCTTTTTATTGTCTTGATCTTGATCTCTTTCTTTCTCTCTCTAGAGCCATCTCAGTCTCTGAATCTCAAATTAGTTGCTGACTGAACGCATGCAGAGTTATGATGTATCTCAGATCTAGTTGCTTGTTCTGCATCAAAATGCATTAATACACACTGGGCTTTTTATACTTCTGTGTGTATTTGTGCATGAGGGCCGTAATGGTGTACTGTGTCGTATGTAAAATTTCAATACGTACTGGCATAAACATTCCTAAGCTTGTGTAATTTGATGTAAATGAGAAAGAGTTCAGCAGAATGAGTTTTGCCTGTCCACCCTGGCATTGCTATCATATCAATGTGCTGGGTTAGTATCAAGACGATGACGGATCTGTCCATCCCTTCCCTGATACAGGACTCTGAGGAGGAGGAACCTTTAAGAAAAAGTTAAAAAAGTAAGCTACATACAAAATTAAATGCGGGAGTCGGGGTTGAGATCGACTAGTTTGAGTTAGCAGTCCAAAGAGATGAGCAGCAAGGTGGAAACTCAAAACTTATTCTTTATAGTTGACGGCTCTGAAGGTGAAATAGCTTTTCAGAACTATAGGTAAGTAGGAGACTGAAGGTGGGTTACCAAAAGTAACATCTCTCATCTTTAGAGTGTAAGGCAGCAATCAGGAAGCAGAGATGGACCTGTTCATTAGCATGGCACACACATTCTTCAGTTCTTCTTCCTTCTCTTTTCACCCTTCATTTTGACCTCTCATCTGTTGCCACAGTTTGACAACATTGACTTTCATACCACGGCAGCATCCTGCTGATACTGTAACACAGAAGAAATACTTGGTGCTGAATTCTTACAGTGCTGCAGTCAGATAGTTATGCTGCACAGGAGAGTCAAGCTGGAACAACACTAAGACTGAGAATGAGGCTTTGCTGGCAGACAGGGCAAAGGTTGATGACACACAAATACACATCGATGCAGTATATGCAGTTTCTCTCTGCCTGTCTGATTATGACCTATTTTCCTTCTTTGCTACTGTCATAACAAAAGTTCTCACGAAAAAATGGTTAATTACTGATAACTATTTCACAGCCTTATCTAGCATGAACATAGACACACACATTTGAACCATGCCTCCGTTACAAACCACACTCATGTCTTTATTTGTGTGTTATTTTGCATGTCACTTTGTTCAGGCTGAGTTTACATCTTTACATCTTGCATCTTTACACACACCCCTGACAAAATGGCACAGAGCTACCAACAACCACACTACAACAACACAAGTACAGACCAATGCAAATATCCTCCAGACAGTGGGTGGTAGCCAGTGGCAGTTTAAGGGAAATTAATGAGCTCTTATAATGAACGCATCAACTAACCTGTGTGCTGTTGCCTGTGGGAATATTACAGAAACTCTGACACACACACACACATATATACATAAGCACACGCAGCCCACAGGGAAGACTACATTAACACAAAGAGATGGAGACTGCTCAATCACTATGGTTACACAGATGGGCCCCAGAGAGAGGCCGGCCAGCCTAGAGTCTGGAGGCAAATCACGCATAAACACATGTAATACAGATAAATTGATAGACCTCGTATATTGTCACATGTTTACTGACACAGTCGGTATCTCTGAATGAAAGTGCAGAAAAAGGTGTCTCACTGTGCCTGCCTGCCTGTCCTGTCTGTTTTTGTGCATTTAACTGAGCCTTTAGGCCCTATAGAATATGGCTTATAACAGCTCGGCAGACACAAACTCTTTTCTCTTCACACTGTAAAGTTTCATTGTCCCTTTTCTCATCAGGGAATTGTAGTAGAGATAGCATTAAAGTGAACGATATCGCTGGTGTGTGCTCCATATCCACAGGGACAGCCAGAGAATAAATCGCTTTGAGGAAAAGGGAAGTGGGGCAAGGGGAGATGGTTTAGGACTTTTGTGTATTCACTCGCATACTGTATTACATCGTGGGGTTAAAGCACATCACAGACTATAACTCTTCTTTCGTCCACACTGTCTTATCTATTTCTCTGTTCTTTCTGTCCTTCCATTCTGCCATCCTTTTCCTCCGTCTGTCCCCAGTTGATCCCTGAGGGGACACGTGTTGTCATCCCTTCCATCTCTGAGGGCTCCTCAGCCTGACAACACAGCAGCCTGTTGTCCCCCAGGGGCCAAGAGTGCAAGAGAAATAGAAAGTTACATATAGGCTTGAGGATGGAAACGGAAAGAGATCTGGCTGAAGCTGAAGCCAAAATAGAATTCATGAAGAGGCACAATGTGAGCATTCACATGTGTATATGAATGTAAAGTGCATGCATATAACAAAAATCCTGTTTACCCATGGGTAATGCGGTGAGATAAATGTGAGCTATAGCTATTCAGCATGTGTGAACTATGAGGCTTCCTCAGTGGGTCGCTGCTTCAGACACATGGCTGACTATTCTTAGCATCGAGACAAGACACTGAAATACTACCTACTCTTTACTGGGCTGCAGCTACACCTGTCTGCTCTGGAACTGAGGCAGCCACACACACAAAGAGAGCAAGCCTTGACATATATGCTTATGCACTGCTTTTTAGGCCATGTCATTTATTATGAATCATTTTTCTGATTCTGTTATGTTTTTCTATTCCCATCCAATTTGTCAGTGCGGCTATCAGCGCCGTTATTTTTCCTCATTTTTATCTTGTCACCTGTCCATGCATCTTCTCTGCCACTTTATTCAGTATTTATTCATCATCATTATTACAGAACTGGGCAATATATCAATATAATTGGCGCTGTGATGAAAATAAAATTCAGTATAGTCTGGGACTGATCAACATAATGCAGGGATCCTCCAACTGTGAAACTAATCTGAATAAAAAGGCTGTTTGGGGGGGTTTTGGAAAACTTAAACAGATGTTTTTATATGGTAGTGGTCCTTTTTTTTAAAAAAAAATTATTTATTACTTTTTTATACTTATTGTCAGGTGAACTTTTCCATTTCTGTGACACATTCCAGCAAAGGTTTAAAAACTACTGGAATAATGTCAGTTTCAGTTAAAACAACTATCAGACCAGTTCTGGCCCATGGTATAGGATGTGTGCACACAAGAGCCAATAGTTACAGTTATAGTTATTGGTACAGTGGGTCATAATCAAAGATTACCAGCACCTGGCAAAAATCACCACATCCACATCCTAAAAAAAAAAAAGTAGCATGACAGAAATTTTTTGGGGGGAGGGCTGGTGCTCCACAGTGATTCTGTCACGTCTGCGAGGTTGAGCACAGAGTGATCTGCCAGCTGGTGAGAGCTTTTTTCTGCCGCTTAGCTGTGTACAACTGTGTAAACAGGGAAAAGCAAAAGAGGAATGAAGTTTCTTTAGCAAGATAGAACTGTAAATTACAGTAACACAAGCCAGTAACATATACACACAGCTTCAGTTGCCATCATCTGCTTACATTGCTACCTTGTGCTTCCATGCTGATGTGAAGGCGAGATTGATTGGGGGGACGGCACAATCTGTCATGTCACAAGAATATTTTCTAACTTTGTAACTGACTATTCTTGGCTAATCTACTCTGAACCCTGTATAAGACAAGATGGTGACAAATTAAGGTGTTCATGAGGACGCAGGAAGGGAGAGGCTGAGCCCTAGACCATGAAATGTCAATGAAATTCAGCGTCTTGTAGCGAGGATGGGTGAAATAGCCATTAGCATTGCAAAGTGGGCAGGTCCTAAGTTGAAGTAGTGTCAGTTCTACCAGAGCAACTGAAGCGAGGACTAGTGGACGGCAAATAATACCCGTCATTTTTATATCAGCTGTTTTAAATACATTAGAGGGTTAACTACTCAATGGGAGCCACGACTGTCCAGTAGCAAGCAGCCATCAGCTACAAGTGACAGGCAAAACGCTTCATATGTGCACAGGGCTTTAGTTTGCTTTGACAAGTCAAAACATTCTCCATTAAAACGTCTATCATGAGGTAAATGCAAAGGAGAGAGCTTAGGAGAGAAGTTCAACCCTGTCAGCACTTCACACCGCTGTGCTGTCACCGTGTCAGGTAAGTGTGAATGGCGAATTGTTGTTTTCAGAAAGAAACAAAAAAATTCACACCAACAAACAATAATGGTAAAGAGGTGTGGAAAGAGGTCTGACCCTCCAACAAGCATGTCATTTTATACCCATTACATTTCATTTGCAGTCATTTCCCAGTCTGTCGGTAGTAATTGTTGTGCTTTATTGTCACTGTATTATTGGGGATAAGGTTATGGTAAATAATATTTGAGTTTCACAGTCCTTTTCTTTATTGTTGTATGGTATATACATTTTTTATATTGCCTACATTCTCGTTATTCTCCGTTACCCTCTGTCTTTCAACTCGTCACCATTCAGCCTGATATCCCTTTCCTCCATAGCTGCATCCCTTCTTATGAAAACATTATATAGGGCCTTATAGTGCCTTTTATGCCAGCTATATTTCCTCCATATAGCCTTCTCTGCATTCTTGTAAAATGTTGTTTGCAGTAAGTAAAAGGCAGGATGGCGAAGACGATGCAGCAGGCCGAGTTAAAGTAAGTCTAGGCGTGATCAGACCTGGGGAGGTGGTGGACTCGTCGTGAGCGTGTGACACGGGGACTGGCTAGCGCTGCCAGACAAAACCAGTCATGTGAAAAACTAATCTACCTATCCATTTGTCTGAGAGCAGCAGAGGTAGACGGAGGTGGTATAATTGTGCTCAGTGTTAGAAGGATTGCCAGCCGCTTTTTGTTTCTCACGGCTATGGAGGCCGGATTTCACAGCCCATTTTTACAGTGCTCAGTTCGCTCTCTAAGCTGTTTTAGATTGCGCAGACATGCTGATAATTGAATGAAAAACAGGTCCTGCGTAGGTAGGTGTGTGTGTGCATGTGGGGTTTAAAGCCTGGCTGCATCTTATGAGCAATAAGCTGTTGTTTGTGATCCTCTGTGGACGCATAGCAAATGCATGTCTTAGTCAGCAGACTGGTGGCTGTATATTATAAAACTGCGATGGGGTAATTGACTGAAAGGAGGTGAGACAGAAGAATATGGCTGTAAGATATAGCTTTATTGGGAATAACATATTCATTGATGATACCATCAAAATTTTGCACGTTATATCTTAATCCAAAGTGGATATGAGTTTACACTTTCATACAATCTGTAGGATGCAAATGTATCGCCCAAGTCAATAAAACGTATGACTGTATAATACCTTTGTATTACATTAGCATCTTTTTTCTTCTTTTTGCCGTTCTGACCAAAGAGCCCAGGTAGTTAAAATGTTAATGAGTTGGATCAGTTTAATAATGTCACCATAGCTAGAGTCATCAATCATGGCTTCATATGAGGTGCTATAATGCTGACATAAATGCCGACTCGACGCAAATGAAGTCATTAGGCTACGCCCCCAGCTTCAAAGAGAGAAAAACGTCGTCTTTTTATCGTGTTTATGCTTTTCTTTGTGTGCATCTATCATCTTTCCTTCTCATTCCTTTATTACCTTCCTTTCATGCTTCTGTTCCCTGTCAACTTCTACTGCTGCTCTCCTGCTTGTCTCTTTTAAATGTGTATCTTCTCTCCAGGCATTCCCTTCTTAGTTTTGCGCTGTAACTTGCTGCTGTTTCTTCCTTTAATATCTGACAAGGCCCCCTGTGCTGAGTTTTTCACGTTTTTTTTTTCCCACACACAGCACAACACACACATACCACATACACGCGCAAGCAGTTGTGTTGCAGTCTTTGTTACTATGACAGTACTGTCATTTCCATCTAGATGTTAGTTTAGATGGGTTGAACAAGATGGCAGAGCGTACATCCACCTCTCTAGTCCTCGTTACTGCTACTCTGAGTGACAGTGTGATTATGGATGAGTATGTACCACGTGTGTGTGTACCTTTGCTTGATACTCATGTTCTAAATACATTAATTTCACATTTTGATGTCCTTTTGAAAATCACCATATTGTAACTTATTGCATTTGAGGGGAAGGAGATGATTTATCTAGGAGTTAAGTTTATTTCATTTATGGTTGTGGGCTGGATATGTGTAAAAAGAAAAGAAAAGAAAAGAACATAAGCCAAATGTAATATCGATTGAAACATGACGATGTGTGTGTGTTCAACTCACTGAAGCATGGACTCTACAAGACTGCTGAAGATGTCCTTTTTTTCCCCTTTAAGTCATTTAAGTTTCAGGGAGCCCCACAGACCTTGAATAGATTTCTGTTCCTTTTGTCTGGTCATAAATATGCTCAGTGGGTGCTTCATAAGGTATAGCACATAGTGAAGTGGCCAGTACTGGGTTGCATTCAGAATAGCTTTAATCCTTCATGGCACACAGTCAACAAGGAGCTGGAAACATTCCTCTGAGATTTTGGTCCATATTGACATGATAGCATCACACAGTTGCTGCAGATTTGCCAGCTGCACATACATGATGCTAATCTCCCATTCCACCACATTCCAAAGGTGCTCTTTTGGATTGAGATCTGGTGACTGTGAAGGCTGTTTCAGTACAGTCAACTCACTGTCAAGTTAAGGGAAGCCACTCAGGTAGGATGTTTAAATAATGCTCAGTTAATATTAAGGAGCCCAAAGTGTGCTAAGGAAATGTCCCTCAACTCATTACACCAACATTAGCAGCTTGTAACATTTGCAGGATGGATCCACGCATTCATGTTTACTCCAGATTCTGACTCTACCATTCAAATGTCGAAGCAGAAATGGAGACTCATCAGAGCTCATGCAAATTGATGCCTCAGTTTCCTTTTTTAGCTGACAGAAGTGGCATCCGGTGTGGTCTTCTGCTTTTGGAGTCCATCTGCTTTAAGATTTGATATCTTATGCATTTAGAGATGCTCTTCTGCATATCTTGGCTGTAACAAGTATTTAAGTATGTATTCTCCTCTGACCTCTGGCATCAGAGTACAAGACAACTGCTGCTCACTGGACGCTTTCTTTTTTGGACCATTCTCTGTAAACCTTAGATAGTTGTGTGGGAAAATCCCAGGAGATCAGACGTTTCTATAAGACTCGCACCATTTTGCAGGTCATCTGAACATGCCTAAATACACTGAATTTCTGCCATGTAATTTTCTAATCACATATTTGCATTACCAAGAAATTGAACAGGTGTACTAAGTAATCCCAGACCTTGACTGAACGGTTATTATAAGATTACACCAGTCACTACATTTGTGAATTTGATTACCAGGAGATTCCTGTGTGTCTGTACCTGGAAACATTAAAGAAAACATTAAGTTAATATTTTAGGATAATACTTTTGAAACTGACGTTTCCACCCACTTAACAAAAGATTTATTCATATAATCTACTTTTACGGTATAATATCTTTCCACAGTACATGTATAGAAAAGCAAGTACACACTACACATGCTCTACTCTTTAGGACTAAAAGTTTCCATCGAGCTGAGGTCAGCAGTTTGCACTGTTGTCACATTCTAAGCCTAATTAGTCTGTTGAAAATGTATAATCCCAGTTTCTCAGTGCAGTGAGTTAGTTAGTCACACTCTAATCTTTCCCTGGCGCATCACTAATCCACATAACATACTGTGCATCTGGATTTTCTTTCCTATTACTTCTTTCAGCATTTTGTCCATGTGTGCGATGCTATTTTGTTCATCTTCATCTCTGTGCCCCACTCCTTCTTTCTGAGAGGCTATGCCCAGTTCAGGTTGACATTACACACCCAGGTTTCAGTCCCAGGAGAATGTCTGTACAACTTGTATGATAGTCAACTTAGTCTCAACAAGTTAAAATCAGAAGTATCAGGCGTAACTGACTGATTGATTGCATGTAATCTATGTGCCACATGGGCACTCAGCCAGTCTGTTAGAGCCACATTTTCTGTCTCAAATGCTCTTTTCACTCAGTGACATGCAAATAATAATAATGGTATCCTGCCTCTCTCCAATAAAATGAAACTACCATAAAAATTAGAGACTGTTCATTTCTTTGCAAGTAAGCGAACTAACAAATTCAGCAGAGGATCAAAATAATTATTTCCCCCACTGTATACTTTAATATACTTTTTTAAATTAATGAACTCAGGCCTGTTTTTCAGGCACATCCACACATCACATCCACTACAAACATATAATTTTGTACAATAGGATGTATTACTGTAGTTTAAACAGAAAATAAATATTCTCAGTCTTAAATATCTGCAGCAAGTCATTAGCTCTGAAATAATTACTTCCCCCACTGTAAGTGTGCCTGTGTGTGTGCAGCTTTGTGAACACTTGTGTGTCCCATGTATCCTATACAGCATACAGCATTTCTAATTAGTATGTGATCGATAGCTGGTTGTTGTGATGCTGTGCATGGGGAGCCGTGTCGGAGCAGGGAAACAGTGACATTTCAGCGGACAGGGATTACTCTGTTGACCTTATTGTTGTGATTAGAATTCAGCCTCAGCTCCCCCCAGAGATGACCTCACCTTGTTCCACACTGCACCGGGATGCTGGAGGTTATTCAAAACGTACTTCTTTCCTCCTTCCTATTCCTCGCTGATGTTGTAAACCTCTGAAACACACACACACACACACACACACACACACACACACACACACATATATGTATATATATATGTGTGTGTGTGTGTGTGTGTGTGTGTGTGTGTGTGTGTATATATCTTGTGCTGCCATGATTAGCAGCAGGGTGCAAGATGCTAGCAGGCAAGGCATACATGGCACGCCATAACCAAGTGGTCGGCATAGTATACAGGAACATCTGTGCCGAGTATAACCTGGAAGTCCCGAGGTCAAAATGGGAGATGCCCCCAAGGGTGGTGGAGAATGACCGAGCTAATATCCTGTGGGACTTCCAGATACAGACGAACAAAATGGTGGTGGCTAACCAACCGGACATAGTGGTGGTAGACAAACAGAAGAAGACGGCCGTAGTGATTGATGTAGCGGTTCCCAATGACAGCAACATCAGGAAGAAGGAACACGAGAAGCTGGAGAAATACCAAGGGCTCAGAGAAGAGCTCGAGAGGATGTGGAGGGTGAAGGTAACGGTGGTCCCCGTGGTAATCGGAGCACTAGGTGCGGTGACTCCCAAGCTAGGCGAGTGGCTCCAGCAGATCCCGGGAATAACATCGGAGATCTCTGTCCAGAAGAGCGCAGTCCTGGGAACAGCTAAGATACTGCGCAGTACCCTCAAGCTCCCAGGCCTCTGGTAGAGGACCCGAGCTTGAAGGTTAACCGCCCACAGGGGCAAGCTGGGTGTTGTTTTATATATATATATATGTGTGTGTGTGTGTGTGTGTGTGTGTGTGTGTGTGTATATATATATATACACATATATATATATACACACACACACACACACACACACACACACACATATATATATATACACATATATATATATATATATATATATATATATATACATATATGTGTGTGTGTGTGTGTGTGTGTGTGTGTGTGTGTGTGTGTGTGTTTCAGAGGTTTACAACATCAGCGGAGAATAGGAAGGAGGAAAGAAGTTTCTGCTTTTTTCCCTGCTTCTTTACATGTTACTCAATCTAATGCTATACTTTCAAGATTATGTGTCATAAGATGTTCAGCTTCTATTAGATTGTTACTCTTTTTTGTGTGGCATTGTGCAGAAGGGCTTGTGTGAGTGTGTGGACCACAATATATACATATATTAAAAAGACAGCAAATCAATGAGGCATGTTATTTATATGCAGTCTCTTTTAGTTAACCCTTCTGTAATCTCCAAATACAAAGCACACACAAAGATACTCAAGCAAATTTGCATTACTCTTTTGTGTTGATCTTTTTTTGTTTCCACATAACCTACAAATAAACACAAAAGGTGAGAAACGAGAAAAGATAAAATAAAAGAAAAACAATGCTTTTACAAAAAAGTGTTGAATATTTTGTTTACTCTTCTCACCTGTTTGTTTCTCCTTGTTGCTAGTAGGAATCACAGATCTTCCAGTCTCGTTCCGTGGAAGCCTTTATAGATGAAAAGAAAAAGTGGAGCATCATGAAGGCATGGTGATGGATCAAAGCCGTTCATGAATATTAGCTAATTATTCACTGACCAAGGCATTGCTGGTAGGTTTTTTCAAATATGCTTTTTACATCTTTATAACCATAGATAAAATCTCAGCCACTGCCACTGCATTGCAGCAGTCATATCAGAAGCTGAGCAAATAAAACATATTTCTGAAGTTATAGAGTTTACGAGGTTAAATAGGAGAAAATGTGTTTTTGTTATGTGAGAGAACTACAAAGTTCCCACTGCTTAAGACTGATGTACAATTTTGTTAAAGTACAGTATCTGGTATTCACAAATGCTTTTAAACCCTTACATATGATCTAAGGCCTGCAAGATATTTCCACTCAGGTTATTTGGTCGATTCCCATAACAACAGGTGGGTTCAGAAAAAGCACAGTTTGATTTTGCAGGTTTGAAACAAATAATATGACTAACTGAGAGGATAATCAATGATTACCACGTGCTGAGAGAAATTGGTATGCCACTTTTCTAAAACCATTTGCACTTACTGTATTGATGTGCTTATAAGCAAAGCTGAGAAGCACTCACTTCAGTGGCATAAGCCACTAAAACTTTGTTTGTACTGCAGTCTGTTTGCTGGAGCTCACTCAGTGGTATTTCTTAGTACATGATGGTGGCATGCCCATGACTACTGGATTGTGGTTACCTGTCTGAGGGTAATAACTGCAGCATGGCAGTTCAAGGTTGCATCATTTTCACTACAGGACCATTGGGTGACTAGCCCCGAGTGGCACATGAACTAGGGGGAGGGGAAGGTTGCAGAATTGCGGATTTAGTTGCAGCCTTTTGGTTCCGCTAAGAGGAGGAGGCTGCTGGTGGTGGGAGACATACAAACCTGTCACACCTGTTTGATGTCCGCTCTGCTTATCGGGGGGTTTCCAGCTCAGAGACATAGCTATGACACTATGTCACTATGGAGGAGGGGAGAGGAGAGGAGAGGAGAGGAGAGGAGAGGAGAGGAGAGGAGAGGTGAGGTGAGGTCATGGCACGCACATATATTGGATCGAGGGAACAGATAATGGTATAATGGTTACAGTAGTGAGAGAGGAGGACAGCTGTGGAGCAATGGCAGTAAAAATGGAGATGGAGAGGTGGAGGGCTGGATGCCACCAGGGGAGCGTTTCGGGCATAAGAATTCCTCTGTAGCCTCCCACTGCTGCCAGTTTAGTGATAACATGCATGACTACACCTAAGGTGAAAGGAGATGGGAAGATGAGGCGAGAGTCAGGGTGGGAAAAGCGGGGCAAAATTGACAGATTCAAAAGAGCAAAGTGGTCTGAAAGCCTTCCCCATCCTCCCTCCTTCCCTCTCCTGCATCCCTGTCGCTTCTCATAGGGGAGCCTGCTAAGGACCTTAGCATCCATTAAAATTGCAGCATGTTTACATAAAACGAACACAGGCTTGTGCTGTCTTTACCTCCTACCTCATCTCACCCTCCTACATAACACACACGTACAAAAACAGAATTCTGTTTATTCACTGATGTACAGCAAATGCTTTCAAATGTAAATGAACATGCAGTTTAAAGCCTTTATCCTCGATCCTTCTGACACTGTACAGACCTGTCTCTCGTAAACTCCCAGTGACCCCCTTTCCTGTAAATTAAAACAGTCAGAATATGCTGCAGATCAGAAGCTCTTCCGCATTGCTTATAATCATTTTCCTTAGCTGGATAGTATTGTGTACAGTACAGTAAACAGCTGCAAAGTAACGCACATACACAAACACGAGCGCATGCACATCGTTCACCTATCAGCTCCGTATGTCGTATCCTGTTGCGTAGCTTTTGAATGATTCAACACGCTCTATCGCAAGGTCCATTTGCTGTCTGATTCCTTCTGTCAGGGTAGTTTTCTCGATATTCTGCTGATGATGCCCTACTGCTTGCACTCTCTCTGCCAGGGAGCTGTGGGCTTGATGCCCTCATGCCCATTTACCCTCCCAACCTCTTCAGCAGCATCTGATGGTGCATAGAGCATCAGTGATCGCACAGAGAGTCTGGAGGGGAGAGATGAAGAGATGGTGAATGTCGAATACAAAAGAGCAGAAAGAGAAAGGAATGAGGCCATGGAAGATGAAAAAAAGACACGAGTGCTTCATTGATGAAGGAAGAATGTGACAAATGAAAGGGAGTAGTTTTACCAGGGAGTGCTCATTGTGATAAGGCCCTCCTTGTGGTGTATTCTCTGCCAAATGGCTGAGGTGCGGCTTTTGGCAGTGCCTCTAACAGGGCATACCTCTCTGCTGGAGTGGCGGGCTACCATTATGGCTCTTTCAGTGGTTCAGGTTGGACTAACCCTGCGTACTTAATGACTTTTATGTGGAGAAAATGTTCAAACCTTGAAGTAACTTCTTCTTCTTCTTCTTCTTCTGCAGGCGTATTTGATGAATGTATTTTAACCGAATGAAATACATGTCATAGCATCACTGAAATCACGAACAGAGGAATTCTGCTCATGGAAAGCAGTCCTATGATTATCTGCCCTACTAGTTCCCCTGCTGTTAGTTAATAGCAAAACTAAGATGACCAGAGGTTTGTGGACATCTGTTCTTTTTTAACCCAATCTCCTCAGATTGGCTTTATTAACAAATGACAGATATTACAGCAACCAAACCACAGTTTTCTGGTAGTTTTCTGGCAATCCATTCACTGATTCTTCCATTATCCGTGCACCGTGGTCGTGGATTAGCTCTAATCATCGCTGTTGTATTATGTAATCCACTTCAAAGAGAAGTCCATTATAATTTAAACTACTATAATCTGATCTCATTTCCTCGCTGTCATCTCAATTACTGTATCATTAGGCTACTTTCTTAAGGCATATTCTGTGTGTGAGTATTTTGCAATTAAATTATCTGTTAGGTTCTGTTAGATTTTACAGGAGTCGTTGTGATGCAAACACGATACTGCTTTTTGTCAGCTGGTCCATTTAGGGGTCACCACAGCAGATCAGCTGAATCCATCACACCCTCTGTCACACCAACGCTCTCTTTGCAACGTCTGCAACCATCTGTCCTTTTCTCTGTTCCGTTCACCTGCATGTCCACTGAAGTCTGCTGCAATCACCATCCTAACCTCCCTGCGGACACTTTACCATTTCATCCAGCTTACTTCAGAATGTTACTTTCTCTTCAGACTGATGGAGCATACGCATCCACCTTATTTAATATGTATACCCCATCCAACTTACAGTGTGGGGCATACACACACATGCTTTTTTCACCTCCACAATATACTCTTACTCTTACATACTCTTGCTTAAAGATGACCTTTTCTTCATTTCTCTTTCTCTACACAGTGATAGAATAGTTTGGATCCATCTCCAATGCTCCCGGCGTTGCTTCCCTTCCAAGTGGTCTTCTGCACGTATCGACCTTCCTTCTCTCCATCATATCAGCCATCATCATGTCTCAACATTTAACCTCTATACAGGGATATTTGGTGTGTCGAGGTACTGCTCTCTGAACACAGACAGAAGAAGTCAGTTCCACCTAGATTTTACCATGTGCGCTTCGTATTACAAATTCTTCATAACCATTTTGAGAAAATTCAAATGGTTCCTGAAAGTAATTTGTAATTTTACGTTTACAAAATAAGTCCATTAGGCCTGTATAACTCTTGGTCAATAAAGGGTTAAAGTCCCTACACTCACTTCCACACTCATGCCTTTCCTCCTATCTCACTGCTTCATCACATGCCTTAATCACATCACATCCTCTTGCTTCATCTTCAGCCAGCAGTGGCCTTACCCTAACCCTGCCTAACATTAACCCCTCTATATCAGTTTGCAATGGTACCCTGTTGGCCAGCAGCACCAGAGGCTCTAACAGCTCCAGTTTAGAAATCTCATCCTTGATGATCCACATGTTTGTGCTAAAGACATGAAAGAAGTGAAACTGCAGCTGTCAGTTCGATAAGTGACTTGTAGTGCTAAGTGGTTTGATTGGTCAGTAAGACAAGAAAAGTGCTATATAAATGCAATCCATTTACCATAAACGCTGTACAGTAAGTGTGGAGTGATGATATGGACCATTAGCTGTGCAATACTCTCCTTTTTGTGAAAGTCTATGATCTCCTGTGGGGAGGAAAGGTTATTAAATCAAAAAAGCCTGCTGACTACCGTTTTTAAAAATGTCAAAATACATCCATTCACAGATGCTGAATAATGGACAGCACAGATGTATTTCAGGGGAGATATTGACTTTTCAAATTTCTGAAACTAAGATTAGATTATAAGAAAAATAATGTGTTAAAGATCTTCAAAAGTGCAGTTTAAGGAAGCTCTCATAGCATTTATAACATAAAGACAAACTAAGTTACCGTTAACTGTGGTGAAATTTTAGATTAAAATATTGAAGGGAAATTTGACCCCATTATCCTTCACGGGACGAAAACCAATCATTAGAGAGCCATTACATGGATATCTAATGCTGCTTTGGGGGAGAAGGAGCAGGGAAGACATAAATGAGTTTGTGCACACTAATAGGCTAAGGGTAATCATTTTGATTTGCATGCTTTTAGGAATTTGGAAAAATAATGAGATAAGCTATTAAGTGAAAGAATATACACAGAAGCAATGCTCCCCAAACAAAAATAATATATTAAACAAAAATCAATTAAATTTTGGCAAGACATGATAAGAGAAAAATTAAACCAATCCCCTTTATCAAAGCTAGACGTCACTGCAATTACGAGACTTAGAAGATGGAAATGAAGTCCAGTTAGGAATGTTATTGAAAATGAGTATCGGGATTTGTATCGTCCAAATGCCAATGTTCTCCTACAACAACTTGAAGAAGACTTTTAAGGACACAAACTATTAATATGTAAAAAAAAAAAAGTATGAAAGGCATGATGCCCTGCAGCATATCCATCAGAATAATACTTAACCATCCGAGTCACTGGGAAACACATGGCTGTTCTCTGTAATTACGGTAATAAACAAAGAGGCCCAAGATTGCAGCTTGTCTGTTGAAGAGGCTGATAGTTAAATGTAAAGACTGCTTTTGGTTTTACCCGATACACAGTATTTGAACACTGATACACCGCAACAGTGGGTTTCAAATCAAACATTCAAGGTCTGCTTTAAGTGCAGACTTTCAGCTTCATTCTAGGAGTTTAATAAAAAAAAAAATGGAACAGACTGTTGAGGAAATAAAGTTATTTTTATACCTAGCCTCCCATTTTCAGAGGCTCAGAAGTAACTGGACTAGCTAACATATCAGGATTGTTTTTAATGCTTAAATGAGCAGTCACTGATTGCTACCTTTGGTTGCTGCTTGTTTGTTAGTCTTGGAATTGCCTGTGGGTAACTGAAAAACACCCTCTGTTGAGCTTAGATCAGGTGACAGTCTTGGCCATTGAAGAATATCACATCTTTGCCTTGAGAAACTCTTGGGTTGCTTTTACACTCTGCTTTGGGTCATTATCCATGTCTGAAGCACGTTTGGTTGAGTCTCATCAGTGAGTATAGTCCTGTACACTTCACAATTCATCCTGCTTCTTCTATCAGCAATCACCTCATCAGTAATTACTACTGACCCAGTTCCAAAAGCACCTATACATGCTCATGCTATAATGCTGCCTTCACCAGTTTTGACAGATAATGTGGAAGGCTTTGGATCATGAGCCGTTTCTCTCCTTTGCTGCACTTTTCTCTGTCCATCCTTCTGGCACAAGATCATATTGGTTTCTGTCTAAAGAATTATTTTCCAGTAATGTGCAGGCTCGTTCAGATATTTTCTGGCAGAGTCTAATCTGACCTCTTATTCTTTAGTGTAACCAGTGGTTTGCACCTTGCAACCCTCTGTATTTACATCAATAAAGGTGTCTCTTGACTGTAGTCTTCGCCTACCTCCTCAAGACTGCTCATTTGATTGGATATTGTGAAGTTGTTTCATTTAACGGTGGGAATAATTCTGCTATCACTCACTCACTCTTCTGCTGATCAGTGTTTTCCTTCTTTTTAAGAACGATTCTAAATCTGTCTGCTTCATTTTTTGCTGTTTCTCCAGAAGTTTATTTTTTTTCAGTGATGGCCTCCATCACTTGCATCAATATCTCTTTGGTCCTCATACAGAGAGTTCCCGTGAAAAGTCCAAAACTTCAAGCTCAACGCTTGGCATTAACTCTAGATCGTTTATCTACTTAATTTATCAGTTAATTGCTCATCAGTTAATTATCTGATTACTTTTGAACCTTGGAAAATGATATATGCAAAACAAGGACTGCTGAAAGTCTCCACTTTAATCGTATCCCACTTGATCAGTGTGGTGATGTGCAGAGGCAAAACTACAAAAATTATATATTTGTCTAAAAACGTCCTTTTTGGACTAAAATCAAAAAAGAGAAAAAGGGAATCCGTGTTTAAAGGACTGCTGAGAGGCAATTAGCACTCAAGCACAGATTTTTGTCTTAAGATACTGATAAAATTTTAGAGTCATGTAGTGTGTCATTAATTTGTGAACTTTGGGGTTTAGACAAAGTACTTAATTACCTGCTTTAATTACCACAAGGATTCTTGGAATTTGCGTGTGGATGGACTCTGGTATACATTTTAGACAGAACCGGGTTAAACGAATATGATTTATGCAGAAAAAACAAGTTCGTGTGTTTGTTGACACTATTGTGTCAACTTTTATTTTGTCTAAAATTTTAAAATGCATAATTTTTCTTATTTTTGTTGTTGAAAAACATTTCAGAAATACTGCTTTTATAGAGGGTACTTTAAACTAATGTAAATGTCTGGGTGATAATTGATCTGTCATGCCAGATAAAATGGGTTGCATTTGGTCTCGCTGAAGGTTTCGCAAATGTTAAAAACACAATGTTTACCCATACATTTGAACCTTTAAAGTTTAAAGCTCTGAAGATAATACTAGACACTGAGTAAGTAACATCCGCGACCTGTCAGATGTATTGAAATCCCAGAGCCACCTGCTGCCACATCAAGACAGGACAGTATAGCAAGGACGCTACAGCTGCTGTTCTTCTTCTTTGTCATGAAGGCACATCTCACGCTGATACAGTGTATTTCATTTCAATCAGTGATTGCAGCTCTGCCAGTTACTGCCTCTGTCAAGTAGTATACAAACAGAACTGGGCCTGTGTCATTGGATCCCCAATTCTGCCTTCCTTTGGTTCTTATATATCTTATAACAGTGATATATACGTTTACTATTAGTTGTGGTATTTTTCTGTTGTTACGAATGAGTCTGGGAGACATCAATAACCAATTCAGACAGTGTACCATTCGTGTATTACTGCAACTTTCTAATTAAGTATAGCTGACCTTAAGAACACTTTGGCTGGCTATATACGTATGCATTCAAAGTGTATAAGCTGAAGGTCATCAGTGCTCATTTTAGTGCCAGACTGGTTCTAAAACCTGCAGACTAGTGTGAAATACATGGCCTGTTTTCGACTGGGTGAAAAAGATTCACTGCAAAGAATAGAATAGCCTCCTTTTGTCATATCACCCATCAACCTATTTCCTTTCTTTTTTCCAGCTCGTTCAGTCCTTCCTAGTTTAATTTGCTCCTTAAATCACCTCCCGCTGCCTCTCCTCTCTCCTCCTCTCCAATCTCTGGATGTTTATTCGTTTATGAGAGGAGGTTGGGAACAGCAGGTGCGAGGCCTGCACAAAACACCAGAGAAGTGATTGAATTTGGTGTGGGCAGTAAATTGTGTGGACATATGCGCACAGCACAGCGTGGAGATGGGCACAGGGCAGTGTGGATGCATATCTCTGTCTGGCTGTATTGCTGACAGGGCGCAGAAACCACAGAGTAGGGGTGCCAGGCGGCATCAGAGAGCGAGTGAGTGAAAGAGACTGAGGATTGGGACCTGACATAGTTTCAGAGTCTCTGTCACTATAATCTGACTCTTAAATTGTCGTGGATGTTTTCTGCCATGTTGCAGAAAGAGAAGAAGAGAGCTGAATGTGGTTTTGGGAAAAGTAAAGAGGAGTGAGAGCATTAGGACCGTCATGCAAACCTTCAAGTCTCTTCAGGAAAATGTTCTCCACAGTCCTGAGCCCGATTCTTTCCACGGCCCCACAGGACGCCTCCCCAGGCTGAGCTAATTGATCAGATTACAAACCTTTGCTTCTTTCACTCTAATTAGCATTAGTGCGCCGTCAACTAAATAGGTCGGGAGCAGGTCTCGGTCCTCGACTCTTGCAAGAGATTAAGATCTTTCGCCACAGCGGTGACTATGGTCATAACTTCATTAATGACTTGGATGACTTTTTCCAACTCTGCTGGTCGCAGTCCCCCTGGGGAGGTTACGTCTGAAATTTGCTTCCCTGCAGCATAACGATCTTTGACTAGATTTAGCAGGCTTCTAGTTTTACTTTGTAGCTGTTTAGATGTATGCCAACCGTATTGGTTTTGATTAATCATGTTTGTTATCGTGATCATCCTCTCACTGATAACTATGGTGTTAGAAACTATCATTTTCATCAGCACAAGCATGGCTGTAATCATTCTGATTTCTCCAGTGATTATCATTAGAGACATTCTCATCTTCCTCAACATCTACATCTCTGTAATTGTCTTCCTCCTCCCCCTCTGTAACACTATATGCTCTTCCTTCCTCACATTTATCACTGTCTGAGTTCCCACCCAATCTCTCTTTATGGTTATGGCCATATGCACATATTCTGGTCTTTTCTGTAATTGCTAGTTTGGATTTAAAGCTTCTTTAT
Organism: Neolamprologus brichardi; assembly: GCF_056152115.1. Taxonomy (NCBI): domain Eukaryota; kingdom Metazoa; phylum Chordata; class Actinopteri; order Cichliformes; family Cichlidae; genus Neolamprologus; species Neolamprologus brichardi. The sequence continues at coordinate 24,742,822 of NC_142117.1, read as the reverse complement.
GAATGCTAAGCTGTGCAAAACACTGCCTACCACTGTGAGCGAGCCATTTATCCTATAAACCAAGCTAGATTAAACAAATTTGGTCTCAGTTTGTCCACACTGCATATGCTACACTGCAGACTGGAACCTGACGTGCTTCCCATTTAAATGAATCTAATAGCTGTTAGTGCTTGTATGTACGTTGGACAAGATGTTGCTCTCACAATTCATTTCACACTTCGTTAGCAAGTGAAATTGTTGGTTGGATATACAGTATAGGAGGGAAGATCAATATATTACAGTCAGGTATTAGCGCTGCAGTCAGACACGGGCATCGGGGTTCGACAGATTGTGTAAACACCATTTCAGAAACACAATACGAAGTGCAGTGCTATGCCTCACAGCACACATACACACACTTACATATAGTTTCCTGGGAAATAAAGAACACCCAGAAATTCACAGACACACACACACACATACGTTCAGTCTTTCCGTCTCTCAGTAATTTGAATGGAGTAAATCATCATTGTGTTTGGGAAGGAGATTGATGGCCAGGCTCAATGGTTTGGCCACCCATTCTATTTAGAACAGCGGGTCAGTCGGCCAGTTACGGATCCAACCTCTATTGTTGCCACCTGACATCTCTATTCATCATCACACAGTCTGCATCCTGCCGCTGCTGTCTCAAGGCACAAACTGCTTTGTGTGGCACTTTGTGTGCATGTTGCAGGAAATGTGGCAAAAAGATGTATGTACTCAGAGGCTTTTGATGTATTAAAATTAATAACGGTGTAAATAACTCACCCTTTAATGACTTGGGGTGTATTAGAACTGCACGGGAGAGTTTAGCGCTTCATTGTAATTTAGCATGTATGGAATACATGCTATTTTATTATCTGCTCCTTTTGTTGCTTGCCTAATACATTTTGTAATTTAGGTTCTGTAAAGAAAAAATAATATTATTATATAACTTTTACAATAATGTGATGCTTATATTTTGAATGATCAGATTTAGCGTTTACTGGAGATATTCTGGTCTTGTTGTTTTCTTTCGTTAATAGGTTTTTAACTGATTCTCCAGACAATTTAGTCTGAAACCCTTTTTATTTATATTGCAGAATGGAAGTGTAATTTGAATAGGAGTATGCCTCAAAAGTAACACATCACATCAGTGTTTTGTAATTTATTATGGATTTTTTATTACATTAGACACAATATTTAGGTTTATATTGAAAATTGTGTCCAGTGTTGAATTAAAGTTCATTTTTTGGGGGGATAAGATGGACGAAAGGAGACACGAAAGTAGAGAGACAGGGATGATACAGGAATTGGTCTGGGATGGATTCAAACCCAAGCTCCTTTGAGCTTAAAGGCTGCCCAGTCATCGTATTACAGCAGCTGCTCGTGGAGTTATTTCAACACTTTTTCAAACATGTTCAAATTTAGTAATAAAATATTTCAGGCTTTGCAGGGGTTCCTTCTTTAACTTCAAAACCATTTTAAAAACAATGTGAGCAGTGCCCAGCAGACTTCTGGCGGGTGTGCCCACTAAAGGTCTGCTCACCTGCTGGTTAAGGTTTGAGTTAGGCTTGCAGTGTATGTCATTATATGTCTGCCCGTGCCTTGTTAAGTGATAACCTATAATTTAGTGTCTCGAAAATAGTGCGGCATTGTCAAGCTGTTATGATGTTGGGTTAATGGCAGCTTCCACGAATCCACCCAGCTACATACGAGTGTTGCACATTGTTTCCTTCCTCCTGCAGTTGACAAACAGACTCATCACTGCTGGTGTTACCAAAAAATTGAATTTGAGTGTAATGAGATCTCTAACAAGTTGAGCTGATTTTATAAACTCACTCAAATGACGCCAACACTGAAGAACATTTTACTTTGGATGTGTTAATAGACACTCTTGGGGAGCTGCAGCAGTTTGGAAATATTGAAGTCTTAAACATTTACAATTTTTGCTGTGTTCTTGCATGTTTGATTATATTCTCCTACGTGACTTTGCTCATATTTGTTCATTTATTTGTGATGCAGAGTCACTATTCATAGAGCTATAGTTATTTATAACATGTTTTTTCATTGTTATCATTTTATACTGCTATACAGTTTCTGTGTAAATGTCACAACTTATTCGCTGTGACAGAGAGCAGTGTGTTTTGAAGAGAGGCTGTGCAATAATAATGGCCTTGCTAGATGTGTTTTACTGAAGACTGCTTACACTTACTTACTTCAAGTTGCCTTTGTTTTCAACAGTTTCCACTAGCAACCTAAGCTGAGCTGCTAATGTTTTTATATAGTTACAGTTTTGAGGAGGAGGTAACAACATAACCCGAAGTATCGGTAGAAATCTGCATATGTACTCACCGTAGTAAAGAGCACAACTTCTTGACACACAAGCTTTAAGTGGGTAATAGAAGTGTGGACAGGGTATGCAGTGAAGTATAAAGATTTCATGACAGCCAGGATTGCGTCTTCTTCACCTAAAAAAGACATGACACTGTGAAAGAACTGTGTGTTGAGTGTCTGGCCTCTTTTTGCCCCGTGTAACTCATAACCAGGCAGGACATTTCCCATCTGCAGTTGTACCACAGTCATGTTTCTGATGCTTCATTTTCTGTCAGCTGGCTCGATCAGAGTTTTATTTCAGGGTGAACTCCCTTTCTCAGTCCCCGAAAAGAAGGAAGTGAGAGGGAGAAGAGAGAATCCTCCAAGGTCACTTTTGGTGTCTCTCCATTGGAGTCAGTGAGTTCCTGACAAGCCAGAGACAGGTTCAATTTCTCGCTGACTGTCAGGAGCTCCCTGTTTTTTAAATGCCTGTGAGACAGATATAAGCA